>NC_067411.1:18858350-19467183 GCF_009764475.1 Pristis pectinata | reverse complement strand
GGTGACCAAAACTGTACACGGTACTCCAAGTGCGGCCTCACCAACGACTTATACGACTGCAACATAATGTCCCAACTCCTATACTCAGTGCCCTGACTGATAAAGGCCAGCATGCGAAACATCTTTTTCATCACCCTGTCTACCTGTGACACAACTTGAACTATATGCTTGCACACCACTAGTCACTGGCCTCCATTCCAAGAAACAATCTTCAACCACCGCCCTCTGCTTCCTACCTCTGAGCTAATTTTGAATCCACCTAACTAGCTCTCCCGGGAATCCATGGGGCCTAACCTTCCAGACCAGTCTACCATACGGGACCTTGTTGAAGGCCTTGCTAAAGTCCAAATAGACAACATCCACTGCCCTACCCTCATCTACCTCTTTGGTTACCTCTTCAAAAACTCTAAAAGGTTCATCAAGCATGACTTTCCATGAGTTATAGATTCATAGAGAAATACATCATGGAAACAGGTTCTTTGGCCCATCAAGTTTGTTCTAGCCATGAAGGACCCACTCAGCTACACTAATCCCATTTTATTCTCCCCACATTCACATCAGCTCCCTGAAGATCCTGCCACTCACCTACACACTAGCAGCAATTTATGGTGGTTAATTAACCTTCCAACTGCATGCCTTTGAGATGTGGAAGGAAGCTGGAACACCTGGGGGGAAACCCATGTGGTTACCGGGAGAACGTGCAGACTCCACACAGACAATATGGGAGGTCAGGATTGAATCCATGTTGCTGGAGCTGTGAAGCTGCACTTCTACTAGCTGCATCACTACGTTGCCCCAAATGAGAAGATGTTCAACCTTTGGTGACAGTGCTTCTGAACTAAGGTTACCCAGACCTCAGTAGTTGTGCTGCAGTATGCAGGCGACAGTATGTTTGTGCATGCTCAGGGACCAAGCTCCAGGCCATTGTTGACCCAGGTACTGAAGCATGCGAGGTGGTGGGCCTTCCACTCAACACCCACAAGACAAAGATTGTCTTCCAACCTGCCCCTACTGCAGCACACTGCCCTCCAATAACACAGGTTCACAATGTGACCCTGGAAACTTGGAGCACTTCCCCTCTTTCAGAAGTTATCTCTCAGTGAAGGCAGATATTGATGCTGAAATTTAACATCACCATCAATATACCAGCAAAGCCTGTGGTCACCTGAGGATAAGGATTTTCAAGGTAAAGATATCAGACCTGGCACAAAACTCTCTGTCTATCAGACAGCAGTGATCCCTGCCCTCCCTTATGCTTCTGAAACCAGGACTACCTTCAGCAGGCATCTCAAGGCACTGGAAATACATCATCAATACTATTTCTGCAAAATGTTCCAAATCCACTGGAAGGACAAACAAACCAATGTCATTGTCCCCCCTGAGGCCAACATCCCCAGTGTTGAGGCCCTAGCTACACTCTGTCAGTTACATTGGGCAGGCCATGTCATTCAGAGGCCTGACACCACACTCCTGAAATGAACACTCTATTCCAAGCATTGTCAATGGGAAATGATTACAAAGTGGACAGAGCAAAAGATTCAAGGATATGCTCGAAACTTCCTTGAAGAAATGCAATGACCCCACTGATTCCTGGGAATCTGTGGCCCATAACAACTCAAAGTAGGAGAAGAAACATTCCAGATGGAATTAAGAACCTGGAGATATGAATTGGGATCACACAGAGACCCTGAATAAGTGGTGGAAAGAGCCAACCACTTCACATATAACCCACTCTTCCACTCTGCTGGCCACTGTCTGCCCCATCTCCCATTTGTGGAAGTGTCAGCAGTTCCCATTTTGACCTCACTAGCCACCATAGAACCCACAAAGCCAATAGTAAGTCATCCTCGATCCCACAGGACTTTAAGAAGAAGGAGAAAGATCTAACAGTTGAATTATATGGTGTATTAAATGGCAATTTTAAAGGCTGACTGAGCATTCTGCTTCAGTTATTGTCCTGGTTCCCACCCATGTCCTGACATTGGCTGTTGCACACAGATAACCTGAAAACCCTGTTCTGAGGAATGATAGGAATTTTGCAGTTTGGAGGAGGGACTTTCATTGTCATATAACAGGGTGCAGAATCAATACTGTTACCATCCTGACTCTTTCACATTTCACAGTCTCTATAGCCAAAAGATAGATGAAAACATTTCACAGCACTTTCTACCAAGCAGCATAGTGTTATCTCAAGTCATGTCAAGTTGAGTTTATTGTCATATGCACAGTATGTGTATGCACAGGTGCAATGAAAAACTTACTTGCAGCAGCATCACAGGCACATAGCAAGGAGCTGTTCACTTCCCAAGTAGCTTTAAATATATGTATTTGCAACAGTGTCCCATGGAACACCCTGCCTCAAGTGCCTATCAAAGATGACTCCTCACTTCTACAGTTGTACCTCCACAGCTGCTCTGTAAAGTCAATGGCTGTTTCCAGCTTCCAACATCCCAGACTGGAAGCAGCTCTGACCGCTATTCTTTCTGTTCTTGTACTGCTCTTTGTTGGCTGCAGAAGTGTAATTTTCCCATGGAAAGTAAATGAATGGCTTTCTGAATTTGGTGGTTTTGCAAAAGGGGAATCGGATTATTGGAGTTCTTTGAAGAAATCACATGTGCTGTGGAAAGAGGGAATCTGGCTGAATGTACGACACTTAGAATTACAGAAGGCATTTGGTAAGTTTCTGCATCAAAGGTTATTGTGAAAAATAAAAGCTCAGGTTGTAGAAGCTGACAAGTGGATAGAGTTTGGCTGGCTGATAGGAAACAGAGAGACAGCATAAGTGTATCTGTACCTGGCTGTTAAGATGGAATGAGTGGTGTACCACAGGGATCAGCGCAGTGGCCTCGACTTCTAACAATTTATATATATGTATAAAATAAGCAAATTTGCTGATGTCACCAAGATAGATAAGAAAGTATGTAGTGAAGACTATGAAAGGATATGTTGTGCAAGTGGTCAACGACCTGGCAAATGGAATATAATGTGGGAAAATGTGAAGTGGTCTATTTTGGCAGGAAAATATTTTTTTAAAAAAGAAGCATATTATCTCAATGGTGAGAGATTGCAGAGCCATGAGATGCAGCAGGATCTTGATGTCCTAATACATCATTCATAAAGGGCTAGCCTGCGGGTACAAGAAGTAATTAGGAAAGCTAACAGAATGTTATTGTTGACTGTGAGTGGAATTGAATAAAAAGTAGAAAGGTTAGGTATTGGTGAGACCACATTTGAGTATTGTGTACAGTATTGGTTTATTGTATTAGTTGGTTTATTGTATTAGCTTATTTTTTAAAAATGTTAATGCATCTGAAGCAGTTCAGAGAAAGTTTATTAGGCTGATTTGTGGAATGGATAGATTGTTTTATGGGGAAGGGTGGAGAGGTTAGGCTCATATTCTCTGGGGTTTGGAAGAGTGAGAGGGTTCTTGATTGAAACGTGCAAGATC
Source organism: Pristis pectinata (assembly GCF_009764475.1). NCBI lineage: Eukaryota > Metazoa > Chordata > Chondrichthyes > Rhinopristiformes > Pristidae > Pristis > Pristis pectinata. The sequence goes on along the minus strand of NC_067411.1, from coordinate 19,463,735 downwards.
CTAAGAGTCTTGATAAGATGAACATGGAGAGTGAGTTTCCTTGTGTGGGGGAACCTAGAATTAGGGATTACTGTTTAAAAATAAGGGGTTCCCCACTTAAGACAAAGATGAGGTGAATTTTGTTTTTCTCAGAGTGGGTCACGAGTTTTTTGTACTTTCTTCCTCAAAGAGTGTGAAAGAAGCAGGATCTTTGAATATTTTTAAGGCAAAAGCAGACAGAGACTTGACAAGCAAGCGGTTGAAAGATTACCATTGGTAGACAAGAATGCAGAGCCATGGTCTTATTCAATCAATCTTGGGGCTGAAATACAGCAGAGAGTGCTGGGAATACTCAGCAAGTCAGGCCACAACAATGGAGAGATAAAGAGGGTTAATGTTTCAGGTCAATAACATTTTATTAGCTTGAGGGACTGAATGGATGACCCTTGTTTCTATGATACATAAATCATCTTCTGAGGTTTACTTGGCTTTTTGATCACATTATTTGACAAGTGTAGAGATGGATCCTCTCCCTGGTCTTGTTCTTTCCTTATCCCCATAATAATCTCCATAATAGTCCCACAACTCACCAAATTCTCTGTAGTTCTCCAATTCCAGTCTCTTGCCAATCCCATTTTTAATCGCTCTACCACCGGTGCCAATGCTTTCAAATGCCTTAACCCTAATCTCTGGAATTTCCTCCCTAAACCATTCTGTCTCTCCAACTCTCTTTCCATCTTTAAGACATTCCTTAAACCTATCTCTTTGACCATGTTTGGCCATTTCTCCCACTAATTACTGATATGACTTGGTGCCAGACTGTGTTTGACAAAGCCTTTGTGCCTCCTCACCTTTTATTATGTTAAGTGGACTATGTAAACGAAAGCTGTTATTGCTGTTGCTGGAAGTACATTAAAAAGGTTAAAACCAATCAGTTAAACCAATGGTGGATTTTTATCAAGTTTCATGTAAGGTGTGGCAGGTATTACTTCCTTGTGCCAAAGGCTGGTTTGCAAAAAAATCTGAAGCAAACTGACTTAACCCACATCATGTTTTTAACAAGCTAAAACAAAGCTAAGTTGGATAGCTTAATAACTTTAACTATCTTTTTTTAATGGATTCACTGTAATTGAGACAGTTTCAACTTCAATACATATATAAATGTCTACCTCAACTGAGATTATTGTCAAAATATCTTTAAAACTATTCTGGCAACTGTTTTAAATTTTATTTATAATTCTCAAGAGCAGAATTGATGAATAGAGCAACATAACCTTGTAATTTCATGATTAATTATTATATGAACAAAACAGCACAGAAGGAGGCCATTTGGCCCATTGTGAGTGCCAAATGTTAGTAAGAGTTTTCCAGCCTTGCTCTGCCAATCTTTTTCCACAGCACTGCAGTTTTATCCCCTCAAATTTTCATTATATTAAATTAAAATTTTAAAATGTTAGAATTTGCAGTATCAGAGGGCATCACGAAAATTAATAATAATGTATAAAGGCAAAATAAATGCTAAGAACCATGGATTTCTTTGGTCTGTATGCATTAGATTATTTTTCTGTTGATCATATGTCCTACTTTACTGGAAGAATGCAGACTCTCAACTGAATAAAGCAAAGGATAATAATATTGCTAAAACCGCATCCCTTTGTGTAACTTCAATACAACAGGTCATCAATTCAGACTATTATTTCTCTCTGCTTCTGGATCATTGGTCTACTTCTGAATTTTTTACCTCATTTTGTCACCATACTTAACTGTGTTGACATGATGCAGTTTCAAGTATGTGTCATTGCAAGAATGGCAATCAGAGTTGTGAATATATGAATACCAAGAAATGTGAATGTGTTTGGCTCTATTTGTGATTTACACCATGCACTGTATAACTACAATCATGATTGAAAATGCTTCATAATGGCTGGAAGAGGACATATTTCCAGAATTTTATTGTACCTGATAATTTGTTTTAGATGTTAATATTTAACTGGATGGTGAGCAATGAATTGAATTTATCTTTTTTTTGCCACTGAGCAGAGTGCAAGGTGCAATCAACAAGATAGCTTTGGTCCTTCAGCTGCACTTTACGTTTTATATTTACTGGTCTAGGACAAGCATGTTACTTAACAATAATCTTACACTTCTGCTATACTTCATCAGTCAGTTATTCCCATTTCCCTCTGGTTTTGTAATTTTGTGAAGAAATGCACATGGGCTGGAATGGTAAACTCCTGAACAAAGTGAATCAAAGCAAAGTACATGAAGAATTTAAAGTTCTGAGAGGCACAATGGTGGGGGTGGGACTAAGGTACCCAACAGATTCATACATAGGAAAAAGAGCACCACATTAAGGAAAAATGCTCACGGCAATACTGTGCACACTGATAGGCATACTGGAGAAACTCTGATATTGTGGACATCCTCACCTCTACTTCCTGTTGCATAATCATCTTGAGTATACAGTCTACTTCTATTGAAAACCACGATCACTAATTATTTCCCTTTACTCTTGTTATTACAGAGAACCATTTCTGGTAGGTCAATCAATGAGACTTCATTAGGATCCTGAGGTGGAATTGAGTGACAAAGCGGAATTTCATTGTGTCTGTGTTGGTTGAAATAGAACTACCCAATCTTATCTGACCTTCCGGTACTTGGTATCTAACCCTGTAGGTCATGGCTCTTTGGTTATACACCCCCCAGGCACTTTTTAAATATGTTGAGGGCTTCTGATTCTATCACCCTCTCAACAAATGAATTCCACACCCTTATTGCATTCTGTGTAAAATGATTTTCTTCCCTCATGACCCATCTAATCCTTCTACTGGTTAATTTAAATCAATACCCTCTGATTTCTGACCCTTCTGCTAAGGGAAATAGGTTCTTTCTATTTATTCTCTCCAAGCCCCTCAATTTTATATACCTTAATTAGACTTCCTCTGTTCCAAAGTATGTAATTCAAGCTAATCCAACCTTTTCTCGGAGTTACAATCTCCCAGTCCTGGCAACATGCTTGTAACTCTCTCCACCAACTCCAGTGTAGTCACACATTTCCTGTAAAGTGGAGACCAGAACTGAACACAGTACTCAAACTGCGATCTAATAAGTTTGCATGCAATGTTAGCATAACCCATGTGCTCTCATATGACAGCAGAAAACCACAGAGATTCTCAGCAGGCAGCATCTGTGGAGAAAAAAGAAAAGTTAAAGTTAGAGATGCATGACCTTACATCAGAATTGAACAGTTCTGACACAAACAGGAAAGGCTGGTTATCTGAAACTGTTAAATTCAGTATTGAGTTTCAAAGGCTGCAGAGTACCTACTCAGAAGATGAGGTGCTGTTCTTCAAGCTTACTTTGGGCTTCATTGGAACAGTGTAAGCACCCAAAGGCAGGATCACCCTTGTGGATCAAATGGAGATTTGCTGCAAAGGAATCCCCCAATCTGTGCTTGGCTTCTCAAATACCGAGTTGATCACATTGCGGGTATTGAATGCAATATACTAATATTTGAAGAAGTACAAGTGAATCACTGCTTCAACTGGAAGGACTATTTGGATCTTTGGATGGTGGCAAGGACAAGGTAAAAATACAAGTGTTGCACATCACCTCCTGCGGTTGCATGGAAAAGTGCAATAAGGAGAGCCGTGGTTGGTGGAGATGGAAGATTGATCCAGGCAGTCGTGATGGGAATGGTCCCACTGGGATGCTGAAAGGGGAGCGGAGGGGAATATATGTGTGTGGCGCTGGAATCTCATTAAAGGTGGTGACAAAGACAGAGATTGCTCCTTTGAATGTGGAGGCTGGTGGAGTTGAAGGAGAAGGGAACACTAACCTGGTTCTGGTTGGGAAGGGAGAAGAGCAAGAAATAGAGGAGACATGTTTGTGACCTGGTTAACTGTGGTAGAGGGGGAAGCCATAGTTAGGGAAATCTGCTTTTATATTCCATGCCTTGGCTAAAAAATGGAAAGCCAAAAAATGGCCTTTTTAACCGACTTATCTTTAGAATCTATCAACATACACACCAAGGTCCCTCTGTTCTTCCACACTTCGCAATGTCCTCACGTTTATTGTATACTCCTTGCTGGTTTGCACCTCACAAAATGTAAAATGCGTAACATAGCATTCTGTCAGGAGGGGATAACAAACTGTCTTGTATATTAAACCAGCTGAGCTGTTGTTTGTAGGTTACACTTAAGTCTTGTTAGCACTCTGATTTGGTGCCATCTGTGAACCATTTGAATCTTTCCACCTTCCATGCACCTGAGGCTCAGTGCCTCCCACTCCATGGGTTCAAGCACCAGCACAGGCCCCAAGCGCATAACCTAGGATGAAACTTGGTCTCGTTTTCTAGCTGTGCAGAGTTTATATGTTCTCTCCGTAACTGCTTTAGTTTCCTCCAAGTGATCTGGTTTCCATCCAAATCCCAAAGATGTGCTGGCGGGTTAATTGGATCCTGTAAATTCCCTCATAGGTAGGTAACTGGGGAAAAAAAAATCAAAAGGGGAGTTGATGAAGAGTAAGTTACAGTGTTACAGGGAAATAAGGAGAAGGGGAACGGAACTAATGGGATTGCTCCCCTGGCATGGATCTGATAGGCTCAACGGCTTCCTATTTTCATTGTTATAAGTATAAGATAAAATAGAAGAAACCTCTGTGTGCCAAGTGACATCTTTAACTGAACATGAAGTACTAGATAAAACAAACCAAAGATAGTTTCATCTCACAGGAACTGTTTAATAAAAGAAATATATGTGATGTTGACTGAAGTAGCGGCGATGATCTAAATCCAAAGGCCTTCCTACATTCTACTGATAATCAAAGGACCTTGACCCTAACTGCAGAGTTTTGCAAATCATTTCTCCTGAGCGTGACTGAAAGTGACTAACTCTGTGCTCCCAAGTTTTGCCTTACTCAATAAACATGAAAACCATGTGGAATTAATCCAGCAGATTCAAATTACACTAATATTCACTACCTTATTGACACTTCTTTGTAGAATAGGAACTAATTGTTGAAGGTGACGATATGTTTGACTGTGTGGTAAGTTGTATAAGTGGCTACCTCATTTCTTTTGATTGCCATTTGTAATTAATCAGTTCCAATAATATCCCAAATTGCTTTACAGCCAGAAATGTCACCTCTGTAGGAAATGTGACAGTCTATTTGCACATAGCAAGGCCTCCCAACCAGCAGTGTTTTAACTACTAGGTGCACTTTACCAAGAATGGTTTGGTAGCACCACCAGTGACTGAACTAAATGCCAGACGGGGCTAATGGTGAGAGAACCAGTACAAGCAAAAAGCTCCTGGACCTTACTCCCCACTGCTGAGCCTGATACAGATGGATCTGTGCAGAAAATACACAACTTTCACACTCAGCTCACTCTTCCTCATGTTGGGTGGTATCACTATAGTGTGGAATAGGAACAGATCTCGTAGCTCAAATAAAAACAGAAAATGCTGGAAATGGGCGTTTACATTGTGGATGACCTGCCCTGTCCCAGCACATAGGTGCAATCATGCCAGCAGCTCTACTTTCTTAGAAACATTAGGAGATTCAGCATGTCACCAAATACTATAACAAACTTCTACAGATGCACTCCAGGAAGTATCCTGACTAGCCTGGTATGGTATGATGGCCTGGTACGGCAATTCCAATGCAAAGGTATTGGTATTGGTATTGGTTTATTATTGTCACTTGTACCGAGGTACAGTGAAAAACTTGTCTTGCATACTGATCATACAGGTCAATTCATTACACAGTGCAGTTGCATTGAGTTAGTACAGAGTGCATTGAGGTAGTACAGGTAAAAACAATAACAATACAGAGTAAAGTGTCACAGCTACAGAGAAAGTGCAGTGTAGGTAGACAATAAGGTGCAAGTTCACAACAAGGTAGATTGTAAGGTCAGAGTCCATCTCACTGTATAAGGGAACCATTCAATAGTCTTATCACATTGGGATAGAAGCTGTCCTTGAGCCTGGTGGTACATGCCCTCAGGCTCCTTTATCTTCTACCTGATGGAAGGGGAGAGGAGAGAGAATGACCCAGGTAAAAGGTTGCAGAGAGCAGTGGACCCAGCCTGGTCTATCATGAACACAACCCTCCCCAACATTAACAGCAACTACAGGAGGCTCCATCTAGAAGATAGCATCTATCACCAACAATACCCACCATCTGGGCCATGTGCCCTTTTCTCGCTGCCACCATTGGGCAGGAGATACAGAAGCCTGAAGTCCCCCACCACCAGGTTCTGGAACAGTAACTTTCCTACAAACATAAAGTTCTTGAACTGACCTGCACAACCCTAATCTTACCTCAACAACAGAACACTACAGACCACCTCTTGCACTACCATGGACTTGTTTCTGGTACTTGTTTTTTTGAACTGATGTCTTGTTTTGCACAGTTCTTTTTCTTCTCTGCCTTGTATAATTTATGTATAATTTATGTTGCCTCAATCTACGTGCCTGCAAGCAAGTTTTTCATTGTATCTGTACCTCACCGGACTTGTGTATATGACAATAAGCTCAACTTGGCTTGACTTGGATTCTCATAGTCTCCACCCTATCACAGACATTCCCTTTTTTCTCTCCATCTTCCCCCTTTTCTGCAACTTAAAACACACTTATTTTCTCACTTTTCCTTATGTTGACGAAAGGTCAATGACCTGAAACATTAATTCTCTTTCTCTCTCCAGAGATGCTGCCACACTTGCTTCATTCAGCATTTTCTGTTTTATTTCAGATTTCCAGCATTTGGATTTTTTTTGCTTCTAATAGCTCAAAACAACATGAGGTGCCATGGGGTATCAGCGGCATTAGAACTGTACTCCAACACAACTTGTAATGTCATGATTTGTCATATTTGTCATTTCAACATTATCGGCAGACCAAGGGTCCAATCTGGAGCAACATCAGGCGTCATAAAGATGAGATGCAGTCTGATGAAGCTACAAAACTGAACTGCACACATACTAAACAGTGACAGCATGAGGGAATAAAAAGTGGAATGAAACCCTACAATCAAGGTCTGTGGTGCTACATCCAGTCATGAATGGCGGTAAACTAGCAAACAGCTATTAAGAAGTATGAAGGGAGAAGGGTTGTCATCGGACCCGTGTCTCTTACTTCATTGGGAAACTGTCTGCCCTGCCTGACATCAATACAGGAAGCCCACTTTCCCATGTAATCTTCCTGACTTCTACGCCTGACTTACGAAGGTCGAGTCCCTGATGGTACTGAACTGAATAACTTCAGCACACTATCTGTCCTGGAGTAACCTGACAAACACAGGAGGCTGGGACTTTGGGGTTAGTGGTGAGCACTGTTAGGCACTTGGATCTGGCCAGGGATTGCTAGAATCTGTGGTGAGACGCATTGATGGGGACTCTATCCTTCAATGAGATGGCCATGATAGAGGTTGTAGGACAAATAGCTATGGAGGCCATGGTGGATAGCAAAGTAGCAGGAAGTTTTCCAGATCAAGGTTTATATTAATACACTCAGTTCTTGCAACATTGCCAATAAGTGGAATATTAACCAGAGTAAACACAGCAACTGACATCACATGGTACAACTTTTCTGCTTGTGCACTCAAAAGAATTATTGAGCCAAGATATTTAAAGCAACACATTGTTATTTTCACAGAAAGAAAGGCTTCATTCTCCCAGAAAACTCTCATATTACAACAAGTTGGTGATCCAAATGCAGAACAGCCTTACTTTCAAGGTGGAAAATTGAACAAAGGACAAGGGCTGTTGACAATGACGTATCAAACCGTTGCTGGGTGAAGGTTAACAACTGCCATTATCTACATTGTCACACTACAACAAGATCCTAACTTCCTACAATCACAGGGATCACAGCACAGAATAAATCTGCTCGTGCCTGAATTGTTTTTAAATTATGGGAGAACATGGAAGGGTCCTTTTTTTAATCATACTCAGGCCCAATCCTTCACTTATTTTTCCAATATATTGATGCTTTTTCCTCTTGTATAGAAATCAAAAATGTCATCACCTTTGCTGTCAATATCCACTCAGCTTTCACTTTCATATGGTCTATACCCAAGTCTTCCCTTCCATTTCTCAACTTCTTTAAACCATGTGCAGGCAGATGGGATTAATTTAGATTGGCATTGTGGTGGGTGCAGACATTGTGGGCTGAAGGGCCTGTTCCTGTGCTGTACTGTTCTATGTTCCATGTTCTCTACTACCATCTCAGGAGATAGGCTAGAGTCAATAATTATTACAGTCTCCCACAACTATTATGACTGTGCCTCCTCCTAGTCTGTTTCCATTCCATTCTCTTGGTTTCTCTGTCATTGCTGTATCTGCAAGTCTTCCTACATCAGTTCTTTTGAGATGTCTTCTTTTCCTTTAAACCTCTCTTCCTTTCCACTGTAGTTGACCATGCTCCATTTCCTGGACTCAACCCCTCACCCCTTAGCCAGAACAAAGATAGGGTTCTCCATGAGGCTGACTGTTCTGGTGGCTCTGAAATGTCCTCCTCCTTCCTGAAACATGGCTTCCCCTCTGCCCTAGTGGAATGGAGCTCTCAATTGCATTTCCCCTATTTCCTGCAAGTCTGGTCTCACCTCCTCTCCTCCAAGATTGAACAAAGATAGAGCTCCCCTGATACTCACCTTCCACCACACCAGCCTTTGCATTCAATTCATTATCCCCTTTTGCAGTTTCCACCAGCTCCAATGTGATCCCACCACCAGTCACATCTTCCCCTCTCCTCCCCTTTCTGCGTTTTGCATGGACCGTTCACTTCATGACTCCATGCTCCACCCTGCTGCCCACACCCACCACTCTCTATCCGTGGCACCTTCTCGTGCAACTGTAGGAGATGTAACATGTGCCCATTCACCTCTTCCCTTCCCACAATCCAGGTGCCAAGTTGAGGCTAGACACAGATTAAAGGAACAGCACCTTGTGTTCCGCCTTGGTTGTCTCCAACCTGATGGCACGAACATCGATTTCTCTAACTTCCAGTAACTACTCCCCTCCACCCTTTGTTTTCCCTTCTCCCACCAGCCCCCATCACCCCATCTGTTTCCCCTCCCCTGCCCTCTCAATCTGCCCATCACCCACACATTCCTCCCACTGGTTCCCCTCCTCACCTCCTTCCCTTCGTTTCATGGCCCACCATCCTCTCCTATCGGATTCCATCTTCTTCAGCCCTTTGTCACTTCCACCTATCACCTCTCAGATTCTTAAATCATTCCCACTCTCCCCCTCCCTCACCTGCCTCTCACCCGTCCTCACCTGGATCCACCTATCACCTGCCAGCTCTCGCTCCACCCCTTCCCCCCACCTTTTTATGCTGGCTATCTCCCCTCTTTCTTTCCAGTCCTGATGAAGAAATTGACCTGAAATGTCAACTGTTCATTTCCCTCCATAGATGCTGCCTGACCTGCTGAGTTGCTTCAGCTTTTTGTGTGTTGCCCAAACAATGATTTCAGGTGAAGCAGCGATTCACTTGCACTTCTCCCATTTACTGCATTCAATGTTTACAATGTGGTCTCCTATGCAATGCAGAAACCAAATGTAGATTAGGTGATTGCTTTGTGGAGCACCTGCACTCAGTTCACAGTGGTGATTGAGTGCTTCTTGTTGTATGTCATTTTAATTCTCTATCCCACTCCTATTCTGATCTGCCTGTCAGTCTGTGGTATCCATCAATGACATAGTGAGGGCCAATGTAAATATCTTTGACTTGGGCACTTTGCAACCTTAGAGAAAGAACATTGGATTACCCAACTTCAGGTAAACTGTTCGCTTATTGTTTCCCATTATCATGCGTAGGTTCCTTTCTCACTGTTTCCATAACATTTTCCCTAACATTTAGTACTCAGGCTCCTTATCACCTGGTCTATCATAACCAATCTCCATATGGTCTTTTGTCTTACACCTCACTTCTCCGCCAGATCTGTTTTGAAAACTGTAAACCCAACACCCTTCCCCCAGTTCCAAGAAGGGTTCCTGACCTGAAATGTTAACTGGTTTTTCTTTCCACAGATGTTTTTTACTGGTTGAGTTCTTCCAGTGTTTGCTGTTTTCATTTTCCTTGTTGTCCTTGTCCTTACCTTCCATCCCACCAGCGTTCGCATTCCCCAGATCAATCTCCATGAGCTCTCTCACCTTCAATGTGATGCCATCACCATACATATTTTTCCTTTCTTACTCCTTTTTACATTCTGAAATGATTCTTCCTCATCACCCTCCAGCCTCTGTCTCCACTTTTATCCTCCAATTCCTCCCACTTGGCTCCATCTGCCCCCCCCCCTTTTCCTTTTCTCTCCCTTGTCTATCTCCATTTATCAGCCACCTGCCTCTGTGTTCCAACCCCACCCTCCTCGTCCCCCACCTGGCAACATTTGTTCATCATTCCTCCACTTCCTCAGTCCACTTATCACCTTCCTGCCCTGGCTCACCCCTCTCTCTCTCCTCTTTACACTGGCTCTCTTCCCTCTCCACTCTCACTCCTGATGCAAGGTCTCGATCCGAAAGGTCTCACCTCCACAGATGCTGCCTGGCCCGCTGAGTTCCTCCAGCAGTTTGTTTCTTTGCACCAGATTACAGCATCTGCAGTCTCTTGTGTTAATCAACTAACCTAACATTATGTCTTTGGAATGTGGGAGGAAACCAGAGCACACAGTGAAAACCCACATGGTCATAGGCAGAACATACAAACTCCACTTGGAAGCAATGAAGATCAAGGTTGAACTTGGGTCGATGGAGCTGTGAGACAATTGTATTTCCTGTGTCACCATTATGGTATACAAGCCTAGACAAAGGTTACTTGATTTCTAACAGTTCCTTATCCTGACGTTAGGCCATGAACCTGAAACATTAATATTGAGTATAAAAGTTGGCAAGTCATGTTGCAGCTGTATAAAAAAATTGATTAGGCTGCGTTTTGGTGTGTTGTGTGCACTTCTGATCATGATATTATAGGCAGAATATGCAGGCTTTGGGGATGGTGTAAAAGAAGTTCACCAGGGTGCTGCCTGGATTAGAGAGTATTAGCTATAAGGAGAGGTTGAACAAACTTGGATTGCTTTCTCTGGAGCGTTGGAGGCTGAGAAGTATATAAAATTATGACAGGCATAGATAGTGTGGATAATCAGAGACTTTTTCCTAGGGTGGAAGAGTCAAATTCCAGATGGTATAGCTTTATGGTGAGAGGGAGAAAATTTAAAGGAGATGTGCGAGGCAAGTTTTTATACACAGAGTTCATAGGTGCTTGGAACTCGATATGATAGCAACGTTTAAGAGGCATTTAGACAGGCATGAACAGGCAGGGAATGGAGAGATATAGACCATATGTAGGTAGATGTTCAGATTAATTTGGCATCATGTTCGGCATAGACATTGTGGGCAGAAGGGCCTGTTCCTGTGTTGTACTGTTCTATGTTTCTGTTTCTTTCTCCACAGGTGCAGCCATATCAGCAGCTGTATGATTTTCAATTATTGATTTTTACTTTTTTCTCTCAATTAAGGCCTGAAAATAGTTTCTGCAATCTTACATCCATCCACAGGTAGTGGTCACACTCTTTGTATCGGCATGAGGGTCTGAATGATCTTTGGTGCTAACAGAGTCTATGATTCACACTGCAGTAAACCACATTTTTCATCTCTCCCTCCCAGTTCTGATGAAGGGTCTGTGACCTGAAAGGTTGACTCCTCAGACGCTGCCTGATCTGCTGAGTGTTTCCAGCATTTTCTGTTTTTGTTTCAGATTTCCAGCATCTGCAGTTTTTTTAGATTGTCAAGCACTCACTGTGCCATCTGCCATTGGGTGGCCAAAGCATTTACCCGTTTGAGGTGGCAAACCCATTTAACATGTAAATCAAGATTGAATGATACGTGTTTGTTCTTTGCTATGGGTGGAACTGAGTATGCCACCCTGGTATAACAGCTTTCGTGAAAATATTTGTGGTTCTGTGGGAAATGGTGAATTTGGAGATGGATATAACGGAAATTCCATGCCCCCGAATCTCTCACCAACATTTACTTTGAATCGGATCGCCAGTTAGGAGCATGGGATTGGCCAGCTCACTCTTTGAAGATGGGATGAGGCAGTGACACCACTGAAGGTATGGGAGTTGTTGATAAAATGCCTAATGAAGAAAGTAATGAAAGATTTAATGGGACCATTCAAACGGAGAATGTCAGGAGAAAGTTTGTATGAACAGGTTGGCTGGTAGAACACAGATCTGAGATATTTGGCAGAAGAAAACAAAGTTGTGATAAGAATGATAGATGCCATCGACCACCATTGTCGGATAATTGGCCACTGTAAATTACTACTAATGTGACTAATGTGTAGGTGAGCAGTAGAATCTTGTTGGGGGGGGGGGGGGCTGGGGTGAGTTGATGGGAAAGTGGGGAAAATAAAACGGGATTAGAAAAGGATTAGTGCAAATTGGTTATTGATGTTTGTCCGGGATTCAATGAGACAAGGGTCCTGTTTCCATGCTGTATGAATCTACAAGAATTTTTTTTGCAGTGAGTGGTTATCAAAGGATAGGGATACCTATTTTATTGTCATTTTAAAATGGGAATTGGATTAATACTTCAAAGGTAATATTTGCATAGCCATGGGGAAAGAGCTGGGAGATGATCTAATTAGATAATAGGCATAGACATGAAGGTCTGAATGATCTTTGGTGCTATCAGAGTCTATGATTTACACTGTAGTAAAGTGCACTGAAGTACTTCACCAAGACTTGGCACTGAAGCACTGTCCTGTTTTAGACTGACTCGCCAGTTAAATTTATATGCTTATTGCTCTTATCCAATCAATTTGATGTTAACAGCTCACTTACCGTGAGCAGGTTAAACCAGTTTTTCAAAAGCCTTTTTCATACAGGCAATCTGATGGTCTTCTCATATTTCAATTGATTGCCTTCTTGATTCCAAGATGATTGCCATTGCCTAATTTGATTGGTTTAGAAGGTTTTTAAAAAGTTCTTCTCAGAGCAGAAGTGGGAAACAATGTTGTAAATTCTGTGTACCTGATCCAACTGCTATAATAGTAATGGTAGAGTTAACTCTAATTGGTATCTCAGCAGAAACTTAATGAGTACAAAGTTTAAAATCCCAGCTACCCAAAGATGCCCTTTGCCCAGTTGTCAATTTTTAAGCAGAAAAGCAGCGTGTAAGGCTGATCTGGATATTAAAATAACCCAGGCCTCAAATTTAGGCCAGTGAGTGAGTTTGCCACTTGCCCCTTCCAGATAAGCAGCTTTCTTGAAACCTTTCTTGTGAACTATAGACGCAAGAGACTGCAGACACTGGAATATGGAGCAAAGAATAAACTGCCGGAGGAAATCAACAGGTCAAGCAGCATCTGTGGAGGCAGAGAAATGTTCAATGCTTCAGGTCAGGACCCTGCATCAGGAGTTCAATTTTAATTTGAACTGTGATGTCTTGTGAAAAGAATTAGGTGGAATTACCTATGGTATCCTGTTAAAACCTCTCAAATGCAGGTAACAACCCAAAGTATAGGGCTGCAGGTTGTGAAAGTGCATGTTTTGTTTGCACTTATTTACTACAAATTCAACACTCTTTGATTGCATTCTCTTCACATAATCAAATCTCATTATTCTTCCCTTCTAAATTCCCATGAAAGCTTTTACTATTTCACATCTACTTGGATGTCAGGCAAAATAAGAGCAAAAAATGATGAAAATACTCGTTCCCCTTTCTGTTCATTTTCTCAAATTACACTCTGATTACACTCCCTCCGTCTTCTCATTCCTCCCCCTACTCTTCCTCACATGTCCTTCTGGACATCCTATTTTGCCAATCATTACCTCAGCATTCTCAGTCATCTCTACCACCCTTAGCTCTGTTCTACTGCATAGGACACATTGGACCTTGTGTGTTGCAGAATATCGCAACATGAAGGCTTCATTCAAAGTTGGTACTGGAAAGCCATGGAGCAACATTTTAATCAGCAGCTTATGTGCTTTAGATTTTTCAGACCATAAGCTGTCAGTATCAGCTGATGTTGAGTTTAATGTAGTGCATTCTGTGCTCACGACATTGTCTCCTCAACAGTGAAGAAACCAAATGAAGATTGGGTGCCTGCTATGCAGAAAACCTCCATTCTGTCCACAGGGGAGGCCCTGAGCTTCTTCCATTTGCCAGTCACTTTAATTCTCCAGGAGACGTTCTGTTTTATTTTTCTTGTAATGCTTACAATTATGTTGTTTGGCTCTTCATCAAAGCAATTTGCCTCGTGGTAGCTTATCTCAAATATTTAATGCTGTGATCCTTTAAAAGGCAAATTCAGCTCATTCCTCTGAAACAGGGCAGCATTTTGATTAATTTTCATCACTTTCCCATAACTCTAGAATTTAAAGAAAGATGGGAACAGAATGGAAATGCAAACTTTTTAATTTGTTTCCTTTATTTAGAAGATAGAATTTTAACAAAGTTATGCAATATACATTTACCTCTAAATGGTTGTCAGTATTCACAGTTGTTGCTTAATAATCCATTTGGCACAAGGAAAAAAAATGGAGAATATACAAAAAAAGTTAAGTGAATTTTTGGATTCATATTTCCAGTTAATGATGGTGGAGGGGGTCTCTGTCTCTCTGTCTTCCAGTCTGCCTGAAAGATATCTTCGCTGGTCAAGCCTTTTCTCAGGTGTCTGGCGAAGCAGGTGGAAATGGGAAATATTGATGATGGTAATCATGAAGGGTGAAAGACTGGAGCTGGAAGAAAATGACTCATTGATGATTCATTGAGCAGTGGATCACAGGAAGGTAGTTAACGGATCAGGGCCTGAGTGCATAAGGGACTGAAGACTCTAGGAGAGACTTTCAAATCTTCTCAAAAATCCTCATTCTTCAGAAGTAGTGCTAATGATTTTCCATCTCAGCTACAGGTCAGCCTATCAGCTTAGTTTACTGCTGGGTGAGAAACAGAAAAATAATATTAGAATGAATGGGCAACACTTCACGTCCCAGTGCAGCTGACCTCTTTGGCTACTTTCAACCTTCCCACTCCCCAGTTCAAAATTGTGAGGATGGTTTGATGTAAAACAAAACACATTTCTGAACTTAAAATGTATAACTAATTATCTGGAATGGGATTTTATCCACATGGCACACTTCCACAAGTAAAGTCACATACAAATTCTCATGAATAAATAAAGGACTATAACATGGTTGGTGCATTTATTTCCTGAGTAACTTTCTGTAAAACTTTAAGTTTTAATTAGATGGCTGAGTTGAACAATTAGCAAGCAACTTGGGAATCTATATTGAAAATATTTCTAAAATAGGTCAAGGGTAGTCATCTACTTCTGATCTCTGCTGAAGTTTTATTTTTGTAGACCAAGGAATGTGGCTGATTAGACTGTAAAACTAGATCTAAATATACTTCAGGATGATATTATTTCCTCCTAAGATACTGGCAGAGCAGAAGTTTTCTTGCTTGCAATGTAATGTGTTAAATGTACACACACACACACACACACACACACACACACACACACACACACACACACACACACACTCAAACACACACAGTTTGCATTTTGTGGTTGGGGGCTGATATTCAAATTACCATTGTAAGGTTGTGTGACTCTTTTCTCCAAGCTGAGATCAATTTTAAGAAAATTTATTATCAGCAAAAGATTCATATAACCAGATGCAAAGAGGTCTATTGATGGAAGAACTGCATTTGCGATTAGGGAATTAGAAAACTAATATGCAAATGATGCACTCACCCGTGATATCTTAGATTCCATAATATGCCTTTGCAGAGAATTATCATAGTGCAATGATTAAGATATTATCAAGTAGTCTACGATTTCACTAAAACTCACTGGGGCATGCAGACAGTTTGCAGAGAGTGAGTAATAACAGGCTCATTGTGGAGGGCAGAAGAAATGCAGGAACAGGGAACTCAGTAACAGAACATAAAACCACAGCAACTGAAAATAAAAAAAAACTGCCAGTTCAGTTTCTCAAAGAAAACCAGGGATGAGCTATAAATGCTGTCCTTATTACATTCCAAACTCTTTCACGTCATTGCTTTGATCCTGATCTCCTTTTATGAAAAGAGTCCTGATGCAGGATTTCAACCTGAAACATCGACAATTCCTGTATGCTGCTCGACCCCCTGAGTTCCTTCAGCAGATTGTTTGTTGCTCCTTTTATTAAATTTAGTTACAGGAAACCCCCAATACATTCCCCATGATTTAAAACTCAATTGACTTTCTAAAGTTTGGTCAAGTTCAGCTTTAAGAAATTCTTGCATCTAAGCCAGAATGCAACTGAAATCCAACCCACAAAGGCTGATCATAACTTTATCCATGGCAAGAAATAGCTAGCAGTTGAGCAGAACCAATCCTCTTAAATTCCATGCCTGACTTACACAACACCTGGTTGAAATTTAGCCTCTTATTTGTATGCAGTGGGCACAACTATTGAACATCATAAGCATTAGCATTCATCAAATGGCTACTTAAATAGGGCTTCATTTGTTTACTGTCTTTTTCTCTCCACAGATGCTGTCTGATCTGCTGAGTTCCTCCAGCATCATGTTTGATGCTCCAGATTCCAGCATCTGCAGTCTCTTATGTCTTCATTTGTCTAAAGTTTAGCTGCTGAATAACGGCCTGAGTGAGAGCGAGGAGAACTCGTGGACAACAAAACCAACGCATCTTTAACAAATAAAACATCTTGAAATGAAGTTCACAGTCCAGTTCATTTGAACGAAGATCCAAGGATGGCACAGTGGTGCAACTAGTAGAGCTGCTGGGTTCAATCCTGACCTCGGGTGTTGTCTGTGTGGAGTTTGCACATTCTCCCTGTAACTGCGTGGGTTTCCTCTGACTGCTGTGGTGTATCTCCCACATCCCAAAGATGTGCTGGTTGATAGGTTAGTTGGCAGCTGTAAATTGCCTCAGTGTGTAGGTGAGTGGTAGAACGTAGGGAGAATTGATGAGAACATAGGGAAAATAAAAATATGGTAATTATATAGGATTAGTATAACTTGGGTGGTTGGCTGGTGCAGATTTGGTGGGTCATAGGGCCAGTTTCTGTATTGTATCTGTGACTTCTAAAGTCTGGTAATGTCTTTGTGAACCAAATACTTGTCTATAATAAATCCTTTCTCACCCAGAGGGTGGTCCGAATATGGAATGAGCTGCCAGAAGAAGTGGTTGAAGCAGGTAAATTAACAATATTTAAAGGGAACTTGGATAGGAATATGAATCGGAAAAGTTTAGAGGGATGTGGGCCAAATATGGGCAAATGAGACGAGCTTAGATGGGCATCTTGCTCGGTAAGGATCGGTTGGGTCAAAGGGTGCTGTTTGACTCTTTGACTCTAAATCCATTTCCATTAGCTAAGATTATAATGATGTTTTCTGATTCTCACCTCTCCAAGCAAGTAATTAATGCTGAATGCAGCCTGCAAATATCCAAAATTGCTCATCTTTCACAAAGATATGGTGCAGTCCAGAAAAGCAATGTTTCTGCTTAACCTTTAGAGTATTAGGTAATATATTGTTGATTTGTCCAGAGGTTGAGTAATTTGCATTTTAATTAACTTGTTGTATAATATCTTTGCCCTTTGACTGAGTCATTAAATCATTGCTGCGAGATATCATTTCAGAAAACGACACCCCCAACAGCAGAAGTACAGAGAATGAAAATATCCTTATGTTCAGCATTATCTGGCACTAATCCAATATTTTTGCCACTAGCATCAAAACAAAGGCACAGGTCGCTGTAACCTCATTGTTTAGGTTGGAAATTTGCAACATAATTGTGCATTTATTTATTGAAGTGACTTGGCCATTAGGCATCTGTACAGAAGTTTTAAGGACTGGATTTACAAAGAAAAGATTCAAATCTGATGCAATTGGATAATATTCACAAATAACTCATCATTCAGTCATCATTGTTTTCTCATGATTGAGCTCTTGAATTTACAGGAAAAATCTGACTTGTGAGCCTCATACACCAGAAATTCCATCAGCACTTTCCCCACTTTCCTGGTATAACTTTGGTGAACCATCTATAAACAAGGTTCCAGTTGACTCTTTGCCAGTGTTACACTGGAAGAGCAGGAGGCAGCCTTAAGGAAATATCTGTTTTGTTTCGTCCTGTTGCTTGTTACTATTCACAGTATCTTATTTCAGTTAGCAACCCTGGCTGTAAATCATTGCCATGGTTGGGTTTGTTTACACTAGATGAAAGTAGGCTAACCTAGTTTGTTGAAACAAATCAACCAGGCAGCCTTGTGTGCTGGTGACATTTTTTTAAAAAAATTTATTTATACAGCATGGTAACAGGCCCTTCCGGCCCAACAGGCCTGCACCAGCCAATTACACCCATGTTAACCTACTAACCCGTACACCTTTGGAATGTGGGAGGAGACCGGAGCACCTGGAGGAAACCCACGCAATCACGGGGAGGACGTACAAACTCCTTACAGACAATGGTGGAGACTGAACCCTGACCATTGGCGCTGTAATAGCATCACACTAACCACTACTCTACCGTGCTGCCCTTTGAGGCAAATGTTCGTCTTAAATCATTGGATGCATTCAATGGGACAAAAGCTGGACTAACCATATTGATAATCTGATTGAAATAAATTAATAAAAAACAAGGACAAAGATTGATATAATGTGGAGAGGTCTGATGAAGGGAAGTATTGGTAGACAAACTAGGTAAGCCTACTTTCATCTAGTGTAAACAAACCCCACCATGGCGATGATTTACAGCCAGGGTGACTAATCCTGGTACATACACCTAGATTATACACCCATAAAGAATTAATTGCTTACTTTTCTCACATTTTTGGGGTTTCCTGCACTAAGACAGTACACAACCCTCATGGGCACATTCATAGATTCTGCTAATACTTCCCTTCATCAGATAATGGGAGCTTTACTGCGAGATTGGATGTGTGCTTTGCCTAATTTTCTTTTCTAAATCACAGTGCTGTAATCCTCTTAAACATGTGCTTAAACCGTTGACCAAAACACATTCTGTTTTGGCTGGCTCAGTGTAAGGGGCAGCTGCAGTAGGAGCAAGACACTTCTTTTCTCTCTATCATTTGGCCAAATAAGCGGTTCCTTCCCCCCTCCCCTCCCCTTCACCTACCTCCAGCATTCAAGGCATATATTCCAGATATCCTGGGATCCTAGGCCACACTGCAGAAGTGTGGCAGGATAGGCAGGATCAACTGTTTTGTTCTATGCCGGGAATGAGTCCTGCCTGCAGCAAGCCTGATGTACCAGGAGCTGGAGGAGATGTGAGAAATGAGCAGTGCGACTTTCTCATTTGAGTGAGTGAAAAGGAATGCAGTGGTAGCTGCGGAATTATGCGTAAAAGGAAGCAAGATCTTTTTGAGACGAATATTGGGATCTACTGACACAAGTCACAGAAAGGAGGAGCACTGTTATTAGAATATTGGAATACTAAGGTAGCAAGATAGGTCATTTGAGAAGATGTAGCAAAATGCTGGGAATTCCACCTCTAAATTCCCAGGCCCCACTTACATATGAAGGAAAAAATCTGATGATTTCACAAGATCAGGAAACACAAGTCTGCTGAACAGGAAGGCATGGTAAGCACAGAGGAGCAAAGGGATAGTTCCCATCCTTAGTCATGTTAGAACTTTTCATTGCAATTAACTATGATTTAATTCTTACACCAAAATCTTTCCCTCCAAATAAACTTATACATTTTTTTCCTGCCTATTGTTTGAACTTTACCTCCTGTTGTCTTGCTAATTCCCTAACTTCCACCATAGGTATTGCTGTCTCCACCTACTTCTTTATCACCTTACAAGCTACATACCCCACCTCTTCCAATGGTACTTCCTTTTTCATCTGCTAATGGAGAGCTGTTGTTGTCGTTTTGCCCCATAATTTGTAAGCAATCCAATCGAGGTTACTCACGTCAACCGTTGTGCACCATGTAATGTATTCTAAAGATGTAGAATTTTCATTTCCTGGATCTGTTTTCCTCTTTTACCTACTACTGTTACAATTCCAAAGTTGGGGTATTGGGTACCATCACCCAGGGTATAGCAACTCTGAATGAGAAAGTGCAGCATTCTACACTTAGTATTCATGAATGAAAAATAGATACTTGCTGGAATCAATGGACCATTGTGGAACAGAATTGGGTGAGTCATTTGTTATTGTGTCAGAAGGTTTATGAGTCAATGCCCCAGTTTGTCTGTAATGTTTCAATCTATTCTTCACCAGTTAGCAAATTTTTCATAAAGATCTTCCAAGAGTGTATTCCAGCAAGGAATCCCCGCTGGGTGCAGTGATTCAGAGTGCAAACTTCAAGAAATAAAAGAGAAAATGTTGGAAACATTCAGCAGGTCAGACAGCACATGTGGAAAGGGAAGCATAATGGGGCACCTCCAATGCTGTCTGTGCAGAATTTGCACATTCTTTCCATGACTGCATGGGTTTCATAGAACATAGTACAACACAGGAACAGGACCTTCGGCCCACGATGTCTGTGCCGACCGTGAAGCCAAATTAAACTTTACCCAACTGCTTGTGCATGATCCATAATGTGCTATTCTCTGCATGTTCATGTGCCTGTCTAAATGCCTCTTAAATGTCACTATCATATCTGCTTCCACCAAACCCTCTGGCAGCATGTTCCAGGCACCTGCCACTCTCTGTGTAAAAAAACTTGCCTTGCATATCTCCTTTAAACTTTTCCACCTCTCATCTTAAACCTATGCCCACTAGTATCTGACATTGCCACCCTGGGAAAAAGACTGTCTACCCTATCTATGCCTCTTATAATTTTAGATACCTCTATCAGGTCTTCTCTCAGCGTCCGATGCTCTAGAGAAAACAATCCAAGTTTGTCCAACCTCTCCTTATAGCTAATATGCTCTAATCCAGGCAATGGCCTGGTGAACCTCTTCTGCAACTTCTCCAAAGCCTCCACATCCTTCCTGTAATGGGATGACCAGAACTATACATGATCTGGGTTTCCCCTGGATGCTCTGGTTTCCTCCCACATGCTGGTAGGTTAATTAGCTACTGTATACATTTGGTATAGGTGGTTGGTGGAAGGATCATTTGGTGGGAGAGGGTGGGGAAAAGGAAGAGAATTGCTGGGCACATATGAGAGGATAGTTTACAGGAGAACGAAGGGGAATAGGATTGATGGGATTATCTGTTGGGAACCAGCATGGATCTGATGGGCCAAATAGCCTCCTCCTACATCATGAAGGGAAACTGAGCACACCTTTCAAGTTGAAGACCATTCATTAGAACTGGAAAAGTGAAAACGGGCTATCTTTATGTTACAGAAAGGCTGCCGCAGAGATAGATAGGACAAACTGAACACCTCTGATAGGGCAAAGCCGGGGTTGCCATAGTGACAATCTTTTTATGAAGCCATCTGGTTGATAAATTAATAATACAAGGAAAACAAACAAAGGGACATGTAAAAGCTGCCTCATGTCCTTTTATAACTTAGTTGTTAATTTGTAGCTTAAAACAAACTTGTTTTCTCTTTTTTTTCTGGTTGTGATAAAGGGTCTTTGACTTGAAATGTTACCTCTGTTCCCCTTTCTGTGAATGCTGCCTGACTTGAGTGTTTCTAGCCTTTTTTGTTGTATTTCAGATTTCCAACTTTTGCTTTCTGTTGGAGGAACTCACTGGTCCGAGCTGCATCTGTGGGGGGAAAGGAATTGTCAACATTTCGTGTCGAAACCCTGCATCAGGATGGTCCTTTCCCCCCACCCACAGCTGCTGCTCAACCTCCAGAGTTCCTCCAGCAGATTGTTTGCTGCTCAAGATTCCAGAATCTGCAGTCTCTTGTGTTCTTTTTGTTTTATTTTCAGTTTTTTGGTAACAAGAATTAGCAAGTTGCCTGCTAACCTCCTAGTTATTTAGGTAACCAGATAGAATCAGTGAACTAAAGTTAATGTCAGCTGACTCAGAAGCTGTGGAGATATGAATGTGTGGGTTCTGCTGAAGCATTTGCTGTTCCAGCACAGCATGCAGTATCCACGAAATGGCATGTCTACAGATTATGGACTTTGGGCTGTAGGTTATAAATAGGTGTTTTCAATTTAAAAATGTATTTGCTTAATTCAGTTTTGCTATTAGATTTTCCCAATCTTGTAATTTTTATTTGCAGTAGTAAACAAGTGGTAACAAATGGTAAACAAGTTGCCTGCTCGTCTTCTAGTTCATTAGGGACTTGTTAACTGAAGTTATGGTCAGCCGACACAGAATCTGTGAAAGCTAAAACGTAAATCTGTGGGTTCTGCCAAAGCACTGCATGCAGTGCCCACTGACTGCAGCTTCTATAAGGTGAGGGCTTTGGTGAGGCAAGAACACAAAATAGGAGCAGGAGAAGGCCATTCAGCCCCTTAAACCTGCCCCACTGTTCAATATGATCATTGCTGATCTGCCCCAGGCCTTAGCTCCTCTTCTCTGCTGGTTCCCCATAACCTTCAGTCTTTCAAATGTTTTTCTCTCTCCACCTAAAATATGATCTGGCCGCCACCATCCTCAGGGCCAGAGCATTAGAGGTTCACTACCCCCAGAGAAGGAAGGACTTTATGTTAAAGAAAATGCAGTAGAATTAAATATAACTTGTTCTGAGATAATCTGGATGGTGAGATTGTAGCGCTCTTCTCCCTCTTAAAGGGTTTGTTCTAAATTGTAATCTGCTGCATACGTTTAACTAAAACTGTTATAAAGATATGGAGATGCTAGAAATACTTAGTAGGTCAGGCAGCATCTGTGGAAGGAGGAATAGAATTAACATTTCAGGTTGATGGCCTTTCATCAGAACATGGATAATCTTTCCTCACTGGATTGATATTATTCTCTGCAGCCATAAAAGAGAATCTTGAAGGCTATGTTGCCTGCCCAGTTCCAGGGTTAAGGACTGGAATTAGGGGCATGAAGGAAAATATCCGGTTGTTATCCATGGTGGAAACCAATGCAATATATGTGACTAAAAAGGAGGTTCTGCCAAAAGAATACAAGTAGCTGGTGTTCAAATTAAAAAGCTGAACCACATATGTAATAATCTCTGGATTATTCTCAAACTACCTTGAAATTGATATAGGGTCAATAGAATCAGAGAGCTGAATCCATAACTCAAAGACTGAAGTTGGAGAACTGTATTTCAATCCATGGGGCATTGGCACTGGTACTGTGGAAAGAGAAAGCTGTTCTGTTGAGCAGGCTTCGACTGAACCAAGGACGAGTTAGTATATAACTAGAATTGTGGATAAGGCTTTAAATGACAGTGGAGGAAGAAGGATGGTATTCCAGTGTGTAGAAAGTTAAGGAAATAGGACAAGGCAGTAATGATAGATGGAGAAGGGGGTAAATGATAACCAGAGTGTGAAAGGAAGGGACAGTGCATACAACATAAAATGCATTTCCAAATGGGATCAGAGTGGAAAATATGGTACAAAAAACAAAATATAACTACTCTTGATTTGGATGCATGCATTTGTCAAAATAAGATTGTTGAATTGATGGTACAAATAGAAAACAAAACTGTTCTGATAGGCATTACAGAGCATAGTAACAAAGTAGCCAAGGTTGGGAAGTAAATATTCCAGGATAGTTAGCTTTTAGAGGAGATGGGCAAAATGGAGATGAAAATGCAGCCTAAGTAACAAAGGATGTGATAATAGTGGCAGAGAGAAGATCTTAGCTCAGGACAATTCAGCACAGCTCAAGCATTGCCCAATTCTTCAAGCTTCCTTCTGTCCCTTTTTCTGCAAAAAAAAAGTCATGCAGTTCCCGGTGGTGGGGGGGGGGGGGGGGGGGGGGGAAGGTGAGGGCTCAGTTTACAGCTACTGTCCAATTCCCTTTAGCTCATGGCTAACAGGGACATTGAAGACCTCTTGAGTACAATTTCCCACCATCCCCTCCCCCTGATCCCCTGACTCCCCTTGACCCCAAAGACTTCTGATAAATCCCAAGAAATGATCAACTATTTGCAAAATAATCTAAACTTCAGTACCTATAAGGTAAAACTCTGATAATCAAGTATCCCTTGGACTCTGGTTGTGCCAGACTAGCAGATTTTCCACACTATTGGATGTTACTCTTATTAATACCCAAATGCACTTTTATTTATTTATTTTTCATTATTACACATAATACAGTGTATAAATTTTCCAGTGAATCCAGCAAGTTTAAAGGAGTGGGAAATGTACAAGTACTCCAGACCCCGGCTCCAACCACAAACCTACCTGCACTCCTGACTCCTGAAGGTTTGGACCCCAATCCCAGCCCTAGCCTCACTATGCACCTCAGGCTTTGCTCAGACATCTCACTTGCACTCTGCACCCATAGCTCACATTCTGGACTAATGAGCAAGCCAGACCATCAGGATTTCAGAACAATTGGTTGCCGGATTATTGAAATGTTACTGTATCTGCACAATTCTGCCTCAAAATCAACCCAATGACTGAACCTGTTAAGCACTGGCATGCCTATAGGTGCACGGGAGGATGGAAGTGAATGAATTTGGGATGCTTGACTGCAAGCCATTAAAAACTCCATTATTTACCAATACAGTAAAACTCAAATAATCCATGACCTAATTGTTCCGAAATTTTGATGGTTCATGGTTTCTTGATCAACCCTGATCGTTTCTTGTCTTATGAGGATAGGTTGGGTGAGTTAGGGCTTTTCTCTTTGGAGAGAAGGAGGATGAGAGGTGACTTGATAGAGGTGTACAAGATGATAAGAGGCATAGATTGAGTGGACAGTCAGACACTTTTTCCCAGGGTGAAAATGGCTAACACGAGGGGGCATAATTTTAAGGTGATTGGAGGAAGATAAAAGGGGATGTCGGAGGTAAGTTTTTTTACACAGAGAGTGGTGGGTGCGTGGAATGCACTGCTGGCAGAGGTTGTGGGGGCAGATACATTAGGGACATTTAAGAGACTCTTAGACACATGAATGATAGAGAAATGGGGGGCTATGTGGGAGGGAAGGGTTAGATAGATCTGAGGGCAGGATAAAATGTCAGCACAACATTGTGGGCTGAAGGGCCTGTACTGTGCTGTAATGTTCTATGCTCTATGTTCTATGTTGAGCATCTGGCTCACTGGGTACTGATTCCTGTGCTCCTTTTGACACATCAGGCCCCAATTTTCACACTCTCTTTAAAAGCTTACCAAAAAATATACTTCTGTGTAACATCCAAAACAGTGAATTAAAAGTATGTTGTAGTATTATTTGGAAATAAAATCCAGCTCTGTACACCTGCCAGTCGAGTACCACCAAAATATCGAGCGTGGTGGTTTAACGGCGTTTCACTGTATCAGCCCTTTCTGTCCACTTCCTCTCTCCTCTTCAATCCTTTCTCCCCTCTCCCCATTCTTCTACCTGCCCTTACAAATGCATACATTCGCTAATCCTAACATTTTCAACAAATTGAGGTAGCCAGAAGCTGATGGTCAAAGAAATTTGTTGGGAAACAGGCAGGTAAAAACTAGGCATTGTTTGTACAGAAGCTGAACACAATAAATCACTTGAACAATCCCAGTCCTGTTTTTCCTCATGATTATATATTCCACTTATGACTGAAAGGTGATGTTTGCTGTGGTCACTCTCTGAATTTGGAGACCAGCCTCAATGCTGAACTAATGGTCCCCATTTTAGGTAGTTTTGTAAGCTCTTTGCAACAAAAATCTTTGCTAAATTTGACATTATTAAACATAAGCACGTTATAAAAACCCTGGGCAAAGACAGGCTGCAAAAGATATAAAATTTATATAGTTGTCTGAAGAGTTGTGAGCTTTTGCTACAATAATATTAGGTACAATCATTAACTCAAATTTCCAAGCAAATGACCTGTTTACTTTCATCTCCATGCAAGAAGAAAGCTAAGGGGGCTACTTACCATCTAGCTTGTACTTTACGAAGAACTTTACTGCTGTACTTTGCTCCATAATTGCTGACAAGAATGTTTACACTGCAGAGAAACCTTAACTCAGATCAATTATAAATGTAACTTTGTTGCCTATCATTAAAGCAGGGTGCACCCAAAGTTCACAAAGCTACATATTAAATAAAGAAAAAGACTTGCATTTATATTATGCCTATCAGAATGTCCAACATCCCAAAGTTCTTCACAGGTAATGAAGTACAGTCAGTGTCATAATCATAGGATGATACACCTCAAAGAGAGCTTTTGGCCCATTGGACATTGCTGGCTCTCTGAAAGCAGTGTTCAATTATTTTATGAGTAAGACAATTGCAGGAGTATCTTAAAGCACTGTTGTCATTTATTTTTGATGCCATGCAATTATTTACCTCCGATAAGTAGTCAAATTCCTTTTGAATCGTCTTCCACTACCATTTTGGGCAATTCATTCTAGGCCATAATAACTTGCTGAGCGAAATCTTTTGCCCCACCTTTGCCTTTATTCTTTTACTAATTGTCTTCTCTTATTACAAATTCTTCTGCCAGTGGAAGCAGCTTCTCTCCATCTATTCCATCAAAACCTTGTAGACTATTGTATTCCTCTAAATTTTGGCTTAACCCTCTCTGTTTCAAGAAGAACAATCCCAGTTTTCATATGACTGAAGTCCCTGATCCCTTGCATTCCAGGATTGTGCAATCTCCAAAATTTTAACACCTTCCCTAAAGTGTAGTGCTCACCATTCACAGCAGTATTCCTGCTGACACTCAACCCGTGATTTGTATAAAGTAATCTTGTTTTTCTACTCTGTGCTTCAGTACATAAAGTTAAATATCCTAAATGATTTTTTTTCCCAAATAAAATGGACTTGTCCTGCTGCCTTCTAAAGGCTCTGTACTTGAGCCCAGGCTCCTTTAAAATGTACCATTTAGAATAAAGCTGTTTCTGAATAAGGATGTTTTGATAATATCTTTAACCAGATGGGCTTAACTTGTGGGGCAATTGCATGCAAGTTACTCATAGGAAACACCTGTAACCATGAGTATTAGCTTACAGTGTAGAATGTAGAAATCTGCATATGCCTCTTGTGCAATGTCTTGATTTATAAACCTTTTCACGCAATCATACCTCTGGCTTCATACAATAGCTGACACAAGTACTGTTGTTTCGTTGTTAGCCTTGGCTTAGTAAATAGCACTCTTGAATCTGAGCCAAATGTTTCAAATTCCCTCCTGAGATATGAGCACTAAAATCTAACACTCTGGTGCAGTGCTGATAGGGTGTCTTTTGGATAAAGCGAGAACCCATCCGCTCACTCAGGCAGATATAGATGACACCATTTCGAAGTAGTGCTGGTGATTTTCTATTGTATTGCTCTTTGTAAAAACTTCCTGTTCATTATTGACTGCTATATTTCCTACTCTACAAGTGTGACTGACCTTGAAAAGCACATCATTGACTATGAATCACAGTTGGACATTTCAAATTCATTAAAAAAAATGTTTTCTTATTTTTTTTGCAATAGTCACTGTTACCTTGTTGCAATCCATTTACAAGTTGTATTTATATATACACTCATGCATTGACTACAATGGCTGTACAACAATTACTTGGTTTCATATTGTCTGGTGAAAACCCCAGTTTCTTTCTTCAATAGGCTTGCCACTTTGCTTCCTCCCCACCCAAGTTAAATCAATAATATCCTTGTTGCACTGTTGATTGTTTACCTTTCTTGAATTGGATATGTCAGCCACTGCTCACACAGTGGATTATTTTTCTAAGTGTAAGAGCAAGGCAGGTGCATGAAGCACTGACATCTTATGGGCTACCGAGAAGAGCAAATTAATTGAAGTCCATGTCACAACACAAGACACAGCTGTGTGGCAAAATACAAAATCACAGGGTATCAGATATGCTTTATACATTACAAAAAATGAAAATTTTTAACTTTTATTCAAATAATATTGGTAGAGATTATTCTCATAAAGATTGTATCAAAATGAACCAACATACTAATTCTTCAATGCTTCCTCAGAAGCACTTTGATGACTGAAGAGCATTTTGGGCCAAAACAACAGGCACAAAGCTTATTTTTAGTTCAAAAAAGCTGCAGAAGCTGGAAATACAAAACAAAAAACGGGAAGTGCCAGAAAAACTCAGCAAGTTGGGCAGCATCTATGGAGAGAGAGAAAAAGTCAACATTTAGGGTCTGTGACCCTTTGTTAGAACTGGGAAATAGAAATGCAAATAGGTTTTCCATAGGAGGGAAGGTGGGGGAGGAATGTGTAGAGTAAAGGGAGTGTCTGTGATAAGAATAAACTACTTATTTGTTGTTATTGTAAATAGTCCTATAAATGAGAACACCATTCTGTAGCGCTTCATTTTGTGATAAAGGAGACAAGTTAGAATGGTGTTTATCTAGTGCCCTTCAAGTTACTCGCAGAATACATTAAAGCATTCTACAGCCAATGATTTATGCACAGCAGGCTCCCACAGACAGAAATGTGATTTTTTTTATTAATTAGTAATTTGTGTTTGATTAGTTTTAAGAGTTTAACATCTTGTCTGAAAGACATCAAATGTTAAATACCAAAGCTTAGGTTAACATTCTAGTCCAGTGCCAGAGATATCATTTGTGGATATCTGACTCAGAGAGTAAAGCACACCTTCAATACTGAACTGAAGTGTCATCCTAGATTAGCTAGTGCAAAATGGGTGATAGCCAAATAACAGCGTGTCATACATATTTCTTGATCTTTATTTTGGTTCAAGTCATGACAGTGGATGCAAAATGAACTGCAGACACATTAAAACTTGTTTTAAACTACTGGGAAGAGCAGAGATCCACTCCAAGGTGTTTCAGATAACTGAAGGGATCAAGGTTGCAAGTACCCAGGAGCCACAATTTATTTTCTATAAGTGGAGTCGAGCCATGATCCTTTCCAGCAGGAATGTGGATTTCAGAAAGCTTCATCTGTTGGAAGGAGAATTCTTGGTTACTTTTGTTTGTTTTTTCCTCCACAGCTGATTGAGGAACCTTGAAAACTAAAGTGAAACCACAAGGAAAATTAGGCATGGGAACTTCCTTGACTGGAGAGAAAAGGGAAATT
Organism: Pristis pectinata; assembly: GCF_009764475.1. Taxonomy (NCBI): domain Eukaryota; kingdom Metazoa; phylum Chordata; class Chondrichthyes; order Rhinopristiformes; family Pristidae; genus Pristis; species Pristis pectinata. The sequence continues at coordinate 19,434,696 of NC_067411.1, read as the reverse complement.
AGTTTATCCGTCCCACTGCCAAAATAGCTCTGGTTTGCAGGTCTGGGCTTCTTGCCAGTTTAAACCACCACATTCAGCCATTTTCCACAGCATATCCTTCCCTGCTTTACTAGTGCTTTCTTTGTGCATCCTAACACCAAAGCCAATTTTTCATATCTGTATTCAAAACAAATCACACTGGAGTTTCACAGAATGTGAAATACAGTTGCTGGTTATACAAATCCCCAAACAAATTCTTTATCATTATGGAAAATAAGGACTATGTTCTCATGGTTCTTTACCCAGATTAAATTCCTTGTTTTGTTTTAAAGATACATATATGCAACAGGGCTTTAAAATCATTTGTTACTGCTTTTTGACAATGCTTTATTAAGTAGTTGATCTTCAGATCTGCACCACAATTTCAGGTCTAGCTGTTTCTTGTATGATAAACTGTGCCAATTTACATGTTCTTATGGCTGTCTGTCCATATCCCACTGTCATTATCCAGCTTGAAATAAAAGAGTATCCTGACTGGTAGTCCTAAAGCCATTGATGTGTTAAAGTTTCCTACTGTCACATCAAAGGAAATGTGGCAGCTGATTTACACACAGCATGTTCCCACAAATGTGCTAATCAACAGATGACAGCAGAGAACAGCTTAAAAAAAAGTTCTGAATGTCCGAGACTTCAGAGCAGAGGACAGCTTAAAAAGAACAGGAGGTTCGTGACTTGTGAAGAGGAAGGCAGAATTCAGTTTAAAGGAACAGAAAGACACTTACATGATCACAATTATGCCAAAGACTGACCTGACAAAGTCAAAGTTGAGCTTATTGTCATATGCACAAGTACATGTGCGCACAGGTGCACTGAAAAACTTACTTGCAGCAGCACCACAGGCACATAGCATCAGATACACAACATTCACAAGAAAAAAAGCATATAATAAACATAAATTATACACAATTTTTACAAGGAAGAACACAATTAGAACAAAAAAAAGACAAAGTCCATTGTAGTGCAAAGTGGTCATAGTGTTGCTCTACTGAGGCAGTGATTAGGGTTGTGCAGGTTGGTTCAAGAAACGAATGGTTGAAGGGAAGTAGCTGTTCTTGAACCTGGTGGTGTGGGACTTTAGGCTCCTGTACCTCCTGCATAATAGTAGCTATGAGAAGATGGCATGGCCTGGATGTTGGAGACCTTTGATGATAGATGTTGCCTTCTTGAAGCAGTGCCTCATGTAGATACCAGGTGGGGAGGGATGTGCCAGTGATGTATTGTAGAAGAAGTGAATCAAAGGGTCCTTTCTAATTGGCCAAGTGCATTAGCCCCGGGGTGTAGCAGGTTAAAAAAAATAAATCCAATTCAAATTAATCTATTCTAATCTAATCTAACCTAATTAATTAGAACCGAAATGGCTAGGCAGGTGATGTGGTGCAGCTGCTAAATATGGAAACTGGTGGGTTGTATTGTGGTTCACGGTGATCATATCTGCAGCAAGTGTTGATTACTTGAGAAACTTTGGCTCAGGATTGAAGAGCTGGATTTCAAGCTTCAGACGCTGATGCATTAGGTAGAGGGAGGGTTACCTGGATGCTGCATCCAGGAGGCAGTCACACGTCTTGGATTACTTTCCTCAAATTTGATCAGTGGTCAAGGACAGAAGGGTGTGACTGCAAAAAGGGCAAGCAGAGGGATCCAGAGGGTAGTTCTGGAGAAGTCTCAGCCCTTAATCTTATCTAACAGGTCTGCTCCCTTTCGGATGAGTGTGGGGATTGTAAAGAGGCCATGTGAACTATCCATGCCTCTATTCAAGTAGGGGGAGAGAAGAGAAACATACTGGTCATAGGAGATGGCATAGTTAGGGAACAGATATGGTTCTTTACAACAAAGAAAGAGTCCCAAAGGTCGTGTTGCTTGTCCATGCCAGGGTTAGGATATCTCTTCTGGGCTAGAGTGGGAGTGGGATGATCCAGTTGTCATGGTCCATGTGGACACTGACAACATAAATTGGACAAGGAAGGAAGTTCTGCTGAGGGATTATGAGTAATTCAGGGTAAAACTGAAAAACAGAACCATTGTGGCTCTGGATTTTTACCTGAGCCACATGCAAATTGGCAGAGGATAAATAAGATTTAAGCCTTCCTTAGTAATGTACTTCAGTGTCAATCTAGGTTTTTGTGTTTGATTCTCTGGGGTGGGATTTGAATTTAAGAGACAATAGCACCACCATTTGAGCCACAGCTGACACTGAACATTAGGTGCCTGAGAGCTCTGAATGTAAACCTCACTTCAATTTAAAAGCCCTGAATCAGGTCTCTTTGAAGCTTCCATTTCCTTAAAGGAACTATTCCTACATCTTTGAGATTCTCCTTGTAACAAATAGCTCAATGTTTGGTTTGAAGCTCGTAGTCTTCAGCTGCACCTTTGAAAAGAATCTAGATTAAAGGTGAGAGAGTAGAAATTGTACAAATCCAGCTAAACCTCCATGCAGTGGCATACTCCGAGATTATGTGGGCTCTATCAGGTGGGGCTATACCTGTAGCGCTGCATCATAGGTGCCATGGTCACCCTGATTACACCCTATCAGAGACATCCCTCCTTCCCCACCCTTCCTGCAGCTTAACAAGCTTCTCTTGTCTCCTTGCCAGTTCTGACAAAAGGTCTTCAAGCTGAGCATTAACTCTGTTTCTCTTCCGACTGATGCGGTCTAACCGGCTCAATTTCCAGCATTTTCTGATTTTCTTTTAGATTTCTAGCATCTGCATTTTTTTGATATTTAGATAGGTGCCCAACCTTCGATATGGGACAGGTTTATAGCTAGGTCAACACAAAGACCTTGCATTCTTCCATTTCAGTCCTGGCTTGGTTCATTCCACAGACTATAAAATCTCTCTGTTTGATCTCCTTTTCATCCTCAATCTCATTGAGCAGCAAGCTCATCTTCCAAGTTGCAAGTTGAGAATGGAACTATTAACAGAATATGATGGAAGTTTCAAATTAGTACAGAAAAAGCATCACCTTTCAAAAAGAATAGTTGGGTATGTGAGAAATGTTGTAAGGTGGGAGGAATTCCTTCAACAAATGACTGTAAAAGGAAACGGGGCTTGATTTGCAGCAACAGAATATGGGTTAATAGTGACCCCTCTAGATATAGCCTGGATCCTTATGTCAAGCAGCAGTCAGGAAAGTGTGCGATAAGCAAGCTGGTCAGGAGTTGCTAAGAAAGATAGGCATTGGTCTGGCTCAATTAAAACTAATCTTTGAGCTGTAGAAACAAAGTAATTGTGAACAATGCAAAACAAAGTAAAAATCTGATTAGCTGATTAATTGTTTTAATATAATATCACTGGAAGTAAAATAAATATTCTAAAATTAAAAACATCCGAGTTTTGACATTTTAATTGTCAAGCTGGGTCCTGTTGCTTATGTACATCTGGAGCTGACCTGTTGTAATTAGTGAAGTTGAAGATGTTTTTTATGTTATAAGATAAGATATCTTTATTAGTCACATGTACATTGAAACACACAGTGAAAGGCATCTTTTGCGTGGAGTGCTCTGGGGGCATAACCACATGCCATTGTAATTGTTATATGAGCTCAATTACTTTCCTTCAGCAGTACTGAGGGCCTTTGCTCCCTCTGAGATAAGACAAGAGGAATATAATTGGCCTTGGCTCAGTCTGAAGTTGGGAGTACAACCATTGATCTCATTTTGGTTGATCCCTGGGCCAGGGAGAGGAGAATCTGTCTTGGTTCTTCCCCTGATCACAGAGGAGGAGGAGGTTAGGATTGGGGTAATCAGTGGTGCCATCCATAACGGAACTGTCTGCTGACACTCGCTGTCTAATCTAGCAATCGGTGAGTCGCTTGGAAGGGGATCTGGAGAGCTCTCAGTGCTTGTGGAATCAGTAAATACAGATTGAACCAGACAATAGATAGTTGGTAATGATTGCATTAACTGTATTATACCTTTATTATAATATAATATAAAATAATATATCTTTATTATATCTGTATTATAACTGATTTCCGCTTAATGTCAGTAGCTTTTTGTGTGGGCTATTTAATGCAATGGGCAGTTAAAGAAACTTGTAAAAATGATGGGAAAGTACACCCATAAATTAATAAAGAAATATCAAAGAATAGCAAATGAATCTTTTATTCCCTTGCTTCAATTTCATATCAAAGATCTAAACTGGAGATTTAGCATATGCACCTAAGTTTATAAGATGCGGGGATGGGTCTTGCCTTTGAACTCTCTTGCATTACTCCAGTCCAAAGTATATTAACTATTGTGAAGCTGAATTAATCACATCAGGAGGATAGTGAACTGCTAAGTGAATTAGTTAACCCAAAACATTAAAGCTGAGATTGGCCACACAAGGACAGGAGGCATCAATATTTTTCTTGACACATCGATGAAAACATTATTAATAGCATTTTAAAGTTAAGCTTGCATAATATATTGGGGGACATTTGAAAGATGTTGTTGTATTTCAGTGTCAAATGGGTTTTAGTATATTTTGCTTGCACCTTGTATCTGAAATTGCACACAGCTTTGTTAGAATGTAGAGGAGTCTGCGGGGATGTTGCATTTTTCTGAAGGAGGCTTTGAGTACATCCTTTCACCTTTTCCTCTATCTGTCTGGTAATCTCTTACTGTGATAGAACTTGCAATAGAGTGTCTGTTTTGGGAGTTTGATGTCAGGGATGTGATGTTATGAATGATGTAGCCTTCTGGAGGATTTTGAGAAGACGGAATTGGTAGCATTTTTTGAGGGCCCTGAGGTGCCGGCTGTATATGAAGATCACTGGTGCCCTGGAGACCATGAGTTTTGCGGCAGGTCTGAGGTCTTGATCTTCAGTTACGCATTTGACCAAAGATTGTGCTGGTACATTGGTGGTGAATTTCATCATCAATGTCTGCCTTCTCTGAGAGGTGGCTCCCAAAATATGGGAAGTTGGCTACTTCAACAGAGGTAAGTGGTCATTTATTTATGGGCTCTGTGGGATCTTATTATTTCCAAGGTCTCACTGTGAACTTTCATTGTTGGAGGGCTGTTGGTAGCCAACCTTTGTCTTATAGACTTTGAGTGTGGGGTTCATCTTCTTGGATGCTTCAATGAAGTTTGCAGTACATATTCAGTATATCACTGCCAGTTTCAAACACAGACAAATAATATTCTGAATCTTCAGGTGTATGAATAGAGCTGAATGGTTCTGTCTTTGTCTGGAACACAGATTCCCTCTGGGGAATCCTGCAACATTCATGTCTTGTTTCCTGAGTAATCTTTTCTCATCCTAGTTTAGCTGCTCTTGCATGTAAATGAACTCTACAATTGGCAGCCTTGGTTCAGTGATAGATGTCTTGCCTCTCAGCTTGAAGGTTATGGAGTTGAGCTCCATCCTTAGGCTTGAGCAGATAAGGTAGGTTGAGACTATGATGTGGCACTTGGGCAGTTTTGGATTGACGGAGGTACTGCTTTGAATCAGTGGACTGGACCATATTCAGGGATTCATCTTTGGATCTGAATGAGTATGCCACAGCTGGTCACTGACTTCATCAAGAACTGCATAGATGAGTGTGTGCTGTCGAGAACATACTGAATTTTCCCGATTTGCAGTCTGCTGAGGGCTAGATCTGTAGTGTTCAAGACCAGCGATCTCAAACCCTACGAGAAGTCCAGGTACAACCTACGGAAGGCCATCATGAGAGTGAAAAGGCAATTCCGTGTGAAGTTAGAGACACAATTGGATGCATGATAGTTGTGGCAGGGTTTGCATGCCATTGCTTCCTACAAGGTGAAACCTAACAGCATAAATGGCAGTGATGCTTCACTCTTTAGCAAGCTCAACGCCTTTTATGCACGCTTTGAAAGGGAGAATTACACTACACCTGTGTGAATCCCCACAGCATCCAGCGACCCTGTCATCTCTGTCTCAGAGGCCGATGTCAGAACATCCTTCAAGAGGGTGAACCTTCATAAGGTGTCAGACCCGGACGGTGTACCTGGCTGGGTACCGAAAACCTGTGCCGACCAACTGGTTGGAGTGTTCAAGGACATCGTCAACCTCTCACTGCTGCAGTTGGAGGTTCCCACCTGCTTCAAGAGGGCAGCAATCATACTGGTGCCCAAGAAAAGCAGGGTGAGCCTCCTCAATGACTATTGTCCAGTAGAATTCACATCTATGGCGATGAAGTGCTTTGAGAGGTTGGTCATGGCTAGAAGTAACTCCTGTCTGAGCAAGGACCTGGACCTGCTGCAACTTGCCTACCACCATAACAGGTCTACAACGGACGCAATCTCACTTGGTCTCCACTCGGCTTTGGAGCACCTAGACAACAGCAATACATACATCAGGCTGCTGTTTATCAATTACAGCTCGGCATTCAACACCATCAGTCCCTCAGTGCTAATCAACAAGTTTCAAAACTTGAGCCTCTGTACCTCCCTCTGCAATTGGATCCTCGACTTCCTTATTGGGAGACCACAGTCAGTGCGGATCGGTAGTGACACCTCTTCCTCGCTTAGCCCACTGCTCTGCTCTCTCTGCACTCATGACTGTGAGGTGAAGCACAGCTCGAACGTCATCTATAAATTTGCAGATGACATCAGTGTTGTTGGTAACATCTCAGACGGTGACAAGGAGGCGTACAGGAGTGAGATAGATCAGCTGGTTGAGTGGTGTCACAACAACAACATCACACTCAATGTCAGCAAGACCAAGGAATTGATTGTGGACTTCAGGAAGGGGAGGTCAAGAGAACACACACCAGTCCTCATTGAGGGATCAGTGGTGGAAAGGGTGAGCAGCTTCAAGTTCCTGGGCGTCAACATCTCAGAGGATCTACTGTATACCGGGCCCGACACATTGATGCAATCACAAAGAAGGCATGCCAGTGAATGTACTTAGGAGTTTGAGGAGATTTGGTATGTCACCAAAGACTCTTGCAAATTTCTATAGATGTACAGTGGAGAGCATTCTGACTGGTTGCATCACAGCCTGGTATGGAGGCTCCAAAGCACAGGATCGCAAGAAGCTGCAGAGGGATGTAGACTCAGTGAGCTCCATCATGGCACAACCCTCCCTGCCATTGAGGACATCTTCAAGAGGCGGTGCCTCAAGAAGGCGGCATCCATCACTAAGGACCCTCACCATCCGGGACATGCTCTCTTCTCGTTACTACCAACAGGGTGGGTACCTGAAGACCCACACTCAACGATTTAGGAACAGCTTCTTCCCCTCCACCATCAGATTTCTGAGCAGTCTGTGAACCCATGAACACTACTTCGTTATACCTTTTGTTTGCGCTATTTATTTATTTTGTAACTTATAGTAATTTTTATGTCTTTGCACTGTACTGCTGCTGCAAAACAGTAAAAATTTCACAACATGCAAGTCAATGATAATAAACCTGATTCTGATTCTTTTGACAAGTGGAGGCCTTCTCAGTTTATAGGGGAGATATGGCACAGCTTTGTCTGAAGAAGAGAAGGTTAAATGTCATGGCCGACCCTCAACCAACGGTGATAAAGCAGCCATTGATTTGTGTGTTCTGCAGGATCTTACTGTGTGAAAAATGCTTCCTTGTTGGCCGACAAAAAACAGTGAACTAAGTAAAGCCCTTTCAGAAATCCTGAGCATTGAATAAAACCTTCTCACTCTGCCCTCCAAAACTTGTAAAAAGTGTTGTGATGTATTTCACAAATTAATGTTCGACTTTAGCTAACCTGCCAGGTTTCACATAGGAGACCTATTTTTGAAGATCTCTTCAACTTCCTATGGAAATAAAAAAAACTCACAATTCTGGAAATCTGAAATAAAAACAGAAACTGCTGAAAACTCAGCATCTGTGGATGGAGACACAGAGGTAGCATTTAAGGTTAAAGATCCTTCATCAGAACAGTCTGAAACCTGAAATGTTAACCCTGTTTCTCTTTCCACTGGTGATGTCTGATTTTCAACTTCTTAAACCTTTGAAGACTTGTTAGACTTTGAAGACTTGAACACTTCTACCTTGATTTGAATGTCAAAGCCAATATTTTCCGTGTGTTAGGTATCGATTTTCCAGAGCGCCTAAAGCTTTTTTCATGTACTTCTACTGGGGTACCGGTGGAACCTGAAGAGAAATGGAGGAAACTTACTTTCAGCTGCTTATGCTGCTTCCTCCCTGTAGCTGTCTTCTGCTGACATACTAACAAAGGCAGAGATACTCCATATGGAATTCTGAACGGCAGATGCATTTTAATCAAATTAGGTGTCACATGAATCATGGATGTCACACATTTTCAACTGGCATGGATCAGGGAGTTTATTATCAAGTTTTAAACAGCCAACTGGCAGGCAGCTTATGAAATGCTAACCTTTTCTTTCTCCAGTCTTAAATGTTGATAACAAGACAGTGAATCATTCAGCTCACCTTTCGTAAGTACTCCTTGTTCATTCAGGTAGTTTGCAATTCATTCGGGTGGTCCTGAAAAGCCTTAAACAACCACCGATGGAAACAAATGAGAATTCCAAGGCTGGTTTGTTTCACTCATCTCCTTAATGGCCTCTGTTAATCTCCCAGCATTCCAGCACTAACCCTTCCAGTTTTCACAGAATTTAGTGCTATGATTTAAATGGCTTTTTTATACCATGTTTCATCCAAGCTCCACCAGATTATGTCCCAACGACAACAGATCTTCTCCTAATCAGGCCACCAGATGAATTCACAAAACCAAACATGTCAAGTGTGAGCAATTCCTTTCTTCCCTTTATTAGCAAGGCTCAGACTATGAGAAGCATGTTTGAAGCATGTGTGGGAAGGTAAAGGAATTGTCAATGTTTTGGCAATGCTCCAGCATCTGCAGTCTCTTGTGTCTCAGAATTAGAGAGGACATTTACAAACATGGTACTCAGGGCTAGAGAAGCTTGCTAGCAACTGACCACACTGGGATGGTTTCCCCTGAAACAGAGGAGGTGTGAGGGAGATTTAATTGATGTTATGAGAGGCTCAGGTGGCTGATCAGTTAAAGCCTATTTCCCTTATGAAGGAAGTTAATACCTAGGAGGCAAAGACTAGAAAATGTAGAAGCTTAGAACTGAGAAGAGATTTTTCATCCAATATGTGGTGGGGGTCTAGAACTCAGTGCCTGAAAGCGTGCAGGAGGCAGAAGTTCTCATCATGTTTAAAACATATTTGGATGATCAGATGAAGTAACTTACACATCTAAGGACCAAGTGCTGGAAAATGGTATGAGTCTCAAGAGACTTTTATCAGCCAGCAGGAATATTATGGGCTGAATGCTCCGTGCAGTAAATTTCTATGGTTCTAGGATTTACAGGTATTTACATGTAAACACACACACGCATACTTATGTGCACGAACATGTACATGTTCGTACATGTGCACGAACAAACAGAAATGCACAGACATGTACACACACTGCTGAGGCAGCTGAAGCTTTGTCATTGTTGAGGAGTGCACAGCGAGGGCTACTTTGGATCCGGCAGTCACTTTCAGTTTCTATATTCACCAGGCTCCCATCCCAGTTCTTAGGAAATTCATTATACATTCCAGCAAACATGTATTTCACATGTTGATGCATTGCAAATGAAATAATGTTTAGATTAGTATGTGAATTGCACACATATTTAGAACCAATGGATATTTGTTGTGTGTTTCAACTCTGCGCTGTTTCATGTGAAGTGTGTAACCTACTCTCTCCCTTGGCTGCATTCCCTGAATATGCAGCAACTTGCTCCATCTCTATTCATATGCCAGAAAATGAAAAAGTTTGCAAAATGCTTAAAGCTGCACTATCTCACCAGACTATGGTTCTGAATTTAAGATCTCAGACCTCCTCCAGTTCAAATCTTTTGTACATCCCCCATTCTAATTAATTAACTACTCATGTCTGTGCCTTCAGCCTGAAATTCCCTTACTGGAGCTCTCTGTGCCTCCCTCTTTAATCCAAGTTTAAGGTGCTAGCTTTTGGTCGGTCCCAATGTTTCCTTATGTGGTAGTGTCAAATATGGTTTTATAATGTGAAAGAGACCTGAGCAAATTTAACTCCTGAAACTCACTACATGCCGTTGGATATCTTCCCACCTATCCGAGGAGGAGGGTAGTTGTTGTTGGGGAGGGGAATGAAGGGTTGGTGGAATCATGTGACAGACTTGTGAGGTTCAGAGATTACCTGCCACCATCTGGTAACTCCACAGTACAGACCGTCTCACAGGAACCCGTGGCACCTGCTGATGCCAATGAAACAGTAGAGGCCTACCAGTGTATTGTGAGATCGAGAAGATTACCTTCAGTCTTGTTCTGGCCCTGATCAGCTCCCTCAAGGGATGGTCTGGCAGGAACTAACTGCCATTTCTTACTCAATCTTATCAATAAAGATTCCATTAGGGTCCTAGTGATGTTAACCTGAGCCAACATAATTAAAAAGGCCCCTTCTGGTTTTGGGTGGGTGCTCTTGTAGCCTGCAGTGAATATCCTTGTGGGTCATATCTCAGTGGCTCCGTGTTTTGGGTGTCTTAAAGGCCCATCCTCCTGACGTCTAATGTTTAGTCCACAGCTCTGCAGATTTCTTTCTCCCCTACATAACCCATTCACTTGATCTAATCCAATCTCCTGCTTACTCCCAACAGGCTTCAGTTATCATTTTCAAGCTACTATTTAATTCCAGGTACTGGTAAATTGTTCCTTGGGTCCAAAGCAAAAAGTAATCTCTTTTGCTGCTATTTCCAAAATTGTTTCCTCAGTCAAAAGATGTAACTTGCATCTCTGCAAAAGCTTTTCTAACGCTATATAAAAAAGTCTCCTTTTGCAATAATGGCTTTGTTAGGTAGGAAACTGCTCTTGGTTTTCCATTATAGCTACACTTGAGGATGTGTGAGTTCCGTATTTCTCTATTAAGTGGTGACTTAAAGAAGCTGGGCCAAAGCCAATGGACAGTGTACAACAGTGTCAGAATGACATGCAGGCTAAATTCTTTCCTTTGATAAGTCCAAAACTTTCCTTTTGAAGTTTCCTTAATGTGAATCTGATGAAGGAATTTGCTTTCCTACCACTGCCCCAGCCAAGTTTGGCTTTGGTCCTCTGGTGTAATAGCGACACCAGCTGTGCATTCATGCCCATTACCTTGCATGGGGGAAAAGAATTTTGGCCACAGGGGCAGAACCCAGGAAAACTGTAAACAAGTGTGTGACCCAGAGTGGTCCAGTCAGGGTGCAGAAATAGAAAAGCTCAATGCTGTTTTGCCTACAATTGCATAAAATAATAAAAGGATGTTGTTCATAGAAGTTAGACCAGTGTATTTTGTGTTTGAGATAAATTTATTAAACACTTTTTCTTAAAGGAACAAAGAAAGCTCAGCTCATGCCCCTTTGGGAACACTGCAAATCACTTTACAGTCAGTTTGAAGAGTAGCCACTGTGTAAGGTATGATGTGTAGCAGTTAACTTGTAATCAGCAAGCAAATGGCAATGTTATAATGACTAAATTATTTCTTTTGGTAATATTGATACAGGAATGTATTGGCTGGAAAGTAGAGAAGCAGTGAAACTGAATTCTTTAGAGACCAGAACTGAGAGACCAGAACTGAACACATTGCTCCAAGTTTTGATTGACCGTCATTTTATACAACAGTAACATGACATCCCAACTCTTGTACTCAATGTCTCGGCCGATGAAGGCAAGCATGCCATACGCCTTCTTCACCATCCTGCCAGGTTATTTCTCATCAACTTCCCAGGGATCACCATTGACTAGAACTCAACTGGACAAGCCACACAGATGAGAGCAGGTCAGAGGCTGGGTATTCTATGGCGAGTGATTCATCTCCTGGCATTGAAAAGCCTTTTCACAGCTGCAAGGCACAAGTCAGAAGCATAGGCACAAAGCACACATTCCCCTCTTCCCATTTCCCTGCAGCCCTGCAACTTATACTCCTCCACAAGCCCATCAACTCCCCTTTAGTGTTTTTTTTTGCCGCATAACTACTTTAAGGGGAAATGTAGAGCGACCAATTAACCTATCAGCACATCATTGGGATGTGAGAAGAAATTGGAGCACCCATCAAAAACCCACACAGTTCAGGGAGAACATGCAAATTCCACACAGACAGTACCCAAGGTCAGGATCGAACCTGGGTTACTGGAGCTGTGCAGCAGCAGCACTAACTGCTAGCTTGGACATTATAGCCAAATGGCTGCTGAATGCTGGACTACCTGGTGCAAGCAGGACTGGAAATGGGCCCAGGGTCCCATTGAAACTAGATGCCCAAATTTTACTCACACAGAATGTGATTGGGTCAACTCTGTAGTCATCGGTCCCTGCCTAACACTGGATTTTGGGACCTGGGAGTACCATAGAACATGGAACATTACAGCACAGTCCAGGCCCTTCAGCCCACAATGTTGTGCCTGTCACAGTGACACAGTTGAATGGTGATTCCTGTCACAGTATGTTGACAGGCCGACTAGAGGGAATGCCGTATTAGATCTAGTATTGGGTAATGAACCGGGTCAGGTGACGATCTTTCGGTGGGTGAGCATTTGGGAGACAGTGACCACTGCTCCATAACCTTTAGCATTGTCATGGACAAGGATAGGAGCAGAGAGGATGGGAAGATATTTAATTGGGGAAGGGCAAATTATGAGGCTATAAGGCTAGAACTTGAGAGTGTAAATTGGGATGACATTTTTGAAGGGAAATGTACAATAGAGATGTGGTCGGTGTTCAGGGATCTCTTGCAGTATGTTAGGGATAAATTTGTCCCGGTGAAGCAGAGAAAGAATGGCAGGGTGAAGGAACCATGGCTGACAAGAGAGGTGGAACAACTAGTTAGGAAGAAGGCAGCATACATAAGGTGTAAGCAGCAAGGATCAGATAGGGCTCGTGAGGAATATAGGGTAGCAAGGAGGAACTTAAGAAGGGGCTGAAGAGAGCAAGAAGGGGACATGAAAAGGCTTTGGCGAGGAGGGTTAATGAGAATCCCAAGGCTTTTTTCACGTACGTGAAGGGCAGAAGGATGACGAGAGTAAAGGTAGGTCCGATTAGAGACAAAGGTGGGAAGATGTGCCTGGAAACTGTGGAAGTGGGTGAGGTTCTCAATGAATACTTCTCCAGTATTCACCAAGGAGAGGGGCCTTGATGACGCTGAGGACAGTGTTGGTAAGGTTAATGTTGTGGAGCATGTAGATATCAAGAGGGTGGATGTGTTGAAGCTGTTAGAAAATATTAGGACAGATGAGTCCCTGGGGCCTGACGGAATATTCCCCAGGCTGCTTCATGAGGCGAGGGAGGAGATTGCTGAACCGTTGGCTAGGACCTTTGAGTCCTCGTTGTCCATGGGAATGGTACCGGAAGATTGGACAGTGGCAAATGTTGTCCCCTTATTCAAAAAAGGTAGTAGGGATAGTCCAGGGAATTACAGACCAGTGAGCCTTACGTCTGTGGTGGGCAAGCTGTTGGAAAGGATTCTAGGAGATAGGATCTATCAGCATTTAGAGAATCATGGACTGATTAGGGACAGTCAGCATGGCTTTGTGAAGGGAAGATCTTGCCTCACAAGCCTGATAGGGTTCTTTGAGGACATGACCAGGAAGATTGATGAGGGTAGTGCAGTAGATGTGGTCTACATGGATTTTAGTAAGGCATTTGACAAGGTTCCACATGGAAGGCTTCTTCAGAAGGTCAGAGGGCAAGGGATCCAGGGAGGCTTGGCCGTGTGGATTCAGAATTGGCTTGCTTGTAGAAAGCAGAGGGTTGTGGTGGAGGGAGTGCATTCAGATTGCAGGGCTGTGACTAGTGGTGTCCCACAAGGATCGGTTCTGGGACCTATACTTTTCATGATATTTATTAATGACTTGGATGAGGGGGTAGAAGGGTGGGTTAGCAAGTTTGCAGACGACACAAAGGTTGGTGGTGTTATGGATAGTTTGGAGGACTGTCGAAACTTGCAGAGGGATATTGATAGGATGCAGAGCTGGGCTGAGAAGTGGCAGATGGAGTTCAATCCAGAGAAGTGTGAGGTGGTACACTTCGGAAGGACAAACTCCAAGGTGGAGTACAAGGATAATGGCAGGATTCTGGGTAGTGTGGAGGAGCAGAGGGATCTGGGTGTTCATATCCACAGATCCCTGAAAGTTGTCTCACAGGTGGATAGGGTAGTTAAGAAAGCTTATGGGATTTTAGCATTCATAAATCGTGGGATCGAGTTTAAGAGCCGTGAGGTAATGATGCAGCTCTACAAAACTCTGGTTAGACCACATTTGGAGTACTGTGTCCAGTTCTGGTCACCTCATTATAGGAAGGATGTGGAAGCATTGAAAAGGGTGCAGAGGAGATTTACCAGGATGCTACCTGGATTGGAGAGTATGGATTATGAGGAGAGACTAAGGGAGCTAGGGTTTTACTCTTTGGAGAGAAGGAGGATGAGAGGAGACTTGATAGAGGTATACAAAATACTAATAGGAATAGATAGAGTAGACAGCCAGCACCTCTTTCCCAGGGCACCAATGCTCAATACAAGAGGGCATGGATTTAAAGTAATGGGTGGGAAGTTCAAGGGTGATGTCAGAGGAAGGTTTTTCACCCAGAGAGTGGTTGGTGCTTGGAATGCACTGCCTGGGGTAGTGGTGGAGGCTGATATGTTGGTCAAGTTCAAGAGATTGTTAGATAAGCACATGGAGGAATTTAAAATAGGGGGATATGTGGGAGGAAGGGGTTAGATAATCTTAGTCGTGGTTTAAAAGTCGGCACAACATGGTGGGCCGAAGGGCCTTTATTGTGCTGTATTGTTCTACGGTTCTATGGTTCTAACATTTTATCCTGCTCTAAGATCTATCTAACCCTTCCCTCCCACATAGCCCTCCATTTCTCTATCATTCATGTGTCTAAGAGTCTTTTAAATGTCCCTAATGTATCTACCTCCACAACCTCTGTCAGCAGTGCGTTCCATGCACCTGCCATTCTCTGTGTAAAAAACTTACCCCCTTATATCTTCCTCCAATCACCTTAAAATTATGCCCCCTCATGTTAGCCATTGTCGCCCTGGGAAAAAGTCTCTGACAGTCCACTCGATCTATGCCTCTTATCATCTTGTACACCTCTATCAAGTCACCTCTCATGCTTCTTCTCTCCAAAGAGAAAAGCCCTAGCTAGTAAGACAGATCGATGAAACAATTATAATGTTTTTAAAAGCAAGGAATGATATTATAGAAAATATTACTTGCACCTTGTGGGTACTGGTTTACATGATAAATGGGGGATCAGGAGCACCACATGAATGTGTGGCAACTGACAGGTGAGTTCCCGAGTCCACAATGCTTGATGGCACCAACAGAGAGGAAGCCCTTTCCTCATCACAGATGACAAGCAAACAGGGAAAGGTCAGAGTGTAGCCAGCCTTGACCAATGGGATCTGCACCATTGTAACCATGGCAAAACACCGAATGTATGACCCATTGCTTGCTAAGTTCAGTGTCGGACTGCAAGTTCACATGGCCACGAAGGGACATTATTGCATGGCTCGGCTGTTATGCTAATGAACCAATCAGCGAAGTCATTGGAATGTCAGAATCAGAATCAGAATCAGATTTATTATCACTGACTTGAAATTTGTTGCTTTACAGCAGCAGTACAGTGCAAAAACATAAAATTACTATAAATTACAACAATAAATAAGTAGTGTAAAAAATAAGGAATTACGAGGTAGTGTTCATGGGTTCATGGACTGTTCAGAAATCTGATGGCAGAGGGGAAGAAGCTGTTTCTGAATCAGTGAGTGTGGGTCTTCAGGCTCCTGTACCTCCTCCCCGATGGTAGTAACGAGAAGAGGTAAAACCTCCATTTCAAAGCATACAGGTCTCCCCAAGGAAACATGCCAGCAATACACAACAAGTGTTGGAGGAACTCAGCAGGTCAGGCAGCATCTATGGAAGGAAATAAACAGCTGACGTTTCGGGCCGAGACCCTTCATCAGGACTGGAAAGGAAGAGGGCAGAAGCCAGAATAAGAAAGTGGGGGGAGGGGTAGGAATACACGCAGGCAGGGGATAGGTGAGTTCAGGTGAGGGGGGAAGGGAGGTGGGAGGGGGAGAAGATGTAATAAGCTGAGAGGTGATAGGTAGAAGAGGCAAAGAGCTGAAGAAGAAGGAATCCGGTAGAAGAGGACAGTGGACCATGGAATAGAGGAGGGAAGGAGAGGAGATGGGCAGGTTGTCAAGGCGAGGGAAGGGAGCCACAAGAATAAGGGAAGACAAAGGAGTGGGGGGGGGGGAAGAAAAAGAAGAGGTGGTGTTACCGGAAGTTAGAGAAATCGATGTTAAGGCCATCAGGTTGGAGACTCCCAAGGCAGAATATGAGATGTTGTTCCTCCAACTTGCACCTGGCCTGAACGTGGCAGTCGAGGAGGCCATGGATAGACATGACAATATGAGAGCGGGATGTGGAATTGAAGTGGCTGGCCACCAGAAGGTCCTGGCTGTTGTGGCGGACGGAGCGAAGGTTCTCGATGAAGTGGTCACCCGATCTGTGTCGGGTCTCACCAATGTACGGGAGGCTGCACTGGGAGCACCAGATGTAATAAATGACACCCTCGGACTCACAGGTGAAGCTCTGCTTCACCTGGAAGGACTGTCTAGAACCCTGACTGGTGGTGAGGGAAGAGGTGGAGGGACAGGTGTAGCAGTTGGTGTGGTTGCAGGCATAAGTGCCAGGGGGTTTATCAGTGGGGAGGGACGAGTGGACAAGGGAGTTGCGGAAAGCAGAGAGGGGGGTGAGAGGAAGATGTGCCTGGTGGTGGGATCCTGTTGGAGGTGGAGGAAGTTGTGGAGAATGATGTGTTGGATGCGGAGGCTCATGGGGTGGTAGGTGAGGACAAGGGAGTGGTCCTGTCACTTGTAAGGATGCCATCCCCTTCTCCCAGTTCCTCTGCCTCCACCACATCTGTTCCCATGATGAGACTTTCCATTCTAGGACATCAGAGATGTCCTCCTTTTTCAGTAAGCGGGGTTTCCCTTCAACCACCATCAATGCTGCCCTCACCCACATCTCTTCCACTTCCCACACATTTGCCCTTACCCCCTCCCCCCACCAACATAACAGGGACAGGGTTCTTCTTGTCCTTACCCACAACCCCATGAGATTCCGCATCCAACACATCATTCTCCACAACTTCTGCCACCTCCAACGGGATCCCACCACCAAGCACATCTTCCCCTCACTCCCTCTCTCTGCTTTCCGCAGGGACTGCTCTCTCTGCAACTCCCTTGTCCACTCGTCCATCCCCACCGATAACCCCCTGGCACTGTAACCACACCAAGTGCTACACCTGTCCCTACACCTCCTCCCTCACCACTAGTCAGGGTCCCAGTTAATCCTTCCAGGTAAGGCAGAGCTTCACCTGTGAGTTCGAGGGTGTCATTTATTGCATCCAGTGCTCCCGGTGCGGCCTCCTCTACATCGGTGAGACCCGACGCAGATTGGGTGACTGCTACATCGAGCACCTTCACTCCATCCGCCACATTAGGAAGGATCTCCCAGTGGCCACCCACTTCAATTCCACATCCCACTCCCATATTGACATGTCTATCCACGCCCTCCTCTACTGCCATGTTGAGGCCAGGTGCAGATTGGAGGAACAACACCTCATATTCCACCTTGGGAGTCTCCAACCTGATGGCCTCAACATTGATTTCTCTAACTTCCGGTAACCACACCCCTTCTTCATCCCCTCCCCTCCCCAGACTCTTCCCTTAGTCCTGTGGCTCCCTTTCCTTGCCTTGATGACCTGCCCATCTCCTCTCCTTCCCTCCTCTATTCCATGGTCCACTGCCCTCTCCTACCGGATTCCTTCTTCGTCAGCCCTTTGCCTCTTCTACCTATCACCTCTCAGCTAATTACATCTTCTCGCCCTCCCCCACCCACCTCCCTTTCCCCCTCACCTGGACTTGCCTATCACCTGATCTCACCTATCCCCTGCCTGCGTGTGCCCCTCCCCCTCCCCCCACTTCCTTATTCTGGCTTCTGCCCTCTTCCTTTCCAGTCCTGATGAAGGGTCTTGGCCCAAAGTGTCGACTGTTTATTTCCCTCCATAGATGCTGCCTGATCTGCTGAGTTCCTCCAGCACTTTTTGTGTATTGTTCCAGATTCCAGCATCTGCAGAATTTCTTATGTCTCCGAAAACATGCCAGCAATTGTGGGAAAAACAGGCATCTGAACACTGCCATTGGACCGGCCATTACATTGATTTCTTGGGCTATGTACCTGTAGCTTTTATCACAAAGGGAGTGATACCAACAGGGTTCATATGGCTTAAGTACTGCCTGACCCTCGTCTACTACATTCTATGGTGGTCCACTGTAATAATGGTAATTAATTTTACTTCCAAAACATAGCAGCTCCTGAGAAGCCTTCATTCATGTGGAGCAGCTGAAAATCTCCCAGTGGTCCCACAGTTTTGGGAGGAGAGGGAAGCAAGTCCTGGCCTGTTCTGGTAGAATAAACAGAGCTATAAAAAGAGGTATTTTTTTGGCAGTTGCATGTATCACAACTGGAAGTCACTGGACACTTCAGATTCAGACAGTACTTGTGTGTTCGGTTCCAGGTGATCTCAGGAACACTGCACTTCCTCATCTAAGTTATCCTGAATGCAGTGCTGCTAGTCCACGCTAATAAAACAAAGTTGTTTTGCGTTGGTTAAGGGCACAACAGGTGCAAGTGGAGTGAGTAATTCAGGCAGAGCAAGTTCTTGGGCTGAGGGCTAGCAGATCACTCCTATTGTATTTTTGCCCCAAAATGTCCCAAATCAAATTCTGTGCTGGTACAGTCTTCTCTGAAGACAGTCTGGAATAATTAGATACATTGCATTGCAGGGCTTCATCAAGATAACACAGATGTTCTACAGATGTTGGAGCTCAAGGCAATTTGTGCCTTGTGCCTATGCTCTAACTTTTCCTAATGAAATGAAATGTCATCATTTTGAAAAGTTAACTCTGTTCCTCTCTCCACAGATGCTGCCTGACCTGCTGAGTGTTTCCAGCATTCTCTGTTTTTTTTAACCTGTAATACAGTTGGGTAAGTAAACTGAACATCTATGCAAATTTACCCACTCACCTGATGTGGAATGTTACTGGCAAGGCCTGTATTTATTGGTCAAACCCAATTTCCCTTGGGAATACAGGTGATCTGCCCTTTTAGCCACTGAAGTAGTGTCTACCTGCACTGCACTTTCTCTGTAGCTGTTACACTTTATTCTGCATTCCATATTGTTTTCCCTTGTACTACCTCAATGAACTGTGTAATGAATTGATTTGTATAAACGGTATGCAAGACAAGCTCTTCACTGTACCTTGGTACAATAATAAACCAATTCCAAGGTTCTCCCTTAATGTTGTTAAGTTGTCAACCACTATGAAAGAACACTTATACATTTCCAAGTTATGATAATGTGTGATCTTTTGCCTTTGCCCTTCATTGCAGCAGTTAAGTATTTTTTAGAGGTGCTATTGAAAAAAATCTTGGTGAATTGATGTAGCCTGCCTTGTAGGTAGTACACCTTCCAAAATCATCCCAGGTTCCAGTAAATATATCTGATTTAGTTGGACTTTTATATGTGGAAGGCAACAGACAAAATATCCTTGAAGAAACCCTAAAATCTTCCTCAGTGGTGCTGCAATTAATGTTAATTATTCCTGTTACTGCAGCTGCTGTAATTAATAGAAATTATTCTTATTAGTCTGGGCTGTGGAAAATTGAAAATCATCTCCTGCTGGGAAGATAATTGCATTAAAACAGAGACATGATCATTTCATGTCTGGGCAGGTTACGTCTTTTTAGAGTCTGCCTATTCAATGTTCCCTATGGATTTTTCAGTAGATCTTCAATTGGAAAAGATGGGAACATCTGTAGAGATATACAAAAAAGGGGTAATGTTTTGCAGAATATCTCGGTTTCTAGGTCCACAGATGGTGCCTGAGCAGCTGAATGTAATGTAGGAAATCCATTAATATTGTGCAGGGAATCTACAATCGCCAGAACATTAATATGGTTGTTTTAAATGTTTTGTTTGAAGTCACTTTTACAAGGAGAGGCAGTGCATGAATTAGAGTTATTTATTTAGGCAACATACATTTATTCAGGTAGCCACATGTTGATTCCAAGAATCTTTTCCCTAGACAATCACTTCTCTAATTCCTTCTCAGGACAATGACTCATGCTTGTCATTATGCCCTTTGTGTTGGTTAAGCTTCGGATGCTGCCTCCTTTGACCCTATGCATTCAGACTTACCTGATCAGCAATTTACTGTATTATTGCTTTGCCCCAAGACTCACATTAGTCTGTGGACATGGAACCTGTAGACACCCTCCTTCACTCATGATCATAGAGCCATAGAATTGTTAAAGCACAGATGGCCTTTCACCATATTGTTTATGCAGGTTCCTGGTAGAGAAATCTCATCAGTCCCATTCCCCACTCTTTCCCAAAACCCTGTAAATTATTTTTCTCAAGTGCCTTTCCAAGTCCCATTTGAAGATTTTGATTTATTATGTTTCCTCTATCCTTATAGACAGCGAGTTCTTTGATAACCAGCCTCTGGATAACAAAAACTTTTCCTTCACATCCCCCATGAAGCTTTGCTAAAATTTTAAAACTGTATCCTTTGGTCCTTGAACATTCTGCCCATGGGAGCAGCTGCTTTCTGTTTATCCTACCCAAACTAGCCATGACCATGTACTCCCCTCTCACATCTCCTTTCCACATACACTGCTCTGAGGATAACATCCCCAGCTTCTCCAGAAGAGCTTAAATCTCTCATCCCTAGAACTATTCCAGCAAAGCTCTTCAGCAGCTTCTGTAGTACATTCACATTACTCACATCCATCCTAAAGTTTGGTGACCATAATTAGTCACAATTAATTACCAACTCTCCACATTTATAGAATAAGATTTATTTATGTCACAGGGGTATATGAGGTAAAGACAATTATTTCTTTGCTTAACCGGTGGAAAATAGAGATGGCGATATAATTTTATTTTCCCAACCAGAAAACAATCTACTTTACCGTTGCTGGATATATCTTTGAATAACTTCCCTGCAAATGTCATCAGCAGAATTATATTCATCTCTACATTCCAAATTCTCCTGAGTTGTAACTGTGTTATCTCTAACTTACTGTGAGCAATGTGACTGTCCAAATTAAGCTTCAAACAACTGTGAATAATAAGCATCTATTACCTTTCAGCGGTACAAGATTTTAGCAAGCCCTCACTAGAGGGCGCTGGAGAACACAAATACTTCATCTTTTCTAAATATAAGACACAGAATTACAAGAAATTTCAGTCCAACTAATCAGTGCTACTCCCATTCAAACACCGAGCACACCCTACAATTCTTTCCTTCCTCGTGTTTATCTAGCTTTCACTTAAAATAAATAACATTGATATACTTAACTCCATTGTTTGTGAGCTCCTCTTCCCTGGGTAAAGACACTTCCCTTGAATTTCCTACTGGATTTCTTTAAGTGTCCAGAATTGATTTGATTGACGTATTAAGGGGAGCTGGTAGACAAACTATTTCTGTTCTTTGAGGAGTCCAAGACTAGGGTACATAGCCCTAAATTTAGTGCCTGACCTCTCATGAGTAAAGTTTGGAAACACTTCTACACACAAAAGATGCTGGAAATGTAGGGAATGGCTAAGTCAGCTGCCCACAACACCTGTTCAAGACTATGTCCCTTCCATCTAATGGAGATGCACAAGCCAGATCAGTCAGCATGAAAGAGAGTTGTATTTTAGTGAAGATTAGGGCATCAAAGGTAAAGGTGAGCCAAAAGCAAGCTGCTGGAGGAGTTCAGTGGGTTGAGCAGTATCTGTGGAGGCAAAGGGATGGTTGACGTTTTGGGTCAAGACCCCTGCATTCTGAAATGTCAACCATCCCTTTGCCTCCACAGATGTTGCCTGACCTGCTCAGTTTCTCCAGCAGTTTGTGTTTCTTGCTTCAGATTCCAGCATCTGCCGTCTCTTGTGTCTCCAAAGGTGAAAGTGATATGTGCAGGAGGGTTGGGGGCTTGATGGGGTAGAGACAGGGATGATAGTTCCCAAGCTGGAATTCCTAAAAGCAGGGGTTACAGTCACAGAATAAGGGGTTGGCCATTTGGGACAGAGATGAGAAGGGAGTGAATCTTTGAAATCCTCTACCCAAGAGGTCCAAGGAGGCTCAGTCACTGAGTAGTTTCAAGATGAAGATCAGTAGATATTGAGACAAGGAATATGGGGTTAGTGCAGGAAAGTGACACAAAGGTAATAGATTATCTGCAAACTTACTGAATGACAGAGCAGGCTTGACGGGAGGGGTGGTGGTGAATAGAATACCCCTGCTTTCAGTTCTTATGTTCTTATGTTGAAAGTCACAGTAGATGATGAATTCAAGGCAATAATCATGCAGAATTTACACGGAGATAAAGGTCAGGGGAACTTGGTCGGGCAATAAACTTACAGGAGAGAGAGCATGAACTGAGTTGGTGCTTGAAATTGTTGAGCAGAAGTGCTGAAGCTGAGCTGGAAGTGATGAAGATACCTGGGTAGAAAATGTTTATCATTCTTGGGTGACTGCAGAGACTAAGGATTTTAAATGAGAGATGAAAGAGGGGAAGCAAAGCATGATACTCAAAGGAAGAGAAAGTGTCAGAAGAGTTGGGGGAAAGGCTAAATTATGGGCAGTTCGCTCTGCAGGAAGGGAAAGAAGGAATAACCAGGTGGATGGTTTCACTTGAGGATAGGTGTCGTTAACCTCAGCTAGGTTTTCATCCAGGATAGTTTGTCCAAGGGTTTAGCCACAATAAGCTCATGAATGGCAAGAATCTTGTTCACAAGTAAATAGGCAATTTGGAAATATGGAGAGGTGTGCTTAAAGCTGATCAACTGATTGATCAACTGAGATGGGATGGGAGGAAATGGAAGGGCAAAAGTTTTCCAAGATTAATCCCTAGTGGGTGTGCTGAGCAGGGAGGGAAGTCACCTTGCAAAGCTGCAGCGATGGGTGCAGGGGTGGCACAGTGGTTACATTATCAGTCCGGTAACAACCAGAGACTACATTCTTTACCCATGGCAACTGTGGAAGTTAATAATCTGGAATTGAAAATAAACAATCATAGGAAATGATGACCCCAAAATTAATGGATTGTCATAAAAAAATCTATCCGGTTCACTAATACTTTTCAAGGGATGAAATCAATCATTCTTACCTGGTCTGGCCTATATGTGACTCCAGACCCACCAATATAGTTGATTCATAAATGCCGTATGAAATGGCCCTGTAAGTAATTGAGTATGATAGTCCCTAGGAGATACAAGAAACTGCAGATGCTGGAATCTGGAACAAAAAACACATTTCTGGAGGAACTCAGTGGGTCAGGCAGCATCTGTGGAGGGAAAGGGATAGTCAAAAATTTCAGGTTAAAGACCCTGCATTGTTTGTTTTTTTCATGCTGATATGGAAAAAGAAATAAATGAGGTGGGCCACTCAGCATCAAGATAGACACTGAATTTTGACAGAGTAAAACTGGTCCCAGCAAAGTCAACATTGTAAAGTCCTCACAATCATCTAAGCAGTGGAGACTCAAATGGTTAAGCCTCCCCAAAGACTATTCAAGCAAAAGCCTGATAGGTTCATACCATACAGACTACCTGGACAGACTCCTTCATCACAGTCCCTGGAAGGTGTGGTACAATGGTACAGTATATAGGCAGGAGGGCTTTTCTTTGCGATTCCTCAGCATTGACTCCAGACTCCATGAGTCTCATGTCATACGGTCAACACAGGCAAGGAAGCCTCTTACCTTCTTCCTTCAGCTGACAAATCAGTGCTCTCCATGTTGAACGCCACTTGGAAGAAGCACTGAAAGTAGCAAGGGCACTGACTATACTCTGGATTGAGGACTTTCAATGTCCATCATCAAGACTTGGCTTGATAGCATCACTAGTGCCCAAGCTGGCCAAATCCTGAAGGGCATATTACTGGACTGAGTCTGTGGTAGGTGGTGAGGCATTTGGTGAAGGATAAATCTACTTGACCTCATCCTTCATCAAGCTAACTGTGGCAGATCTCCATGACAGCACCGGTAGATGTGACCATTGCACACTCCTTATGGATACAAAGTCTTACCTTTACACCGAGTTCACCCTTCATCGTGTAATGTGGTGCTGGAATCATGTGATGTGGCATAGATTTAGAAAGATCTCTCAGCTCAAGGTGGGGCATCTGTAAGGTGTTGTGGACCATCATCAGCAGCAGCAGACATGTGCGTCACCACAGTCTGTAACATTATGGCCCACTATATCCCCCTTACTATCTGAACATACGAATAAATGTATTAAGCAGGATACACCTCTCTGACATTAAAGTCTGTTCCACCATTTAATAAGATCACGGATGATCTAACTGTAATGTCAACTCTGCCCTTCCATCTATCCACAGTAACCTTTCACTCCTTTGCTTATCAAGCATCTATTTACTTCTGCCTTAAAAATATTCAAAGATTCTGCTTCCACCGCCTTTTGACAACTCTCTGACAGAAAGAAAATTCACCTCACCACCATCTTAAATGGTGACCCTATTTTTAAATAGTGACCCCTGGTCTTAGATTCTTCTACAAGAAGAAATGTACTGGATGGAGCCATAGAGCTGGGAAACAGGTCCTTCAGCCCATCATGTCCATGCCAACCATCAAGCATCCATCTACACTAATTCCAATTATTCCCTTTCGTGCCCCCATCAACTCTGCAACTTGGATTGTCTGGGCACAGAAGGCTATATTCTGAAAGATGGGATTAATACGTGTGGGCGCTCATTGGACGGCATGGACGTGGTGGGCTGAATGGCCTGATTCCATTCTCTATGACTCTTTGACACCTGGGGGAAAGCCACACCATTGGATCACAGGGAGAATGTGCAAACTCCACACAGGCAGCACCAGAGGTCGGGATTTTAACCCAGGGCACTAGAGCTGTGTGGGAGCAGCTCTTACCAAAGCACCCAAGGGGAACCCACACAATCGCAGGGAGAACTTGCAAATTCCAAACAGGCAGCACCCAAGTCAGGATTAAACCTGAACCTCTGGAGTTGTGAGGCAGCAGCACTAACCATTGTGTTACTGTGCCACCCCGATAATGCATTGGGAAGAGAGTGGAGACAATAGGACAGAGCTCCAGAATTAGAGATTCCATACTGTGGAGTTGTCACAGAACATTGAGCAGTTCTCCAAGTTTGAAAACAGGTGTCTGGGTGAGTGAGGACCAAACTTAATGTAACCCATATTTCCATTGGCTGAAGGACCAGGATAATGAGAATTGGCCATGGGGTATAAAAAATGGCGAGGAAGTTGAATGTCGAAGGTAATCCAAATAGGATCTAGAAGTGGCAGCAAAATGATGCATATTAGGTATCACACCCATGGAGAACCTCTTACCTGGACCCACTTGTCAAATAGAGAATGCCGGAGTGTTAGGATAAGATGGGTTCCATTTAGAAGGGCTAAATGTAGAGAAACATAAGAAAGCCCTTAGTTGTAACTTATGAAGAAAATACTGTGCATTAAAAAAATTCTTTCTGTCACATGGTTTTAATAGAGCCTGTCATTTCAGGTCAAACGTATATCAAAAAAATACTCTGAATTTTGATGTAAATTGGATAATGCCTTTTCTGCACAATGAAAATTTGAAAGATGACACAAAATTGGAGAATTTTCATTAAAGGAATAAAATACAAGGATGCTGGTTAAAGTGAAGGAAAATATTGTTTCAGTTACATGAGTCCTGCTGTTTTTGGCTCGAGCAGAAGCAGCAGTGACAGCTGCCTGGCTGAAAACATTCACCAGCTGCACTCCTGGATGGAGGAATATAAATCTCCTCCATTCCAACAATCACATTTCCACAAAGCAGGACACAAGTCACAGAAGGGGGGCGCATTCCACTGGCACATTGGAGAGAACAGCCTGACTGAATAGAGTGGCACCTGCTTGAGAAAAAATATATAATGCTTGACAAGTTATTTTTGTTTAACAGAAAGAACTATGACCCTTTTTGGAGAGTGATATGTCAATAGTTACATATAAACATATGAATTAGGCAAAGGAGTCGGCTCCTCAGCCCCTTAAGCCTACTCCATCATGAAGTCATGGCTGATCTCACTGTAACTACAGAATTCTCCAGTTTCAAGTAACCTGCTCCCCCCTTGACCCTTTCTCTTTCCTCCTGTTCTAAGAGACATAAGAGGCATAGACCGAGCGGACAGTCAGAGACTTTTTCCCAGGGCGAAAATGGCTAACACAAGGGGGCATAATTTTAAGGTGACTTGAGGAAGATATTGGGGGGGATGTCAGAGGTAAGTTTGTTACACAGAGAATGGTGGGTGTGTGGAACGCACTGCCAGCAGGAGGTTGTGGGGCAGATAACATTAGGGACATTTAGGAGATAGACACATGAATGATAGAGAAATGGAGGGCTATGTGGGAAGGAAGGGTTAGATAGATATTAGAGCAGGATAAAATGTCGGCACAACATTGTGGGCTGCAGGACTGTAATGTTCTATGTTCTATTTAGTTCCTCCTACACACACCCAACTCCCTGCTCCTCTTCAGCTCCTTATCATTCAGTTTTTTCCCCTTCCACCACCTATCCCATCTGCCCATCACCCATATACTCCTTCCGTTGGGTCCCCTCTCCCCTGCTGTTCCCATCTGCCCACAACCACCTCCCTTACTTGGTCCCACGCTCCACCTTCCTTTCCTATCAGATTTCATCGCCTGCAGCTCTTTGTCACCTCCACCTATCACCTCCCAGCCTCTGTCGCTGTTTCCGCTCTTCCCTCCTCCATTTCTTATCAGCCCCCCCCTTACCTGGATCCACCCATCACCTGCCCACTCTTGCTCCACCCTTTCCCCTCACCTTTTTATACTGGCTATCTCTCCTCTATCATTCAGTCCAGATGAAGTGTCTCAACCTGAAACGTCAACTGTCTATTTCCCTCCATAGATGCTGCCTGACCTGCTGAGTTCCACCAGTGTTTTGTTTGTTGATGAGGAAGGAACATTGTTTTCAATACACATCGTTTTTCAGTTGCAGACTGCTATGAAGGAATTGAATGGGTAGGTTAACCACATACTGGGTCATGAACCACCTTTAGTTCAGACAGGTGAACAAAAAATGCCATTTGTGAGTCTCAAAAACAGACTGTCAGCAAAGACTACTTAAAGACCATTATCTTCCAACAGGCCGGGTAATAAATAAGGATAGAAGGGAATTGCAGGGTATTTGTGGATGTGGGCACCCACTTCTGTCCTGGAAATGATGGGCTCCAGACTTCACCTTGAGCCATGTGCAAGCTTGCAGCTGGATTCCCATCTGCTGCTTGATATCTAGTGTATCAAGCTTCTCGTTACTACCATTGGGGAGGAGGTACATGAGCCTGAAGACCCACACTCAACGATTCAGGAAACAGCTTCTTCACTTCCTCCATCAGATTTCTGAACGGTCCATTGAACCCATGATCACTACCTCATTATTCCTTTTTTTTTTTGCACTATTGATTTACTTTTGTGATTTATAGTAATTTTATATTTTACACTGTACTACCGGAAAACAACAAATTTCAGGTCATAAAGGTCAGTGATAATAAAGCTGATTCTGATTCTGATTCTGATTTGGAAGCTTTCAGCAATCCTGCCAATCAATAAGGCCTCTTACTACAGACTACCACCTCCTCTATGGACTGCCATTGAACTCCTAATCTGAATTGTCTGGAGCTGAACCCAGCCGTACCCTAGTATTTATTGGTCTACCATTTTTCCTCTACCTGGCTCCAATTCACTGGGTGTAGTAGTCAGTCGCTACAGGAAGATACTGCCTCTAGATTAAGTTCACAGTACATGGTTAAGTACATGCTCATACTGCCTCTAGGTTAAGTTCACAGTACTGAGAGATGGCTGTGAACACTGGAGTTGGTGAGGTGCTCCCACTTTTATATCTGTCCTCATGCTCACAGTCACTTCTGGCCCTGGTCCTGGCTTTCTAAACAAAGCAAGGCAAAGAATGGGGTCACTATGAGAGGAGGTATGCAAGTAAAGGGTGAATGGTTACACCATCAGCAGCTTGCAAATATGGGAAGAAGTGGGTGCAGATGTGAGAAGGAGGTATCTCAGTGAGCACACTGAGGGAGCTCTGAGCACACTGAGGGAGCACAGTACATTGAGGGAGCTCTGAATACACTGAGGGAGCTCTGAGCACACAGAGGATCAACTGCGAATCACTGTACGGTTATAGCACAGATGGAGGCCATTCAGCCTATTGAGAATGTACCAGCTCTATGTA
Source organism: Pristis pectinata (assembly GCF_009764475.1). NCBI lineage: Eukaryota > Metazoa > Chordata > Chondrichthyes > Rhinopristiformes > Pristidae > Pristis > Pristis pectinata. Next base: position 19,406,348 of record NC_067411.1, on the reverse strand, counting down.
AGAACAATCCAGCTCATCTTCCTCACCTGCCTTCTCCCCATAGCTCTACAATTTCTTTCCTTTCAGATACTTACCCAGCTCTCTCGCAGAATGCCTCCACTATCCCTGGCAATGCACTCCAAGTGTCAACCACTAGCTTGGTAAAAAAATGTTTCTTCATAGCACCTTCATTCATTTTGACCCTTCCACCAACAACACTTGCCTCCACCCACTCTACCTGTCCTCTTTGTTATTTTAAACAAATCTACCAGGTGTTCTTCAAACACCTTGGTTCCATGGAGAACAATTGCAGCTTCTTCAGTCTCTCCATATAACTAAAGTTTCCCATTTTGGTAAATCTTTTCTGCACCCATCCTAAAGCCTTTACATCTTTCTAAAAGTATGTCACCCAGAAATGGACTGAATACTCCAATTATAGCTGAAGCAGTGTTCTATAAATGCTCATCGTGACTTCCTGGCTCCATTACTGTGCCTCTATTTTTAAAGCCCAGAATCTGGCAGCACCTTTAACCATTTTTTTCAACCTGTCCTATTACTTTTATTGAACTAAGCACACATTATCTTCAGTTGTCCCTGTTCTTGGGCCCCGTTTAGAATTGTGCTTCTAGTTTTTATTTCCTCTTCTCATTCTTCCTACCAAAACTTAACACTTCATATTTCTCAGCATTAAATTCCATCTATCCACCCATTCCACCAGCCTGTCTAAATCTTTTTGACGTCTATTACTATCCTCCTCACAGTTCACGATGCCTCCAGATTTGGTGTCATCTGCAGATTTAGAAAATATACCTCGTGAAAATGTATCACGTTCAAATCATTAATATATATTAAGCAAAACAGTGGTTCTGATACTGACTCCTGGGAACTTCCGTCCAGTTCAATAAACAACCTTTCATCACTACACTCTGTTTCCTTTCACACAGCCAATTTTCTATCCATGCTGCTATACATTCTCTTGTGCCTTGCCCTTCAATCTTGATGACAATTATGTGGCAGCTTATCGAATGTCTCTTAGAGTCCATATATAATACATCATCAAACTTCCTTCATCGAACCTCTCCGTTATTTCATCAAAAAACTCTATCAAGTCAGTTAGATACAATTTATTTTTAACACATCCATGCTGGCTTTTTCTAATCAATCCACACTTGTCCAAGAGATGGTTAATTCTGTATTTGATTATTGTTTCTGAAACTTTCCCTCCCACTGAGGTTAAACTGACTGGTATCTAGTTACTGGATTTATCCCTAGTCCTTTTTATGAACTACGGTGTAAATATTTCCAGTTCTCGAGCATCTCCTCTGAATCTATGTATGTTTGGAAGATTATGGCTAGGCTCTCTGCAATTTCTTTCTTTGTGACCATCAACAACTTAAGCTGAATTCCAGCCAGACCAGACAATTTATTCACTTCAATTATAACTTTCTCGTACATACTCTATTAAGCTACATTTCCTTTTGCTGTGACTCTAGCAGCATTTTCATTTGGTATCTCAGCCATGCACTCTCCTACCATGAATATATTTCTTTTTGGTTGAAGAAAAGACCCACTTACACCCCTTTTCCTCTTCACATGTCTATTGAAAATTTTGGGCCTCCCTTTTATGTTTGCTGCCAGTCTTTTCTCATTCTTTCTCTTGCCTCTCTTATTTTCTTTATCACTTCCCCTGAACTTGTTATAGCTTTGTTCTCATTTCATTTAAAAATTTGACCTCTGTTGTAAGCTCTTTTTTCTTGCTCTGTTTCACTCTGGATCTTTTTGGTCATTCATTGAACTCTGGGTTTAATTTCTCCCCCAAGGAAACAAAGGTAGAATGTAGCTTTAAAGGCCTCACATTGTTCAATTAGATTTTTGCCTGTCTGTTATTCCTTAAAGAATGAAGCGGTCCATTTCCCTGTGCAAAAGGTTCTGGTAAACATTTAGTAACGCGATGATAAGTGATCAATACTATTTACCAATATGTGTGAGGTGACAACCATCTGCAACAAGAAAGGTTATAACCATGCCAACCTGATATTTAATGGGAATCCTCCACCATCAATATTCTAACCAATAAATTGACTGGAACAGCCAGATTAAATACTTTGCCTACAAGGGTAGGTTCGAGACAATTCAGCAGCAATTCTTCATCACTCTAGGGAGTCTCTCCCCACCATCTACATGTCACATCATTAGCTTGATGGAACATTCCACTGGATGAATGCAGCTCTAATAACACCCAAGAAGCTTGACACCAATTAGGACAAAGTAACCTGAGAATTATTGCTCTGCCTCCACCATAAACATTCATTTGCATCACCACCTCAGCACGTGGCTGAAGTCTGCACCATCTACGGAATGCACTGCTGCAACATGCCAAGGTTTCCTCCACAAACCATACCATACATGTGACCTCTACCAAGGAGGGCAAAGGCACCAAATACATGTGAGCATCTGTAAGATCACATCCAAATATTCTATATATTACACTGACATTGAAATATGTTTCTCCATTACAGCTGAGTCTAATACTGGAATTCTCACACTGTGACAGTATATTCAACATCGGGACTGTAGCGGGTCTATAAAGCAGCTTCATACCAAGGGTGAGTAGGAGTGACTATTAAGTGCTGACCTTACAAGAACTGACCATACCCCAAGAGTGGGGGCCAGGCCTTGAGGCATTGACAACTTCTGGTTCCAACTGCCTTTCACCCACACCCTACACCTTCTGCTTCTCCTGTCATTCTCCCAACTGGTTCCACCTGACCCTCATCCCTCCCTTCTCCTGTTTCACTGATCATCTTCTTTACTCATCAGATTCCAGCATCTGCAGCCTCTTGTCTCCACTTATCACCTTCCACTTTGCACTTTCCAGCTGCTGTCTCTACCTCCACCCTCCCCTCCCACCAACTTGGCTCCATCTGGCCTCTCTTTTTTCTTACCTGTCTCTACCTGTCACCCACCAGCTGCTGTCTCCCAACTCCACTCCTACCCCTCCCCCACCTGGCAACACCTGCCCATCATCTCCCTCCTCACCTGGTTCCACCTATCACCTGCCAGCCCCTGCATCACCCCTCCCTCTCACCTCTTCATACTGGCTATGTCCCCTCTACGTTCTCAGTCCTGATGTAGGGTCTCGACCCAAAGCATCAACTGTTCCTTTGCTTCCACAGATGCTGCCTGACCTGCTGAGTTCCTCCAGCAGTTTGTTTTTTTGTGTGAAGGGTTTGGATTGACCATCAACATCAAGAAGACAAATGTGCTTAGGATAAGCTCAGGATGTGCTTACTGATAGATGTCAAACCCATTTTCAGAATATAAAACAGTCTTGCTCGAAATGGAACATGTTTTTCCATACTTTGCTTTCTTCATTTGTTGACATCAAACCTACGAATTTGCTTATTTATCTTCTCTCCTGTACAGTATTCCCCAGTGAGATGATGGGGCAGTTATTGGGATTTCATCCTATAGTTTAAAATGAAGCAAAATTAACTGGATGAATTAACCAAGTGAGAGATGGGTTAAGAAATAATACATTGCAGAATGTACTCCCACACACCATTTACTGGAGCTTGCTGATTACTTCAAATCATGGCTCAATAACCAACAGCAGTTTGTTACCTGATGCTGAATTCAACACACCATTGCAGAGCTGCAGCTGTTAAATACAGATTAAGCAAGAGAGTATGAACTTAGTAGAGGACACCATGCTGCAAGTATACCAAGCCTACATCCTGAGTTCACTCCTCAACCATAGTGAGGCCTGGACCATATATGTTAGGCATGAGAAAAGGTGTTTGGAAATCTCACTGATGTGGGAAATTGTTCTCTCTTGACAGTTTCAACAGAAAAGTTCTTCTCTGGTGTTTATTTTCTTCTCTGACTCTATTCATAGTGGTATGTTGTGGCCTATTGGAATCAACTGCTCTCTTCTCTGAAAGTGACAAGGATGTTTCTATTTCAAGCAGCTTGGACAGTTTGATATCCCTTCCAAGGGCTTTTCATTGAAGTTGTTTTGCTATTCACCCTTCAATGATCTGCTTCTTCAGCTCTCATTCAAGACCAACATACGACAATTTAATTTATGGCAATTTAGGACAAGTTGTTTCAGACGTGCACAATATTGATCAATTCAACCTTTTCCTTCCTGCTTTGAGTAATAGAACACAATTGTCTCATATACCACATACTGCTATGGTGTGAAGCAGTTTTTGTTCCTACAGAATCATTAATTGTAGATGACCATGTTTCATTAGTATCCTGTAATTCTTCACCATTACAGATTAAGAAGAATGCTTTTATTCTTACATTATCTATGAGTCCAAATCTTGTTTTACCTGCAAAACCATTCTTCTCCATAGGATAAGGTTGAGGATGGTTTGGAATGCACATCAAATGGCTTGAGGTTAGACATGGTTCTTAATATCTTAGTGGTTTATTAATGCAGTATAGGGTGCAGTGAAAGTATGGAGCATTGCTGTTCATTTAAATGTATATTCTCAGTGTTGGTTGACTTACAGAGACTTGATTTAACATGATTAAGTGTGAGAAGTTGCCTCCTTGGCAGCTGCAGAGTTAAGTGGTAGGCTGATTCAGTTACAGACACAGCTGCAAGAAATACTACACACCGAATCAAAAAAGAATGACAGTAAAAGTTCATTTTGGGTGGTACCACACACACATGTTCAAGCTGACAGCAATTAAATTCCCAGGTCCTTCATCCTTGTTGCCAGTGTAAACTGTGAATGAGTTGACCTTTGTATCTGATTAATTTCTATGTAAAACAATATTTTTCTATGGAGCACCTGAGACAATTGAAATGCTCAGGTGTTGCTCAGGATACACACAATCTTACCGAGGAAATAGACACTCGTCTCTTATTAAGGAAATGTATAACATAACCTTACATCATTAGCATTAATTAATAACATTACAACAGTACATTCCAAAGTCTAAGTCATTAATATAAATTGTGAATAAAAATAGTTCCAGTACTGACTCTCGTGAGACTCCATTTCTCACCTACATCACACTGAATAGCAACCCTTCACCTTATTCTCTGCAATTTCTCTTGAAGCCAGCTAGCTATCCAATCTGAGATATATCGCCTGATTTTGTAGGCTCTCACCTGATTTATTTTATATAACATGGCAACTTATCAAAGGTCTATTGAAAATCCATTGTGTTTATCTTGCCTACTTCTTAATAAAAATTGGCACATACTTATTTAAGGGATAAGCTGGCTCTATTGACTGCTACAGCTGAAAATTAATTTACCACAAAAAATAAGCATTTCTATCAGTGTCTGGTTCTCCGTTTTCATGTAACCCAATTTTAAATAACTGAAAATAACGTTAACATCTCCACACAACTGTATCCCAGTTACTTTGATGTAACGATGCTGCCTGTATAATTGGTTTACTGACTGGATCTGTGTGAGGCAAGGTAGTTTTAGAGTGGCCACTGAAATATATGTAGAAACAATGACCCAAACCTTCTACCATGTGAAACTGACAATATTTATCTCTGTAAATCTGTGAAAGTTCAGGATTCTTGCAAGTATTGAATTTCCTTTATTAAGTTTTTTATTAATATCTTTAACATAGAATGTAGAATATAGAAAACCTACAGCACAATTCAGGTCCTTTGGCCCACAAAGCTGTGCTGAACATGTCCCTACCTGAGAAATTACTAGGCTTAACTATAGCACTCTATTTTTTCTCAGCTCCATGTACCTTATCCAAAAGTTTCTTAAAAGACCCTATCGTTTCCGTTTCCACAACCGTTGCTGGCAGCCCACTCCACGCACTCACCACTCTCTGAGTAAAAAACTTACTCCTGACATCTCCTCTATACCTCCTCCCCAGCACCTTAAACCTGTGTCCTCTTGTGGCAACCATTTCAGCCCTGGGGAAAAGCCTCTGACTATCTACCCGATCAATGCCTCTCATCATCTTATATACCTCTATCAGGTCCCCCCTCATCCTCCGTCGCTCCAAGGAGAAAAGGCTGAGTTCCCTCAACCTGCTTTTCATAAGGCATGCTCTGCAATCCAGGCAGCATCCTTGTAAATCTCCTCTGCACTCTTTCTATGGCTTCCACATCCTTCCCTGTAGTGAGGTGACCAGACTGAGCAGAGTACTCCAAGTGGGGCCTGACCAGGGTCCTATATAGCTGCAACAATACCTCTCGGCTCCTAAATTCAATTCCCCGATTGATGAAGGACAATACACCATATGCCTTCTTAACCACAGAGTCAAACCTGTGCAGCTGCTTTGAGTGTCCTATGGACTCGGACCCCAAGATCCCTCTGATCCTCCACACTGCCAAGAGTCCTACCATTAATACTGCACTCTGCCATCATATTTGACCTACCAAAATGAACCACTTCACACTTATCTGGGTTGAACTCCATCTGCCACTTCTCAGCCCAACTTGCGTCCTATCTATGGTCCCACTGTAACCTCTGACAGCCCTCTATACTACCCACTACACAACCAACCTTTGTGTCATCCGCAAACTTACTAACCCATCCCTCCACTTCCTCATCCAGGTCGTTTATAAAAATCACAAAGAGTAAGGGTCCCAGCACAGATCCCTGAGGTACACCACTGGTCACTGACCTCCATGAAGAATACAACCCTTCAACAACCACTATTTGCCTTCTGTGGGCCAGCCAGTTCTAGATCCACATTGCAAGGTCTCCTTGGATCCCATGTCTCCTTACTTTCTCAATAAGCCTTGCTTGGGGTACCTTATCAAATGCCTTGCTGAAATCCATATACACTACATCTACTGCTCTCCCTTCATCGATGTGTTTAGTCACATCCTCAAAAAATTCAATCAGGCTCGTAAGGCAGGACCTGCCCGTGACAAAGCCATACTGATTATTCCTAATCATAGTTATACCTCTCCAAATGTTCATAAATCCTGCCTCTCAGGATCTTCTCCATCAGCTATACCAACCACTGATGTAAGACTCACTGGTCTATAATTTTCCTGGGCTATCTCTACTCCCTTTCCTGAATAAGGGAACAACATCCACAACCCTCCAATCTTCTGGGACCTCTCCCGTCTCCATTGATGATGCAAAGATCATCGCTAGAGGCTCCGCAATCTCCACCCTCGCCTCCCACAGCAGCCTGGGGTACACCTCATCCAGTCCCGGTGACTTATCCAACTTGATGCTTTCCAAAAGTTCTAGCACCTCCTCTTTCTTAATATCTACATGCTCAAGCTTTTCAGCCTGCTGCAAGTCCACACTACAATCCCCCAGATCTTTTTCCATAGTGAATACTGATGTAAAGTATTCATTAAGTACCTCCGCTATTTCTTCCAGATCCATACACACTTTCCCACTGCTGCACTTGATAGGCTCTATTCTTTCACACCTTATCCTCTTGCTCTTCACATACTTGTAGAATGCCTTGGGGTTTTCCTTAATCCTGCCTGCCAAGGCCTTCTCATGTCTCCTTCTGGCTCTCCTAATTTCCTTCTTAAGCTCCTTCCTGTTATCCTTATACTCTTCCAGATCTCTAACATTACCTAGCTCTCTGTACCTTTTGTAAGCTTTTCTTTTCCTTTTGTCTAGATTTATTACAGCCTTTGTACACCATGGTTCCTGTATCCTCTCGTGACTCCCCTGTCTCATTGGAACATGCCTATGCAGAACTCCACACAAATATCCCCTGAATATTTGCCACATTTCTTCTGTACTTTTCTCTGAGAAAATCTGTTCCCAATTTAAGCTTCCAATCTCCTGCCTGAGAGCCTCATAATTCCCTTTACTCCAAGTAAACACCTTTCTAGTCCATCTGTTCCTATCTCTCTCCAATGCTATCGTAAAGGCGATAGAATTATGATCACTATCTCCAAAATGCTCTCCCACTGAGACATCTTACACCTGACCAGGTTCATTTCCCAATACCAAATCAAGCACAGCCTCTCCTCTTGTAGGCTTATCTACATATTGTGTCAAGAATCCTTCCTGAACACACTTAACAAACTCCAACCCATCTACACCCCTCACTGTATGGAGATGCCAATTGACGTTTGGGAAATTAAAATCTCCCATCACAACAACTCTGTTATTCTCACACCTTTCTAGGATCAGCTTCCCTATCTGCTCCTTGATATCCCTGTTACTATTGGGCGGCCTATAATAAACACCCAGCAAAGTTATTGACCCCTTCCTGTTCATAACCTCCACCCACAGAGACTCCGTAGACAGTCCCTCCATGACGTCCACCTTTTCTGCAGCTGTCACACTATCTTTGATCAACAGTGCCACTCCCCCACCTCTTTTGCCTCCCTCCCTGTCCTTTCTGAAACATTTAAAACCCAGCACTTGAAGTAACCATTCCAGTCCCTGGGCCATCCAAGTCTCTGTAGTGTCCACCACATCGTATCTCCAAGTATTTATCCAAGCTCTAAGCTCATCCGTCTTGTTCACAATACTCCTTGTGTTAAAATAGACACATCTCAAACCGGTCTAAGCACGTCCCTTCTCTGTCACCTGCCTATCCTCCCTCACGTACCTACTACTAGCTTTCTCTATTTGACAGCCAAGCACCTCTTCCCCAGTCTCTCCCGTTCGGATCCCACTCCACAACAATTCTAGTTTAAACTCTCCCCAGTAGCCTTAGCAAACCTCCCCGCCAGGATATTGGTCCCCCTGGGATTCAAGTGCAACCCGTCCTCTTTGTACAGGTCATACCTGCCCCAAAAGAGGCCCCAATGATCCAGAAATCTGAAGCCCTGCCCCTTACTCCAATCCCTCAGCCACGCATTTAACCTCCACCTCATTCTATTCCTATACCCACTGTCACGTAGCACCGGCAGTAATCCAGAAATTACTACCTTTGAGGTCCTGCTTCTCAACTTCCTTCCTAACTCCCTATAGTCTTTTATCAGGACCTCATCCCTTTTCCTACCTATGTCGTTGGTACCAATATGTACCACGACCTCTGGCTGTTCTCCCTCCCTCTGCAGGATATCTTGGACGCGATCTGAAACATCACGGACCCTGGCACTTGGGAGGCAAACTATCTTCCGAGTTTCTTTCCTGCGTCCACAGAATCGCCTGTCTGCCCACCTAACTATAGAGTCCCCTATCACTACTGCCCTCCTCTCTCCTTCCCTACCCTTCTGAGCCACAGGCCGGACTCTGTGCCAGAGACGCTGCCACTGTTGCTTCCCCCAGGTAGGCTGTCTCCCCCAACAGTACTCAAGCAGGAGTACTTATTGTCAAGGCGTACAGCCACAGGGGTACTCTCTAGTACCTGACTCTTTCCCTTCCCTCCCTGACTGTAACCCACTTGCCTGACTCCCGTGGTCCCGGTGTGACCACCTGCCTATAACTCCTGTCTATCACCTCCTCATTCTCCCTGACCATAGGAAGGTCATCAAGCTGCATCTCCAGTTCCCTACATTTAATAATAAACATTTAATAAATTTTGAATCTTTGTGAATGTCAGAGACATTCAATCTCTCTTACAACTTTGGCAGCCAGACAAGCCTGGCTGTGGTGTAAGCATGTAACAATGCAGGCAGCATCCAGGTAACGACAAGGTCCCATTCCTGAGAACTGTTCGCAAGTCGGAAATGGACAAAAAACAGTGTGTGGGAGAGGATCACAGAAACATCTGTGACAGGAGCATGAGCAGGCGCGGGGAGGGCGAGCAGGTGTGCTCTGCTCGGCTGGACCCAGCCGCCCCTAATTGTTGCAGCTTGGCACGGGGGGAAGGTAGCCACTCTAAAACTACCTTATCTCACACAGATCCAGTCAGTAATTACATCAAAGTATCACAGCATCATTACATCAAAGTAACTGAAATATAGTTGTGTGGAGATTTTAAAGTTATTTTCAGTTTTTTAAAATTGGGTTATGTAGAAACGGAGACACTGATAGAAATGCTTATTTATTGTGGTAAATTCATTTTCAGCTGTAGAGTCAATAGAACCAGCTGATCCCTTAAGTAAATATTTGTCAATTTTTATTAAGAAGTAGGCAAGATAAACACAATAGATTTCCAACAGACCTTTGCCATATTATATGTAATAAATCAGGTGAGAGCCTACAAAATCAGGCGATATATCACAGGTTGGATAGCTAGCTGGCTTCAAGAGAAATTGCAGAGAATAAGGTGAAGGGTTGCTATTCAGTGTGGTGTAGGTGGGAAATGGTCTCCCAATTGCTTGTCCCTTATGTACGGGGTGCCCATAAGTCAGGAGATCGTAATCCATGGAGGACCTTTATAACTTGCTTGTCACTTTCCATCAGAATGTTGCTCGGGTCCTGGCCGATCATCTGAGCGCTCAGCTTACCTGGAGAGGTTCACATCCAGGGGGCCCACTCCAGATAAGAGCAGGATTGGTGGGCAGGTGGCTGGTGAGTTCTGGCAGCTCACCCTTAGGTGGAAGGTCAGTATAGAACTAAATTGCAAATTGTGTTCCAGGATGAGATGAAGCAGGATGGGAGGACACTTGTGTAGAACATAAACACCACCAAGGAGCTGTTAGTCAGAATAGCCTGTTTCTGTGCAGTATATTCTGTCTATTCTATTGTAAAGTAAAGCTGAAAAGCCATCTGCTCAGTCTATCAACCGCACTGTGAGATGGACTGTAAGTAGGTCAAAATTACCTTAGAATCTTTGTAACTAAAAGCAGCTCAGCCACAATAGCTATCTTAATGTGTATTCCAGTGGGGTTCCATAGTCTTCAGATAATTCCAGGAATTCCAAATTCCATCCTGGCTTCCAAAGATAAGAACAGCCATGGTCAGAGAATGGACTGTGGCAACATATGAGTGGAGTCACTGGCATGTACTACTGGGGTGAAAACTGACCAGGGATTTTTGTTCCATTAAATTTGTGACTTTATGGATTATCAAGGTCATTTGCAAGAGCGTACTTGAAAGCTTATGAACACATGCAATAATCATTGCACTGGAACCCTGCCTGGCACTCAGGATGCATTGCCAGGAATTAGAGTGCAAGTAGAATCAGAGGTTTAAAGGGTCATTAGAGCAGTATATTTAAATAGATATGTGTTACTGTGAGTGTTGCTGGCACAATTTCCCAGTCCACCACTTTCCTGGCACATTGTCTCTTCTTGTTTATGATGGAAGCTGCTCTCCCTCCCTCACTTTGTTTGCACAGCTCTCCCCAACCCAGAGATTTCTCCATGGTAACTGGGGAGCAACCTCACACAAGGAGCAGCCACTAATAGCCCCCAGCAACAGCCCACACTCACCATGCTGGCCTGAACTCGACATCTCAGTGCTGAGTGGCCACACCGCTCACTTCAGCCTGCCTAAAACCAATCACCACAGGCAACCTCTGACATTGTCTCACTCCACAGTGAGCGGTGTGGCATTGTTTCATTGCTCTGGGGGCACCAGTGGAGGGCAAGGGTTTGTGACAGATTCCGGAATGGTCAGAGTGGGTGTCTTTCTTCAAGTAAATTGGTAAATCGGTTTACTATTGTCACATATACCGAGGTACAGTGAAAAACTTGTCTTGCATACTGATCGTACAGGTCAATTCATTACACAGTGCATCGAGGTAGTACAGGGTAAAACAAAACAGAATGCAGAATAAAGTGTTACAGTTACATAGAAAGTGCAGAGCAGGCAGACAGTAAGGTGCAAGGTCATAACGAGGTAGATTGTGAGGTTAAGAGTCCATCTTATCGTACAAGGAACTGTTCAATAGTATTATAACAGCAGGATAGAAGCTGTCCTTGAGTCTGGCGGTACGTGCTTTTAGGCTTTTGTACCTTCTGCCTGCAAGAGGGGAGAAGAGAGAAGGTCCGTGGTGGGTGGGGTCTTTGACTATGCTGGTTGCTTTACTGAGGCAGCGAGGGGTCTAGACAGAGTCCATGGAGGGGAAGCTGGTTTCTGTGATGTGCTGAGCTGTGTCCACAACTCTCTGCAATTTCTTGCAGTCACAGGCAGAGCAGTTGCCATGCCAAGCTGTGATGCATCCGGATAGGATGCTTTCTATGGTGCATTGATAAAAGTAGGTGAAGGTCAAAGGGGACATGCCAAATTTCTTTAGCCTCCTGAGGAAGTAGAGGCACTGGTGAGCTTTCTTGGCTGTGGCATCAATGTGGTTAGACCAGGACAGGCTATTGGTGATGTTCCCTCCTAGGAACTTGAAGCTCTCAACCCCCTTGACCTCAGCACCATTGAAGTAGACAGGAGCATGTGCACTTCATCCCCCTTCCTGAAGTCAATGACCGGCTCTTTTGTTTTGCTGACATCGAGGGAAAGACTGTTATCATGACACCATGTCACTGGGCTCTCTATCTCCTTTCTGTTCTCTGACTCATCATTATTTTGAGATATGGCCCGCTATAGTGGTATCATCTGAAAACCTGTAGATGGAGTTAGAGCAGAATCTGGCCACACAGTCGTGGGTGTATAGGGAGTAGAGTAGGGGTCTGAGGATGTAGCCTTGTGGGGCACCAGTGTTGAGTATGGTCGTGCCGCAGGTGTTGCTGCCTATCCTTACTGATTGCAATCTGTTGGTCAGAATGTCAAGGATCCAGTTGCAGAGGGAGGTGTTGAGTCCCAGGTCTCGGAGTTTGGTGATGAGCTTGCTTGGAATTAGAGTACTGAAGGCGGAGCTGTAGTCAATAAACAATAGTCTAACGTAGGTGTCTTTAATGTCCAGATGCTCCAGAGATGAGTGTAGGACCAGGGAGATGTCGTCTGCTGTAGACCTGTTGCGGCAGTAGGCGAATTGCAGTGGGTTTAGGTTGTTGGGAGGCTAGAGTTGATGCGTGCCATGATCAGCCTCTCAAAGCACTTCATAATGGTGGATGTCAGAGCCGGTAGTCATTAAGGCACGTTACCTTGTTTTAGGTACCAGGATGACAGTAGTTTTCTTAAAGCAGGTGGGAACCTCAGACTGAAGCAGGGAGAGGTTAAAAATGTCTGCAAATACCCCTGCCAGCTGATCTGCACAGGATCTAAGGACACAGCCAAGGACAGCATCTGGACCAGATTGTTTCTCTGGGTTCACTCTCCAGAAGACTGATCTCACACCCACAATGGTGATGGTGGGTTCAGGTGCATTGGAGACTGTTGGGCTGGGTGGTGACATTCCAAGCTCCCTTCTGTTCAAAATGTGCATAGAATGCATTAAGCCCATTGGGAAGGGATGCGCAGTTGTCGGCAATGCTGTCCGACTTTGTTTTGTAGCCTGTTATAGCATGCAAGCCCTGCCTCAACTGACCTCTGATTTGGGACTTGATTTTAGATTGTATTGTCTCTTGGCATCCCTGATAGCTTTACGGAGGTTATTTCTCGATTTCTCGTATAGGTCATGTTCACTTGATTTGAATGCCACAGTCCTAGACTTCAGTAAGGAGTGGATCTCCCGGTTCATCCATCGTTTCCGGTTTGGGAACATCCAGATTTTCCTCTTTGGTACACAGTCCTCAACACACTTGCTGATAAAGTCCGTGATGGTGGTGACATACTCACCTAGGCTGGCAGCTGAATCTTTGAATGTGGACCAGTCCACTGACTCAAAGCAGTTGTGTAGAAGCTCATCTATTTCCTCAGATCAGCACTGTATGACTTTCTGTATTGGATCCTGCTGTTTCAGTTTCTGTTTGTATGCAGGGAGAAGGAGCACAGCCAGGTGGTCTGACTTAGCAAAGTGAGGGTTAGGGGGTGGCTTGGTAGGCATCCTTGATAGTTGTGTAGCAATGGCCAAGGGTGTTTGGGCTCCTGGTGGGACAGGAGACATGCTGGTAGTATTTTGGTAACACGGTCTTGCAGTTGGCCAAGTTGAAGTCACCGGCAATAATGAAGAGGGCCTTTTCAAGGGTATCCCTTTCCAAGGCTGTTGACCACAGAGTACAGTACATTGAGTGCAGGCTTCATGTCCGTCTGGGGTGGGATGTAGACTGTCATCAGGATAGCTGAAGTGAATTTCCATGGCAGGTAGTATGGGTGACACTTCACTATTAGATATTCCAAGCTTGGTGAACAGGAACCCGCCAGGACAGTCATGTCCGAGCACCATTAGAAAGCAGACCCCTCTGGCTCTAACTTTGCCTGAGGATGCCGTACAGTCTATCTGGTTAATTGAGAAGCCCTCAGGTTGTATGGTGCAGTCAGATGAAGCAGGGGTGAACCACATTTTGGTGAGACATAGCACTCAGCAGTCCCTCAGTTTTCTTTGGTAGGTCAGTCTCGCGCTTAGTATGTCAACTTTCTTCTTAATGGCCTGGATATTCGCTAGTAGTATGCAGTTGAGGGGGAGTCTTGAACCCACTCTGTTTCAGTCTCACCTGCAGCTCAGCCCTTTTACCACGTAAGTACAGAGGGGTATGTACCTGTGCATGCTTGGGCTCTTGGGCTAAGAACATGATGACATGGACTCTGACCTCATGATCTACCTTGTTGTGACCTTGCACCTTATTGTACTGCACTTTCTCTGTAGCTGTGACACCTTACTCTGCACTGTTATTGTTTTTACCTGTACTACCTCAATGTGCTCTGTACTAATCAAAGTAACTGCACTGTGTAATGAATTGACCTGCACGAGCGGTATGCAAGACATGTTTTTCACTGTACCTTGGTACAAGTGACAATAATAAACCAATACCAATTATAACAAATTGGAGAAGTAGATTGGGAAGCAGATTTTGGAAAGATGTAAAAATAACAGGGTTATTATCATGAGTGATTTCAACTTCCCTAATATTGACTGGCACCTCCTTAATGTAAAGGGGATAGATGGGGCAGAGTTTTTTAGGAGTATCCAGGAAGGATTGCTGACACAGTATGTGGACGGGCTGACTAGAGGAGAGGCCATACTGGACCTAGTACCAGGCAATAAGCCTGATGAGGTTTCAGATCTCTTGGTGGGAGAGCATTTTGGATACAGTGACCATAACTCCTTGACCTTTACCATAGCCTTGGAGAGGGATAGGTGAAGATTATATGGGAAGGTATTTAATTGGGGAAAGGGGAATTATGATGCTATTAGGCAGGAACTTGGGAGCGTAAATTGGGAACAGATTTTCTTGGGGAAGTGCATAACAGAAGTGTGGAGGTTGTTTAGGGAGTATTTGCATGGGGTTCTGGATAGGTTTGTCCCATTGAGATAGGGTAAGGATGGTAGAGTGAAGGAACCACAGTTGACAAGAGACGTAGAATATCTTGTCAAGAGGAAGAAAGAAGCTTACCTAAGGTTTAGAAAGCAAGGATCAGACAGGGCTCTTGAGAGTTACAAGGTAGCCAGGAGGGAGCTTAAGAATGGACTTAGGAGAGCTAGAAGGGGGCATGAGAAGGCCTTGGTGAGTAGGATTAAGGAAAATCCCAAGGCGTTCCACACGTATGTGAAGAATAGGAGGATGACTAGATTGAGGGTAGGGTCAGGGATAAAAGAGGAAACATGTGCCTGGAGTTGGAAGAGATAAGGGAGGTCCTTAACGAATACTTTGCTTCAGTATTCACCAGGGAGAGAGACTTTGACATTTGTGAGGATGGTGTACAACAGATCAATGTGCTAGAGCATGTCGACGTGAAGAAAGAAGATGTCCTGGAACTTTTGAAAAACATTAGGATAGATAAGTCACTGGGGCCATACAGGATATATCCAAGGTTATTACAGGAAGAGAGGGAAGAGATTGCTGCACTTTTGGCAATGATCTTTGTGTCCTCACTGGCCACAGGAGTAGTGCCAGATGATTGGAGGATGGCAAATATTGTTCCTTCATTCAAGAAAGGGAGTAGGGATAACCCTGGGAATTATAGACCAGTCAGTCTTACTTCAGTGGTGGGCAAATTACAGGAGAAGATTCTTAGAGACAGGATTTATGGCCATTTGGAGAAGCATAGGCTGATTAGGGACACTCAGCATGGCTTTGTGAGGGGCAGGTCATGCCTCATGAGCCTGATTGAATTCTTTGAGGATGTGACAAAGCACATTGATGAAGGCAGAGCAGTGGATGTGCTGTACATGGATTTCAGGATCCAGGGAAACTTGGCTGTGTGGATTCAGAATTGGCTTGCCCATAGAAGACAGAGGGTGGTTGTAGATGGAGTGTATTCTGCCTGGAGGTTGGTGACCAGTGGTGTTCCACAGCAATCTGTTTTGGGACCCCTGCTCTTTGTGATTTTTATAAATGACTTGGATGAGGATGTGGAAGGTTGAGTTAGTAAGTCTGCAGATGACACGAAGGTTGGTGGTGTTGTGGATAATGTAGAAGGTTTCTGTAGGTTACAACAGGACATTGATAGGATGCAGAGCTAGGCTGAGGAGTGGCAGATGGAGTTCAACCCGGAAAAATGTGAAGTGATACACTTTGAAAGATTGAATTTGAAGGTAGAATACAAGGTTAAGAGGGATCTTGGGGTCCACGTCCATAGATCCCTCAAGGTTGCCCTGCAGGTTGGTAGGGTTGTTAGGAGGTGTGTGGTGTGTTGGCCTTCATTAGTCAGAGTATTAAGTTCAAGAGCCGTGAGGTAATGTTGCAGCTCTATAGAACTCTGGTTAGACCACACTTGGAGTATTGTGTTCAGTTCTGGTGGCCTCATTATAGGAAGGATGTTGAAGCTTTAGAGAAGGTGCAGAGAAGACTTATCAGGATGCTGCCCAGATCGGAGAATACGTCTTACGAGGGTACATTGAGTGAGCTAGGACTTTTCTCTTTGGAGAGAAGGAGGATGAGACGTGACTTGATAGAGGTGTACAAGATGATAAGAGGCATAGATCGAGTGGACAGTCAGAGACTTTTTCCCAGAACATCAATGGCTAACTCGAGGGCGCATAATTTTAAGGTGATTAGAGGAAGGTATAACGGGGATGTCAGAGATAGGTCTTTTATACAGAGAGTGGTGGGTGCGTGGAACACACTGCTGGCAGAGGTTGTGGGGGCAGATATATTAGGGGCATTTAAGAGACTCTTAGATAGCCACATGAATGATAGAGAAATGGGGGGCTATGTGGGAGGGAAGGGTTAGATAGATCTTAGAGCAGGATAAAATGTCAGCACAACATTCCTGGGCTGAAGGGCCTGTACTGTGCTGTAGTGTTCTACCTAAATTAGCTCTCTGTGGGAAAGCACTGTGGGGGTGCCACTGTAAGCATATTAGGAATGAATGCATATGCATGCATGTGTATGATATGCAGTTGCTTATAGAGCCCCTTTCAAAAGTGATCCAGTTTAAAGAGAAACGAAGGACTGAAGATGCTGGCATCTAGATGAAAAACACTATGATGCTGGAGGAACTCAGCAGGCCAGGCAGCAGCCGCGGAGAAAAGCAGGCGGTCAACGTTTCGGGTCAGGACCCTTCTTCAGGAGAAGAAAAGTCCCTGAAGAAGGGTCCTGACCCGAAACGTTGACCGCCTGCTTTTCTCCACGGCCTTGTGATCCAATTTAAATCTCTGTGCAGATTATTAATTTTTTATTCTTTATCCTTTTATTCATTTTTTATTCTCTCCCATGAATCTTTTCCTGGCAAAGCCTGCATTTACTTTCTTTGAAAAGAATGGATTGCAAGGACGGGGGTTTGGAATCATTAAACAAGCCAACACCAGACATGTGGTACCAGATTTCCTTCTTCAAAAGGCATTGATGAGCCAGATGAATATTTTTAAACGGAGCAGTAGTTACGGATAGTATCTTTAAATTCAATATTAATTAATTTGAATGTAACTATACCAGCTGCCCCAGCAGGTTTTGCATTCAGATATCCGGACCGATAAGCCTCTGGATCCCTGGTCCAGTAAAAAAATATGAAATGTCACCGTCCCCTTTGGGGTATATCTTAAGTAGAAAATACTGCATCCAAAATAATTGTTTTCATTTTTCCGACAGTTTAATTTTACCACTCCAGCAGTTTAATTGCAGTATAATGCAACTGCGCATCTTTATTCAGTAGAAGTTAACCCATTTCGCAATGAGTTTTGGTTAAGATAGTGTAACTTCGTGTGCACGTCTTTTTTTTTCTCTGTGCTCTGGTATGTTTCACGGAGCTTCCCTTTACAGATAGTTGAACTGTCGGCTCGTTTCACATCAGTAGCCTACATCGACCCAGTGCCAACACCACTGCGGCACAGTTTGGGATTACCATGGGCAGGCACACGGCTCTTGGCGACATCATTTTGATTGCTCTTCTCGCTACTCCGTGCCTCACAAACCGAAAACTACTCGTTTTCCTGATTGATGGATTTCGCTATGATTACATCGGTGAAAAGGAGCTGGACAATTTACCGGGGTTCCGGGAGATCATTGAAATGGGCGTCAAAGCTCAGTACTTAACTCCAGACTTTCCCAGCAATTCATATCCTAATTATTACTCCCTGATGACTGGTAAGTGATTTGCAAAATGGAGATGGCGTTAATTTTTCGACAGTGAAACACGCTCGGGTTATCAAAACCTCCAGAACAGAAATATTAAATGACCACCTGTGAAAAACAAAAAAAATCCATGCAATTAGTTACAAACTGTGTAAAGTGGTATATTCACTTTTGAATGTTGAACAGTATGTAGTGTAAATTTAATTACAGATAAATTACACTAATAATTGACACTTATACAAGTGTTATTTATAAATGATGATTGTGTTGACTGTTCACGCTCCGTGCTAACCCATGACTGGCTATTTTAGCCAAAGTAATCGGCTGAGTCGCCGATTAAAATGACCACATGTTGAATTAGCTTTACACTGATTGTGAATCTTGTTGTTGGGGGTTGTTTCCTTTCACAATAGCGTAGAATGGGGTTCATTAAAGGCGCCAGCAACATTAGCTGACCCGGGATTTATACAAACCCAGTGCGGAGAAGACGGAGAGGAACCGGCCTCCGTTAGTCCCAATTGTTGAAAGAAGCAACTGCTGGGAGAGTGGATTTCTGTGAGGTTTAATTAAGCAAACATTTCCTTTCTTTCGGTTCTTTTAATTTCGAAAAGGCCGTGCTAATCAGGTATAGGAAGATATCAAGGTTCAGAGCACAACAGATGTGTGTTGACTTTGTCCCAGTGGGCAAAGGGGACTTGAGGAGGCAGCAGTGAACATTGGAAACAGGAGCAAGAGGAGGTTATTTGGCCCTTTGAGCCTGTTGTGCTACTCCTCAAGATCATGGCTGAACTTTACCTCAGTGCAGTTTACCAACACTATCCTCGTAACCCTTGATTCCCTTAATGTTGGAGGCTGAGGGAGTGACCTTATAGAAGTATATAAAATCATGAGGGTTATAGATAAGGTGGATGGTCACGGTCTTTTTTCTAGGGTAGGGGAATCTAAGACTAGGGGGCATAGGTTTAAGATGAGAGGGAAAGATTTAAAGGGGACATGGGGGCAAATTTTTCACACAGAGGGTGTATAACCATCAGTGGGTACAGTTATGACATGTAATAGACACTTGGATAGGTACATGAATAGAACAAAGATTAGAGAGATATGGGGCAAATGGAGGAAAATAGGGCTAGCTCAGGTAGGCAACTTGGTTAGCATGGACAAGTTGGGCTGAAGGACCTGTTTCTGTGCTGTATGACTCTACTGAAATCCATCAATCTCTGTTTTTAAATGAACTCAATGGGAGGGCCTCCTCAGTCCTCCAGGGTAGAGAATCCCAAAGACTTCTTCTCATCTCAGTCTAGTCTTTATATAACCCCGAAGTTCTAGACTCCTCAGCTAGGGGAACCTGCATCCAGCCTGTAAAGCCCTGTTAAAAATTTTATAAGTTTTGATGAGATCTCCTCTTGTTTCTCTAAACTTTGGAGAATACAGACCTAGTCTACTCAATCTCTCCTTGTGTGGCAAACACAGTGTCCCATGAACCAGACTTTGCTGCACTCCCTCTTACGGCAAGTATTTCCTGAAGATACTAAGGTTGTGCACAATAGTCCAAGTGTGGTCTCACAGAGCCGTATATTCTACTCAACTACTCCTGTATTTAAACCTTCTGTAGTAAAGGCCAACATACCATTAGCCTTCCCGATCATTTGTTGCACCTACATTGGGCTTTCAGTGACTTGAGTACAAGATCCCCTGGTCCCTTGAACAGCAACAGTACCCAATCTCTCACCACTTAAAAGACATATTCTGCTTTTTTTGGTGCTCCCAAGTGGATAACTTCATATTTTTCCACTTTATCTGTCATGTTCTTGTCCATTCAATCAGCCTGTACATGTTTTTTACATGTTTTTTCATTCTTTTCATGGGATGTGGAATTTTCGGCCCAACTCATCCATTTCAACCAAGATGTCCACCTAAGCTGGACCCATTTGACTGTGTTTGACCCACATCCCTCTAAACTTTTCCTATCCATGTACCTGTCCATATGTCTTTTAAATGCTATTATTGTAGCTGCCTCAATCACTTCTTCTGGCAGCTCGTTCCATATTCGCACTGCCCTCTGTGGGAAGAAGTTGCCCCTCAAGTCCCCTTTAAATCTTTCCCCTCTCACTTTAAGCCAATGACCTCTAGCTCTTGATTCCCTTTCCCTGGGAAAAAGACTGTGTGCACTCACCCTATCTGTGCCCTTCATGATTTTATACACCTCTACAAGGTCAGAAGACTCTAAGAAGATATGACTTTGTCTTAAGTGCAGGAAAGAACTTTTTTTTTTTACTTGGCTTTTTTGGTGGTGGTCATTGATATGTGGAGAACTTGTATGGAGCATGTGCCATTGCTCAGAACTGTAGCTATGCTCAGGTAAGCTGATTCACACAGGATCATTCGACAGATGTGAAGCATATAACCAACATGCCCAAGACATCAACTGTCCATTTTAGATGCTGCTCAGAATGCCAAACTAAAGGGGGCTTGACAGTTTAGCTGTAGATTGATCTCCTTCATAAACTGGGTGCTGACCATCCCTCTGTTATATTAGTTGTCATTATGCCCTTCTAAAAAAAAATTTTGAAGCATGTTGCGATTATCACCCTATGTAAATTCTCACCATTCAACATAATGGCTGCATTAAGGAGCCAGCATATGTACTAAAAAAATAACAATCAGAGACACAAAGGCTTGATTTGATGATAAATCATTCAGTACATGTATTGATTGAGGCTGGTACTTGTTTGTGAGTGATGCAGAGCCAGCAGATCTGAGTTATACTGCCAATCCTGCATTGCTGTGCAGGCATGCATACTGTACACGTCTGTAGAGTTCAGAGTGTGCAGGAAGTATATAGCAAGTCAACCAATATCCATTAACAAAATAAAAGTAAAAATAACACCTAGATACTGATCCTGACACCCTTCCCTATCAGAGATCATCAATTGGTCTTTCTTTCTTTCAAGTCAAATTTATTTTCATGTACACAAGCACGTTGAGGAACAGGTGCAATGAAAAACTTGCTTGTAGCAGCATCACAGGCAGGTAGGTACAGACAACACACAGAATATAAATTATATATATTATACATAACATTATACCATACAGTGAAAAAAAGACTGTGCAAAAGCAAGAAAAAACAAAGACGCAATTGAAGACAAGTCCATGGTAATGCAAGAGGTAGTCCTTAGGATTCCATTGCTGAGATAGGATTATACCTGTGCAGGTATGTTCAAGAACCTGATGGTTGTAGGAAGATCGCTGTTCCTGAACCTGATGGTGTGGGATTTCAGATGCTGGTGAAATCGGCATACATTTTCGGAGATCCCTATCTCTAAGAAAGTAGAAGACACAGTTAGAAACCAAAGTTGCAGATATCTTCAATGGATTCTTTCCACTAGTCTTAATTAAAAAAAATAACCAACTTGCATATATATAGTACCTTTCATGACCTCAATACCCCAAAGAACTTTACAACCAATTAAGTTCTTTTGAAGTGTAGCAATTGTTGAATGTCAAAAACACAGCAAGCACATTGCGATAATGACCAAATAATCTATTTTCGTGATGTTGTTTTTAAAGGGTAGTTATTGGCCCAGACACCAGCGAACGCCCTCCTGCTCTCCTACAGGATAACATCCTGAGATTTTTTACATCCACCTGAGAAAACACTCAGCTTAGCATGTCATTTAAAAAGCAGTACCTCTGTCAATGCAGCATTCTTACAACTGCAGGATTTTATTTTCCCTTTCAAATTTTCAGAGTGAAACTTGAACCCACAAGCTTTTCACTCAATGTTACCAACTGAGCCACAGCTGACACCCATTAATGTGGCAACTTCTAGTTAGGGTTAATAGGTTAAGTGGGAATGAATAAAGGATGTGTTATGCAGAAAGTAAAAATATTAAATATCCGCAAGGCTCCTGGGATGAAGGGAGGAAATTAGTAATGCTTAGTTGATATTTTTACAGAGTCCACAGGTTTGGTTCCTGAACAGTGCTGAGTTAACTGATCTTAGTTAGGGTCATAATAAAGTTCCACAATTGACTTTAACAAAAGTCAGTGAGTTCAGCAAGTGCTTAAGTAGAGAAACCTCTTCTAAGTAATTCTTTTTATTTACTTTACTAAGTCTCGCATGCAGTGGATCAATTTTCTTCTCTCTATTAGAATAGACTTCAGAGCCTATGATGAGTGAACATGTTGGCAAAGTACCTTTATATTTTTACACACTGCAAATTGATATAATTGGCTAAAAGGTATCAAAACTAATGGAGACAGATTACATAAAGCCATAATCGGTAAATCTCATGGCTATTAATATTTTTTTATTAATTGTTGCTCTTGGATAAGCATAAACTGATGGATATATTACGGTCTATTTAGTGAACTGTACATCAAGAACAATTCCTGTTTATTATGGTTTGTCTGTGCTCCTTGCAGGACATCATTGTGATGTGCACCAGATGGTTGGAAATTTTATGTGGGATGAGAAAACGAACAAGTCCTTCCTGATTGGTGAGAATGAAGACAGTAGACTGCCTATGTGGTGGAATGCATCAGAACCAATCTGGGTTACCATGATGAAGAATAAGAGAAATGTTTACATGTATTACTGGCCAGGTTAGTATTTCAAATCACACCAGCCTTTCCACCCCTCTTCATGGGTAATCTAACACAGCTGATGTACACTGAATTGTTACAAGCAACCGACTATAGCAACAAAAGCACTGAATGTGTACAGCTGGAACACAATCTTTATGAATGATTTGGACAAGAAAATCAAGTGTAGTAAATCCAATTTTACTGATGGCACACGCTTAGATGACAGTGGGGTTGTGAGGAAGTTGTGGAGATTTCAGGGGGATACGGATGGGCTAAGTGAATGCGTGAAGAGGTGGCAGATGGAATAAAAAGTGGAGAAATTTGGCATCATCCAGATTGGCAGAAAAACTAGAGAGGAAGAGTATGTTTTAAATGGTGAGGAATTAAAAGGTGTATTCAGAGAACTTCAGTCACTTTGCACACAAATCAACTGTAAGTTAACATATAGGTTCAGCCAGCAATTAGCAAGGCAAATGGTATGTTGGCCTTTATTGCAAGAGGATATGGGTACAGGAATAGAGACCTCTTATATAGAGCCCTGGTGAGACCACATCTGAATGATCATGCATAAGTCTGGTCTCCCTTTCTAAGGAAGGATATACTTGCAACTGAGAGAATGCAGTAAAGATTCCCCAGCTTGATTCCTGGGATGGCAGGTTTGTTGTATGGAGCAATTAGACAGACTGAGCACAAGTAGCTGAGCTGCAAGTAGATTGTAGTTCTATAATCGAGTGTGGGAATTGGGTAGAAACAAAAATAAAGCCAAAGTCGAGTTTATTGTCATATGCACAAGTACATGTACACACAGGTACAGTGAAAAAATTAGTTGCAGCAGCGTCACAGGCACGTAACATCAGATAAGCAGCATTCACAAGAATTAAATTAAATAAATTATACACAATTTTTACAAGAAAGAACACAATTAAAACAAAAATTCCATTTTAGTGCAAAATAATCAAAGGCCATAGTGTTGCTAAACTGTAGTGATTAGGGTTGTGTCGATTGGTTCAAGAACCAAGTGGTTGAAGGGAAGTAGCTGTTCTTGAACCTGATGGTGTGGGACTTCAGGCTTCTGTACCTCCTGCCCGATGGTAGCTGCGAGAAGACGGCATGGCTCGGATGGTGGGAATATTCAATGTTGCCTTCTTGAGGCAGTGCCTCATGTAGATACTAGGTAGGGAGGGTTGTGCCCGTGATGCATTGGGCTGAGTTCACTTCTTGCATTCCTGCGCATTCGAATTGCTGTATCAGACCATGATGCAACCAATCAGGATACTGTACATCTGTAGAAGTTTGTTAGGAAGGGTAGCATGAGAGGATGGGGTACTGTGCATTGCAGAGCCTGGAAGAATGAGAGGTATCCTCATTGAAACACACAGAATTCTGATAGGTAGATGCAGATCTGGTGTTTCGGTGGGTGGGACTTTTTGATTCAGGGTCACAGTAAGGATCTGGCCTATCAGAACAGAAAGGAGAAAAAATTCCTTCACCTGTGTGGTGGTAAATCTTTAGAGTCCTTTATCCAAGAGGGCTGTGGAGGCTAAGTTACTGAATATATGCAAGATAGATATCAATAGATTTTCAGATATAAAGGGAATCGAGGGATATGGGTTAGGACAGGAAAGTGGTGCTGAGGTAAATGATCAGCTGTGATCTTATTGACTGGTGGAGCAGGAATGAGAAGCTGCATGGCCTACTCCTGCTTCTTGTTCTTTCTGTTCTCGTACAAGTATCTCAAATAGATTTCTTTTCATCTGCTCTTTCCCTTCAGCCTTCCCTTTTCCCTCTTCTTGAGGATTGTAAGGACAGGAGCAGGAGCAAGCTAATTACCCCTCAACTATAAAATAAGATCTTGGTTGACCCAAATCCATATACCAGCTTTACCTCCATGTCTTGTACCTGGATTATCAAAAATCTCTCAACTTTAGATTTGAAATTCAGTGTAAGTGGCAATTGTCTGACCATCAATTGCCATTCGCGAAGAAAGTTCCAAATTTCTTCTATGATAAGACAAGATAAGATATCGTTATTAGTCACATGTACATCGAAACACAAAATGAAGTACATCTTTTGCGTAGAGTGTTCTGGGTGCAGCCCGCAAGTGTCGCCACGCTTCCGGCGCCAACATAGCATGCCCATAACTTCCTAACCCGTACGTCTTTTGGAATGTGGGAGGAAACTGGAGAACCAGGAGGAAACCCATGCAGACACGGGGAGAACGTACAAACTCCTTACAGACAGCGGTGGGAATTGAACCCAGGTTGCTGGCGCTGTAATAGCGTTACGCTAACCGGATAGGAAGGTTGTGACTGCCCTGGAGATTCACCAGAATGTTGCCCAAGACGGAATGTTTCACCTGTGATGAGAGACTAGATGAGCTGGGATTTTTCTTTGGCGGGGGGAAGGCTGATTGTGACCATTATGAGAGGCGTTGATCGGGTAGAGAGTCTTTTTTCCTATAGTGGAAATGTCAAATGCTAGAGGGCATAGGTTTAAGGTGCGAGGGGGTAAGTTTAAAGGAGATGTACGAGGCAAGTTTTTTGCTCATAGAGTGGAACGTGCCTGGAACATGCTGCCAGGGAAGGTGGTGGAAGCAGATATAATAGCAATGTTGAAGAGGCATTTGGACAGGCACGTTAACAGGCAGGGAATGGAGGGATATAGACCATGAGATTAGTTAGATTGGCATCATGGTCAGTACAGAAGATGGGCTGGCGGGCCTGTTCTTGTGCTGTACTGTTCCATGTTTCTTATAAAATGATGAGGTTCATAGATAGGGTAGTTTGTGGAAAATGTTTGCCATAGCATAAATGTGTATGACTAGATGTCAGGGGTAAGAGTTTTAGAGGGGGTTGAAGAAGAATTTTTTCATCCAGAGAGTGGTTGAAATCTGGAAGGTGATGCCTAAAGGGTTGGTGGAGGCAGGTACTCTCACAACATTTAAAAAGTATTAGATGAGCTCTTGAATCACTGTGGCACAGAAGGTTAGAGACCAAATTCTGGAGAATGATTTTAATCCACCTAGGTACTTGATGGTCGGCATGAATGCTGAAAGGCCTTTTTCTGTGCTCTAAGTCCATGACTCTATGACTTTCCCCAGAGCCTTCAGTCACATTTTCTAGTTTTAAGTTTCTCTGCTGATCACAGTCTGTTAAATTGGAACCTTCTATGGTACATTAAGCAAACCACTATGGTTCCTTCAGCAACAGCTCCTGATGCAGGGTTTCGACCCAAAATGTCGACAGTTCCTTTCCTTTTATAGATGCTGTTCCACCCACTGAGTTTCTCCAGCAAATTGGTTGCTGCTCCAGATTCCAGCATCTGCAGTCTCTTGTGTCTCTGTAATACATTACCTTCCTGTCTGGAACTGATACCAGTGTCCCCTGAAATGGAACCCCTCTTCCCCACCCCACGTGCATCTCTCTAATCAGCTTGTTCCTACATTTTTGTTTTGCACCTGGATTGGGGCATAATTTCATGATTCTAAGCCCTGAGGCTCTATTCTTTAATTCTCTAACTCGACCTGCTGAGAATTTCCACTATTCTCTGTTTATATTGCTGATTTCCAGCATCTGCAGTGTCTTCTCCAGTTTGAATTTCCCAGTTCCAATGTTTTTATTACTCTTTTTTTGTCATTCTATTTTGATTTGTCTCATTTACATTTCCTCCCGACAGGTCACCCGTATTTATCCAGCCTTCACTCATTCAGCACCACCGCTTGTGTCCTTCAGTCTCCCCTGGTCTCCACCCTACCGCAGACATCCCCTTTGTGCTTTCCGCCCCTCTCCCCTCTTTGCAACTTGATCTTTAATTTTCTTAGTTTTGATGAAAGGTTGATAATCAGAAATGATAACTCTGTTTCTTTGCATCTGACCTGCTAAATACTTACAGTAATTTGTTTTTATTTATATTTCATTTTGCATTAAGATCTTTTTTTTAATGATACCTAATATTTTGGACTTTGCAGTTAAACAATGGGCAAAAAGTCAAATCAGTGCCTCAAGACTGGATGAACCAGCACAAATATTGAAGGCAGGGGGCAGCACCTCCTTTGCACTCTGACCAAATTCTTAACTTCACACTCTATTTAAGGATCAGTTCACCTCAGAGCACTCTGTGCAACCATTCTGTTAGACTTTTGAGCTACACATAACTCCAACAGACAGCAGAAGCATGAAGATACAAGGGGATGAAGGGAGAATAAGTGAAGCAGTTGTGTACCAACAAAAGTAAGACACAGAATATTCAGCAGGTCAGGCAACATCTGTGGAGAGAGAAAAAGGCTGGTGACATTTCATCAGACTTCTAATAATAGAAACATTCTGGAGCTTTACTTTTGAAACTTACGTGGTAAATTGGTTTATTATTGTCACATGTACAGAGGTACAGTGAAAAACTTCGTTTTGCATGTTGTCCATACAGATCATTTCACTACAACAGTGCATTGAGGGAGTACAAGAGAAAACAATACCAGAATACAGAATGAAGTGTTACAGTTACAGAGAAAGTGCAGTGCAGGCAGACAATCAGGTGCAAGGCCATAATGAGGTAGATTGTGAGGTCAAGAGTCCATCTTATCGTACTAGGGAACCATTCAATAGTCCTATAACAATGGGATAGAAGCTGTCCTTGACCCTGGTGGTACGTGCTTTCATTCTTTTGTATCTTCTGCCCGATGGGAGAGGGGAGAAGAGAGAATGACCGGGTGTTTGGAGAGTTATTTAATCACAAGTTATTTTTGTGCTCCTGAGTCATAATGTGCAACTCTGAGTCTGTGGCTGAACTGGCAATGGGCAAAGTCATCTGTGGCTCATGTCCATATTTCCTTTACGTCCAGCATGTGGGCTGGTTCTCCAGCTATTAGTGCCAGTTCACTAAACTACTCACTTCAGTTTGGAAAACAAAATCACAGCCATTCTGATGTACTTCTTATCACAAGCTTTGGCATGAGTTGGAGATCATACCCAGACCCAGTTAGGTCCGATCCTAGGTGAACATTGAACTTTCTGGGTGGTTGTGCCATGTCATTCACAATAGAGGACAAAATTTGGGGCAAGAATTACAGAGAGACCCTGTGGGGTTATATCATGTGCACCTTTTGTATCAGTGAACACCAAGCAAGGCTAGAGACCCTGGGCTCCTGAAAAATTGGGCACAAAGTTTAGTTCTTTCTTTTAAGCCCCATGTTGGGGTTGTCAATCAATTACAAATGCTTGCTAGGGGACCTGGTTTGCCATCCTCCCCTGGAGCTCACCCTTACAGCTTCCTGGAGTTTCTGCTCCATTTACTTATATTTAATGTATCACTAAGAGAGATTACTTAATTTTTCTGCTGTTGCCTATTACATGTTCTTACTTCTAACATCATAGAAGAGTCTATTATTTTTCAGATTGTCGATGATCACAAAATAATTGCATTAAGATCTCCATGTTTCACATGTTTGGAACCCTATTTTAGTGATTTATTTACTTATTGTTGCAGTTGCTGTCTCAAAAGCATTTGACAGTGTCTGTATTTGTCTAGTTCCAGGTACTTTCCCAATAAAGTGGATTATGCTGAGAAGTTACTTACTTATTACAATGAAGAAGGACCATTTAGTCCATCAGTTCCATGCCAACCCTCAATAGAGCAATCCTATCCATCCCATTCCTGCTCTCCTTATTTCCCTGTAGTCCTTTAACTTATTCCCTCTTGCCTTCCCATCAACACCCCTTTGATCCTTTTTCCATTGCCTACTCTAGGGGTAACTTGCAGAACCAATTAAGCTAACAATATCTTTGGGATTCAACAAGGGATCACCGTGGATGGATTGATGAAACAGACTAAAAGCCTATGGCAGTTTTAAGTTGGTACCCAGTTACTACACTCTTAATTCATGGCTTTCCATCAAAGCTATTCTTTCAAATTACTCTATGGCATAATTAGACATCCAATCTGTAGCAGTTAGCATAACACTATTACAACACCAGTGACCCGGGTTCAATTCCGGCCGTTGTAAGGAGTTTGTATGTTCTCCCCATGACTGTGTGGGTTTCCTCTGGGTGCTCTGGTTTCCTCCCACATTCCAAAGACGTTCAGGTTAGGAGTTGTGGGCATGTTATGTTGGCGCCGGACAAGTGGCGACACTTGTGGGCTGCCCCCCAGCACATTCTCAGTAACGCAAAAAGATGCATTTCACTGTATGTTTTGATGTAGAGGTGACTATAAATAAATATCTTACCTGTGCTTCCCAACCTTCAACCATTCAGCCAAGAGACTTCAAAAGCTCTTTTGAACATCTTACAACTCTGTCCCATCCTGTTGATAATTTGATTTTACCTTCTACTTTACTCAGTGCACACCAGGAACACTTGCTACAATGTTGAAGCAGTTCCCCCATTAAATCTTATCTCTTCAGGCAGTAGGTGAACAGCTTAAATCTTTTTCTTTGCAGGCTGAAGCAATGTGGGTTACCTTTGAAAGTCCAGTATTATTTCTTAATATGACATCATCTGATCCAAGATTAAACACTGCTCCCTTTTGGAAAATCTCTTCCTGGCTTTCTGTCTTGCATTCCTTGGTAGAATCTCATTTTTCTTAGCATGGATAGGATGGGCTGAATGGTCTCATTCCTGCATTGTAACTTTCTATGATTGTAAGCATCTCCTCTTTGTCTTTTACCTCAATCTCTCTTTAACCTTAAAGGTAATGTCTGGAGTGCCCTCCTTAAATTTCTCTGTCTCTGCATCTTAAACATGCTCCACAAAGCTTTCTTTTTGAACAGGCTCTGAGTAATCTGTCCTAATAATTTCTTTTTACCTCAGTGTCAAAATTCCTTTGCTAGCTTCCTCTGAAGAGTCTGGGGATGCTCCACTGTGTTAAAGGTGCTATGTTGTTAACGGTTACGAAACTATTGGGTTTGGCTTCCACAACAACTTATAATGCCTTTAACAAAAAAAACCCAAGAGATTTATCAAAGAACGTTTAACTCCAAAACGCAATAACAAATGCTAGGTTTAGTGACTGATTGCTTAGTTGAAGAGAGATCTAGAAAGCTGGAGTGGTTTAGGAAGGGAAATCCAGAACTGAGGTGCTTTGCAACAAAAGGTACAGCTGTCATTGGTAAGGGGATTAAAATGGGATGCTCAACAGGCCTGAACTGAGAGACAAAAATAACATGCAAGGCTGAAGGAGTCTGTAGAGATAGAGGTAAGACCTTGGGGGCTTTGAAAGACAAGAATAAGAATTATAAAATATATACAGAAAATTGAGATGTTGTGAATTTAAACACTTGACATGACATTGAACACAGGATGAATAGAGTGCAGAGTGAATAGAGAACAGTGTGATATCAACAGCATAGGTTACGATGAGCTCAGGTTTACTGGGGTTAGAAAATGGATGGCTGGCAAGAAGAACATTTGAGTCATTACATCTAGAGGCAGCAAGGGCAGAGACGAGGCTTTCTGAGCTGAGCCGGGGAGATTTATAGTCAGGGATTCAATGTGATCAGTAAAGGTGTTAGGTTCATGTTCCAGTTTTCCTTGTGTTGAGACGTACCCAGTTCGACTCAACTTTTGACCTTGTGAAGCTGACAGGGAAAGAAATATTCAGGCTGAGCAGTATTTTCAAAATCACTAGGCCATTAAATCTGGTGAAACAAAATTGAAATTTCCCAAATGGTCGAAACCTTGCTCTGAGAAATGGAAAGAAAACTAAAATTCTCCAGGCAGTAAGTTGAACAGCTCATTAAAAAAACAGTGCATCAGATTAACATTAAACTTAAGCTTCCCATTCCAAGTCACTCCAGGAAAATGTCAAGAAGAATTTTACAGGATGATGACTCTTTAAATGCAGGTACGTCTCTGAGGAAAGGGGTGAATGATTAATGGTAGAGGTTAGCAGACTACGAAAAATGTGTTGGTAAAATAATAATATATGGATCTTGCCTCAAACACGCTGATGGAAAAGACCTGGAAAACTCTTTACCAAATTGATTCTGAAGTTTCATTATCCTGTCTAAACTGAAAATAGAGGGCTTATGGATAATCAGTAATGTAGCCTAAATTACCTAACAGTCTGGAAGATTAGGGGTTTAGATTTCAGAACTGAGTTAAAGGTGTGGCTGTGAATTCCATCCAATTTGTGTCCTTATGAGAAATTATGGTGGTGGTTTGGGTGACCAGTCCTTTGCTATTTGGTTAGGATTGTCCTGACCTATGATGATCACGTCTCCATCCCATTCTGAGTGACGCTGAGACAGCAATTGTGCTGGAGACACTTTAGGCCCAGGATTTGTGGTCACTGGTGAGCTGCCCGTGGTCACTGGTGAGCTGCCCAAGTTCACTGTACAACTCAGAAGAAACAGAAGAAAGCTTACCCTTGGTTCTCAGAACTCAGAAGAAAGCCAGCCCCTGTGGTCCTTCCGCCCAAACTTGTGACTAGGTGCTGACTCCAAGGGTCACAGTGAGTCCTTGTGCATCAGCAAGGCCTTTTATGACATCAAAATTGGTGGTGTAGTGGACAGTGAAGAGGGTTATCTAAATTTACAAGGCAGTCGAGACCAACTTAAGAAGTGGGCCAGAGAATGGCAAATGGAATTTAACTCAGTGAGTGCAAAGTGTTGCACTTTGGTAAGTTAAACGAGGGCAGGACTTACACAGTAAATGGAAGGGCCCTGGACAGTGTTGCAGAACAGAGGAATCGAATGGCACACATACATATTTCCCTGGAAGTAGAGAGACAGGTAGAGAGGGTGGTGAGGAAGGCGTTTGGTATGCCTGCTTTCATTGGTCAGAGCATTGAGTACAAGAGTGGGGAAGTCATGTTACAGCTGTAAAAGATGTTGATGAGACTGCACTTGGAATACTGTGTGCAGTTCTGGTCGCTTGGGTACAGAAAGGATGTCAATAAGCTGGAAAGGGTGAAGAAAAGATTCACGAGAATATTACTGGGACTGCAGGGCTTGAACTACAAGGAGGGAGTGGATAGGCTGGGACTTTTCCCCCTGGACTGTAGGAGGCTAAGGGGTGATTTTGTAGAAGTTTATAAAATTAGGAGGGGCATAGATAAGGTGGATGATCACAGACCTTTTCCCAGGGTAGGGGAATCTAAAACTAGAGGACATAGGCTTAAGGTGAGAGGGGAAAGTTTTAAAGGTGACCTGAGGGGCAAATTTTTCACACAGAGCATGGTGGTAATATGGAATGAGCTGCCAGAGGAAGTGAGAGACATGGGTACAATTAAAACATTTGAAAGAAATTTAGGCAGGTTCATGGATAGGAAAGATTTGGAGGCATATGGGCTGAATGTGGAGAAATAGGACTAGTTCAAGAAGACGATTTGGTTGGCATGGATGAGATAGGCTGAAGGGCCTTTTTCCATACTACATAAGTCTATAACTCTATGACTCAAAAGGCTGGAGCCAGAACAAATCCCATTGATAACTGCTGATAAAAACTCTGATGGCTCAGGGTAAGCCATACTCTTTGGCCTAGAGAGCACTGTTAAAACTGACAAAACATTGAAGAAATTGTACTTAATGGTAATAGATGTACATAATGGTTGGGTGCCTACAACTGTCTCAGATATGAGCTTGTTGCAAATTTCAGGACCCTCTAATGTCACTGAACTGATGTTACAGGTTTTGTTTGCATATCACTGTGTGCAAAAGAAAATAAGTTATTCGAATCTGAGTCTGGCAGACCAAGAGCTATGTGCTGGATCTGAGCTCTCGATTTTTAAATACTCTTTTCCTCATTGGCTGTGCCGGCACACTGAAGGCAATGCTATGTTTTCTCATTGATATTTCTCTTCATTAAGAGGTGGCCCAGTATCTGTGGCAGGATCATGGTTACTGGGTGACACAGAGCAGAGAAATCTGCCAGAACCTACTTTCACCAACTCTGCAATGTGACTACCTGCTTTTACAATGCCAGCTTCAAGCAACATTGAAACAGTGTTTAAGAAAAAAAATGTTATTTGGAAAAATAAGTCAGCACTTGTTAAAAGTGGAACTTATGTTCTGTATGGGTGTGACTACTGTGACCCAGTTTTTAAACGCAATGCACCTGACTTTATCAGTCTGAAAGATTGGTCAGCTGTGGGTTTGCGAGGAGGGTGTGGCGAAAGATGCAGGGGTCCTTGTCACGTTTCATCCCCGGCAGCAGCGTAACAGAGGATTCTCTGATCTACGGGCTCTTCCCGGGGACACACACAGAGACGGACATCAACTGCTGCTGGAAGGTCATCAACTCGGTGAAAGATGCCCTTTGGTCTGCCAGAAAATTGTTGGTCTCCCGGCACTGCGAGATGTCCGTAGGGGAATGCTGCGGACTGGCACATTCCAGGTTGCAGGAGTACGTGCTGAGGGACACACTGGAGCTGGGTGCAGCCAGCGTGAGGGCTCGGTGGGGAAGGATGACAGTTTAGGGTTCTTCTGCCACAGGAGAAGGAGGGGCGAGGTCAAGCGAAGAAGCCGCTCAAATGTTGTAAATATGGGATTGGGGTATCACCCCAGGGAGCCACACGTGTGGCATTGGTGCTGTGTTTTTTATATATAAAAAGGTAACACTAAGAATTGAACTGTACACGAATGTAAAGGTTTGAACAGTTTTATTATTGTATATAGTTTCTTTTATTATGAATAAAGTTTATTTTGATAAAAAAAAATTGGTCAGCCTGTGGGGGAGAGATGTGAGCAGACCTACTCTTTCCCACTATTTGTGAGACTTCTCTGGCTACAGGAGCACGTTCAGCCACATGAAGTTAAGAGGGGGTATTTGCTGGTTAGCAGTGGTCTGATTTGGCTGTACTGGCATCAGATTGTCATTGCATTCTGTCTGGTGTCACAATCTACCTGTTCTGTATATATCTGACAGACATTCACAGCATGTGCTACTGGTCTAGTGAGGGTGACTCTCATGACAAACAATTCGGCTTCCTTTTCATCCAAATAGGTGTATTGAGCCCCTGAAATTTCACCAAGGAAAATAGTTAATTTACAAGCAATGCAATTCTTTGAACTTTTTCTTTGTTAGTGGTGATCATGGTGCATGTGGTAACAGCATGGAGGTAGCCAGCTGGCTCAACTGGTCTCAGCAGACATTTGTGTTCCACATCAACCTCCTCTCATCCACTTTGATCTCTGGAAACCACATCATGAAGAATATATTCTTTGTAGAAATTCAAGTCCCTTCTCACTGGTTCTTACCTGCCCCATTGAAATCTATTTTTTTTTCATTCATTCAGTAGATAATCTACTTTCATGCAAGTGTACATTTTATTGCAATATTGTAAAATAATGATCTAATTTCTCACCCACGTGTCTCAATGAATTTATTGTTTGTTGGCTCTCATTGGAAACTCAGGCTCATACAGCGTGGAAACTGGCCCCCTAGCCCACTGAGTCTGTATCAAATCAGTGCCCCAAAACTGTAGTTCTACCTCCAATGTCTCTCTCTCTGCTGGGAGATGAGTTTTGGTGAATATGTCCAAATGTTTTTTTATAGGGAGCAAGGGCTAGAAATTTGGTTAAATTCAATCTTTTAGCATTCTGTGTATACAAATATATTTTTTCCCGGAGTGTAATGTGTTTATGGTGAATTCGGGGTTGAACTCAGGTGTCCTGAGCAGCTCCTGGCCCAGCAATGGGAACCAGACTTGTATAAGTCTCCTTTATTTATTTACCTCTGTTCCTTCTGCAACTTGACCCCCCCCCCCCCCTTTCCTGCAAGGTCCCATTCCCAACTTCTCAAACTCACAACCCCCACTTGAGACCCTTCAGTTATTGATCCCTTGGCTCTGATCACCTGCATTGATTGTTTCACAATGCCCGCCACCTACCCCCAGTTAACATCCACCCTGCACAAACCCTGACCTCTGAGTCCCAAATCGCCTTTGGTTACTGTCCAATTTTTCCCTGGCACTCTTTCCAATTCATTCTTCTTTCCCCTGCGACTGCCCTAACTCAGCCCCAGCCCCAGCCCCAGGCTTGCCTGTTTTCCTCCGTGTGCTCTGCACTGGTGCAACATGTGAAGGAACGGCCTTACCCTTGTGCCCAGGAGCTCAGCACCACTGAACTTCAAAGTGGTGGGCCCACGACCGAAAGGTTTGTTGGTGAGACATGCTGCTTCTAATTAATGCAACTCAGATGGGCAGCAGTGGATTTCTAAAGCTAAAGTCAACAAGGAAGGCTATTGAATCATTGTTTTTGCTTTATCAGGTTGTGAGGTTGAGATTCGGAATGTGAAGCCAACATACTGCCGGGAATACCACTACGACCTATCCGACAGCAACTTTGAGGCTGCCGTTTCAGATGCTATTGATGTG
This sequence comes from Pristis pectinata, assembly GCF_009764475.1. NCBI lineage: Eukaryota > Metazoa > Chordata > Chondrichthyes > Rhinopristiformes > Pristidae > Pristis > Pristis pectinata. Next base: position 19,371,143 of record NC_067411.1, on the reverse strand, counting down.
CTGAGGTAGGACATCTTGATATACCACTCCGGGATCCACTGTTACTTTGATTTTGCTGTCCTATTTTGGGTGGCCTTCTGGAGGATGGGCATAGAGAACCTCCCTTCCTATTTTTTTATCATCTCTGAAGTTAGTTCTGCCAGATGTGCTCTTCCCACAGTGCTAACATAGTGACATCAGGAGGCTTAATATTTTGTCATTTCTGCTCCATTTATATTAAGCTGACTGCCATCTGTATAAACAGGCTTTCTACTTGATGCTGTAGGAAGTGAATGTGAATTTAAATAGCCACTGGTGACTCAAACTGTAAGTTTTCCCACCATTCTGTGGATGTTATTTTCTTAATTTATCACTGCTGAATGCTTCATTCCCACTCTCACTTTTAGTCTAGTTCTTCTGCTGCCTTTTTCATTCCACATCGCCAATCACAAGAACAAACAATCTGCTGGAGGAAAGGCGGATAGAGCAGCTGAAGGAGCACAGTCCTGATGCAGGGTTTCGACCCGAAACGTCAACAATTCCTTTCCTCCCACAGATGCTGCTCGACCCGCTGAGTTCCTCCAGCAGGTTGTTTGTTGCTCCAGATTCCAGCACCTCCAGTCTCTTGTGTTGCCAGCTTGCTCTTATGCTGTGAAACGAGCTCATCCAAAATGTTGGTATTAGCTTTGGGAAAAGTATTCTGCTGTTGCCTGTCATTACCTTCCTGTTGAGATTTGCCTTCAGCTTGTTCCTGGCAGCAGGGAGCCCACCATGCATATTCCATGAGCCATGGGATGATTCCATTGGTATCGGCGGTACTGTATAACATACTCCACTGTATAAAGACTGTCTTACCCATTTTCTGAGTCTTACATGCACTTCAAAATTTCCCCAGGTAATACCAGTGAACCTCAGCTGACTATGCCAATGCTTCCCAAATCTCTTAAATATCAATTGACTAAACCAGAATTTGAGTTCTTGCACAAGGTGTGTTGTGGCTACTTTTAACCCTTGCTTTGAGTAGGTGCAGTATTTGTGCTTATGGACTGCACTGTTGTCATTTCAAGCAGTTCTGTCTTGGAAGTGCCTTCCTCTAATAGGCGAGTTGGTGAAGATATGGCTGTGTAAGTTACCTCATGATCTGATGGAGGTTCAATAAGTCCTCGAATCAGCTGTTTTGGTCACCCTTGCCAGTGGACATGTAACTTGGTAATCCACATTGCTATTTGTGTCTCCAGCTCTCGTAAAAGGAAGGACAGCTTATCGGTTGGAGGGAAATGGTGATTTCCTTGTATTTTTTTGATCCAAAGCCCTGAAACTTTCATCAATTTTTATGGACTCCTAGAACCACTTCCATTGGATTAGACATTCCTGTTTGGGGTGTAAAGTATAGTGATTATATTACTGGATTTGTGATCCTGATACCTAGATTTTTATGAACACAAGCGCAAAGCTTGTCATTGCATTTGGACAATTTGAGTTCTCTTTGAATCCTCCATGTAGTCAATGTTATTCAATGCACATTAGCATGGGAATTGCTATCACAGGATATTCTGTATCATGCGATGTTGCTCTGTTACTGTGCATAACATGGTTAATATTTTTTCACGAATTTATTCATGGGAAGAGACATTGTGGGCAATGCCAACATTTAATATGTACCTCAAATTCCCCTGAACTGAGGAAGCAGGTAAGAGTCAACCACACTGCTGGGTCGAGAGTCACATATGGAGCAGAGGACGATGACAGATTTCCTTCTCTGAAAGATACGAATAGTGCAGATAGGTTACAAAATCTAATAGTTTTACAATCACCATTACTTTTTTCTTACTCCCTGCCCCTCCCTGGTTTATTTAATTACTTGCATTTAATTTTTGTACTTGCTGTAGGGAGAATTGAAATTGTGTCTGTGGATGAATGGTTGCAGCTTCTGGATTTTAATCTGTTAATTTACCCACCATGCTGTCATCTTCTTTTCACTTAGTGATAATGTAGAATAAAATTATTATACTAAAGCTGGTACGGTTTTTGTTTAAAGAGCATGAACTCTTGTGCTCAAAGACCATTAGAAAATTCCCTGTTGTAATTACTTTTGAATTTGTGTATATATTGGAACTTACCTACAAATATTTCAGTTTTCTTCAGTCAACTTTGTGTTGCAAGACAGAGGAATGCCGCAAGTCTTAAAACAAACAGCTATAACCGCGCACTAGAGAAAAATGCTCTATGTCATAGAATAGTGAGGTGTAGATCCTCCATGCAGATCACTGTGGAGGTGAGAGGAGACAATACTAAGCAGGGGCCATGCATGGCGGAAGGAGAGTCCAAATGGAGCTTAAGTTTTGCACCTGCCAGTTTCATAAGGCCAATGGCTGAAGCCTAAAACCAGGCCTTACTTGTGAGCTGCACAAGGCCACCAAAGAAGATGTTGCAAGTATGCAGTAGTCAAAACCCCAGTCAGAGAAGAAATAAAATATAGCAGTAATATGACTTCTGAGTAGTGGATGAAAATTGAACTCTTGTGAATTGAATAATTCACACTGTTTGATCTACTTCTGTTCTTTTTGTACATTTTTTTCTTACAAATACTGAGTGCATTTTCTCTTTGGGACAGTGTATAGTTCTGAATGCACCCTGCGTATTCGGTGTGATAATAAAGCAAGCAAGCAATTATTCTGTCATGGAGCAGTGAAATTCTATCATTAATCATACAAATAACTGGTTACAATTTAAACTGGTGACCAGGATAAACAACCCGGCAGTGCATTTGCTGATTTGTGTACCACTCAGAATGTACTATTGCTGCTGATTTTAATCTAGTGTGTCATATTTCTTGCTGCTTTCTTTGTAACTAACCTGCGAGTTAACCCTTCAGCTGTTGAGTAGGCTGTGAATTCCAACAGTTAATCTAATGATTCGGTCTGTGCAAGCCAATTAATATTGAAAATGTATCCTGTGGACCAAAGCTGTTTACTTGCATATTATTAAGATTGCCACAGTGATAACTACACCCATGCCATTTGATGTGCACTCTGGGTCATCCTTGATCCATGAACCATTGAGAAAAGTGGATTTGCAGGTTTGAAATGGCAGTGACAGGATCTGGAACCACAGATTGCACAAGAAAACATTTGGGTTATACTAAATTATTGAAGAATTACTAGGCATTTCTAAACCATGATTATCTAGCATACCGATCAAGATAACTGTATAGAAACAAAGGCTGCACTGACTGCACATTGCGCTCCACAGCTGAATGTGCTTTTTGAGACAAATGTGTTCCAAGAGCAGAAACTACAGATTATTGAAAGATCCGTATCACAACAACTTCAAAGAGCCTCTGAAAAGGATATCAAACTGCTCTAAATTGCTTGGGTTAGCAAGATCAGTGTCAATTTCAGAGATTAAAGCAATTGAGGAAGAAAAACCACAAAATACAATTGTGAATTTGATTATATTTACATGGTAGAACATATTGCTTGAACCTATCCACAGAGAACCACACTGAGATAAGCAGAACTCAGAACAGTGCTATTATGCTGGTGACTGCTATCCTTGCAAAGCAGGATGACCTGCTAGGGAGAAATGGTATAAGTGGTTTGGAAAATTCAACCATTTTGTGGCAGTTTGATGCTCAGTAAACTCAGTGCATCAGACCTCATCAGACCATGTAGTAAGTATTGAAGCCAGTGTAGAAGTTAGCAACAATGCTGATTATCCTCAGCAATATACAAAAAGTGCTGGAGGGACTCAGCAGGTCAGGCAGCATCTATGGAAGGAAATAAACAGTCAATGTTTCGGGCCGAGTCCCTTCATCAAGACTGGAAAGGAAGAGGGCAGAAGCCAGAATAAGAAGGTGGGGGGAGGGGGAGGAGCACAGGCTGGCAGGTGATAGATGAGTTCAGGTGATAGGCGAGTCCAGGTGAGGGCGGATGGGAAGTGGGTGGGGGAGGGGGGAAGGAAGATGTAATAAGCTGAGAGGTGATAGGTATCCTCAGTATGCATTTGTTATTCACCACATTTATCAGAGCACTTGGCCATGGGTGGCAACTTGTGAATCATATAACAGATGATGAGTAGAGAAATCTTCAACAGTTTTCACTGTTGTCCTTCTCTGAAGAAGTACCAGGATATTTCCTTATAAATGCACACCTTTGACAGTTCATATCTGGTTTCATTGCAAATGGCAATCAAGCCCAAATGTTGACACAACATTCTATGTAATTGCAGTAACTGTGATACTCAGGTGCAGACACAGTGTTATATCATAAGATCACAGAAGCAGTACCTATGACAGACCCCATGGTCAGAAAGTAAACATTGCAGAAAAGCGTATGATTTATGTGAAGATGAATGTCATGTCCAAAGCACTGACAATGAAGTTGCAGTGAAGCATGATGTTTAATACTTGTGTATTACAGCAAAGCCAAAAAGGATGGAAACTGGTCATATAATATGCATCTTCTAGTGATGTTGCACATACTTTGCATGACTTGAACAAAGTTTGCGATGAACTCACCATTGCGCCTACTTCACATCTTATGCTATGAGGTTGTAGATCGATAGAGAGTTGTGACTGTGAGCCACATGTAGACTGGGGCTATTAATATAAAAGATCTTTATTCAAAATGACAAGCAGGCATTCCAGAGAATTTCTCTTGTGAGAATCCCAAATATTGAAGTTTTATAGTCTCTAAGCACAAGGATATAAACAGCCCAAACATTGATTGACAGAACAAATGTCTTTAACCATGCATTAAGTGACAGGATGGCCACTTAATCCCTTCCCTGATCTCATCCTGGGAGTTTCAGTGAGGGCCAATTAACATAAACACTCATTTGTTGTATTTCCCTACTTAGCTTGCAATAGTGCAGACCTGGATTGTCGCACCCAATGGGTGTTTTCAATGTCCTTAACCTATCAATGGATGCTACATTGTTTAATAAAGTACCTTTGTACAAATGTCAATAGAAGAGATTGTCTTAAGTTTCTAAACTATTTCTCTTAAGTGATAGTGTCGGTTTGATTCCTGCTTGTAAATTACATATGAACGGGGTTTTTTTTTGTAGCTTGTTTTCCATGTGTATTAATGGCTGATATCCATGTAACTCCTGATTAGAATTGACATTCAACCCCTAACAGTGTGAGAGGGTTATAGAATGATACAGCACAGAATTGGGCCCTTCAGCCCACCATGTCCATGCCGACCTTTTTGCCCATCTACTCTAATCCCATTTGCCCACATCACATTTGTCCATCACATTTGTCCATCTCGACTAATCAAGCACTTGTCTAAATGTCTCTTAAATGTAGTGATTGTATCTGAGTCCACCACCTCCTTTGGCAGCACATTCCAGATATCAATCATTCTCTGTGTAAAAAAAAACTTTCCCCTCAGATCCCCTTTAAAACCCTTTCTCTCACCTTAAATCTATGCCCTCTTGTTTTAGGTACCCCCATCATGGGGAAAAAATTCTGATTATCTACCCTATCTAAGCCGCTTCTAATTCTATATAGCTCTAACAGGTCACCCCTCAGCCTTCTTTGCTCCAAGGAAAACAAGCCCAGCATATCCAATCTATCCCCATAACTAAAGTCCTCCATTCAGGCAACATCCTGGTGAATGTCCTTGCAGTCTTTCCAGTGCACCACATCCTTTTTTTCTAGACTCTGACCTCACGATCTACCTTGTTGTGACCTCGCACCTTATTGCACTGCACTTTCTCTGTAGCTGTGACACTTTACTCTGTACTGTTATTGTTTTTACCTGTACTACGTCAATGCACTCTGTACTAACTCAATGTAACTGCACCGTGTAATGAATTGACCAGTACGATCGGTATGCAAGACAAGTTTTTCACTGTACCTCGGTACAAGTGACAATAATAAACCAATACCAATATAGGTGTGGTGAACAGAATGGCACACAATACTCCAAATACAGTCTAACCAGTGTTTTGTAAAGTTGCAACATAATGTCCCAACTTTTATATTCTATTCCTTCTTCATCACCCTTTCTACCTGTGTTGCTACTTTCAGGGTACTATGGACTTGAACCCCAAAGTCCCTCTGTTCAATAACATTCCTAGTGCTCCACCATTTACTGTGTATATCTTACCCTGTTTGATTTCCCAAAATCCATCATCTTGCACTTGTCCTGCCCAGTTTTCCATCTGATTTGTATGCTGCTGTAGCCTTAGACTGCCTTCTTCATTATCCACAACACCACCAACTTTCATGTCATTGGCAAACTTACTAAACATACCTCTTACATTCATATCCAAGTCATTAATACATCCCAAACAACGAATGTCCCAGCACTGAACTCTGCAGTACACCATTGGTTGCAGGTTTCTAATCAGAAATGCATTTCTGCATCACCACCCCCTGCTTCCTATCACCAAGCCAGTTAGCCAGCTCACCTTGGATCCCATGTGAAGGAATTGTGTTATCATGCCACTGCACTAATGCAATGTGCTACTGACGTCAGTCAAAAAATGCCATCGTGAAATTGCAAAAAACATTCATTGTTAAGTGAGAAGTCATGATTTCAAGGAATGTGGGAAATAGGAACAGGAATATGCTGTGTAGCCCCATGACCCTGCTCTGCCATTCAATGTGATCGTGGCTGTTCTGAACTAGCTCTGAGCTCCACTTTACTGGCTCAACTCCCCACTGAACCAAGAATTTATCCATCATGACCTTGAATATATTTGACCTGCACTGGTCTCATGATTCTTTGAGAAAATAAATTTCTACTCTTCATCGTCTTAAAAAGTAGGCTCCATACTTTGAAACTGTGACCCCTGGTTCTAGGTTCCCCAGCCAGGGAAAACCTCCTTAGAGCATCTATCTCATCAATCCCCCTCAGAATCTAATTGTCTAACCTGTAATGACTATAGGTCCAAACTGGTCAACCTTTGATCATAAGACAATCCCTTTATTACAGGAGCCAATCTGGTGAATTGAATTGAATTTGCCTCCAATGCAAATAATAAGACCAAAACTATACACAATAGTCCAGGTGTGGTCTCCCCAGCACCTTGTGCAGTTGTAGGAAGGCTCCGTCCTTTTCTTGCATTTGGAGTCTTGGAGTTATAGAGAATGTAAACAAGCCCTTTGGCCCAACTGCAAATAATGAGGATGGATAATGGACTGCCATTCAACAGTGATAACATCCTTCACTGTCAGTGAATCTGAAATGGATAACCACAAAACTGGCATAAAAACTAAGTCATTTCAGTTGATGCAACAGCCAATGACTTTGCATCCTGAAATCCTTAGTTGCTATTCATCAAGTAAGCAGAAATGTTCTTCATATTAGATAGACTTTGTAACAAATTGATATATAGAATGAGAATTAGATTTCTTTTTCAATTTATGTGGCAGAGACAGTAGTTTAGTTATTGCTGTTCTATGTTAGTGCATTTCATTTTTAAGAGTGTGTAGTTCTGAGCATGCCCAGTATGTTGGGTGTCATAATAAAGGAAGGAGCCACTTATTCTACATCAGGTAGCAGAGAGTTTGTTGAATTAATCACATATATCAAAGGCTTATCAGTTCCAGTTTGGAATGACCATACTGATTTTACAATGGTGGCAAGGGAAAGGTGGTGGAACATTGCAGCTGTATTGTGAAACTGAAAATTTCATCTAATTTTCCATTCTGAGGTTTGTCAGATCAGCATTGTGATGACATGTCCGTATACTACCAGATGTTAAATCAGAAGTGGCATCAGATTTTTTTTATCATATACAAAAATTGATATGGTGTGAAAATAGATGCTATAAATATAAGGCATAAATAGCAATTAGAAGAAGCCATCAGGAAAATTACATAATGTCTTGGAAACATCTGTACATTGTGCGGATGATTAATTTAGTGTTGTGTGATGACCTAGTTTGGGATTTACTTGCTTCAAGACTTGGGCAACTCAGCTCAATGAGATCGATTGCTGTTCAAATACAATCTAAAACAGCTGTAGAAGTCCAAGAAAAGATGAGAAATTGGCATTTCTTTCACATACACGTACTCAGAATTAACATCCTGCAATTGTACCGGCATTGCTAGCTGGAGAGTTCAATTTTATTTAATCTTAAGCTTCAACTTCCAAAGTCATGTGATTGTACATTCACATACAGAGAATTTGATTTATATTTGACTACTGGTGTTCACATCCAGGAACAAGAAAGATTGTTCCAGAAACTCAGTGCCCACCAGAGAAAGCTGGATTTGCTGTATACTCTATTTTTTTAATTAATACATGGAATATTGGCAAAAACATATCCCTAATTGCCCCTGTGATTGTGGTATCATATTGACACTCCATATGAACCTACTTCCATGGTGTTATTGAGTACTTTTTATGTGCTCTGATAGTAATGTGTGGTTTCTTGGCTATTTTAAAGAGTCAACCATTACTTTGGATCTGGAATCACATAAAGCCAGAATGGTTACAGGCAGTACAGTTCTTTCCCTAAAGGATCATACAGATTTTTAAACAAACTGACAGCTTCAGAAACACTGTTACTGATGGTCGGTTTATTAGTTAACTGAAATTAATTTCCCCGGCTGTAGTGGACTTGAAATTGCATATCTAGATCATTAATTCAGACCACTGGATTACTAGTCCAATAATTTAACTACTATAAAACTGCAGCCCCTTTTTTGTATAGCTGAAGATACAGGAAAATAAGGCAGTTTTCCTTGGCATACCATTGTACCAGTCTGTTATTATTTAAAATGTTATGAGCAAAGTTAAATACTTTAGATTAAAGCTATGCTCTATCATAGATTACTGACCACTTTGTGTCTTTTATTTTCACTAAATATTCTCAGGGTATGGATAGCAAAGGAAAAGGCAGTTATTACAGACTGTGGTCACATTCCACCATTGATGGAAGAATTGAAAACTTAAACTGGTAGATGAGGTGTCACTTTACTTTGTCCTGGAATTTTTGTGTTCTTGTAGCTGGTCCCATATAGGCAATGGATTACGTTTTGTCCCATTGCTATCTTGTTCCTTTATAGACAGTGGAGAGATTTTGGAAGCGAGAAGGTGAGCCATTTGTATAGACTACCAGTCTCTGCTCTGTTCCAGAAACTACAGTATTTCTATGGTTGGGTCCATATAGAGGGAATGGGATAAATTGGATGGCATTGTATCTGATCAAGGTTGTCAGATTTACCCTGGTTAGGGACAATGGCCAAAATCAACAATCTGCATACTGTTTCCTGGACATAAGTGGAAAATTAGTCAGGAATTCTGCTCCTGCTCTTTATCTGGTGATCCTCAGTAGAAACTTCTTTTGTAAGGGTGCCAAGTGATTACAAGGTTTCTGTCTTATTGTATTAATATGACAGAGAACTGATTAAGATGCTGGAGTTATCACTGCATTTCTGTTAGTATGAGTCATTGCCTTTGGGACAGCTGATATCATTGGACCCTATTTGGATTGCCAAAACCTTTTTTTCACACGGACGCTTTTCACATCAAACTGTGTTCTGATATACTATGGAGGAAAGCAGATCACCTATAACAAGTACACAGTGTCTTCTTGTTTTTGACTGTATGGTTTTTGAAAATGATTGTCCAGCTGTAGCTGATGGCTTTCTCAAGAGTAGTGTTTAACAGTTAATTATTGGCTTTGTTTTTGCAAAAAAGATTTTTCAGGGAATTACACTGCCAAGCACCCTTGGAAAACTTTAGCTTGAACACAGCCAATGAGTGTTGGCTTGCATGCAAGACTCCAAAGCCCAGCAATTCTGTTCTGGGTATCAGCAACAGCCTTTGTTTGTTTCTCTTCTCAGCTGGCAAGCTCTTCCCATGCACACAAATGGATAATTGTGCACCAGTTAGCTCACAGTTAGTAGTAGTCATCTGCACAGCTTTCCTGCTGATTTTCTGAATTCTATAGCTTAATGGGGATCATTGTTCTTTTTGCTGAGTATCACAAGAAGAGGAGGCCTTGTCAAATGTATGCGGGGGGGGGGGGGGGGGGTGGGGGACGTGGAAATGATGCTAAGCTCAACCAAGAAGCCAAGATCAGTTTATATAGAAAAAAACATACTTTTTTAAAAGGACAATTTAGGTTTAACTGTCTTCTTTGCACCGTGTGCTCTGTTCCCTTGTACAAAGAAGAGGCTCCCACCACACCCAGGCCATGAAGTAACTAGGGACATATACCAAACTCCCACTGTAAATCTTCCTTCACTAAGCCTTTACTGATGGGTAGTCTCTATGTGGTCTGAGCCATGACCGTTAACCATTGCCAAACTTGATTCAAGGCTATGCTCAAAGTCTCATTAAAGAAATGCAACATCCTTGCTGACTCCTGGGAATCTCAGACCCATAACTGCTCAAAGTGGAGAAGCAGCATTCAAGAAGGTATTGAGAATCGAGTCCATGCATTGGGAGCATACTGAAGCCCTGCGTAAATGGCAGAAAGAGTGCACCATGTCACAAACTATCCACCCTCTCCTCTTGTCAGGCACCCCTTGCCCATCTGTGGTAGAATTTGTCCTTCCCACATTGGCCTCGTTAGTCACTTCAGAATTTACAAAATGTAGGCAAATCATCCTTAATCCCCAGGGGCTGCTTGAAGATTAGAGATTATACAGAGTTTATTCCTCCAGCCATAAGAGGGTGCCATTACACTTCTCTTTCCTCAATGAAATGTTACAGATCATTATTCATATAGATATTCATACAATTCATTTGAAATTATATCTGTTTACGATTATTATGTTGCATTTTGGTAGCAAAAATTGATAGCAAGAAAGTCATGATTTGAATTTCGAGCCCATTGTGAAATATTCCTTCTCTTCTTTATCTTGCACATATATTTCACGCTCTATAGCAAGGACCCTTGGTAACTTTGATCCTCCCTTGTCCACCCACTGATGTGGGTGCTCCCTCAACATTAACAATGGGATAACAAGATGTGAGAGGCACTTGGGGTGCATTCATCCACAGGAAGAAGGCCTGATGTGCCAAAACTTCAGTGGTCATGTAAACAGGATAAGCACAATTGAGATATTTTAATAATTCTAAACAGGAAATAGCAAATTCTAAAATCACAATGACCCAGTTCAGAAAATTATGCCAGATTTATGAAAAGCTTTGCTTCTCTGTCATTTATGTGTGATTTGGTCATTTCACTCATTTTTGCCTTCACAATTCCAAATCGGTCATGGTTAGATCAAGTCTGTGCCTCTTTCTACAGTATAAAATTTTGATACAGGCCAGCTTGCTGCACTGTTGTAATTTTTTGTAATAAGTAACAATGGGAACTGGTGTCCCTTCCCATTCTTCAAGCATTTCAAAATTGCCATTTAAAATTTTAAGATTGTAGCAAAATGACATGATACGTGATCCTGGAATATGAACTGTACATGTTAAAGATGAGGTTGCCATTATTTAATGGTGATTTGTTATCTGATTAGACAGGGGAAAGCAGATATGGCTGCAGTGTACTATGAGCGCAACGATGTTGAAGGTCACCATTTTGGCCCGTGGTCGAAGCAGAGGATTGAAGCCACCAAAGCATTGGACGAGACTTTAAGAAAAATGAACATGAAAATTAAGGTCAGAAAAATGTGTGGCTGCTTCATTAATACACCTCGTCCTTCTTGTGAGACTCACTTCTTCCTCAGCAGAAGCATCGCTCAATTTTAGATTCCTTGCGGGTAATGTTGAGTTTGTGTATCATTGAATCATAGAAAGTTATGGCTTTTTAAGTATTCACCCTTGTACTTTTTAATGTAATGAGAGCTCCATCTTCACCTGTGACATTCCAGACCTCCATCACAAATTTAATGAATTTATCTTTTCCTCAAATCCTCTCTACCAATAAACTTAAATCCATTTCCCCAGTTAGCATCCTTCCTGCTATCGAAAAATGGTGATACTTGTTCACCCTGTCTAGGCCTTCCATAATTTTATGCTTCTCAATAGAGTCATACAGCATGGAAACAGGCCCTTCTGCCCAAATCGTCCATGCCGATCAATGGAAGTTGGGAGAATACACACCAGTCTTCATTGAGGGGTTAGCGATGGAAAGGGTGAGCAGCTTCAAGTTCCTGGGCGTCAACATCTCAGGGGATCTATGTTGGACCCAACACTTTGATGCAATCATGAAGAAGGCACGCCAGTGGCTCTACTTCATTAGGAATTTGAAGAGATTTGGTATGGTCACCAAAGGCTCTGGCAAATTTCTACAGATGTACGGTGGAGAGCATTCTGACTGGTTGCATCACTGCCTGGTATGGAGGTTCCAATGCACAGGATCGAAAGAGGCTGCAGAGGGTTGTAGACTCAGCCAGCTCCATCACGGACACAACCCTTCCCACCATCGAGGACATCTTCAAGAAGCAGTGCCTCAAGAAGGCGACATCCATCATTAAGGACCCTTACCACCCAGGACATGCTCTCTTCACATTACTACCATCGGGGAGGAGGTACAGGAGCCTAAAGACCCGCACTCAATGTTTTAGGAACAGCTTCTTTCCCTCCACCATCAGATTTCTGAATAGTAAATGAACCCATTAACACTACCTCGTTATTCCTCTTTTGCACTATTTATTTTTGTAACTTATAGTAACTTTGATGTCTTGCACTGCACTGCTGCCACAAAACAATAAATTTCATGACATATGTCAACGATAATAAACCTGATTCGATTCTGATTCTGGTACCTCTCACCAGATTTCTTGTTCCAAAGAAATCAGCCCAGCCAAGACAGTCTCTTCTCATAACTTTAATTTTCTAGCTTTGGCAAAATCCTCATAATTCTCTGCTGCCCCTTCTCTAGTGCTGTCATATCCTTCCCATCATGTTGGGAGCAGAACTGTACACAATACTAGGTTGATTTTGTGCCTCCTATAGTTAAGGAAGTATCCTTTGTGCCTTCTTATCAGTCCATCATGCCGCTATTCAGGGATCTGTGGATATGCACTCCAAGACCCCCATAGTTCCCTTACATTTAATAGTATCCCATTGTTTTCCCTCATCCTGTTTTTCCTCAAATGCTTTAGCACACACTTCTCCAATTGAATTAAATTTATCAATTGTGTGCTCGCCAAACCAGTCCATTGAAAGCTTCCTACAGCTGAGAACATTCTGCTTCAAGATAACCACTCTGCCAATTTTGATAACATCAACACACTCCTTAATCATGGTGCTGGTATTTAAGTCCAAATATATATTTTACAGAAAGCAAGCAGCCTAGAACTGAACCCAGTGGAGTTCCAATGTATAGTGTTCACCCTCCAGGCACTAAAACTGAATTGACCATTGTACTTTGCTTTCTACCTCTGAGCCAGTTTTTAATCCAATTTGCCATTTTTCTCTGGATCCTGTGGGATTTTATTTTCATGATCTATCTGCCATGTTTGTCAAAATCCAAGTATACTACATCAAATGTACTACTCTCATTAGTACTGCTTCTTAATAGCTCAAAAAATGCAGTTTAGTCTGTCATCACCAATTAACTGGACTCTGACAACTTGCACTCATTTCTCAATCACACTTTATTTACTTTGTGCACAAGGAAAACAGTCCAGCCCCTATCACCAAACTATTCTAAAGTTTAAACAAAGAGTTGACTTTTTAAGCAGATGTTGACCAATTGAAATCTTTGGTCACCTTGGAATCTTTCATTTGCATATAAAAATACCAATCACGTTCCATTAATAAAGGTGTTAGTAATCAATAGAAACTATGTTAATGGCCAATAATACCTTAGCGTTAGTAAAGTAATTGTCTAATAGTTAGTGTGTGCCTCGCATCTTTCCTTTGCATCCTTATCTTGTCTTGGTATGCCAGATGGCTTCGGGTCCCAGGCTGTGCAAAGGGGAGTTATGCTCTCAAGGACTTTTCTTGCCTCAGTTGACTGCACACTGTCAGCAAACTATCTCTGCCTGCACATCATTTTAACCCTCGCTTTGCCACCCCATCCATAGTCAGACACAACCTTTCCTTCACAATTTCATGCCAACTGTCTTTGCTTAACCTGTGCATCTCTAAATACTAATCTATGTCTATGCTATTGCTTCCCAAACTTTACTATTCATTTACATCTTTTCTCATGACCACAGGCACTGAAAGTCTGAAATAAAATCAAAAAATACTCAGGCTAGACAGCATCTGTGGAGTGAGAACATAACGTTAATGTGTTAGATTGATGAACTTTCATCAGATGATTATAAATTTATAGTCTCAACATCCATTGCACATTTGTTGATTAGGGTGGATAATTATTAATCAGTGTAATCTTAGGAAGGATGAGAAGGTGCAGAGAAGAATTACTCAAATGATTCAAGCAGTAAGAAGTTTCAGCTACAAGTTTAGAATGAAGAAGTTGGGGTTGTTCTCCTTGGAGGAATGGTTGAGAGGTATTTGATAGAGGTGTACATGATCATGGTGAGTTTTGATAGGCTAAATAGAGCAATATTGTTCCTAATGATTCAAGGATTTGGGGTACTCATTTAAAATTTTGACTAAAAATTACTTGGAGGTTGTGCAGGAAATACCTTTTTAGCTGGTTGTCAGGAATATACTGCCTATAAGGATGTTGAAAACCGAATCAATTCTTGCCTTCACATGGAAATAGGATAGGTAACTGAGAGAGAATAATTTGTAGAGCTGTGGGGAAAGAGCAGGGGAATGGAACTGATGGGATTGTTCCGTTGGATCAGTGGGCTGAATGGTCTCTTCTGCTATAACAATTCTATACTTCTATTAGATATTGAATTACACCAACGTTGGTTATTAGGAACAAAACCAAGTAGGTCCCAGGAATGAAATGGTGATACAAGCCTTCTGTTATACCGCTGAGATAATTTTGAGACTGCCCCATAAAACGAAGTGGTACCCATTGACCCCTGATGATCTCAGTGCCACATCGTCCTATGGTCAAGCAAGTGGAAGGTCTACACTTGAGTCGAAATGTGGGTTGCATTTTCAGTACAAAGAGCTGAAGGAAAACTGTTTAAATTTTGCTTTGCATCATTTGCAGTTGTACTGCTGCCAGCACTGAGTCAAAGCTGTGTGAGGCTGTCCCCGAATGTGGCCTCACACTGGTTACCTAAATACAATGTGCTGTCAGCTTGACAATGTCATTCAATGTAAAGCCTGCGTGTTGTGCACATGCTGTTGATGCCACTGCAATTCCTTTGTGAAGAGTTGTATTTTGTTAGACTGCAGGAGTTCAGCCACCTGATTAATATTAAGTTGGACAGTGAATGTGGGAGAATAGGCAACAAACTAAATCTCCTTCCCATTATTGTGAACCTACATAGATCTGTACCACTCTCAGATGGCTGAGCAGAATAATTTCTTTTGGATGTTCACCCTAATCCCTGCCATGAAGTAAGTGTTAGTTTGGAAAGTAAGGCTATTTTTATGTCCTTTTCATTTTTTAACCTGTGCTGAGCTTTAAACCAAGATTGCTTACTTCCACCTCTGTCCTGTTGTCCACTTTCAACTCTACCTTAAGCCTACCACTGGTAAATTATTTTTACATGTACCTTTATAATCTCCAAATTCAACTACTCTAATGGTCTCCTTACTAAATCTCTCTAGAAACTCCAACTTGGTCAAAGCCCCACTGCATACTTCCTGCCTGAATCAAGCACAGTCCTTCCCTGACGTACACTGGCTCCCTGTCTCTAACACCTTCACTTCAGAATCCTCCATTTTCTTTGTAAATCCCTTTGAGGGTTTTACCCACATATCTGCCACTTAGGGACATGGGATCAGGAGGATGCCATATAGTTTCTTGAGTCTGATCTGCCATGAGAAGAAATGTGTTGCAAGCAGTTCAGAGATATCTGTAATAGAGAAGTTGTCTTATGAGGAAAAGTTGGACAGGTTAACTTGTGTCTGCAGGAGTTCAGAAGAATGAGAGGGAACTTGAGTGAGACTTATAAAATCCTAAGGGGTCTTGACAGTTCGGATGTGGAAGAATAATTCCTCTTGTGGGAGAATCTAGAACTAGATGTCACTGTTTAAAACAGAAGCAGAGAGAGGAAGTATTTTTCTCTCAGTGAGTCATGAATCTTTGGATCAGTATTCCTCAAAGCACAATGGAAGGAGAATCCTTGGATGTC
The DNA here is from genome assembly GCF_009764475.1 of Pristis pectinata. NCBI lineage: Eukaryota > Metazoa > Chordata > Chondrichthyes > Rhinopristiformes > Pristidae > Pristis > Pristis pectinata. The sequence continues at coordinate 19,355,053 of NC_067411.1, read as the reverse complement.
TTTAAGGTGTATTTGGATAGATTCTTGGTAAGCATGGGAGTGAAAGGCTACTGGGGTAGGTAGTACTGGGAGTTGAAAGGTTATGATCAGATCAGCCATGACCTTATTAAATAGTGGAACAGACTCCAAGGGCTGAGTAGCCTGCTTCTGCAAATATCTGTATAAAATCTTGGCTGGCCTGAGAACTAACTATATACAATTGAAACTTTGTCCTATATCTCTTAATGACTTTGATCAACATAATTCTATCAATTTCAAATTTAAAATTAACATTTGCTGTCGATTGACATCTTCAAAAGGGAATTCAACAATTCTGACATTTTTTCCCTATCTTTACCAATGATACCACCCCCTCTCCTCCATCCCCACCCCACCAGCTTCTTTGAAAACCTTGGGTCTAAATAGCCCAAAATTTTTGATTAAATCATTACTTAACCTCCCAAGTTCCTGGGAATATATCCCTGATTTGCATCATCACCTCTTATTTAACCCTTACTTAATGATACCTTCCTCTGACCTTTGCTTACATTGCAATCTCTTAGCCTAACCTGACTTCTCCCTACTCTCTGGAATTTCTGCCCACTTTTCTCTTCACTTTAAAAAAAAATTCTCAATTCCTGTCTATCATCACCAAAAGATCAGTCACCATTCCTGTACTTATTGTTCAAATTTTGTGAAGGACCTTGGGATTTGTTTTATGTTAGGCTGAGAAAATGCTGAGAATAATATCAGTTCACATATTCCAATATAAGTTCAACATGATGGTAATTTTTTTGCCACTGCACCAATAATAGCTCTTGAACCGATCATGTGCTGGAACCGAGCTTGTGAACTTGAGTCACACTGCTTGTTTTAATTAGAGAAATGGTTTGTTATTGGTGAAAGTTGGATCAGACTGCAACCATTGTTGACAGACTAAAATCGGTATGACTTAAGTTCTTGTTTTTTACATATCTCTTGCAATATTTATATTGTGACCGCAGGTTCCAGAGCATTGCTCAATATATTACTAAAATGTGTCCATTCAAAGTGACACATTATTTTATAGTGCAACAGTGTGAACCACTGTACTACTTCTTGTACTAGAATCATTGAATCAGAGAATAGTACAGCACAGAAGGAGGCCATTCAGCCCATCGTGCATATATTGGCTTTCTATCAAAGTACTTTGCTAGTTTCACCCACTGGCCCATTCTCTGCAGTCTTCCAAATTTTTTCACCCCTCTATATTAATCTAATTCCTTCTTGAGGTCCACATGGAAACTGCCTCTACCACACCTGCAGGCAATGCTTTCCAGATTCCAACAACAAGCTGTGTGGAAAAGTTTTTCCTCACGACACTCTTAAATTCTCTTCCCCTTTATTTTATACCTGTGACCTCTAATTCTTGACCGCATTAGCAAAGGGAACACCCTCCCATTATCCAATCCATCCAGACCTTTGATAAGTTTATATACTTCTAACAGTTCTCCCCTCAGCCTTCTATTCTCCAGAGAAAAGAGTCTTAGCCTCGCTAATCTATTCTTGTATCTGTAGTCCCTCATTCTACAATCCATTCTCATTAATCTTTTTTGAACCAGAAATGAATATTTTAATTGAAGCTGGACCAGTGTTTTATAAAGATTCAGCCTGACTTCCCTGGTTTTGTACTTTAGGTTTTTATTGATGAAGTTCAGAATTTTTATGTCTGATTCACTGCTTTCTCAACCTGCCCTGCCACTGTCAATGATTTGTACATGTATGCGCCAGATCTCTCTGCTCCTGTACCCCTTTTAGAGCAGTATCCTTTATTCTATATTGTTTCTCATTCTTCCTACCAAAAGGCAGCACCTCACATTACCCCTCATTAAACTACATCTGCTATGTGTCTATAAATTCCACTAGACTGTTTATATATTGCTGTAATCTATCGTTATTCTCTCCGCAGTTAACAATAATGCCAAGTTTTATATCATCTGCAGATTTGGAAACTGTGGCTTGTATCCCAAGTTTAGGTCATCTAATACAGATTAGAAAAAAGCAATTGTCCTATTACCAATACCTGGGGATTGCCACTATTCACCTTCAAAATAAAAATTCACCGAGTGAGGGTAAATGTTAAAACCAACTTTCTTTGCACTTGAGCATACCTCTTTTGAGCTCTGAAATGTCTCCATTATCTTCAGTGCGTATCAGATTCAGCTAAATGAAATGTCGCTCCTTGAGTTGATGAAGGGCAAAGAGGAGTCTGAATCCAGTGTTTCCACATCCTTGCTCCAATATTTTCAGATGCATTTCTAAAGGAGGAAGTGTATTCCCTCTTCTCCCTCCTCCCAACGGGCAAAAGATACAAAAGCCTGAAAGCATGTACCACCAGGCTCAAGGACAGCTTCTGTTCCGCTGTTATCGGACTCTTGAATGGACCCCTAGAATAATAAAATGGACTCTTGATCTCACAATCTACTTCATTATGGTCTTGCCCTTATTGTCTGCCTGCACCGCACTTTCTCTGTAACTGTAACACTTTATTCTGCATTCTGTTATTGTTTTCCCTTGTACTACCTTAACGCACTGATGTGATGAAATGATCTGTATGGATGGCATGCAAAACAAAGTTTTTCACTGTACCTTGGTACATTTGACAATAATAAATCAAATGCCAATTATTTGTTTTAAGATCTCCATATATGGAAAGTTAAACAGAACACAAAACTTACTCTTTTGTACTTTAACAGGAGGTGGGACTCCAAAATGACTTGAACGTTATTCTGTTTTCGGATCATGGAATGACAGACATTTTCTGGATGGAGCAGGTTATCGAACTTGATAGACATATAGACATGACAGATATATTGGTCATAATGGATCGAGGATCTGTGGTGAGCATATGGCCTCAAGAAGGAAAACTGAACCAGGTAGGCATTAAACAATTGTAGCACATAATCACAAGGAATTTGAGGATAAATTTTAATGTTAGCTAGTTTAGTGCATGTTGGGTAAATTTGCCAATCCCATGCTCTCAGCAGGGACATGCACTAGAAATGCTGGAATATTATGGAACTAATACATAGATTTGTCATGTATGGCTCCTTATCAAATTGTCTATGGCAACTTCATTGACACATCCCTCCCACTTTTTTGGCTTTATGTTAATCTTGTTTGTTCACTGTAAGTATGTGAAATGTCCACCTCCACCTCAGTGTATTAGCCTGTTGTCCTCTCAAGGGACTGTCATCCTATTTGCTGATTTGACCATTATCATACAAGTGTAGTGTCACGAACCAGCAACAAAAGAAACACACTGAGCAGAATTCAGTGTTAAAAACTATTTTATTAATCACTACTTATGATAATACGTAAAATAAAAGTAAAAATGTTAGTATGTTAGAATTCAAAAATGTTAAACTTTGAACGTTAACCCCAAAACTAAACTCGTCGTGTGTGTGTGTGACAAAGTCCAAAACTCCCAGTTCAGGAATGGTTCTTAAAGTTCAGTTCTGCAAGCCAAAAGGTGAAACATGAGCAAGGGCTTCTTCAACAACCACCGTTGTCAGAAGATATGACGTAGACGTAGAGAAACGTAGAGAGTAAATACGAAATCCAAATGTTCCACGATGGAACCCAAACGACACTTCAGTGTTTACTCGGTAGTGACTCCCTCACCCTGAAAAGCATCCGAATCGTGGTCGTCCACACACAAATACCTGTTTCCTTCTACAGGTCAGCAACAAAGTGAACTCCACCGGATTACTTCTAACTTCCATACATGGATTTCAGTGGCAAACACAGTTATTGTTTCTCATCCATTGATAGAGAAAACAAGCAGGCTGATGTCTCTCTCCCTTCTCTCTCTCTCTCTCTTCTTCTTCTTCTGACTTCTTCAACAACGTCATTATGTCCTTTATCTTCTATTGACGTAAGCACGCCCCACACACACATACACACACACTCTCTATCTTAAAGGGACTTTCACTGAGTCCGTAACAGTAGCGGTTAGCAAAACGCTTTACAGTGCCAGCGACCCAGGTTCAAATCTGGCCGCTGCCTGTAAGGAGTTTGTACGTTCTCCCTGTGTCTGCGTGGGTTTCCTCCGGGTGCTCCAGTTTCCTCCCACATTCCGAAGACGTACGGGTTAGGAAATTGTGGGCATGCTATGTTGGTGCTGGAAGTGTGGCAACACTTGCGGGCTGCCCCCAGAACACTATGCAAAAAGATGTATTTCACTGTGTGTTTCGATGTACATGTGACTAATAAAGGTATCTTATCTTATCTTACTTTGATAGGAACAGTTGATCAGTATTTTGAAAGGTTAATGAATGGGTTCCACTCCTGTAATGATCTGAGCATCAACACATAAGACTTTGGGGATGAATCCAGACTTGGTGGTCTCATGGTTGTTACTTCTCCAGCAATTTATATGTCTTGTGGACAGCCATACCATAGAGGTTCAGTGACAGAAACCGTTAAATTCCAACAAAAACATGGTCAGATTAGTGTGATGACCATCCTGTTTGCATTTGTTTTAAAATGTTGTTTAAAAAGCCTTTTGGTTTCTCACAGCATGGATATGAAACTTGGTACATTTTTGTGTGTGAAGGTCACAAAAATGCCTTCACAGTACAGCTGCATTACCCCTTAAACATTTGTTTATTTTAAATATGTTCTTGCTGCAGGTTCAGCTACAGGTTCCAGTAATCAACTTAGTGAAACTTGTGGAATCCTCTCTAAGACAAATACGTTCTTCCTTAAAGAAGCCAAATCTGTAAATAGTTCTTCAAGTATACACTATTCCAAAGTAGTAGGTAGTTGTAACTTTGTCAGTCTTAATTGAAAGACTGGTTCTTATAACTGAAAATAGATTACCCCACAATTAAAACAGCTTTGAATTGAAACTGTTAATTTTGTTACTCATTTAACATGATTTTTAAAAACAGTGATAGCTTGTTGAAGGTGTACCAAAGTTAACCAATTGTATATCATCTCTTTGATCTTGCCAGGTGTACAGCAGCTTGAAAAAAGTAAAGAAAATGAGCGTGTACAAGAAAAATGAAATTCCAGACCGATATCATTATAAAGGTGGAAAGTTTGTAGCACCACTTACTCTAGTTGCTCAACAAGGATGGTTTATTATTGAGGTACAGTGAAGTAAGCTCATGATTATTGTTATTCATTCACAGGATGTGATCATTTGTGGCAGTTAAGGGTCAACCATATTGATGGGTCTGGAGCCACTTAGAGCCTAGCTTGGGAAGGATGACAGATTTTTTTTCTCTGAAGGACATGAGTGAGCCAGATGGGATTTTATGACAATACAATAGTTTCATGGTTTCTGTTACTGAGCTGGCTTCTATAAAAATTCCAGCTCATTTTATGACATGACTTTGTATCCCACCATGGTACTCGGGGAATTTAATCTCTTGTCTCTGGATCACTGGTATGGACTACTTAAGTCCAGTAACTTAACCACTACACTACTCTTCCCTACGATGAAGGCAGTGCAATACTTACTTCATAAACTGACAGATTTGCATTCAGTCTTTGTGTTCCACCTATTGGGATTATTTTCCTCAGAGCATTAAAAGTGCAATATCATCGAGTTCTTGAGAAGTTTTGATGAGTAAATTGGGAGAAATCCTTCTCAGATCCAGAATGCATTACCTGAATGAATGGAGGATGCAGATTTCAATAGCGGCTTTCCAAAGGAAATCAGAAAACTAATTGTGTGGTAAAAACTTTCAGAGTTGTAGGGTCAGAGTCTCTTTGAAATACTGGCTGGAGAACAGAGGTTGAATGGTCCTTTTCTAGTTCTGTTCATTCTATGAACGTATGAAATGTTTGATTTTGTAAATGAGTTGGTGTGTTGTGTATCAGAACTAGCTTTATATTTAATTCATAGAATTCATCAACTTGCAAGAGGTTTCATCTTATCATCAACTGTTGTGCATTCCTTCAGTTGATATTGCCACTGCCATATCAAACAGTAGGAAGCTGTATTAACAGAAGATGAAAATGAGACTAGAAGTGATTTCTTTTTGCATCAAGAAATGGCAGATACTGGAAATCTGAAACAAAACCAGAAAATGCCAGAAGCACTCAGTAAGTTAGCATTATTTGCATTCTTATGCAGCCCTTCATAAGAAGAGAATTTCTATAGGTGGTTTATTGGGCTCCTACAACTTATCGGAGATGTTTGACTGCCTTAATCACAAAGCTTAATCGGTTATTTAAGCAGAGATATTTTTAACACTTGTTAGCTTTTCCATAGTTATATTCAATTGTACTGGTTCAACATTAAAGTTCCACCACTATCCATTTGAAGGTCTTCATGGTCCTGCAGCTGTTAGTGCCATTGCCTAACAGATCCAGGACCTGGATTTGATCTTGACTTGGGTGTTACCTGTGTGGAATTTGCACATTTTCCCTGAGAACATGTGGGTTTCCCCAGGGTGCTTGGGTTTCCTCCCATGACCCAAAGAATTGCTGGTAGTTAATTGGCTGTGGAACCTTACCATTTATTTTAGGGAAGAAGCATCAAAGGGCAATTGATGGACATGTGCAAGAGAGAATGTGGCTGGGGTACAGGGAAATAGGAGAGGAGGGATGAGAATCCTTTCCTAAGAGCTGGCATGAACTTAATGGGTCAAATGGCCTTCTTTATCATTATAAATATGAAAAGTGTAGCTAAAGTGAAAGTAGATCCCTTGGAAGGTGAGAAAGGGGCATTAATATTGGGTAATGTGGAAATGGCTGAAGCCTTGAATGACTACTTTGTGTCTGTCTTAATGGTGGAGGACATGTTTAACATGCCAAATAGAGATGTTACGGATGCGATGGGAGGTGAGGACCTCAATACAATCGCTGTCACTAAAGAGGTAGTGATGAGCAAACTAGTGGGCCTAAAGATAGATGTCCTCTGGTCCTGATGGGATGCATCCCAGGATACTGAAAGAAATGGCAGAGGTTATAGAAGACGCACTTGTGATAATTTACCAAAATTCTCTGGACTCTGGGCACATCTCGGCAGATTGGAAGACAGCAAATTTTATGCCACTGTTTAAAAAAGGATGTAGGCAAAAGGCAATTAACGAAAGGCCAGTTAGCTTAACGTCTGTAGTCAGGAAAATGCTTGAAGCTATCATTAAGGAAGAAATAGCGAGACATCTGGATAGAAATGGTTCCATCAGGCAGACGAAGCATGGATTCAGGATGGGCAGATCTTGTTTGACAAACTTATTGGAGTTCTTTGAGGACATAATGAGTGCAGTGGATAGAGGGGACCAGGTGGATGTTGTATACTTGAATTTCCAGAAGGCGTTCAATAAGGTGCCACATAATAGACTTAACATAAGATAAGGATGCATGGAGTTAGAGGTAGCATGGATAGAGGATTGGTTAACCAATAGAAGGCAGAGAGTTGGGGTAAATAGGTGTTTCTCTAGTTGGCAATCAGTGGTGAACAGGGTGTTGCAGGGATCGGTGCTGGGCCCACAACTGTTCACGATATACATTAACGATTTGGAAGAGGGGACTGAGTGTAGTGTATCTAAGTTTGCTGATCACACTAAATTGTGCAGTGGATGCGTAGAGTCTGCAGAGAGATATAGATAGTTTAACTAAGTGGGCAAGGGTCTGGCAGATAGAGTACAATGTTGGTAAATGTGAGGTCATCCACTTTGGAAGAAAAAATAGAAGAAAAAATTATTATTTAAATGGTGAAAGATTGCAGCATGCTGTTGTGCAGAGGGACTTGGGAGTGCTTATGCATGAATTGCAATAGGTTGGTTTGCAGTTGCAATAGGTTATCAAGAATGCTGGTCTTCATTGCTGGAGGGATTGAATTTAAGAGCAGGGAGGCTGTGCTGCAACTGTACAGGGTACTGGTGAGGCTGCACCTGGAGTACTGCATGCAGTTCTGGTCTCCTTACTTGAGGAAAGATATACTAGTTTTGGAGGTGGTGCAGAGGAAGTTCACCAGGTTGATTCTGGAGATGAGGGGGTTAGCCTATGTGGAGAAATTGAGTTGCCTGGGACTATACTTGCTGGAATTCAGAAGAATGAGAGGAGATCTTATAGAAACATATAAAGTTATGAAAGTGATAGACAAGATAGAGGCAGGAAGGTTGTTTCCACTGGTAGGTGAAACTAGAACTAGGGTACATAGCCTCAAGACTAGGGGGAGTAGATTTAGGATGGAGATGAGGAGAAACTGCTTTTCCCAGAGAGTAGTGAATCCGTGGAATTCTCTGCCCAGGGAAGCAGTAGAGACTACCTCATTAAATATATTTATGACACAGTTAGGTAGATTTTTGTATAGTAGGGGAATTAAGGGTTATGAGGAAAAATGTGGATAACGAGAGAGGTTAAGGCTAAAATAAAAGCAAAAGGAAGGACATACAAGGAAGCAAAAATTAGTGGGAAAACAGAAGACTGGGAAACTTTTAAGAACGTACAGAAAGAAACTAAGAAGGTCATTAGGAAAGAAAAGATGAATTATGAAAGGAAGTTAGCAGATACCATTCAAAAGGATACTAAGAGTTTTTTTAAATATATGAAGAGTAAAAGAGAGACACTAGTTGATATAGGACCAATTGAAAATGGTGCGGGAGAGATTATAATGGATAACAAAAGAGATGGCAGAGGAACTAACTGAGTATTTTGCATCGGTCTTCACTGTGGAGGACATCACCTGATAGGGGTCTCAGGGGATAGAACTGAGTTCAGTCAAGATTACTAGAGAGAAGGTGCTCGGGAAGCAAAATGGACTAACGTCAGATAAGTCTCCCAGACCTGATGAAGTGCACCCTCGGTTTCTGAAGGAGGTGGCTTTAGAGATTGTGGAGGCATTGGTGATAATTCTCCAGGTATCAATAAACTCTGTCATGGTTCCGGATGACTGGAGGGTTGCAAATGTAGTTCCACTGTATAAGAAAAGAGTGAGGCAGCATAGAGGAAATTACAGACCTATTAGTCTTACATCAGTGGTTGGAAAGTTATTGGAATCGATCCTCAAGGATGAGGTTATGGAATATCTAGAGGTGCAAGACAAGATAGGTCCAAGCCAGCATGGTTTCATGAAGGGAAGATCCTGCCTGACCAACCTATTGGAGTTTTTTGAGGAAATCTCAGGTAGGGTGGATAAGGGAGAGGCTGTGGATGTTGTGCATTTAGACTTTCTAAAGGCCTTCAACAAGGTGCCGCACAAGAGGCTGATTAATAAGATGAGAGCTCATGGAATTACAGGAAGGATATTAAAATAGGTGGAGCATTGGCTGATTGGCAGAAAGCAAAGGTTGGCAATAAAGGGATCCTGTTCTGGTTGGCTGCCAGTTACCAGTGGTGTTCTGCAAGGGTCGGTATTGGGGCCCTTCTTTTTACATTGTACGTCAATGATTTAGATTATGGAGTAAATGTTTTGTGGCTAAGTTTGCAGATGACACCAAGATAGGTAGAGGAGTAGGGAGTATTGAAGAAACAGGAAGGTTGCAGAGAGACTTAGATAGTTTAGGAGTATGGGCAAGGAAATGGCAGATGAGATTCAATGTTAAGAAATGTGCAGTTGTACACTTTGGAAGAAGAAATAAACGGCAGATTATTATCTAGATAGGGAGAAAATTCAAAGTACAGAAGTGCAAAGGGACTTGGGGGTCCTCGTACAGGATACCCTAAAGGTTAACCATCAGGTCGGATCGGCGGTAAAAAAAGCGAATGCTATGTTGGCATTCATTTCGAGAGGTATAGTGTATAAAAGTAAGGAAGTGTTGATGACGCTCCATGGGGCAATAGTGAGACCTCATTTGGAATACTGTGTGCAGTTTTGGGCCCCTTATTTTAGGAAGGATGTACTGATGCTGGAGAGGGTTCAGAAAAGATATACAAGGATGATTCCCAGAATGAAAGGGCTTACATACGGCTCTTGGACTGTACTCACTGGAGTACAGAAGAATGAGAGGGGACCTCATAGAAACATTTCGAATGTTGAAAGGAGTGGATCGAGCAGATGTGGCTAAGCTGTTTCCCTTGGTGGGTGAGTCCAGGACTAGAGGGCACAGTCTTAGAATTAGAGGGTACCCGTTTAGAATAGAAATAAGGAGAAATTTCTTTAGTCAGAGGGTAGTGAACTTATGGAATTCTTTGCCACATACAGCCCGATCATTGGGGATGTTTAAGGAGGAGATTGATAGGTACCTATTTAGTCAAGGTATCAAGGGATATGAGGAAAAGGCCGGAAACTGGGGCTAGATAGGAATAGTTTAGTTTAGCTCATGGAGCAGACTCAATAGTATGGTATTGGTATTGATATTGGTTTATTATTGTCACTTGTACCGAAGTACAGTGAAAAGCTTGTCTTACAAACCGATCGTACAGGTCAATTCATTACACAGTGCAGTTACATTGAGTTAGTACAGAGTGCATTGAGGTAGTACAGGTAAAAACAATAACAGTACATAGTAAAGTGTCACAGCTACAGAGAAAGTACAGTGCAATAAGGTGCAAGGTCTCAACAAAGTAGATCGTGAGGTCATAGTCCATCTCATTGTATAAGGGAACCGTTCCATAGTCTTATCACGGTGGGGTAGAAGCTGTCCTTAAGTCTGGTGGTACGTGCCCTCAGGCACCTGTATCTTCTACCTGATGGAAGAAGAGAGAATGTCCCGGGTGGGTAGGGTTTTTGATTATGCTGGCTGCTACACCTGGACAACGAGAGGTAAAGACAGAGTCCAAGGAGGGGAGACTGGTGTCTGTGATGCACAGGGCTGTTTCCACAACTCTCTGTAGCTTCTTGAGGTCCTGGGCAGAGCAGTTGCCATAGCAAGCCATGACACATCCAGATAGGATGCTTTCTATGGTGCATCGGTAAAAGTTGGTGAGAGTCAAAGGGGACAAACCAAATTTCTTTAGCTTCCTGAGGAAGTAGAGGCGCTGGTGAGCTTTCTTGGCTGTGGCATCTATGTGATTTGACCAGGACAGGCTGTTGGTGATGTTCACTCCCAGGAACTTGAAGCTCTCAACCCTCTCGACCTGAGCACCATTGATGTAGACAGGTGCATGTATACCGCCCCCTTTCCTGAAGTCAATGACCAGCTCTTTAGTTTTGTTGACATTGAGGGCAAGGTTGTTGTCATGACACCATTCCACTAAGCTCTCTATCTCCTTCCTGTATTCTGACTCATCGCTGTTTGAGATACGGCCTACAACGGTGGTATCATCTGCAAACTTGTAGATAGAGTTAGAGCAGAATCTGGCCACACAGTCATGAGTGTATAGGGAGTAGAATAGAGGGCTGAGGACACAGCCTTGTGGGGCACCAATGTTGAGAATAATCGTGCTGGAGGTATTGCTGCCTATCCTCACTGATTGTGGTCTGTTTGTTAGAAAGTCAAGGATCCAGTTACAGAGGGAGGTGTTGAGTCCTAGGTCTCGGAGTTTGGTGACAAGCTTGCTTGGAATTATTGTATTGAAGGCAGAGCTGTAGTCAATAAACAATAGTCTAACATATGTGTCTTTACTGTCCAGATGCTCCAGAGCTGAGTGTAATGCCAGGGATATGGCATCTGCTGTAAACCTGTTTCGCTGATAGGCGAATTGCAATGGGTCCAGGTTGTCTGGTAGGCTGGAGCTGATGAGTGCCATGACCAACCTCTCAAAGCACTTCATGATGGTGGATGTCAGAGCCACTGGTCTGTAGTCATTGAGGCATGTTACCTTGCCTTTCTTTGGTACCAGAATGACAGTGGTCTTCTTAAAACAGGAGGGAACCTGAGATTGAAGCAGGGAGAGGTTGAATATGTCTGCAAATACTTCTGCCAGCTGATCAGCACTAGATTTGAGCACATGGCCCGGGACACCATCTGGGCCAGGTGCTTTCCTTGTGTTCACTCTCCGGAAGACTGATCTTACGTCCTCCACCGTGATCACAGGTTCAGCTGCATTGGTGGCTGTCAGGGTGGATGGTGACAATCCACTTCCCTTTTGTTCAAAACGTGCATAGAATGCATTAGGTTCATCAGGAAGGGATGCGCTGTTGTTAGCTATGCAGCCCGACTTCGTCTTGTAGCCTGTTATGACATGTAAGCCCTGCCATAACTGGCGGCTGGTCAGGGACTCTATTTTGAGTTAGTATTGCCTCTTGGCATCCCTGATAGCTTTTCGAAGGTCATACCTCGATTTCTTGTACAGATCAGGATCACCAGATTTGTGTGCAGCAGTCCTCTCCTTCAGTAGGGAGTGGATCTCCTGGGATGGGCGTGAATGGGAGTGGATGGGCCAAATAGCCTACTTCTGCTCCTTTGTCTTGTGATCTTGTGAAAAGGCAGGTAGGTGGAGCTGAGTCCATGGCCAGATCAGCCATGATCTTAGTGAATGGTGGAGCAGGCTCGACGGGCCAAATGACATACTCCTGCTCCTATTTCTTATGTTCTTTTAAGGTATAAAGAGACTAATATGGAAGTAAGGAGGACCAATAATTTTGATTTGTGAAGCTATAGACAAATGGACTTTGGACAGCTGGATGCAGCATATGAAAGACAGTTATAAACTGTTAGCCACATATATCCCAGTACATTGTGAGTGCTCAGTTTTTAACCAGCCTGTGCACATACATGCCAAAGCACTAACTCAAACAGCAATGCATTTGTCATTGCCTTGCCAGGTCTAAACAGTCTGCAGGCTGTAGCATTGACTGATCTACATTCTGAATAAAAAAAAGGCTGTAGATTTTCTACTGGCATCCTAGAGGTAGAATTCTTGATGGGAGAAAGGATTGCCAGTTGTAAGATTTAACGGATCCGCTGAATGATTGCCTGTGACTAATTTCTTTCAGTTCTTCTCCTTTCTTTGTATTTGTCAAATATGTTTTCATTTAAGTTGCTTTAAATTCCTGGGTGTTAACATATCAGATGATCTGTCCTGGGCCCAGCACATAGATGCAATCATAAGGAAAGTGTCTTTCTTAGAAGGTTAAGGAGGTTTGGCTTGTCACCAAACACTCTTAGCAAACTTCTACAGAGTATCCTGACTGGTTGCATCGTGGTCTGGTACGGCAGTTCGAATATGCAGGAACGTAAGAAGCTGCAGAGAATAGTGGACTCTGCCCAATACATCATGGGCACATTCCTCCCCACCATTGGCTAGAATCTATAGAAGGCGTTGTCTCAAGAAAGCAACATCCATCATCAAAGATCCCCACCACCATTGGCCCATGTCATCTTCTCGTAGCTACCATTAGGCAGGAGGTACAGAAGCCTGAAGTACCACACCATCAGGTTCAAGAACGGCTATTTCTCTCCAACCATTCGGTTCTTGAACCGACCAGCAAAACCCTAATCACCACTACAGTTTAGCAACACCATGACCATTCTGATCACTTGTACTAAAATCGACTTTGATTTTTCTTGTTCTAATTGTGTTTTTTTGTCTTGTAAAAGTTGTGTATAATTTATGTTTAATTTATATTTTTCTTGTAAATGCTGCTTATACAATGCTGTGTGCCTGTGATGCTGCTGCAAGTAAGTTTTTCATTGCACCTGTGCATACATGTACTTGTGCATATGACAATAAACGTGACTTTGTCTTTGATTTATATCCCCTATTTTATGGGCTGGTAAAGCTTCCTGTCCAGCATTGAATTACTTACATCCACCTGCTCAGCTGTCTAGTTACAGAGGGAACACATACACAAGCCAGGCTCCTCCTACATGCAATCTCATCCCAAGAAAACGCTCCCTTACTTATCTTTGGATACATGTGCATTCCCCCTTTTCCACAATCCTGCTTCCTGGCTCTGCTATGACTCAGCTGTGTTTTTTTGTGTGGTTGAGTTTGCTAGCAGCACTGAATTGCCTCATGTTTATAATTCAAGAATATACAACTGAGGGTGACATGACACATCTGATAAGACAGTCTTCACTTTGTGGTTCAATGGTTTTAATGTAGCTTCACTTGCATTTTTTATCTGTCCTAAGTCCACAATTTTTCTTTCAATCAAGCTCAGCTCGCCTACATTCACAATCCGTTGTTTGTGCATGCGTATGTATATCAGAGTATAATAATATTTCTCACAATAGAAGGAGACTGTCATGACCTATGACACCAACAACTTTCCATCCAAAAGGTGCCCAGCCTGTCAGTCAGGCTGTCTATGGGTGGGAACATTCTGCAGACAATTCAGGAATCATATTCTTCAGGATTTTTCCAATCTCACAACCACCCGTTGCACAGAACTCACCGCCAGCCTAAAATGCAGGCCAGTGTTTGCTGGAGACAAAAAAAATCTTTATGTATCTTTCAACTGTGCTGAAATAATTAGAGCTTCAGTTATATATGTGTTGATGCAATGAAAATCACAGTAAAACGATCTTTTCCAGCAGCTCAAGGTCACAGGTGTTTATTTTCTTTCAGAATATACAAAAACTGCCTTATTGGAGAAACGAAACAGGGAGCAAAAACGGTTGGCAGCATGGATGGCATGGCTATGACAATGAGCTGATGGACATGAAAGGATTCTTTCTGGCATACGGACCAGGTAACATCACATGCAATGCCCTGGTTGTCATCTGATATCCAAAACTGAATTCTACATCGCAACATTTAAATCCAGCAAAAGAACTTACATTTATCTGATAATTCCATGACAAATAGTGGAATGGAATGCATTTTAGCAAAGGAAGGGGGGGTCAACATAGAGCAATGTGTGAAGGAACTTTGAAGGTCAGAGAGAAGGATTTTTAAGGTGTAGCGACTCACCGCACCGGCATCGAACCGGCTCCTGACATCGCGACGTTGTCGGAGGCCCCGATCCAAGATGGCGCGGGGCCCTCCTTCTTCCCCAGCGTTGGGCTGGGAAAGCCCGCAGGCGGGAAGGTCAGGTGACCCGCACATGATGTCAGCGCGGGAACTGTAGCGCGGGAAGTTTTCGGCTATTAAAGGCGCACTGCGCCCCAGTCGGCATTCGACCTCTGATTTCGAAACCAGCGACTCTCTGTCTTCATTTTGTAGTGTGTTTCTAGCCGCTACAAAGGATACTTTTGAAAAATTGGAGATTGTGAAGCAAAGCAGATTTGAAAGGGAATTCTACAAGATGGAATGTCATGCCAGATAGATTTATTAGTTCCAGTCATAACACTCTCTCAAACTGCCAACCGTTTAGCTATTTTTCTGGATTTCTGCTGCAGTTACTGATCTGTTCACCTTGTCTCTACTTTTGATGTCCTTGTCCCAATTTAAACTTTGGTCTCCTCCTCCTTGGTCACCATCATTGTTTTTGATGTTAAAAAGAGAGCTAGAACCAGAAATAATTCTATTCTGTGGTTAATCACTCTGAAGCTGCTTACTGACAACATCAGGAGAAAACAACTAGTTTCAGTGAAACAAAAATGCTTGAAACAGAGACCTTCAGTATTTTGGCCATGTTATTTTCATTCTCTGCCTTAGGAAGCATTTAAAACCCATTCTTAATTTATCAAGTAGGGGTGAACTTCCTTCCTGACGCACTGCAGTGTCAGTGGTGTCAGTACCCACAGTACTGCTGAGGGTAGGAGCTTCAGTAAGGAATAGCAATGTATTTAAAAGTCAGGAGGGTGTGTGACTTGGCCATGGTATTCTCATGTACCTGATTCCCTTGTAAATGTATAGAGGTCCTCTCCAGCTTACAAATGCTCGATTTATGTACAGTCGGTACATATGAACGAGCCTTTGGGAGACCGGTGGAGTGGATTTGCCGGCTGCTGTGGGGCTGCAGGTGACTGTTCTTGACACCAGCTGGAATTTTGTCACATCGAACCAAAGAAGAATACTTTCTAGTTAACATGTTGATGTCCACTTTGTGAATCCTGTTCAGAGACACACTGTCTGGGCCAGTAGAAGTGTCCTTTTTAAAACACTCAATAGCATTTAAAGCCTTGTCTTTTAAAAAAATATCATTAATAGCCTGAGATAGGCTCGGGCTAAATTTGTTACTATCAGCTTTATTATTAAGAATGGCAAAACGAGATTTAAAATGCTTCTGCAGGCTACCTGTTCCTATGGGACAACCCATCTCCACAGGCATCTTCCACCATGTGGGAACTTGGTTCACAGCCACACTTCTGACTTACGAACTGTTAGGGTTGCAAACAATTCTCAGGAATGGAACCCTGCCATAATCTGGAGAGGATCTGTATGGTAGAGGCCTTGGTTTGGGAGGACTATTTAAGAAGACTTGGTGTGTTGCTGCGGTTCATTTTGTAGATGGAACATACTCTGAAAATGTTTTACCAGTGGAGGGAGGGGCAAATATTTTGGGTGGTGCCAATCTAGCAGCCTATTTTGTACTGGATGGAGTCACTCTCCTTTAAGTGTGCTGGAGTTACATAAATCCAGGAAAGTGGAGAATATTCCATCATTCTCCTGATATAGTTTGTAGATGTTTGAAATGGTTTGGGTGTCGGGAGATGAAAGTGAAATACTTAACAGCCTCGATCAATATAACAGAAGGGCTAACCCTTTACTGGAACATAATTTTTTTTAATATTACATAATATTTTGACAATGGTCAATGCTTCAAAATAAGTTTTAAACTAAATCTGTGTTATGTGTTGTTCAGATTTCAGAATGAATCACAAGGTTCCTCCGATTAGGGTGGTTGACGTGTATAATGTCATGTGTCACGTTGCTGGAATGAAGCCATTGCCAAACAATGGTTCCTGGCCCCAAGTGGAGTTAATGCTGAAAAACAAGGACATTGTGACCTTCAGGGCAGAAGCTAGTATCACCATGATGACAGTAATGCTCGCCTGGATCCTTTTCTAAAGTGTTTTAAAGTCCTTTCTAATTTTTTAATTTTAATCAAAATTTTTGAATTTTGGCAAGATTGTTGTATTTGGTTATTTTTCCATTTGCTTCTAACATTGAATTATGTAATGAAACCTTGCACTTGTGTTTCTTTTAAATTATATTTTTGGGGAAAGATATATTCTAAGACTTTGAATTTCAACACAACAATTGCTTAAGTAGCATTAGTGAAAATGACTTAAATGATAATTTATTGCTTACAAGGAGGAAGATGGCTACCTTCAGGTAAAGGGTTCCCTTTCAAGGTTGAACATTTGCATTGTGTTTATACCCCAAATACACTTACTGTGAAGGTTACACCTCTCTTGATAACTGTTCACATGGAGTGGATCATGATAATGGTTCAGCTGTATCTCAGTTGGATTGCACTCACCTCTAAGACTGCTGGTTCAAGTCCTACTCCAGAGACTTGAGCACAAAGTTTTTAAACCTGCACTTCAGAGCAGGGCTGAGGGAGTGTGTTACCCTTGCTATCCTTTGGATGAGACATTAAACTGAGGCCCTGTCTGCTTTCAAATAAAAGATCCCAAAATATCCTTTTGAACTGAGGAGTTGTCCCTCATGTCTTGCACAATGTTTAGAATCAGAATCAGAATGATGGAGCTGGCTGAGTCTACAATGCTTTGCAGCCTCTTGCGATCCTGTGCATTGGAGCCTCCATAACAGGCTTTGATGCAACCAGTCAGTATGGTCTCCACTGTACATCTATAGAAATTTGCAAGAGTCTTTGGTGACATACCAAATCTCCTCAAACTCCTAACGAAGTAGAGCTGCTGGCATGCCTTCTTCATGATTGCATCAATGTGTTGGGCCCAGGATAGATCCTCTGAGATATTGACGCCCAGGAACTTGAAGCTGCTCACCCTTTCCACCATTGACCCCTCAATGAGGACGGGTGTGTGTTCTCCTGATTTCCCCTTCCTGAGTCCACAATCAGTTCCTTGGTCTTGCTGATGTTGAGTGCGACACATTGTTGTGACACCACTCAACCAGCTGACCTATCTCACTCCTGTACGCCTCCTTGTCACTATCTGAGATTCTGCCAACAAGAGTAGTGTCATTGGCAAATTTATAGATGGCATTTGAGCTGTGCCTTGCCACACAGTCATAAGTGTAGAGACAGTAGAGCAGTGGGCTAAGCATGCATCCTTGAAGTGCACCTGTGTTGACTGTCAGTGAGGAGATGTTGTTACTGATCTGCACTGACTGTGGTCTCCCAATAAGGAAGTCAAGGATCTAGTTGCAGAGGGAGGTACGGAGGCCCAGGTTTTGAAGCTTGTTGATTAGTACTGAGGGGATGATTGTTTTGAATCAACATGACAAAAACATTTTCTACTCATTATTGCAGTGTTGTTCTTGGGAACACTACCGACCCATGTTCCCGACATTGTGCTAACAGTCCCAATCCCTGATCCAGGCCAAACACTGGGCCAACATTCTACAGCTGCACGCCTTTCTCACATACCTGACCTCCAGCTCCCAGCCACATACCCGGACCATGCTCCTGACTCGTGGCTCCAGCCACATACATGGCCCACGCTCCTGACCACACACCTAGCCCACATTCCTAATACCTGGCTCAAGCTGCATGCACATCTCATGATCCTGATCCCTAGCTCCAGCCACACACTGGGGCCCACGCTCTTGGTCCCTGGCTCCCAGCCTTTGTATCTGGGCACACACCCAGCCCACGCTCCCCACCCTCGCCTCCGGCTGTGTACCCAGCCCACATTCCTGATCCCAAATACCAGCTGCCCACCAGGTCCACGTTCCCAACCTATGGCTCCGGCCACACAGCCAGCCCATGTTCCTGACCACTGGCTTCAGATGCACACACGGCCCACCTTCCTAACCCCCGGCTTAGCCAATGCCCAAGGTTAAGTTAGTACACAAGATTATGTGAGCTAGCGCTGTGGTGGGAACTGGGAGCTTGTGAGAAATGAGTAACTTCAGGACCTGGAATGTCAGGACCCTTGTGGACAATTCCAACAGAGACAGATCTAAACACCCTTCTGCTCTCATAGCACAGGTACTCAGATGCTTTGGATTGATATCACCATACTGAGCAAGCAGCTATGGCCAGAGGGGGCCAGTTTAAAGAATGAGGTGACAGGCACACCTTATTCTGGATGGGCAAACTAGAAAAGGAACGCTGTCTTCACAGAGTAAGTTCACCAAAAAAAAACGAGCTGTCCATTATCTCCCTGCAGAGTTATCAAGTGTTTTATCCCCTTTCTGCTCACTCGAAATACATTGGGTTGGCCATATCGTTTGCATGACCACCAGACTCCTGAAACACACTCTATTCTGAGCTCTGTTATTGGAGAAGGTTACCAGGCAGACAGAGAAAATAAATTCAAGGATGTGCTCGAAGTTTCCTTGAAGAAGTGCAACATCCCGACCAACTGCTGAGAACCTCTGGCCCAAGACCACTCAGTGAGAAGAAGGAGCATTAGGGAAGTTAATGAGAAGCTATCCAGCTGCCTGCTCCTTCAGCCACCTCCTGCTCCATCTGTGAAAGGCTTTGCTGTTCCCATAATGGCCTTATTACCTCAGAAGCCACAAAACCGAGTGAACGCAAGTCAGCCTCGATCCTGAGAGACTGCCGAAGATGGAGAAGAAGTTGTTCACGAGATCTTCTTGTGCATAAATAGGCAGTCATGTTTCCTAAATTGCACCACTGCATTGAAATTACATCATTGGCTCAGCTAACCGAAGGCCATGAAAGTTGCTATGTAAATGCAAATATTTCTCCTTTTTGGTGGGGACTCCGGCAGAATTTTTCCCCAGCAAGCCAGATCCTTGGCCAGCACAGGGTGACAACCTTGGCCTTTTATTCTATTCCAAGTAAGTTGTACGTGAGGATCAATTTTGTCTTGATGAAAGGTGAAAAATTGCAAGATACATCATCCCAGAGCATGCACCAGTCACAGGACAGCTTTCATTGATGCTGCCTGCCTTGCTGATGCAAAATTCCCGACTGTGCTGTAGGTAAGTTTGTTCATTGTTAAAAAAAGGATGCTTCAAGAGTGTCTCCAGTGTGTCTGTGGAGAACAATGAGGCATGGGGAAATGTTCCAGAGCCACTGGGAGGTGGAGAGCAAAATAATGGAAAAGACACCCAAGGAAAAACAAAACAGAGGGAAACAAATCAAAGAAAGAGGCCTGTTCCAGGCTGGTTCAACAATCCGATGACTATGAGTGCAGAGAAGCTCATCGCAGTTACCCTGATGAAGGGTTGTCAGAGAAACCTGGAATCTTTCTAATTTATGTCCCTTCAAATGAACCTGTGCATTAGGAAAGCAACTTCATCTTAAAGAAGCTGACAGGTGTTTTTGAAATTGAATACTCCACTGAATACTTAAATTATCAGACCATTCAATAGAAAATGAACATCACCCTTCCTGAACAGTGCCTCATTGATCTCGGCTCTCCAAATCAGACCTCGGAAATTGTAACAACAATAAATGGATTGAATGCTGCCAAAGCACTGATTGGTTTCTTGCTGAATTCTATAAAGTTTTTCATTCCAAGCTAAACGTCATTGTTGTTGGAACAACTCCTCCATGCGCAATAACCGAGTGAAGTGGCAATCGTGTACCTCTGGTCCTCTGGTTCGGCTTCCCAGTCCAGCTCTCAGGAGCTGCACGTTGAGCATTTTGAGCATTGTTGCACTTTGGCCTTGAATGAGAGGTTCCTCATGCTCTAAAGCATCTTCTTATGAGGAGAAAATTTTCTTGGTCCCAGAGTCTAACCATAAACCTTGACACTTTGAAACTTATGTAAAACACACACAGCATCTATATTCATTTGATCTGGACAGAGAGGGCAGTTTACTTTTGCCATTTCCCACATGGACAAGTGTCATTGAATGTTCTGCTTTAGCTCATCCAATCATTCCAGCTGACCATGAACAAGCCCAGGCTGCCAACATTCAAAGCTGGCTATAACTGCAAAAAGCTTGGATGCTTCTGCTAAGACTGTCAGCTCTTGGGCCTGGAAATTCCCAACCCATTCCCTCACTTATTAACCCTAGATAACCTGTCCTGTGTAAGCTGCATATAATTACTGTCATGTTAGTAATCTGAAAGGATGCCTAACCCTAGCTGGCCTTCCAGCCTTCTCCCCAGTCTAGTGAAACAAAGAACCTGTGGAAAGAACATCAACACTGGCAATCAACTTCTTCACTCTTGTATTATCCTGTCCTTCTGATAAATTGAAAGCGAACGCTCCTTCCAGGAGCCAGTAACTTATTGCTAACTTCAGCAAGTTCTGTCCTCTCAACATCTGTTGGTGCTCAGCCTGCAGACACCTTTGGTGACACAACAGTGGTGCAGCAGGTAGAGCTGCTGCCTCACAGCTCCAGAGACCCAGTTTCAGTTCTGACCTCTGGTGCCGTCTGCATGGAGCTTGCATGTTCTCCCTGTTACTGCGTTGGTTTTAAGATGGTGCAGCAGCACAGCTGCTTCACAAATTCAGCAATCCAGGTTCAATCCTGTGTGGAGTTTGCTGTGGAACGATTTTTACTAAATTGGGCATTGCAGCCGGCCAGTCCCCCACCAGGGAGAGAGTATGACGTGCTCCCTGTGTCTGCGTGAGTTTCCTCTGGGTGCTCCAGTTTCCTCCCACATTCAAAGACTTGCAGGTTGAAAGGTTAACTGACCACTGTAAATGGTCCCAACTATGTGCATGAGTGGGTAGAATTTGGGGGCAGTTGATGGGAATGTGGCAAGAATAAACTGGGATTAGTATAGGATTAGCGTAAATGGATGGTCCTCTGATTCTGAATGAATGTGTCCACTCAAACTTACCTACTGACTCAGACTTCAAGTTCCAACCAACCATCAGGGATTGACACACAGGCCACACGGACGTTCATCTGATCTACTCACCTGTGGTCTCAGACACAAGGAACATCTGAAATTTAAAGGCCAGTACAACTGGGGTGTTCCTGTATTGTGGTGAAACTCTCCTTCTCCCAGCATACGTGGTGGGACAAGTGCTAATCAGAACACTTAATGTATAGATTCTCTCTGAAATTGGGAAGAGTTGCTGAGTAAAGGCATGAAGGCTCCTACATCCCCTCTACCACTCTCTCATCATGTCCTCTCTGGTCCTGAATTGTTAAGAATATACAAGACTGCTTCATCAATGTGAAATGTGTTTTATTCTTTTGATAGATAAAAATTAATTAAATTAGTGGAATCTGGATTGTTATCATTACAACTGTCTCTGTTTTACCAATCAAACTTACAAGATGCTGGTTTGTAGTGATTAACTTATCGAAAAATGAACTTCTTAAATTAAAAACAAGTTGCTAGAAAGAATGGATAATTTGTCACAGAATTTATCATAAAACTGTTTCATTGTTCAATTTGAATTAAATGCAAATATTTACACAAGTTAATCTGATAATTTTGATTTCATATTCTCCGTTGATTTTATATTTACTGACATCACTTCCTATCAAAATTAAAAGGAACAGAAGCCTAGAAACTGGGTTTCACCCTTTTATGGTGCTTTATGCTGTAATTGCATTTCACACTGACATAATTTTTTTGTTTATTTTTTTGGTCTATATTTTAGATCTGGTGTTATGTAATGAGAAAAGGTCAATTGATGACTCAGTAGTAGTTAAGGCTCTTTTAAAGAACAAAAATCATGATTGAATTTTATAAAAACATTGAAAGTGATTTAGTTCAAGAAATAAAGCAAACTATGAAGTCATGAGATGTAAGTTGGCTTTAGTAGTTTGAAAATTACATTAAAAGGTGTGGCAGTAAATCAGCAATAGCTAACATTTAAAAAAAACTAAAACATAGTTTCAAGTTAATGTATATACCTTTAAGACATAAAAAGCAAAAGTGGTGCAGCTGTGGTTATCAAGAGAAGGTAAATAAAGTATTAGACCAAAGGATAAGACTTAAAACATTGCTAAAACAAACAAATAAACTTGTGAATTGGGAAAGTTTCAGAATTCAGCAAAGGAGGACCTTGATAAAGAAAGGGAAAGTAGAAATGAGACAGATGTACTTGGTCAAAATCCAGATCAGATAATTGAAGCGTAGATTTTGGAAATTATTCCTTTCATGTACCCAGAATGGAATTTCCATTCTTGATGATGAGATTGTCACAGTGGAACACTCGGAACTTTCAAGTCCTGTTTATATCTTCTGGAGTCATATTTAGTTTGTGTGCAGTTCAAACTCTAGCCCAGATTAAATGAACAGATGTGAGCTGGCTGTGATGGTTTGGTCAGTGGGACAGATTAGCAAATGGAATTTAATCCAAAGAAGTGTGAGGCACACCAAGGTGAGGGAATGTACAACAAGTGGCAGTATATCGAGTGGTGCAATTTCTTTATTATTGAGCTGAGCTAAAGGATCTTTGATCCCACTCTTTGCTTGAGCATACTTTGTGGGCATTGGAAGGTGTCTGAGAAGTCTCCAGACAGTTGTGAAAGAAACAGTTGACTGTTTCTTTTTCCACAGAAGCTGTCTGAGTAATTAATATCAAATGAGTCTTGGAGTCTATGTCCACAGATCTTTCAAGGTAGCAGGACTGCTCAATAAGATGGTTTAAAAAGTATATATGACACTTTACTGTATCAACTGAGGGACAGAATATAAGAGTTGGTGTCAGGGGTATGCTAAAACCTCATATAACACTGGTTCAACCACAGCTTGTGTACTTCCTCCAGTTCTGTTCCCATATTGCAGGAAAGAAGTGATTGTACTGAGAAGGCATAGAGAAAATACATGAGGATGGTTTCAGGACTGCATAATTGTAGCTATGAGGAGAATTTGGCTAGGCTAAGGTTGTGTTCTTTAGACCAGAGGAGGTTTAGGGGAGACTTAATTGAGAAGTACAAAATTATGAGAGATGTAGGTAGAGTAAATAGCAGAGAGGTCAAAAACCTAGGTCATAGATTTAAAGTTAATGGCAGAAGGATTCAAGGGAAGAAAAGAAAACAAGCCAACCAGAGGGTGAAGGAGGTCTGAAACTCACTGGTTGAGGGAGTGGTAGAGACAGAAACTCTCACCACATTTGGGAAGTACTTGAAGGGCTATGACCTGCAGGGCTACAGACTTAATGTGGCAAAGTGAAACTAGGCTGGGTGGTTTCTTTTGGATAAGATGGGATGAATGGCCTCCTTCTCATCCATAAACTTTCTCTGATTCTATGCTGGGGAAGAAGTTTAGCATTTCATTAATCTTTAAAGAAAGGGATTCAGGACTAAAAGGAATGCTCTCTATTTGAGGTAAATGATCAGAAATGGTGAATGTCAATTTGTGTATGTATCCAAGCAATTGGAGAGGCAGCTAATGGACTCTCTGGGATGGTAATGGACCTCCTTAATGCAATAAAGGTGATGCCACAAGGGTGTAAAAAGGACTGTACTCGGGATACTGACATGGGATCCAGACACATATTGATTTTTTGTGCCACAGGAAATACATTTTGGGTGATAACATAAATCAGACATTATTGCACTGGCTAATTCATCTCTTTGAATCATACACCTTCGAACCATCCGCCCCACTCCTTGCCTCCAAAGCTGAATCCCACCAATCGGCTCCTCCATCCCCCAATGATTTCCACAGGGGAATTCTCTCCCCCATGGATAGTTTCTGCAAGTGATCCCCCACCACACCATGGTACAAAGATTGGTGGAGTCATTGATAGGGTGGAGGGTAGTCTCACACTACAGGTGATATTACTGAGCTGGTGCAATGAGCTGACAAGTGACAGATGGAGTTTGATCTGGATAAATGTGAGGTAATGCATTTTGGGAGCACTACTCAGTCTGGGATATACACCATGAATGGTAAGGTCATAGGTAGTATTGAGGAACAAAAGGTCTTTGGAGTGTAAGATCATAGATCCTTGAAGGTGGCAGTGCAGGTTAATAAGGCATATGGGATATTGGCCTTCATTAGTTGGGGCATTGAGTACAAGAGCAGGGAGATTATGCTCCAACTTGATAAAACATTGGTCGCACCTAAACTGGAGTTCTGCATGTAGTTCTGGTCACCATGCTATAGGGAGGAGGGTGGAGAAGGTGCAGAGGGGATTCACCAGGTTGTTGCCTGGGATGGAGTATTTCAGTAGTGAGGAGAGACTGGTGAGGCTAGGTTCGTTTTCTCTGGTGTGGAGGAGGTTAAGAAGTGGCATGATTGAGATAAATAAAATTATGAGGGGTATAGATAAGGTAGACTGAAGGAAACTTTTCCCTATATCAAAGGTAGATAAAACTAGAGGACACAGATTTAGGGTTTGGGGTAAGAGATTTAGAGGAGATCTGAGGGGGAGCTTTTCCACCCAGAGAATGCTGAGTATCTGGAGGTACTGCTGGAGAAAGTGGTGAAAGCAGTGTCGCTATCAGTATTAAAGAAGTGTCTGGACGGTCACTCGAATTGCACGGGCATAGAAGGCTATGGGCCAAGTGCTGGAAGATGGCACTAATACGGATGGGTGCCCATTGTTTAGTGTGGATGTTTTGGGCTGAATAGCCTGTTTCCAGGCTGTATAGCTCTTTAATTCTATGACCATTCCACTCAGCAGGATCACCTTACCCCCCCCCCCCCCCCCCCCATCTCCCTACCACCCTTGGTCTCTTTCTGCTCAATCCTCTCCCCACCAATTCTGGTCTTCACTCCACTCCACATCTACAACCATCTCCCCTATCTCATCTTGATTCAGTACCCAACTGGTCTATTCCTCCAACCAAAAGATTCTGGGCTGTGTAGGCAATAGAATTTTTGCCTTGCTTCCCTTGAATGAAGCTGGTGTAGACTCCCAGTGCTGCTTATTTGGGGAACTGCAATTTCTAGGAAAAAATTCTTTAAAATTTTTCTCAGCATCTCCAGTGGTCTCTTCAAAGACCACTGTTTAGGACTCACTAGAACTGGCAAAACTAGGCTCTTACGGCTTCTGGTCAATTGCACTTGAATTTTGCATTAGGATTTGTCCTCACTTACCTTGTCTATTTACACATTGCTGAATATGTCATCAGAAGGGTCCTGGTTGTTAATGAGGTGGCTGAGATTTGTTCACCTGCACATTCAGATCATTCATCAGGAGCAAAACAGATGAGTTGAATTTCTATTCCCCAGGATGTTAAAATGTTGGATTTGCTGTAGCCTCAGTCCTGCTGAGTAAGCAGCAAAATGCACAGCTGTTCAGTTGTTGGCTGTGACAAGACTGAAACGACTGGCTAGGCAGTGCAGGGTGAAGTCCCCTTCCTCCGATGAAATTAGTTTATAAAGGCCATCCACATATGCAGCATCATTGAGCAGCTGTTCCAACATTCACTGAGATGGATCATTATCATAGCCTGTTGGACTGGAAACTAATCCAGCATGTGTGCTCAGAGACCTTAATAGTGTGCTTATAGCATTGATGGAAACCATCAGGCTTGTAAGTCATTCCTACTTGCCAAAAGAAGCCCTTTTAACCATGCTCAGCAATGGGCTTTAACTAGTGGCTATTTTTGTATGAACATTAGTCCTTGTGCTGAATGAAATCCAGTAACCTTACATCATTCCTAAAATAAATTTACATGCCTAGATCTCACAATGCATCATAATCTATCTTTGGCACAGTCTCCACCTGTTCCAAACATCACATTAAGGATTGTCTGGTTTTGTGGTCTGGAATTGGGTTTGTGTCTGGAAATACTTGGCCAGACGGACGAGCCCAAAATGCTCCTAATATTGGACTTCAGGACTCATTGGATTGGCAAGTTGCTATCAATAAAGTGACCAGGCAGCTGTTGAACTGTCATAAAAACTTAATTGACTTACTCTAAGTGGGTGAAGCAGCCAACCTATAGGTTACTGCAGTCCCACCACGACTTAATTAACTGCCCACTGAACGGGTCAGCAAACCATTGAGTTGCCAACATGCAGTATTCTGACATGGAAAACATTGCAAGGAACATTACAGGTGCAAACAAAACTTGATATGAAGCCATATTAGTTGATATTAGCACAAGTGAGGTAGGCTATAATAAAGAGCATCTCATTGGAAGAGCGGGCAGTAATGGGTATTCCAGAGCTTAGGAATAAGGCAGCTCAAGGCACAAACCTTGATGATGAAGTGATAAATACTGGCAGTGTGCAGGAAGCTGGAATTAGACAATTACAGAGATCTTGAAGGATTAGAGAGCTGGAGAAGATCAACCAGATGCATCACTGTTTGGTATGGCAACTGCTCTGCCCAAGACTGCAAGAAATTGCGGAGAGTCATGAACGCTGCCCAGTCCATCATGAAAACCAGCCTCTCTTTCAGTGACTCTGTCTACACTTCCTGCTGCCTCAGCAAAGCAGCCAACATAATCAAGGACGCCTCCTACCCTGGTCATTCTCTCTTCTGCCCCTCCCATTGGGCAGAAGATACAAAAGCTTGAGAATGTGTACCACCAGGCTCAAGGACAGCTTCTATCCTGCTGTTATAAGATTCTTGAATGGACCTTTTATATTATAACAGTAAACTCTTGATCTCTCAATCTACCTCATCATGGCCGTTGAACTTTATTTGTCTACCTGCACTGCACTTTCTCTGTAACTGTAACATTATATTCCACATTTTGTTTTTTTTTCTTTTGTACAATCTCAATGTACTTATGTACAGAATGATCTGTCTGGATGGCATGCAAACAAAAGCTTTTCACTGTATCTCGGTATATGTGACAACAATGAACCAATTCCCGACTACCAAAGATTAAAGAGAATATAACCAGGCTCACAGACTCCAGTGATTCAGGAAGATCCTCTGCCTTCTCAGTTCCAAGAAGACTAATGAATATCTAACATCCCAGGAACCACCACATCCCAAAAAGTTAAGAAAACTCTGTTATAGAACATTCATGTCCAGAAGATGATTAAGTGCAGTCTCGTTGTGCCTGGCAGCCAAATGGAGAGTGCCACTTTTGCAAATGCTAATTCCTTGACAGCTTCCTCAATACAAATCAGCAGAGCATGGACCCAGCATTGCGTTAAAAACAAAAGCAACAGCTAGACTATTTAATGCTCCAGCTCAGAGACAAAGGGTCAGTTTCCATATTTCCTTACCACATGGAGGGAGGCCATTTCAGTCCATCAAGTCTATGCCAGTTCACAGAACAATTCTGTTCCCCTATTAATTTTTTCCCCCTGAAACATGTTCTCCATCCCTTCCCATCAAACGCCTCCAGATTCCACCACTCACCCTAGGGGCAACTTACAGTGGCCAATTAACCTACCGACCTACACATCTTTGATATGTGGAAGAAAACTGGAGCACCTGGAGGAAACCCATGCAGTCACAAGGAGAATGAGTAAACTCCATACAGACAGCATCTGAGGTTAGGATTGAACCCGGGTTGCTGTAGCTGTGAGGAAGCAGCTCTATTAGCTGCACCACCTCTTCACAAGGAGCTCTTACTGACACTCAGGAACCAGATACTTCACTTCTTCCCGTCACGGGGCAATACTTAGAAGGTTAAAATTGTAGAGCACTCAATTGCAGGGCCTGTTTAAGTGAGCCAGCTGTATAAGTCTAATCATAGCAATGTTTCAGCAAGGATATCTCCTGCATGATTGGAACGTCTTCTTCTGCTCTCACAAGAAGATATTAATAACCACTACAATTCCCATGTATACACTTTTTAGCTGTGGTAATGAAAAATCTTCCTGCCAAAAATCTGGAACAAAAACCTTAAAAAAAATAAACAAACTGCCAAAAAAAGCACAGTATATCTTCAACTTTCACAAGGCCACTTTCAACCATGTTCAATATAAAGTACAGCTTCTTTCCTTTAAAACACTGACTTCCTGTCAGAATGGACCCTCCTGATCCTCCTCAGCTGTTTTATATAGATGAACACTTCATTACAGCTTTATAATATTCTGGTTAGGCCACATTTAGAGTACTGCATTCAATTCTGGTTGCCTCATATTGGAGGGATGTGGAGGCTTTGGAGAGGGTGCGGAGGAGGTTTACCAGTATGCTCCCTGATTTGGAGGACATGTGCTATGAGGAGAGGTTCTGTTTTCTTTACAGCGGCAGAGGCTGAGGGAAGATTTGATAGAAGTTTATAAAATTATGGAAGGCATAGATAGACAGCCAGTATCTTTTTCCCAGGATTGAAATGTTTAGTACTAGAGGGCATGTATTTAAGATGAGAGGGGGAAAGTATAAAGGAGATGTGCGAGGCAAATTTTTTACACAGAGAGTGGTGGGGGGCTGGTATGTCACTGCCAGGGGTGGTGGTAGAGGCATAGGAGCGTTTAAGAGACTCTTAGATAGGCACATAAATATGCAGAGAAGGGAGGGATATGGTCAATGTGCGGGGAAGAGAGATTAGATAAATTAGGAGTCATTGGTTTAATTAGTTTGACACAACATCGTGGGACTGAAGGGCCTATCCTGTGCTATACTGTTCTATGTTCTAACACCATAACTCCTGCAGGGAAATTTTTATTCTGCATTCATTTAGATTTTATTTCTAAACATTATTGGATAAACAAAAAACTGTCCGGTTTTGTAACCCATGATAATCTTCTCTTTGATACTGCTGCAAGGTACTTAGTGCGGCATATTGGCTCAGCTAGTAGAGCTGGTGCCTCACAGCTCCAGCTATCTTGGTTCAACCCTGACCTTCATCACTGTCTGTCTGGAGTTGCAAGGTCCTCCTGCACTCAGTTTCTTCCCACACCCCATTGTCATGTGGGTTGGTAGGTTGATTGGCCTAATTATTTAGGTGAGGGGGGTAGATTCTGGAGGGAATTGATGGGAATGTGTGAAGAATAACATGGGATTAGAATAGGATTAGTGTAAATGGGTGTCTGATGGTTAGTGCAGATTCAGTGGGCTGAAGGGCTGGTTTCCTTTCTGTATGACTGCATGACTTTGGGATGTGTAAGGTGTTTGACCCTTCTTCATATGTTCAACAAAGACACTGAAAGTGCCCTTTACCATCAACTTGAATGGTTGCAGGGATTTTGCTTCCACCCCATTCACCAGAAGTCCTATCCAAGTGCAGATCCCATGTTGTGAGAATAAATATTTCTTGGTATCAGTTCTAACTTGACAGTAGATCCAGATCAACAAATTCTTGGCCACGATTTTAACTGAAGATATGCATGTGGTTGTTGGATGCTGAGGCAGGCGACAACCATCTTCCCCAAACCCATGTGGATCAGGAGGATTTAAACTCCAGGCATCATTTAAACTATCTGAATTCAGACACCTGCCCAAATCTGGTGGGGATGATAAGGAGAACCGAAGCAGAATTTCAGGTGATCAGGGACTAGAGACAACAAGCCTTTGCTCTAAATAGTTTTGGGAAGGCCCTAGGTTTCCTTTTGGATCTTGAAGGAGCAATCTTGCTCCTACTCTGTGAGAAATTAAAATAATATACTTAACTGGATCTTTTCTCGCCATACTTCTTGCTACTGGGTTTAACTGGAGGCTCCAGTTTGAAGGTCAATGCAGAAACCAGCAGATAAAATCGATAAGACTGTATTGGGATGATGTTTACATATTAAGGCAATCTCCAGTTAATTGAGCCTCTGCCCCACAGCAACAGCAGCCTGAGTTCAATCGTGACCTCAGGTGCTGTCTGTATGGAGTTTACTCATTCTCCTTGTGTCTGCGTGAGTTTCCTCCAGGTGCTCCAAGAGTTAAAATGGTATTGGATGCAACTATAATTGTCCTCACTTCAATTAATCTAAATCCATATTTGCCCCCTCCACAGATGGTGAGTGTGGACTTGCTGCAAATTTTTAAAAAAGCTGTAGGCTAAGTTATGATTACAGGAGAGAGTTAGGGTGGAGGGCACTGAGCCTCAGGGTCATTACTCATTCTTACCTTGTAAGAACGTCTTCAGTAACCAGGAATGTATCTCCCAGTTTGTTGCGGTGCTGAATTAACTCATGGTTTTCAAGAAGCCACAGAATCATACAGCACTGGAGAAAGCCACTTGCCAGCTACTTAAAGGAATTATCCAATGAGCCCCAATTCCCTGCTGGCCCATAACTCTGCAATTGTTCCTCCTTCTTCCGTTTTTTAATTATTTTCACTCTGACAGGTGGGATGCGGTGGATGATATTCAGTTACATCCTGACAGTAGGGACTGGCTTGATGAGTCAGCAGAACACCTGCCCTCTATTTGTGTGCAGCACATTGCTACGGACCCCTACTATCTCCTCCTTTCCATTACTGGTCCAGATATAGCAATGCAGGAGAACTGGACAAAGTAACAAGCACTGACCCTTCATTGAATGGGGCAGTGGTCACATCAGTGGTAGTGAAGAGAAAGATATTGGCAGCTCAGAAAAGAGCCAGAAATAGGATGGTGGATCTTGTCTTTAAAATTTTCCTCTCAACTATTTTCTAACTTGAAATCCAACAGATTTATAAAGGAAAATTAAGTCTACCTAGCATCGTCTCCTATGTACTTCTCAATTTTATGTCGCCCTAATTGATAAGATACTTGAGATTTTTCTAAATGAGCTGCTTTGGCCATTGTGTCTGGACAATTTACACTAAAGGCTATTACTACTTAAAGGAAGATATACACATACATATATATATTATGTACTGGACCGGAAATCCGAACAATGGGAATTCAAATCCCACAATAGTAGTTTGATAATGTGATGTCAGTTTATAAGAAATTATTATAATTTACAATGCCATTGAAACCATCAGATTTTTATAAAAACCCAAATCTTTCTTTAAGGTCTTCTAGGTAAAGTAACCTCTGTCTTTGCCTGGCTTGGCCTGAATTTGATCTCACACCAAAGAGATTTGCTTTCTGAAGTAGCCTAGCAAAGAACTTTTATATTGCCACCCACTCATGGGAGCCAGCAATTTGTGCTTCCAATTCCTTCATGGCCTTGACCCTCACATCCTCCATACTTGCAACCTTACGAAATCCCTGGGTTCCCCTAATTTTGAGATATTCCTGCACACTCCCAATATTCATCTCTTCACCACCACCTGCTGTGTCTTTGGCTTGGTGTTAAATTTAGCTTGGTAATTGCTTCTGTGAAGTGCCTTTGGGATGTTTTTACTTAAAAAAAAGGTGCTGAATAAATAAAAACTGCTTTTGTCAGTAACATCTTCAGCCTGAAAATAAATGTATAAAACTGCATGGAGCACAATACTGCAAGAAACATGATGTAAATTTCAAATGTTTTAATTTTGTGAACAAATATTTTCACAACAGTCAAATTAAAATATATCAGAAAGAGCTCCCTCACGATGGTTAGCACAGCCTTTGAGGGGCGACCCGATCAAACAGTCCATACATACCATAGGTCTGAGTGAACTCATCTCAGCCAGGGTACTGCAACTGGCTTCCGTAATCCCGGGCTCCCAAACAGCACAATCACTATTCACTGTCCAGTACTTGTTCATAAATGTCACCAGTAATAAGAAGCTGGATAATAATTAAATATCACTTGGCATTTAGAAATGAAGTTAATCACCCAAGTCTTCTATTTCTTTCATACAAATAGTTTGGAAAAAAATATAAATCTAGTTTGAGGTTAGTTAGTGAATTCAATGCTATGGAGAGTGAGATTACCTCAGTAAAGTCATAATCTACTTTATGTAGACGACAGAGTGTTGTTAAGAGTGGATGGTTTGATCAGGGTGCAACAGAACTTCTTATAAGCCACCTGTGTATCAAATGAACTTAGTGACCAAGTCACGTTTAGATCCCAAAACCAGGTAGCTTTCCTACTGACCTAGAGAACTTGGATGTTTATTCTGGATGGTGACTTCATCTCACAATTTTCTCCAGGCCTCTGCACTGTCAATCAGAAGTTAAAACTCCAAATGGTAAGGCTAATTTTTACATTTGCAGTTAAGACTCTACATCAACCCAGAAAGTCACAAAATATTTAACAGTTTAAAATTCTTCTTTCACAGATCGGTACCATTCAGTCTTCTGTTATTGAGTAAATTAATCATTTTTCCAGATTTCGGCTTTCCTACACATTTTCTTTCTTCATGTGATGCTAAAGCAATGGAAAGGAAGTTGTGGGCTGTAGCCTCGTGAGAATTTTCGGAATCACTTTTTTGTGCACTTATGAAAAATACATTGCCTCTTTTTTCCTGTTTGAAGTTACAAGGAGAAACAAAAGATTACTAGCATGAAATGAAAACTCATACGATGCCACTAAGTAAAAGCACTGGATTTGCAAAGTTTCTGTTTGAAAATTCTATAAATACAATCAATTTAAACATATAAATACAAGTTAAAAATATTTGTAAGGCTCCTAGGTGGAATTTTCCAGTCATTGGTAGGACCTCCTACATATTGAACAGTCTGTCATAAAACTGCAATTTTCTGTCCAAATTCCAAGGCTAAGTATTAATGGGAGGAAAACTGTGGGCAAGGCATCTTTGATTTTCCAGTGAAGTGCCATTATATATGGGAATTTTCCAGTTATGTTGGGTCTTGTAAAATTCCAATTATTCAATCAATACGCTTGCCTGGAACAGTTACACTCTAGGAATCTTTGCAGTGGCAATATTTCTACATAACTGTGGTAATTGCTTATGTAGTTCCCACCTGGAATGTTCTCTACTAAAACATGGATATTTTCTTTATTGATCCACCTTTCCCTAGTTCATTGTTGACTGAGTATCAGCAGTTCATTGACTATTGGAACCAGTGCGATGTCTAACAAGCCATTTGTTATGGAGGAGAGGAAAAGAAATCAAAATACCAAATTTGCTTTACGTGAATAGTACCAGCACATAGAGTGATAGTGACCTTTCAGTTTGGCTCGCTGACCAACCCTTCTGTGTTTAAGGGCTGTGGAGACTTAGAGGCCATTTGTGATGGTAGAGATTTCAATTGGCCTGGTTCATGTATAAACACTTAAATACTTGATTGTGAACAAATGACAACAGAGAGGATTTTAAACACTTTTTAAAGGGATATCACATTTCACTTTTTACATGTTGAGGGAGCCTTGATATTAGGCCATGAGACTTTCTGAGACACTTAGTGAAGACTTCACTATCAATCTTATTCTCAAAATTCTCTGAGGACTTTAAGTGACAAAAAGGTGCTGTCTACTCTACCTTATTGCAGTTACCAGGCTTTTAGTGGGGATTCCTCCTTGCTCTGCAGGAGGATAGGAAGCCAGGCAGAGAAGCGCTTGTTGCTGCAAGAAAGAGGGACAGAGGGCAGGAAGATTCCCTTCCCAGTGCTGAAGGATATCTGTCCTTCTCTGGATCAACTCTGGTGCTATGTTCAAGAACCCTGTGCACCCTCCTTCAGCACACTCCACACCTTCGGTGGAATTGAGTGCATGCAGTCCACTCACTCAGCTCCACAAATTAGCCCTTGAACACCAAACCTCACGTGTTGTGGTGGCAACAGGAATACACAAATTATGGAAATCAGAAAATTGAACTGAAAAACTAATATTTAAACAGGCAGTCTTTGTAGCTCAGTAGAGGTTTACTTCCTGCTTCAGTCTTTTCACCAGCATTTGGACAGACAGAGTCTGATCAGGGAGAGTCCGCATGGCTTTGTGCATGGAAAATCATGCTTGACAAACCTTTTAGAGTTTTTTGAAGAGGTAACTGGAAAGGTAGACGAGGGTAGGGCAGTGAATGTTGTCTATTTGGACTTTAGCAAGGCCTTCGACAAGGTCCAGCATGGTAGGCTGGTCTGGAAGGTTAGATCCCATGGAATCCAGGGAGAGCTAGTTAGGTGGATTCAAAATTGGCTCAGAGGTAGGAAGCAGAGGGTGGTGTTTGAAGGTTGTTTCTCGGAATGGAGACCAGTGACTAGTGGTGTGCTGCAGGGTTGGTGTTGGGATCCTTGTTATTCGTTATTTATATAAATGATTTGGATGTGAATGCACAAGGTTTGATCAGTAAGTTTGCGGAGGACACAAAATTAGGAGGTGTTGTTGATAGTGAAGAAGGTTATCATAGATTACAGGGGCATCTTGATCAGTTAGGGAAGTGGGCTGAGGAGTGGCAAATGGATTTCAATACATATAAGTGTGAGGCGATTCCATTTGGAAAGTCAAACCAGTGTAAGACTTATACTATGAATGGTAGGGCACTAGGGAGCATAATGGAACAGAGGGATCTAGGAGTACAAGCACACAGTTCATTGAAAACAGCGTAACAGGTAGACAGGGTGGTGAAAAAGGTGTTTAGCACTCTGGCTTTCATCAGTCAGGGCACTGAGTATAGGAAGTTTGGGACATTATATTGCAGTTGTAAAAGTCGTTGGTGAGGCTGTACTTGGAGTACTGTGTACAGTTTTGGTCACCCTGTTGTAGGAAAGATGTGGTTAAACTGGAAAGAGTGCAGAAAAGAGTTACAAGGATATTGCCAGGACTAGAAGGCCTGAGTTACAGGGAGAGGTTGGCCAGGCTAGGTTGGAACGTTCCTTGGAACATAGGAGAATGAGGGGTGATCTTATAGAAATGTTTAAAATTATGAGAAGTGTAGATAAGGTGGACGGTAACAGTCTTTTCCCCGGGGTAGAGGAGTCCAAAACTAGGGGGCATAGGTTTAGGGTGAGAGGGGAAAGATTTAAAAGGAACCTGAGGGGCAACTTTTTCATGTAGAGGATGGTGAGTGTATGGAACGAGCTGCCAGAGGAAGTGGTTGAGGCAGGTACAACAGTATCATTTAAGAAGCACTTGGATAGGTACATGGGGGGGCAGGGCTTAGAGGGATATGGGCCAAACACAGGAAATTGGGACTAGCTGGATGGGCACAGTGGTTGGCATGGGCTGGTTGGGCCAAAGGATCTGTGTCTGTGCTGTATTGCTCTATGACTCTATGACCAAAATAACCCCCATTGGGTTAACATCTGCATAAACAAAATGTAGTGAGAGCACATTCAACATTGCTAGATGAACTGTACCAAACAGAATGCCTACCACATGACACATCAGAATTTCCCTAGTTGACATACATCTCTAACTTGCATTTATCAATTTTTATTCCTAATTTAAGGCTTTTCTAAAGTTGTTACTGTTTGGAAAAATGGTGTATTTTGTATTTAGTAAACAAAAACTTAAGACAATTGCATTAACTTTTAATATCTAGAGTGAAGTGCAACTAAATTGGTAATGACAAAAATCACACCTGCACAATAAACATCACCCTTTTCACCCATGGTTTTACAATTCTGCATACTTTCCCCACTCCCTCTCCCTTTCCCTACCCTCTACCAAGTTACCTGATCATGCCATTGGTCAACGTGTTCTATTATTTCTCCAAAAACAAATGCAATTAGTCAATAATTCATGCAGAATACCTCTATTATTTAAGTTGCATTCTTAAAGCAAATGCATTGTTGACATATAACATATATTTCTAACAGTATATTTTATTAGTGTTAAAAATAATCAATGCCTACAAATATCTCAAGTTTGTAGTGTTGTGATTTGGGAAATACGACAGGCCTCCCGTTCCATACTTCCAGCAGATGGGAAGATAGGTACAAATGAGACCAATGCTTGATTTGGTAAGATTGGATTGGCAGTAGTTGGCACTTATACTTGAGTCAAAGTCAATATTCTGATTTCATGGATTGTAGCTTAAGACGATGTGGGATGCTTAACAAAGGAAATGATGTCAATTCCACAATGTAGCCAAAGATAGTGGAAAATGTATTCGAAGAAAAAGGAGCCAGAGCATTAATTTTAATAAGAATTTGGTCACAATACTACATCCAGTGCTTCTGTTCTCCCTATGTTGATCCTGACTCACAGAAAGCTCAGGTCAAAGAATAACAGCCATTGTTTGAGTCTTAACTCTAACCATCGTTCCTTTCGAGGGCACAATTCATTCCTGGAGAGGTAGGATGACTGAATTTGTTTGATCCCATGTTGAATGCATTGCTCTACCTCCATATTAATGTACAAATTTTCTTCTTTGGCAATTGATGTGCTGCCATTGGACAGCCATTAAAAGCGATATTGGTTTGGAAAATCACCTGCAGCCTCACATGATGTGGCTGTAAATACTCGTCCCAGTGTGATTAGAAATAAAATTCTTTTGACTTTTACTTATAAAACTTGAAATGTATGCTTTTTGAAATATATAGGTTGATACTGAGCTGTGTCATGTCTATTAGAAGAAAGCCATTCAGCCCATCAGGTCCATGACAGCTGTCAGCAGAGCCATCCCATCTGGGTCAATCCACTGTAGCCTTGCAACATATTCTTTCTCTCATGTCCATCAATTCTTCTTTGATCCTTTTTGCTGTTTGGGCTAAGCTACAGTATCCAGTTCATCTACCAGCACATCTTTGGAATCAACAACTGGAGGGCATAGGTTTAAGGTGAGAGAGGAAAGATTTAAAAGGGACCTGAGGGGCAAATTCTTCACACAGAGGGTGGTTGAGGCAGGTACAATAACAACAATTAAAAGATATTTGGATAGGTACATGGACAGGAAAGGTTTAGGGGGATATGGACCAAACACAGATAATTGGGATGAACTTAGATGGGGACTTTGGCCGGCATGGACAAATTGGGCCGTAGGGCCAGTTTCCATGCTGTAACACACTATGACTCTATGGGAGGAAACCAGAGCACCCGGCAGAAACCACACAGTCTGGGGAGAATGTACAAACTCCACATAGGCAGCACCAAAGGTCAAGATTGAACCTAGGTCCCTGGAGTTGTGGGCTGTCACCACTGTGCATAGTAACTGTTGTGTCAAATTCCATAACCTACCATTCTGTTATTGGGTTTAATTTTGTTCTTCAATGGGTTAATGCCTTTAAAACATTTGGCAAAGGAATTCCCATTTAATGTGTTTTCTGTTATTATCACTCGGAATGACTTAACACAATAATAAAACGATCAATGATTTTTTTAAAAAAATTACCTGATATTTGTAGGTGTTTGGCTCCCGGATATTAAAGTAATCCTTCTCATCAGCAATGGGATTATCGTCAAGAGAGTTCAAACTGTATTTCAGAGTATATTACATAGTCATCAGTTTCAGCAATGTAATGAATTAAACTATTTTACAGGTAGGTTTCAACTTCTGATTTCCACAGAAATGAGATTACAAACCTTTGCTGGTCAGAACAAGTATCTTCATTAAAACAGCTGGTCACTTCAATGAACTGAGTTTTATTCCAAATTGGGTTTGATCTGGAGGTCAAAATTTAAAAGAACACAAGAATGTACAAAAAGCTATTCAGCCTTTTTGGTTTGTTTTACCAATAATGAGATCATGTGACTTGATTCTATAATACCTGCCAGTTCCTCATGTCTCTTAATAACCTCAGTTAACAAAAATCTATCAGTCTTTAGGATTTAAAATTAACTATTCACCAAACACCAATTGCCATTTACTGTGAAAGTTCCAAATCACATGGGACTCAGAAGGAGGGAATGTTGGGCTCAGGGGAGGGAGACCAGATATTGGGGTTTTAGGGAGATTAAGTACTAGGCTCACATCAGCAGTTTGGAACTTTGTCCTATCACAGGTTGCTCACTGGTTTACCCATTAGTAAACGATGTCACATTCAGATGCCATTAATTTTTCAGCAATATCTGGCCCATCAATCCATAACCTAGTGCAAAAGAAGTTTACCAGGATGCTGCCTGGATTAGAGGGCCTGTGCTATAAAGAGAGGTTGGACAAACTTGGGTTGTTTTCTCTGGAGCGTCAGAGGCTGAGGGGAGACCTTACAGAAGTTTATAGGTTTTGAGAGGTATAGATAGAGTAGACAGCTGGGATCTTTTTAATCAGGTCAAAATGTCTAATATTAGAGGGCATGCATTTAAGGTGAGGGGGGTAAGTTCAGAGGAGATGTGTGGAACACGTTTTTTTACACAGAGAGTGGTGAGTTCCTGGAATGCGCTGCCAGGGATGGTGATGGAGGTGAATACAATAGAGGCATTTAAGAGGCTCTTAGATAGGCATGTGAATGTGCAGAGAATGGAGGGATATGGACGTTATGTAGGCAAAAGGGATTAGTTTAGTTAGGCATTTAATTACTAATTTAATTAATTTGGCACAGCATCATGGGCTAAAGGGCCATGTTCCTGTGCTCTACTGTTCCATGTTCTATGTAACCTACTTGCTGGTATTTGCCAGTGGTATAGCATCTCAAAATACTTTGCTCAAAAAATCTAGGAAATTCATGTTTGACTTCACCCTTCTGTGGTATACATGTTTGTTCCAGGTACATCAAAAACCATGGGGTTCCTTTTCACAGAGGTCAGCTGTGCCACACTTATTGATGAAGCAGCTTTCAATTTTCGTTGATACCTTGAGAAAAGATATTGATGTTAAGTATTTGCAGAGGTACTTTCTCAACCATCTTAAACTGATCCTCGTAAGGTTACTGAAGACCCTCATAAAAAATTATTTTTAGTTCTGATTTTAGACCAAAATTGCATTTATATTACTTTTGCTAAAACAGCATGTTTTCTCATTTTTAGCATACATGGCTAGTACTATTATCCTTTATAAATGTAACAAATATTTACCTCATGGCTGCCTGCCAATTAAACAATGGTCTGTTTTGGGTCATTTTCTTCACTGAGTATAAATTGGAAGGCTAAAAACAGGCAATAAAATTCCTCCAGGAATAGAATGCTTAAATGATGCCCCATCGGGGGAAACCCACAGAACAGTCTTGAAAGCTTTCCTGGATAATTCCTTCACCAAGCTCAGGCAACTGTCTAGCTCCATTGTGTCACTGGACAATGTATTATACATATACAACATTGAGTGTGTTACTTATTTAATTTTGAGCCTGTGTCCCTGTTTAAAAGCATCTTAAACTTCTGCATAAAAATATTTTAAAAGAGTGGTTGAAGGGGAAAGGAGAGATTTAGAAGAAAGTGCACCTGCAGAGAGTATCAAACTCAAGCAGATTTCAGGCCCATTCAATGTGTTCTACCTTGATCCAGATGCACTTAACAAAG
This sequence comes from Pristis pectinata, assembly GCF_009764475.1. Lineage (NCBI taxonomy): Eukaryota > Metazoa > Chordata > Chondrichthyes > Rhinopristiformes > Pristidae > Pristis > Pristis pectinata. The sequence continues at coordinate 19,315,311 of NC_067411.1, read as the reverse complement.
CTGTAATTGAAAAACTATGGATTAAACTAAATTCATGGGAATCCAGAGTAATTCTTTAAAGTAGTCAATAAATTGACTATAAGTTAGAGAGTAAAGGTGTTATTAGTGAGCTGGGTGCAGCAGGAGTCAGCGCTGGTATCGCTGCTGCTTATAAATTACTTCAGTGATTTGGATTCACACACCCAATTCAGACCAATGCAACAGATAGTGAACAAGGTAGGTAATTTAGATCTGGCGTCAGAATGCTGTACATGTGACAACAAATTAGTGGCTTTATATCTCTTGTGATTTCTATTTCCATTGAAGGCATTTGAATCTCAGCTTGATTGTCCAAGCCACCTAATGCCTTTTACACATGGCACCCTACACACCTGGAAGATCAAGGTTTCCAAATTGTCAACCATTGTACTTATTTCGGAGATTGGGCTGAGGACATTGTTACTAGAAGTTTGGTCCCCTCATTGCGAATTTAATCCCATAAAGATTGGTGCCACAGGGCTGATTTCCTTCCCTCTCATTGTGTAGAGCCAGATATTGAGCCTGGATATGTGGGAAAAGAAGAGCAATCCGTGCTAACAGAATCATATTCCATATTGACTCAGCAGCTCAGCGAGGGGTGAGAAATTTTAAGGGTAACTACATTTAACATATTGCAGCAGTGTTCCTTCCACCATTTACTAAAAAAAGGTTTTGAAATTACAACATACAATTTTATTGTGTGAATACTTGAGTCATCCATTTCAAAGTTCACTCTCCTATGATAGTTGTGAGTCAAACATAGAGGTATAAAAAAGAGGCAGGACTACACTGTTTGGCCCTTCAGGTCTACAATCAGGGCTATCCTCTATCTCAATACTTTATTCCCATTCCCTCCCATACTCCCTTTTTTGAATCTAAATGAAATCTCCATAAAGAGAGGAACTTAGTATTATAGGATATTACTGCACATTGTTATCTTTAAGCTAAAATTTATTCCTAGTTCAGCAACTAGTAGCCAACTAATGACACCTCCCTGCCACCTCGCCAGCAGAGCAACTAACCTTTGTCTAATATACACAGGGAGAAGTACAGCCAAAGCAACAGAAGTTATGTTGGCAACAGCTAATATAGAAATCACTCGGTGCAGGTTTGCTTTGTTATCAGATTTGAGATGAGATGAGAGAGAACCCTGGAATGAAAGGGAAACCAAATTACTCAATTTGATTAGAAGAACTAAAAGCAAGGCCATTAACAATGTAGTGAGGTATGAAATTAAGACCAGTTAAATTCACTTACCACCGCTCTCAAACCTAGGTCAATAAGGCTGGTAAGAGCAGAAACATTTTTTTCTATCTCTCTAAAAATAAAGATATCTCTGTTACTCCCAAGAAAGCAAAACATATCCTGTTGATCTATATTACTTTTTGTAATTTAAAGAAAACTTAACAGAGACAATAAAGGCTAAAACAAATGCTTATGTCATAAATTTCAAATAAAATTATTAATCAAGATGATTGCATGATTTTTTTTCAGCCTCTTTATTTATCTTAGGAGTACAAAGTCTTTTAAGGACCTAAGAAATAGAGATTTCAAGTTAGTTACTCCATCTAGGCCTGATTATACAACAGGTATTCCTTAAAAGCATGAGAAGCTGTTATCCCAGACCTTAGTAAATGCTCTTATTAAGGCATAAACATGCCACATCCTTTTATATTTATGTGTAGTGCCCTGATGGATATTAGAAGAAGACAAGAAGTTGCTCAGTAATCCAGATTTCACCAATTTAAAGATGTCCCCAGGAGTTTGGAAAGTTTGGTAAATAGATTTTGACAGGAAAAGGGGACCCTTCTCTTTGGACAGTGGAGAAAAGTAAGGAAATATTTCTGGTGTTCTAACCAACATATAAAACACCCAACATCCATTCATTACCTCAGAGCTGCTTGTGGGACCTTGCTGAGTGCATGCTGATTGCTGGGTTTACTAGAAAAGTCAGTGGCTATCTGTCAAAACATGTTAATTGTTTATAAAGTGCACGGTATGGTGTGACAGGCACTGTAATGTATCGGTTAGCGTAACACTATTACAGTGGCAGCGACCCAGGTTCAATCCCGGCCGCTGTCTGTAAGGAGTTTGTACGTTCTCCCCGTCTGTCTGCATGGGTTTCCTCCGGGTGCTCCAGTTTCCTCTCACATTCCAAATACGTAAGGGTTAGGAAGTTGTGGGCATGCTACGTTGGTGCCGGAAGCGTGGTGACACTTGCGGGCTACCCCCATAGCACTCTTGGCAAAAGATGCATTTCACTGTGTGTTTTGATGTACATGTGACTAATAAAGATATCTTATCTTATTTAAAGTGCTCTGAGATGTCCTGTGGTCATGAATCGTGCTGTATAAATATAAATCATTCATTCTACCTTTTCATTTGAGTACCAGAATGAGTCAATCATTTTCTTTATTACATTGCAAAAGATGTCATCTTTATGTATTCCTTTAGGGACACGGCTGTTGTTGTTGTTGTTATTATTATTATTATTAACTGAAGTTTTTAATTAAAGATGAGCATTGAGCTCTTCTGATGTATATGGAACAGCCTGAGCAGGTTCCTCTTTGAAATTAATGTACAAATACAAAGGGATTCAAAGTAAGTCATGAGAAATACCCTCTCCCTTTTTTTAAGCAGTAGAACTAATCATGGAAATAATGTTCTGATGTCTATCTTTGGCTGTTTTAACTTTTTCTGGAATTAGTAGAAGATTCTCTCTGTTTCCTTTGCAAGAATATTTGTCAACTCAAGTGATGGCTTGGGTTTCCTCCTGGGTGCTAAAGTTTCCTCCCACAACCTGAAAACATGCTAGTTGGTAGGTTAATTGTAAAGTACTGCTAGTGAATGTGGCTGAGGGAAGAAATGGAAGAATGGACACGAGAGAGAATACATCACAGGGAAATGAATGACGGGATAGTATTGCTCTGAGAGGCGGCATAGACTCAGTGAGCTGATTGATCTCCTTCTATGTCAGAAGGAATATGAAAAATCTTTAGGAGATATAGTTAGAGCTAGAAATTGCTTAAAATGTAGACAGACTCACTTGTTGTACAAATGATTCAGATCAAGGCAAGACACTCGAAAATCATCACTTGTGGGGAAGGTGGGTTCAGCTGGTACCAAAGAGACAAGTGGAACAGACAACTCCCTACCACCTAAGGATATGCATAAAGTTGCCAGTCCAGAAGCTCAGCTCTGAATTCCAGGGAGAGAGTGATTGACCCAACCACACCAGTTATACAGGTAAAGAAAATACATATAATGTGCTTCATGGCTCCAGCATATCCCAAAACATTTTGGGATACAAGATTCCACAGGCAGTAGCAAAATAATAATTAAATCATCTGTTTTAATGATATTGTTTGAATGCTGCATAGGCGTGGATGCCAGAGGAAATTCTCTTCATCTCTGAGAGATACCCCTGAGAGAATAGGTAGGACCTTAATTCAACACCTGATCAGAGAAAGATAACATTTTCATTAGTACAGCACATCTTCAATATCGCACCGGTGTCAGTCTTGATCATATGCTCCTGACACTGAAATTGTATGCACAAACCACTAATGAGATTACAACTACAGTCACAGCCTTGCGAAAGATTCATACAGACACCAACCTACTCTATAGATCTAATTCTGATAAAGTTTAGGTTGTCCAGAGATTAAACCCAGAAATAACCTGAAAAGCTGTAACAAGCTCAGTCTGTAATTACTGTTGTAATTAATACTCAATATCCATCAATGCTGATTTGCAGTGATGCAGTTTGAAAACTTTGTTACAATACTCATTTATCAAGTAGATGTCTATTAATGATTTGTTCTTCAAATTACCAAATGCTTTATACTGCATCCTCTGCATGCTTTCTATCAACTCTGTTTATAGGCTTCATGATTTTAAATACTTCTATCAGATTCTTTTGCAAGCTTATCTGTTCCCAGTAGAATAATGTCACTGTATCCAGTTCATTCACTTAACTAAAGACATTCATCCCTGGATTGTTTTAGTAAGTCTCTTCTACACCACTTCCAAAGCTTTTACATCTTCTCCAATGTGCAGTGGACAGAATTGGACATAATACTCCAGACGTAGCTGAACCAATGTCTTTTAAAGATGTCCTTACTCTTATACTCAGTATCTCTGTTCATAAAGACAGGGCTTGCAAATGATCCTTTAACCACCTCCTCAACTTGTCCTGCCATTTTTAAGGAACTATGCAGATATTTCCCAGATCTCTCGGATCTTGTACCCCTTTTAGAATTGTGCCTTTTGTTTATGTATGCTCTTCTAATTATTTCTACCAACACTTTGCATTTCACATTACTTCCATCGACCACCTATCTACCCATTATATCCGCCTATCTATATCTCCTTGAACCCTATTGTTACTTTCCTCAAAGTTCATCATATCTGCATATTTCGTCGCCTGTAAACTTGGAAACTGTGCCTTGTACACCATCCAAATTGTTAACTATATTACATGAAAAGCAACAATCCTAATACTGAGCCCTCTGGAACTCAACTATACACTTCCCTCTTAAATTGCAACTCATTTTAATCAAGATTCATTTGGCTTGGACACAGCAAGTTTGACAACAGGAAAAGTGGAAGCCTTTTATTTTTAATGGAACTTATACTCAGGCAATTAAAATAATGCATTAAAAGATAAAATGCAGAGCGAGTCTCAGTAAGGATACATTTTTTGAAGTGATAAAGCATTTCCAATAAAAGACCAGGCAAATTACTTTCTCTCCTGTTGCACCTGAAAACATACATAACATGAAGAGGTGCTCTGAAGAAGTACATGTGGAGGACACTCATTATTGAGAGCTGGGTAGGTATGATTAGTTTTTTGGATGAAGGATCACTCAGGTAAGGGTTGGATGAACAGCTGTGAGAGAGTGAGAAGACTTGGGCTTTTCATAATTACTCATTTAACTCATTTAGATCCAATATTTTCATCCAGGTAATTTGGTTTGTGCACCAACTATGTACGTATCTGAGCATGTTGTAGATTTAAACTGTTGTAGATCCTGGGTGAGAAAGAGAAAATTTTTATATGCAACGATTAGAGTTTGTTGGAAATGCAACGTCTTGAAGGAGTAATGGTTTCATGTTTAGTTGTGGCTTTTGGAAGGAAATTCAATGAATATTTGAGGGTTACTATTTTGCTGGACAAGGTGAAAGAACAGAGGAATGGGATTGAGTCATAGAATTATAGAGAGATATGGAACAGGTACAGCTTTGGCCACTGAGTCTGCACCAACCACCTATTTACACTAATCTGGCATTAATCCCATTTTATTTTCCCCACATTTCTATTATCTCCCCCAGATTCTACACTCACCTACATATTAGTGGCGATCTACCTTGCCCATTAACTTACCAACCCACACATCATTGGGCTATGGGAGGAAATTGGGACACACGGAGGAAAGCCATGTAGTTACAGGGAGAACGTGCAAACTCCACACAGACAGCATCTAGAGGCTAAAATTGAACCTGGGCCTCTGGCACTGTGAGGCAGTGGCTCTACTACCTGCACCACAGTACTCTATAAGAACTTGCTCTACAAAGGACCACCATTGACTTGATGGCCTCTTTCTGGACTGTAATGATTCTGATTCTATATGCCGAGAAAATTCTGCCCTCAAGGTTTTATTTTAATATGTGATCACGTTGACAACAAATAATTGTTAGATGACACTTCATTTTCCTTTTGACAAATGAATTAATTCATTCACTCAGTAGTTGGTTGAGGAAGTTAACTTTAAAATGAATCCAGATGGTATGTGAAGCAGTTTAGTGAGCATCTTAAGTATCATTTAGTCCCATATCAACACTGGGAAGTGAATCCAGATGGTACCTGAGGAATTACAAGTGGGAATTAAGGTTTCAGCTGATTCCTTGGCATACATTTGTTTGATAAAATCAAGTGTTCTTGTGAATTGGAATTTGATCATCTGGTGACTGGTGGGTCAGCATGAGAGAGAATGAAAACTGCCTGGCTCCCTATACCGCAGGGAAGAGAACTTTTCTCCCTTATCCACTTTGACATTGTAGAATATCATAGAGTCATGAAGTGGCATTTCAGCCCACCATATCTATGCTGACTATCAAGTACCCACAGATACTAATCCGTTTACCAGTACTTGATCTGCAGTCCTCCATAGATTTCCTGAATGAGTTATTTTACTGCGTGTTTCAATGTACATGTGACTAATAAAGATATCTTATCTCATCTTATCCCTATCTATCCTTATTTGTTACAAGAACCTCCCCAACATACCAGGATACTTGTCATTGGTATACAGAATCTCAAAACCAAGAACAGTGAAGATTTTTAGATTTATGCTGAAGGAAGACAATTCCAGATTTCAACTCAAATGCAGTTTTGACTGTATCACAGCACAAGCTTTATGGCTTGGTGGCAGATTCCCCATGAACATGTGGAAACAAATCTGCTTGATTTTTTAAAAAAATCTCTCACAGAAAAATAATCAACCTGATATTACAAAGCAAGTATTACTTGATCCAACTCTGTAAATGTCTTGCTAACTGTACACTTCATTATGACAGATTTTTGTTTTAAGAAATTAACCAGTTTCTTCACAGGACTTTAATGAGCTTCATCCCAGTCATGACAAACTGCAGAGCATTGATTATTTTTTGTATTCACAAAGTAGTGCAGAACTGTAAAATGGTGTAGAATAGATCGGTGATGGTGGTGTGCCTCAGTTTTAAAGGAGAAAATAACCTATTGCTAATAAAATATAACAGCAATATCTTCCACCCTTCTATAGTTTAGATTGCACCTGAACCAATGCATTGTTTATGCCATTTTAAATTTTGTCCTTGAACTCCCGCAAAATGGGAAAGCTGAAACTACTGCAATTACTCCAAAGAAAAGCAGGACAATTTTCCCTGAGAAACACAGGAAATGGTGAATGATTACATAGAAATTATGTGTCGCAAAGCACTCTCAGTCATTTATAGTAGTGTAACAACCAGGCTCGAGGAATTACCCAACCATCTGCATTTATGCTGGAAATAACGTTGTCACTCAATGAAGCGACTATCTATCCTTTCAATGCCTCTCATAATTGTATACACCTCTATCAGGTCGCTCCTCAGCCTCTTAGTCTCTAGAGAAAAGAATACAAGTTTGGCCAACCTCTCCTTATAGCTAATATACTCCAATCCAGGCAACATCCTTGTGAAACTTTACTGCACCCTGTCCCACGTCCTTCCTGTAAAGCGGCAACCAGAACTGGCCACAATAATCCACATAAGATATCTTTATTATCTTTATTAGTCACACGTACATCGAAACACACACAGTGAAATGCATCTTTTGCATAGGGTGTTCTGGGAGCAGCCCACAAGTGTCGCCACGCTTCCGGCGCCAACATAGCATGACCACAACGTCCTAACCTGTATGTCTTTGGAATGTGGGAGGGAACTGGAGCACCCGGAGGAAACCCACGCAGACACGGGGAGAATGTACAAACTTCTTACAGACAGTGGCCGGAATTGAACCCAGAACGCTGACACTGTAATAGCGTTATGCTAACCGCTACACTACTGTGCCTGCCCCCAATGTGGCCTGACCAAAGTTTTATACAATGGCAACATGACTTCTTGAGTTTTATACTCATTGCTCCAACTGATGAAGGCAAGCATGCCGTATGCCTTCTCTACCATCCTATCTAGTTTTGTTGCCTCTTCAAGAATTTTTTAAAAATCTCATAAAGAATTTATAAGGATTTCTATTTAAACTAACTTCAACCATAGCATGAGTATCATTAACTAGTACATGATTAGTACTAGTACTAGTACTTCTGATCAATCAGATTCTGAATATGTATAATGCTGGTAAGCTCACACTTGTCCTACAGTGAATGTGACATTGCAACCTTCTTGAAGATGAAAATGTGGAGTTAACATCCTAGGTCAATAGCTTTATATCAGAACTGGGAAAAGTTATGGCTAAACACATTTTTAAGATGCAGAGAAAGGTGGAAAGGAACAAGAGAACAAATGGGAATGAAACAGGCTGAATCTGTGAATCTGAAATGTTAAATTTGTTTCTCTTTCCACAGATGCTGCCTGACCTGCTGAAGATTTCCAGGATTTTCTGTTTTTATTTCAGATTTGCAACATCTGCAGTTTTCTTGATTTTCAGAACGAAGGGGAATTTCCGTGATTAGGTAGAAAGCAGGGGAGATAAAATGACAAAGCAGATGGTGATACAAGGCCACAGGGGGTAGCAATGGGACATTAATAAAAAAACAAAGATATGCCCAGAGGAGGTGCAAGTGGGAGTTACAGAATTCAGTGTGGATGCTGGAGGACAGGAATGTACCTAACTGAAAGTTCCTGGTGTTTACACTAAGCTTCAGCTGAACAGTGAAGGAGGCTGAGGACAGAGTGGTCAGAGTGGGAGAGAGATGGAGAATTAAAATAACTAGTGGTCAGAAGTACAGGCTCATCCTTGCTGACTGAGTGGATGTATTCCACAAAGGAGTCAACCAATCTGAATTTGGTCTTCGCAATGTAAAGAAGACCACATCATGAGCAGCAAATGAAGTACACTTGATTGAAACAATTGCAAATAAATTATTGTTTCACCTCAAAAATACTTGCGGCCCTAGATGATGGGAAATGAAGAGATAAAAGGGCAGGTGTTACATCTTCTGTAGCTGTATGGGAAGGTGTGTTAGCAATGATGAAGGAGTAAACTATGGCACACAGTATGCTCTGTGGCCATAGAATAAAGGATGCAGAGTTAGTGCAGCCTTTAATCAGAGTGTATTGTAATGGTCTCCATATGGAACTGCATTTTTCCGACAAGTGCTATTCCCATCTCCAACAATATCACTCAAACTGATTTTACTCCTTTTTTCCCCATGTCTCCACTCAGCCAGTCTGATTATTAAATGCTAGCTTTTAAAAAAAAGAGTTGACTGTTGTGCAATTATAGTCTCAAATTAGTATCCAGATCTTGTAAATCTTGAAAAACTAACTACCCTTGAAAAGTTGGAGATGAGCTACCTTCTTGAACTACTGCAGACCTTCTGATGGAGGATTTTCTACTGATTGGGTCTACTGGGATTTAGACTCAGTGGCAATGAACAAATGGCAATATATTTTCGAGTACTAGTGATGTGTAATTTGGAGGGAAACGGGCATGTGGTGGTGTTTCTATGCACAAGAAACTCTTGTTCTTCTTGGCAGTAGAGATCACAGGTCAAAGAGATTCTGTCACAGTAGCCTGGGTGAGTAACTGAAGTGTACTTTGTAGATGGTACATACTGCGGCCACACTGTGTGCTGATGGTGGAGGGAATGAATGAATGTTTAGGATGGTAATTAGGGTAGCAATTGAGCAGCTTTCTTTATCTAAAATTGTGTTGATTCAGGAAATCGTGTCAGTGGCATAATGACTGTAAAGATGCATACTTCTCCAAATGACTGCCCAACAATTGAACCAGAACCTTTATTTACTTGTCACCCATGCTTAATATTGTCCTGATCCCTGTTCATTCAAGCACTCCCCAACTGCAACAATAGCAAGATCTAATTTCTGCCAATTGATTTTATGGCTGAGATTTAGATTTGTGCCTGACCAATTGCAGGCCGAAAGGAAATTTATGGACCAAAAGCTTCTGCCAACTAATCCCTTCGAAAGAGGTAATAAAAGTAATTTTAATGATTAAATATAACACTTACCCTCTAATAACATCCGGATTGACAACAATGCCTTTGTCATCAATGAAATATATGTCCATAATGGTCCTTAAAAAAGAAAGACATGAATTTATACAGCACCTTTCCTCACTGGTAAACTTTCTTAAGTGTTAAAGGCCCTTGAAGTACTTTTAAAGTCCATTACTGTTGTAATGCTTGAAAAACAGAAACCAATTGATACATAGCAAGCTCCCACAAACAGCAATGTGACCATAGAATCTGCTTTAGCAATGTCCAGTGCAGATAAATTTTATTTTATTTGGGATAGTAAATTTTATTCTGGATTACTGTAGTTGTTTTTCAAAATAGCATTATGGGATCTTTTATATCTACCCAAGAGAACAAACAGGGTTTAACCCCTCAGCTAAAGGACAGCTGAAGTGTCAACCCAGATTACATGGCTAAGTGTCTGGAATGGGATTTGAACCCACAATCTTCTGAACCAGACACAAGACTTCTAACCACTGAGCCACAGCTAAAACAACTCAAGGAAAATAGAAGTTATTTTATCAAACATGATAAAGGACACGGCACATATCCGTAAGCACTGCCATAAAACAGATATATTGATGTCTGTCTAGTCAAAAAAAACATCTGCCTTCCATTAAAATTTGCAGAATAAATGTTGTCATATCTCACAAAATGCAGGAAGTATGTTTCAGTTTACTGGAGTTTTTAACACAAGAGGTAGTCTTACAGCATATTTGATAATATTGTAACGTGACTCATGAAAATCTTCACTAACCTGAAAATTATTAGGATTGGGTATCACTCCATGAATCATTCATTGCCTGAAGCACCTGATACACCAATCAATGTACATGCAGAAACTTCAGTGTGACACTAAAAAACCCTGAAATTGTAAGCTATGACCCAGACTGACCCATTTTTGTATAACAAATGTAAAATAAGCATACTGTAATCTACCCATGATAATGTAATTTTATTCTGCTGTGGTTTTCAGGAAAGATGAAAATGACTTCCACGTCACATTAGGTGATTAGATGATGTTCCTCTATTAAAAATGACTTGGGCAATGAGGGTATAGCATTACAAATGGGCTGCTCATGAAGTGTGACGATACAGCTGGGAGAAGTAGTCAGGCTAACCATAACTAGAAACAGGATAAGCCAGGCACACGGAGGGTGAGGAAAGAGGGGGCTGTGCTTAATGAATACCAACTCGAAGAGGAAAAAAATGATGTCTGCCTTGGGTTATCACAGAAAATTACAGCATAGAATGATGAAATCCAGTCCATTGGGTGCATGATTGGAGATATTTTGATGGCTCCCACTTCCCAGTTCTCTGGAAGATTAGGAAATTTTGTCCAACAGCAGCTCAGTCTAACAGTTGGAGTAGAAGATGTCAGTTCAACAGTGAGAGTGGAGGCAGAGTGGAGAGGCCAGTCCAAGGGGCAGAGTGGAAAGGTCAGTCTGACAGCAGGAGTGGAGAGGTCAGTCATTGATAGGAGTAGGCAGGTCAGTCTGAGGGCTGCAATGAGGAGGAGATTCTAATGGCAGGAGAGGGGCTGCTAGTCTGACAGTGGGAGTGAAGATATCAGTCTGATCTGACACCAGGAGTTGAGAGACCAGTCTGTCAGTAGGTGTGGAAATGCCAGCTTGATGGCTGCAGAGATTAGTCATACAATGGGAGTAGGGAGATTAGTCCAACAGATAAAGTGGAGAGACCCATCCAGTGGTCAGAGTGGAGGGACCAGGCCAGTGATCAGAATGAAGAGACCTGCCCAGTGGTCAGAGTGGAGGGACCAATCTGGTGGTTAGAGTGGAGAGTGCAGTCTGCCAGTGTATAGGTGGGGATTGAGATAAGCTGAATGTAACCCCATCTGCAACATTGTTCGTTCTTGGGGTTTTTGCTAATCCTGATCAGGTTGGGATCAGAGTGCTTGCCATTGATGATCATTAGTATCTGATGAACCATAGTGGTCTCCTATGTGTACCTGCCAGCAATGTGATCAAACTCTACTTCAGTGGAGCTCCAGACAGGCTGATCCCTGTCTTTTTTAAGAAAGAATAGGCAAAGCTTCCAGAAACACTACGAGCTCTATTTCTGGTATTGTTCTTTGCCTTGGTCAAGTGTTTAAGTTACTTCACTACTTTTCTTTAAATACATGTTAATGTAATTAAACAGATATGATTAAAATGGAAGAGATAAAATGGGGGCCACATTCTACTAAGGTTCAGAAGGAAACTTCACAAAGATTTGAGGGACATAGACAAAGAGAAGGGGCATGTGGTTTGGGATATTCAACTAACATAGGAATAAAAAAATTAAGGAAGGAGGTACTTCAAATATTTTATTGAGTAACAAGATTAATGTGTAATTTATGTTGGTTTAAATTTATGTTAACTTATGTTTGTTATGTTTGTACTGTACTATGCTGCTGCTGCAAAAAGCTAATTTTCATGGCATTTGTACCCTGTGTATGTACAATAAACTTGAACTTGTTGAAATTGGGGATGGAGAGGCCAGTCTGGTAGTGGTGCTGGTGGGTCCTTCTTGAATCACCACAGTCCTTCTGGTGAAGGTACTACCACAGTGATGTTGGGGAGGGAGTTCCAGGATTTAAACCTCATTGCATAGAAAGACAAATGGTATATTTCCAAGTCAGGATGTGGTGTGACCTAAAGGGGAATCTGCGGGCAGCAATGTTCCTGTCTGCCTGCCGCCCTTATCCTTCTTGTTTGTAGGGTCCGAGGGGCGTTAACCTGTCAGAATTATCCTGATCTCTAGGAATGGATGATTAATCTCCAGGACACTGTTGCACTCAGCCAAAGGCAAAAACCATAGAAGCATGAAAGATTGTACTTGTTTTGCAAATTTCCTTTTTTTTAATTGCTCACAAAACAACAATGGGGAAAATGGCAGTTTGAATAAGTCAAGATTCAGTCAATTAGGCAATAAAGAATTGATTAGTTTTCCAACTTGTGTGGCAGGGCAGCATGCTGCAATAATGGGTGAGCTTATCAGCCAGTGGCAGGAGAGTGGGGTGAGCAGTTGGAGACAGAGGCCATGGGAAAATGTCTAACTGGTGATGTCAAATGGAGTTAACCCGAAAAGCTTCTCTTTTTATTCAATGGAACAGGGAGCAGACACAAGGTCACTGGGAGACAATTGTTGCTACACTGTGATAGGGAAACGATTGTTAGTGGCTCAGCAGGTGTAGACCACTGCAGTTTGGCTGCCTTTAAATAAAGCATATCGTAGAAGGATGTGTGGGGGATGGATGGTGTGGGGAAGAGGTTTAGTGTGGTGGGGTGATGCAATATTGAGCATGACCTCCATCGTTATGTGTAAGCTGCTAGCAGCCTTCTCCAGCAAGCACTAGGAACTACAAAGTCATATTTTTTATTATTAAAAAAGCCAAAGATAAAAAATAGTTTTTGGCAATACTAATCCATTTTTTTGAGATAGAGTCATTTTTTATCCAGGAGGGGCTTGCGCTGATCTGGTGCTGATCGGAGAAATCTATGGGAATCCTAGATGTTTATTTATATGTGACATAAGTTGCTGTGTCCTCTTCAGGTTGACAACAGAAAACCCATCAGCAGAAATGTGTGTATTGCCTTTTTGTCTTTTCAGGAGGAAAATGGACAATGTTTAATTGTGTGTCATTTCCATTTTTCAGGAGCTATCTGGGAGCTGGACAAAGGAATGTCGGCTCTATTATTCCACTAATGTTCTCAGTTTTTATACGTTCCCCAAGTCTGTGTAAGTAATTCAGCCTGACATGGCATTAATGTAACATTTGACAGGATACTTGTACTGTTTCATATTTAGATTGTCAAGCACAATAAATATTTAAACACTACACATTTTGAATTAATTCAGAACTATGTACCAGAAATTCCCTCAGTTTGATGGATGTTTCTGCGGAAACAGGACAGCAGAAGCCCTGAGGAAATTCCTGGCGCCAAAGTCTAAAGTTCTAATAAAATGCAAATGCCTAACTTGTTCATGCCAATATTCGTAAAGAAGAGGCATATCCCAAACTCAACTAATTTAGACTGGCTCTAATTTTTCATTAAAATATTCAAATCAAATTGATGCAGACTTTTTGTTCCCACAGGAAAGAAACAAAAACATTCTTGATGTCTTTTAGAATTTTTTCCTGACAATTTACCCACCTTTTTAAGTTACTGGTCTTGATTGCTGGTAAAACTTTTGATACAACCACATTGGTTCCAGGCACAGCAGCTTCTAAAATGCTACAATAGAACAAGCATTGTTCAGATCTACTTGGAAAATACTTGTGTTGTATTTAAATGGGTTATATTTTATAATTTTATGAAGAGGATTAGAAGGTAACTTTAAACTGCAAAGAAATGACTAACTGGACATGTGCAGGATTAGATTTCCCAAGAGTCAAAGCAGTTGCAACAAACATTTCAAGTAAAGAGAAGTACTTGTAAAAACAAATATAAGAAATAGAAGCAGGAGTAAGCCATTTGGCCTGTTCCATCATTCAATAAGATCATGGCTGAACCTATGCTTCGAGTCAACTTCCCTCATCCCAATCCTTTAATCTCTTTATTCTCCTGATATCCAAATATGTATTGATCCTTGAGTGTACTGAGTGACTGAGGAACCATGGCATTGTGAAATCCATCATTTCAAAGTTTCACGGCACTCTGCGTGAAGAAATTTCATCAGATTTGACACTTATCTTTAAACTAGTTCCTAGTTCTAAACTTTCCACTGAGAAGTCTCCCAACACTTAACCAGTCAGTCCATCTTAGAATCTTGTATGCTTCAATGAGATTACCACTCATTCTTCTAAACTCCAGTGAGTAAGCATAGGCCAATTTTAATATCCCTTCATGGTTTAGCCCCAGGAACCTGTCTAGTAAAGTTCTGCTGAACTAACACTAACTCTGAAAGAACATTGTTTTTATCATGCCTATGATCTCCATGGGGCAGATCTCACTATTGTTACACAGGCAAACCCAATAGTCAATTTGCACCCAGCATGGTCCTGCAAACAGCAATGAAATAAATTAATCTGTAGGTGTCGGTTGAGAGATGAATGTTGGATGGTTACATGGATGACTCTCTGCTTTAGGAGCTGGTTTAGAACAAGACCAATGGAGGGACCAGTTTTCAGCTCATCTGAAAGATAACACTTCCAAAGAGCAGTGCTTCCTCATTACTGCACTGAAGTCAGAGAGTTATAGAGTTATAGGGCAATACAGCACAGATACAGGCTTTTCGCTACAACAAGTCCATGCCAACCACAGTACCCCCCAGCTAGTCCCAATTTCCTACGTTTGGACCATATCCCTCTAAGCTCCGCCCCTCCGTGTACTTATCCAAGTGCTTCTATTGTACCTGCCTCAACTACTTCCTCTGGCAGCTCGCTTCATATATTCACCATCTTCTGCGTGAAAAGGTTGCCCCTCAGGTCCCTTTTAAATCTTTCCCCTCTCACCCTAAATCTATGCCCCCCCCCTTGTTTTGGACTCTCCTACCCTGGGGAAAAGACTGTTACTGTCCATTTTATCTATGCCTCACATAATTTTAAACATTTCTATAAGGTTGCCCCTCATCCTCCTATGTTCCAAGGAATAAAGACCTAGTCTGGCCAACCCCTCCCTATAACTCAGGCCCACGAGTCCTGGTAACATCCTCATAAATTTTTTCTGCACTCTTTCCAGTTTAACCACATCTTGTCTATAATACGGTGACCAAAACTGTACACAGTACTCCAAGTGCGGCTTCGCCAATGACTTATTTAACTGCAACATAACATCCCAACTCCTATACTCAGTGCCCTGACTGATGAAGGCCAGCATGCTAAATGCCTTTTTCACCACCCTGTCTATCTGTGACGCCGCTTTCAATGAACTATGCATTTGCACTCCTAGGTCCCTCTGTTCCATTACACACCCTGGTGCTCTATCGTTCATAGTGTATGCCCTACGCTGGTTTGACTTTCCAAAATGCATCACCTCACCCTTGTCTGTAGTGTTATTTTAGATCACAGGGTCAGATCTAAAATGAGAAGCAAACTCAACAATTCACTTCTTTGGAAGCAAGAGTGACTACCATTCACTCCAAAACTCTTTAATCATGCTTAACTGACCTCTTGGGGCAGCATTTTCTTCACTTATTTCTGGACTCCTTCATTGGTATCCCTGGGTTTGTTCAATCCCAATAACAGAGTAAGCAGTGAGATGCAATACCATGCAGTAGGATGGACATGCCCCTGGGAGGACTTGAAACTAATTTTATATCCTATGAAGCCTCATTAGTTCCCAGGAAGCAAGATCGATGAAACCTTTTGCTGATAACTACCCCCTACCTTTCAGATCAGTGCCCTCCTATAAATTCTACAAGGTATTGAACATTTTTGATATGTAGACCCCATAACTTTGCCCTACCTCAGTATTTGTTTCTCCATGAGGAGTACTGTTCCTGGCAGCTTGTCAAAAACTAATTGTAATTTACTGCTCCCATTAACGACATAGACCTAAAGAGAAAAATCAATCTCAGTTACACGTAATGAATGAAACTCAACTACATTTGGCCAATATGTGGATAGATTTGTCAGAACCTTTAGGGTGCTATTTAATGCCAGGAAAATATTGGCCCCAAATAACATTGAATATGTCCAGGACAAACCTCTGCACCAGTTGTAACAATTCTAACTTTTGTTTCCATGAGGAGTCTTGTCCTAATTTTGCAAAAGGGGAACTGAATGGAAAGCAGGAATTTGACAAGCTGTTGGTAAATATTTCCTCTGCCTAATATAAAGCAAATTATTAATATCAGTATTTCTGCATATTTTTGAGAAGGGAGGAGTCACTTGCTCCAAAAAATAGCCAAGGCAGAGGCACGACTGGGGTCAGAGCCTGTGATCCTAGCCTGGTAGTGTCTCCAATGAGACCAGATACACTGGTCCAACAAACAGTTGATCTAGGGTCTGATGAGGTGTCAGGGCTAGAGTGTGCTTGGATCCGCCCTGGCACACTGGAGCACTCGCTCAACATAGTATTTGGAGTGTTAGCCTGATTCAGGTGTGGCCTGTTTCATTTGCTGAGTTGTTGTGAATGGAATTGAATATCATGCAACGTACTGCAAACATCCCCACTTCTGCCAAGATTATGCTGTGCCCCTTATCACATTACCAGTTTTGACAAATTGTCATTGATCTGAAATCGTTAACTCTTCCAACAGATGCTTCCAAATGTGCAAAACATATTCAGCAATTTCTGTTTTTATTTCAGGTTTACAGAATCTGCATGCTTTGTTTGCTTTTCAATATACAGAGAAAGTTTGATATTTCAGTGAAATGGAAGCTTACTTCTAATAAGTGATGAACAGTGTTGCTGGGTTTTCCCCCATCAACGGCGACAATTTTTATCTTCCAACATCCCTTTAGAGATAATTCCAAATGATTTTTTATCCTTAAAATAAAAAATGAAAGAAGTATTTGCTATGAATTTGTTCTGTTTAATTGTCAGATACACACAATTTGTCCCTGAAGTTACACCACATCTGGTCTCTCGCACATGCCCAATACCTTTTGCAGCTGCACTGACCGCTGTGCCTTCAGTTGTTCTGGCACTAAGCTCTGGAATTCTTGGGTATAGTGATGATACAATGGCTAAGTTACTGCACTAACAAGCCAGAGAACTGGCTTCAAATCCCTCAATAGTAGCTAAATTGGTAAATTTGTTCAATTAATAATCTGGAATTTAACCAACAACTAATCTTAGCAATGACGGCCTCAAAATTGACACTGGATGGTCATGAAAATCCATCCGGATCACTAACATCTTTCAGGACATGAAATCCAATGCTCTTACCTGGTCCGGCCCATATGTGTCTCCAGACCCACCAATGTGGTTGACTTTAATGGACTACTCGGTTATACTATTACTGTTATGTTCCTTAAAACAAACTTCTTTGCCCACATTTTTATCTTGTTACGTGGTTTAGTGTCAACTTCTCTTGGATAACACTCCTGTGAGGAGCCTTGAGATGTCGCACCACATTTAAAACCACATTACAAAGTAATAAGTTCAATAATGCAATTAGAAGTATCTCTAATGGTTAGAATGCCAATCTCATTACCACAGGAAGTGACTGAGGTAAATAATGGAAGTGTTGAAAAAGAAACTGGAGGAGTACATAAGAGAAAAGGGAATAGAAAGACTTGCTGAAAGCCTGAAGTGAGGTGAATGGAACAAAATGAGCTTCATGTGGAATATAAACACCAGTACTGGCCAGGTGGATTGAATGGTCTATAGTGCACAAATCTGTCAACTGTTTAATAAAAGACATTCTTGTAAGCCATTTCACAATATGAATTTTGCAGAGGCCAGGGGGAACAAGAGAAGTTTGTTAAAATATCTTCCACACACATCTCAATAGCAATATAATGTGTTGAATGATCACTACAATTTGTTTTATTCCAATTGCAACGTTCTTCCAACAGAGGTATATACTGACATAAATAAAACAGAGAAAAAAGAAATGATTTGTCACGGACATTTTAACTATTGGACCTCCTTCAAATAGAGCTGTACTGACTTTTACTTAAAATTCATTTTCATGATCTGCCCTTTGCTTCTATTGCCCATCCTGACTTACCCTTGAGAAGATGGTAGTGAGCTGCCTTCTTGAACTGTTGCAGTCCTTCTGGTGAAGGAAGAGCAGGGACTTGGGAACATCACTACCTGCAGTTTTGCCTCCAAGTCTAGCATGATCTTGACTTAGAAATGTATTAAAGCAGCACTCTTTAGTGTTGATCTTCCTGAGAGTTGTCATTAAACTCATCCAGGCAACTAGGGAGTATTCCACAATACTCTTGACATGTCATGTATATAAAGATAAAGCCTTGGAGTGTCAGGAGTCGCTGACCTCCTCTTGGATTCATATTTACGTCCCTGGTCTAATTGAGTTGCTGGTCAATGGTTACCCGAGGATGTTGATGGTAATGCCACTGAATGTCAGGGGTACATGGTTAGACTGCCTAGACAAATATGGGTTCTGTGAGAGTTGATTGAGTGTGGCAGAGAGCTACAGCCAGGCAACCATTTGTGGCAGAGTAAAGAAGAAGATGCAATGCAGTCAGGATTCCTTGTGTAGCCCAGAGGAATGTTCCTGCTCCTCTTTGCCCCCAAAGAAACTGTAAGAGGATTGGCTCTCCTTTGTTGATCTTTGTTGACTGATTTCCCTGAAGAGTTTGGCAAATGGTGCCAACATCACTATTGCCAATTAGAATGGCCTCAGTGTTACTGGGGAGATGGAGAAGTTGTGTAAGAAGCCAAAAACAATTGAGTATGTTGCTAAGGATGAGGATGTATTCCATATGTTAAAGTCTTTAAACATTCCCACTCCCTGATCCACACTTCCCTGGCTTGCATAGATTAATACTAAGACCCGAATGAACCTCAACACTGGAATCTGAATGAAAATGCCCGTTAAAAAGATGAGTGGCACATGTGCCAAATGATGCCACTGAGTGCCACACTGCTCAGATTTTACTGTACGTCCTATCCTATTCTTATTGGGTGGGCAGTCCAAGTAGAGAGTAGGTGGTTAAGACAGAGGCTGAAACATTCAAACACTAATAGAAATTGAACCTTTTGTGAGTTTTCAGTCATTCATTAATAACAGCAGATATCGGAGTTATATGTTACCCACCGTAGACTGCCTTCCCACATATACTTGCTGTTCAAAGATGTTTGAACATAAAAGGATTCTGTTGTTGTTTTGTTGACTGGTGATGCCCCCGGCACAGTAAAATTGACTTCTCCAATGTGGAATGTGATAGCACCATTCTTTCCAGCATCACGGTCAGTGGCCTAAACATACAGAAATATTACCATTGCACAGCTAACCCTGCTACTAATAAATGAAATTGATATGTTCAGTTCCTACAGTTAAAGCTTTATATGTGTGATGGCTAGCTGATATTGAAATACAATGGCGGGAAGGAGCTACAAGAAATGAAACTGTATAAAATTTAAACAGAACAGTAGAGCAGGTGTAGGGCAAACTCAATAATTGGCCAGGGGATAAATAAAGTTAGGGAACATAAATGTAAAAATATGGTAATAATGATGGCAGGGTTGAGCTTACAATCAGGTGAGCCATGATCTTATGAAATGGTGGAGCAGGCTTGCGGGACAAAATGGCCTACACCTGTTCCCAACTTTTACATTTGTAAGCATATATGTTAAAAATAAAGTTAGAGTCATTGCTGAAATGAACACACAAAATATTGGAAATATTCATTAAGTCAGGCAGCACCTGTGGAAAGAGAAACAGATCCGGGAAAAGAGAGGAAACAAGTTAATTTTAAGTTGCAGAGAAGGTGGGGGAAGGATGGATGGGACAAAGGAAATATCTTGATAAGGCAAGGCCAGGATTGTCATGGGGATAAGTTGTATAGGTCATCTGATCAGTGGGCTATTGAGTGCAGTTGGGGAGAGAGAAAAGTGGCACAAAAGCTGAGATGAGGGCAGTTAAAGAATGAGAATACAAAGAAATGTGAAGAGGCTGTTGGGCATGAAATAAAAACTGAGTCAATATCACTGAAAGACAACTTATAGCAGAAATAGCCAGCTCTAATTCAGAGAAAGTGTGTTACTTGAAGTTGTAGAATTCAATATTGAGTTCAGAAGGCTGTAACATGCCAAGACAACAGATATGGTGCTGTTCTTTATTAAGAATTGGTATTTCATTAATGAAAAAATTGTTTCCATTAATGGGAAGAAAAAATTAGAGGTCAGCAGTATAATCAAGTAAGACATCAAATGGGGAATTCGGAAGAAGTTTACTTACCCACAGAGTGGTGAAATTGCGTTATTTTCAACCGTAGGAAGTGACTAACGTGAATGAAATGGATGCATTTAAGGACAATACGTATAATGGAGAAGGGAACAGCTGATTATCCAGATATAAATAAATGATATAATGGGAGGCAATTTGAATGGAACACAAACACTACATGGATTCACTATTCTGAATGATATATTTCTATGTTGTGTATTCTATGGTCCAGTATGTCTATGCATATACAAAGAGGTTTGGATGCATATTGCATGAGCAATGACAAATTCACATGCAGTGTAAGCACCAAATGCATTAATTATGTAGAAGTGGTCTTTCTTGCACTCTTATTTAAAAGCATGTATCCATATTTTTCACTACCAGGCATACTATCATATTTGTAGTTGAACACTGAAATATATTTCATGGAATGTCAATAAACCCCTGGATTATTCTGAGGTGGATCAATTTAGCCTTGGATCTGAAAACAGAATTGCTAAATTGCCTCCAAATGCTAACATATTTTCATACAATATATGTACTACTCTTCAATTTGGAGATGAATCCTATCACTTCTCTCCATTTGAAGAGCGAGAAGAGAATTGTCATCACCAAGTGTTTAATTTTCATCGAGCCGAAAGGTTAACTGGTATCCAGCAGCATTTTTTTTGACCAACCTCCTTGACTATTTTTAAGTGCACAATGCTATATGATGCAATGAATTTTGACTTGGGTTATGTTGTATAACAAATCTCCAGGTGGGGTTCCACCTACCATCATCTCCTCCCCATCTGGTTCCACCCATCACCCACCAGCCTCCATTCCACCCACCCCCCTCGTACTGCTATATACCAGCAATCTTTCCCCTTCCCTCTCAGTCCTGATGCAGGGTCTCGACCTGAATCATCAACTTACACTTCTTGCCTCCATGGATGCTGCTTGGCCCACTGAGTTCTTCCAGTGTTCTGTTTGTTGTTCATGACTAGATCCCCATGCAGGGCACACATCTGCCACTCTGAGTGGCAGTTCAGTGCATTCATCTCAGGCTTGGGAATGTTCAGTGGGAAGGAGACAATAAGTGAGGAAATGTCCTGTGTTCTGCATGCTCTATACCTTCTGTGGCTGGGAGATTCCTCTGAGCAAGAACCTGCTGCATTTTCTGCAGTCTGTGGTATCTGAATCCCGAATAATTTCTCATCCATCTGCACTATTCGTGGTAGACTTATCCTGGGAGTATGCTAAGCCCAACTGTATAGCCAGGCTCAGATAAAGTATGCCAAAACAATAAAATAAAATATTAAAAAGAGTTGACGTAACCTACCTCTAACACTGCAACCTCTAATCCCTCAGTGACAAATTCCAACACAACAACTGCAAGAAAACCACAAACAGACATTAGGTACCTTACTTTTAGTATTGGTCAGATTAAATCCCTTTAAAGAAACACATCTAGCTATAAATTTAGAAAACTTGTAGCCAAGAAACAATTATGACTAATTTTTAATGGCAATTGTTTTTAGCATGGTAAATTATAATTCCCCTAATGTAGAACCAATGACTAAATATAATTATTTGAAGAATAGCTGGAAATGCAAGAACTGTGAAAACATGCATAATGACACAAATTAGTGATAATAGTCTGAATTATATATTTCTATTTCATATTAACAATTAATTTAAAACTGATGCTATTCTTTATCATAACCTAGTAATAAATTACTATTATAGACCTTACAGAATGTCAACACATTGAAAGGATACAGATATTATAGAGGTATAAAGACAGTCATTTAAGCAAGTTAGCTCTCTAAATTACCACCAGTAGCAATTAACCCAGTTAGATCCAATTACAAGAACATAAGAACCAAGGCTAGGATTAGGCTACTTGAACCCTCAATCATGCTCTATCATTTAGTTAGACTTTTACCTCAAATGTGCATTTTTATACTAAGCCTATATCTCTCAAAATCCAAAAATCTCTCAACTTATCTTGCATATACCAGTGACCAACCATCCACAGTTTTTCTGGATAAAGAATTTCAAAGATCCACAACATTTTCAGTGAAGAAACGTCTTATGTTAATCCTAAAGGGCTGATATTTTACCTTGAGACTGGAACTGCTCTGGTTCCAGTCTCAAGGTAAGATATCAGTCCTTTAGGATACCCCAGTCAGGGCAATCATCCTCCCAATGTCTACCTTCTTGAGGCCTTTGAAAATTTTATAATCTGGAAGTTCTGGTGTCATGGTTGTGCATATTGGACAATTGTATTTTGATGAAATATCTTCATGAAAGAAAATTGCGGACTTACTGCATAAATTGAACAGTCTACAGTTTTTCTTCTCGGTCCAAATGAATCTGATGTGCTAATGCACAAATTCGACCTGACAAATGCACTGGGCTTCAGCTGAATGCAAGACATGTCTGGTGCCATTTTCCACCACACAAGTGTGACCTGCAGATGACACAGGCCACGCAGTGAAGCATGAGTCCTGAGATAGATAACCTTCTGCTTTGAAGTTCTGGGTCATTCTTCCTTCAGCAGACCAGAACTGTACAGTACATAGTCCTCTGGATATGTTTTTGGCAAATTCCTATGTACCTGCAGCAAGACCAGTTGGGCTAGAAATTTGGGTGTGCAGAGCTTTTTTTTAAAAATGATTGATTTTTTTGTAGAAGCAGAAGATAACTTTGACCACTTGTGGGTTGCACTATGCCATTCTGGATATTTGACTAGGCACTTCCCATTGCCATTCACCTTTATGCTTTTGATATGATTTCCATGTCAAATGTAATCAATCATCTCAATACCCATGCAACATCCCTATAAGGTTGTTCTGAGCAGCAATTTTTGACAGGCAATGGACCAACTAGGTAGTAATAATGCAAGTCTGAATGGGACTCCATTTACATAAGTCTCAACACTTCCTTGCTTTCCAAACCCTAACCCCTCCACAATACTAGCCCTTATTGGCCCAAGTCCCAATCCCTCTAATCCCACAAACTGGTTGTCCTGATGCTTTGAACTCTCCAGTTGTCCCAAGCTCCTGAACTCCTCAATCACTCTTCCCCCCATTAACAGAACAAGGCTCTCGTCCACCCACAAGATGCTAATCATTGGCGAACAATGTCTGCCTCAGTGCTTGGAGTGTGCAAAAGCAGCTCAGTAGTGTCCAATGCCTTGGGTCTTGACTTCCAGGGAAGTTTGCAATGGCAGGCATGTAATGGAAATGCACAGCACAATAACCTTATGGCATACCTTTTAGATTACACATCAATTTCTAGGCTTTTTACCTTCATGCTCCCATCCTTTTGAAAGGAAATGATTAAATTATAATTTGCTTTCAATTGTTTGATGTAACTGTGTTAACTTTTTGTGATTTGTGAACAGAGAGACAAAAATCTCTCTGGACACCTGCACTTCAATGTCTCTCAACTTTCAAACAATGTCCTTTGTTCTCCATCTTCCTGAGCAAACTCAATAACTTCATAATTCTCCACAAAATATTCAATCTGCCACATTCATGCTTACTTACTTAATCTGTATACCTTCATAGCTTTCAGCCCTTCTTACAATTCTTACAGGTTATTTTCTCAACTGGCTTTATATTGTCAACAAACCTGGATATTCAATCCTTCTACAAAAGCCACAGAAGTAGATTGTAAGTAGCTAAGGTCCAAATTCTAATCCTTGCTCTACCTCAGTGATTGCATACCACCAACTTGAAAATGACCCATTTATTTTTATTCTCCCCATTAACATATCCTTGCCCTGTGAAAACATATTATCTCCAATCCCATGATTCGTACATTTGTATAATAGCCTTATGTATGGTAGCTCACTAGATACTTCTTTAACATCCTCATTTACTACATTCAATGGTTCTCTCTTATCTACCTTACTATTTAATTTCAAAAGACTCTAATAGATTTGGAAAACTATTTCCTTTTCATAAATGCAGATCAAAAATGTAGATCCTAAGCAAATTATGACTTTTCCAAGTACTCTGTTATCATGTCCCTAATAAGAGATTCTAGTGTACTTCTTTGCCCAAAGAAGGATATATTTACCTTGGATCCAGTGCAGAGCAGTTCCTTATGCTAGTTCCAGGAACAAGGGAGTTATTCTATGAGGATTTAGTAAGATTGACTTTACTCGCTGAAGTTTAGAAGAATGTGAAATGATTTAGCAGAAACATCAGATTCCGAGAATTGACTGAATAAATGCAGAGGTTGTTTCCTCCAAGTGCGGAAACTGGAAACACAGCAGATTGTCTCAAAGTGAAAGGCCACCTATATAGCCCTGAGATTAAATTTCTTTGCTCAAAAGATTGTAAATTGTTGGAATTCTCCTCCTTAAAGTTCCATGGTGCTCAGTCACGGAGTACATTCAAGGCTGAAATAAATAGATTTTTGGACTGCAAGAGAATCAGGGAATATGGATATGGTTCAAGAACAAGAATGAAAATGATTGGCTAAAGAACCAAAAATGACATAAAGAAAAATGTTTTATGGAGAACACCATTAAGGTATAGAATATAAGAGCAGAATCATTTGCAACATTCCAAATGGGACTTGCATAAATATCTGAAGGGAAAGAATTTGCAAAGCCATAAGGAAAGTATAAAGGAAGTGGGCCTAGCTGGTTTGTTCTTACATAGAGCTAGTATGGACTCAGGGGCTGAATGATCTCCTTCCATGCTGTAACCTTTCTGTGATTCTGTTAGCAAGGGGTAGTGGGGTTGAGGACTTGAGGCCCAGAAATTGGGTTGGAATGCTTTGTTTGGTAAGAAAGTAATTTACAGAAAATTAGGTTTTAAATGCATTTATTTGATGTTTCCTCCTCAGACAGATGACTAACATGTTTGAGATTGTTATATTTATGGTGATAGTCAAATCAGGTATGGAAAAAATGCTAAGTGTGTGGGCTCAGGTTGGGTTTGGGTCAGATTTAATTTTATATGTAGGCAAACTTCAAACAGAATGAGACGACAGACTCAATGGGTTTACACCTGCTTAGAACCATAAAACCATAGAACAATACAGCACAATACAGGCCCTTTGGCCCACCATGTTGTGTCGACCTTCTAACCACACCCAAGACTATCTAACCCCTTCCTCCCACATATCCCCCTATTTTAAATTCCTCCATGTGCTTATCTAACAATCTCTTGAACTTGACCAACGTATCAGCCTCCACCACCAACCCAGGCAGCGCATTCCATGCACCAACCACTTTCTGGGTGAAAAACCTCCCTCTGACATCTCCCTTGAACTTCCCACCCATTACCTTAAAGCCATACCCTCTTGTATTGAGTATTGGTGCCCTGGGAAAGAGGCACTGGCTGTCCACGCTATCTATTCCTCTTAATATTTTGTATACCTCTATCATGTTTCCTATCATCCTCCTTCTCTCCAATGAGTAAAGGCCTAGCTCCTTTAATCTCTCCTCATAATCCATACTCTGTAATCCAGGCAGCATCCTGGTAAATCTCCTCTGCACCCTCTCCAACGGCTCCACATCCGTCCTATAATGAGGCGACCAGAATTGGACACAGTAGTCTAAGTGTGGTCTAATCAGAGTTTTGTAAAGCTGCATCATTACTTCGCTGCTCTTAAACTCGATCCCACAATTTATGAATGCTAACATCCCGTAAGCTTTCTTAACTACCCTATCCACCTGTGAGGCAACTTTCAGTGATCTGTGGATATGAACCCCCAGATCCCTCTGCTCTTACACACTGCCCAAGATCCTGCCATTCACCTTGTACTCCGCCTTGGAGTTTGTTCTTCCAAAGTGTACCACCTCACACTTCTCCGGATTGAATTCCATCTGCCACTTCTCAGCCCAGCTCTACATCCTATCAATATCCGTCTGTAAGCTTCAACAGCACTCCACACAATCCACAACACCACCAATCTTTGTGTCGTCTGCAAACTTGCTAACCCACCCTTCCACCCCCTCATTAAATCATTAATAAATATTAATAAAAGTAGAGGTCCCAGAACCGATCCCTGTGGGACACCACTAGTCACAGCCCTCCAATCCGAATGCACTCCCTCCACCACAACCCTCTGCTTTCTACAGGCAAGCCAATTCTGAATCCACACGGCCAAGCCCCCCAGATCTCTTGGCCTCTGACCTTCTGAAGAAGCCTACCATGTGGAACCTTGTCAAATGCCTTACTAAAATCCATGTAGACCACATCTACTGCACTACCCTCATCAATCTTCCTGGTCACCTCCTCAAAGAACCCTATCAGGCTTGTGAGGCAAGATCTTCCCTTCACAAAGCCATGCTGGCTGTCCCTAATCAGTCCATGTTTCTCTAAATGCTCATAGATCCTATCTCTTAGAATCCTTTATAACAGCTTGCCCACCACAGACGTAAGGCTCACTGGTCTGTAATTCCCTGGACTATTCCTACTACTTTTTTTGAATAAGGGGGCAACATTCGCCACCCTCCAGTCATCCGGTACCATTCCCGTGGACAATGAGGACTCAAAGATCCTAGCCAATGGTTCAGCAATCTCCTCCCTCACCTCACACAGCAGGCTGGGGAATACTCTGTCAGGCCCCAGGGACTTATCTGTCCTAATATTTTCTAACAGCTCCAACACAGCCTCTCGCTTGATATCTACATGCTCTAGAACAGTACCCTTACCAACACTGTCCTCAGCGTCATCAAGACCCCTCTCCTTGGTGAATACTGAAGAGAAGTATTCATTGAGAACCTCACCCACTTCCACAGCTTCCAGGCACATCTTACCACCTTTGTCTCTAATCGTACCTACCTTTACTCTAGCCATCCTTCTGCTCTTCATGTACAAGAAAAAAGCCTTGGGATTCTCCTTAACCCTACTCGCCAAAGCCTTTTCATGTCCCCTTCTTGCTCTCCTCAGCCCCTTCTTAAGTTCCTTCCTTCCTACTCTGTATTCCTCACGAGCCCTATCTGACCCTTGCTGCTTACACCTTATGTATGCTGCCTTCTTCTTCCTAACTAGTTGTTCCACCTCTCTTGTCACCCATGGTTCCTTCACCCTGCTATTCCTTCTCTGCCTCACCGGGACAAATTTATCCCTAACATCCTGCAAGAGATCCCTGAACATCGACCACATCTCCAAAATACATCTCCCTTCAAAAATGTCATCGTACTTTACGCTCTCAAGTTCTCGCCTTATAGCCTCATAATTTGCCCTTCCCCAATTAAATATCTTCCCGTCCTCTTTGCTCCTATCCCTGTCCATGACAATGCTAAAGGTTATGGAGCAGTGGTTGCTGTCCCCCAAATGCTCACCCACCGAGAGATCTGTCACCTGACCTGGTTCATTACCTAAAACTGGATCTAATATGGCATTCCCTCGTCGGCCTGTCAACATACTGTGACAGGAATCCGTCCTGAACACACTTAACAAACTCTGCCCCGTCTAAACCTTTGGCACTAAGCAGGTGCCAATCAATATTTGGGAAGTTGAAGTCTCCCACGATAATAACCCTGTTATTTTTGCATCTTTCTAAAATCTGCCTCCCAATCTGCTCCTCAGCATCCCTGTTGCTACCGGGGAGCCTATAGAATACTCCCAGTAGAGTAACTACTCCTTTCTTGTTCCTAACTTCCACCCATATTGACTCTAGAGAGGATCCTTCTACATTATCCACCCATTCTGCAGCTGTAATAGTGTCCCTGACTAGTATTGCCACCCCTCCCTATCCCTTTTAAAACACTGGAAACCAGGAATATTCAATATCCATTCCTGCCCTGGTGTCAGCCATGTCTCTGTAATAGCCACAATATCGTAGTCCCATGTACTTATCCAAGCTCTCAGTTCATCTCCCTTATTCCTGATGCTTCTTGCATTTAAGTAAATGCACTTTAGCCCATCCACCTTTCTACTTCAAGCTTTCACTGTACCTCGGTACAAGTGACAATAATAAACCAATACCAATACCAATACTTTTATACCCTGTACTCTGCTTCTCATTCCTCAAAGCCTCTCTACTTGTTAGATCTGACTTTTCCCCATCCCCTTCTTCCTCTGACCTACCCCCTGGTTCCCATCCCCCTTGAAAACTAGTTTAAACTCTCCCGAACCACCTTAGCAAACCTGGCTGTGAGGTTATTGGCACCCCTTGGGTTCGGGTGTAACCCGTCCTCTCTGTACAGGTCCCACCTACCCCAAAAGAGATCTTAATGATCCAAAAATCTAAAACCTTCCCTCCTGCACCAACTTCTCAGCCACACATTTATTTACCATCTCCTCCTATTCCTACCTTCACTATCGTGTGGCATTGGCAGCAATCCCGAGATTGCTACCCTTGAGGTCCTGTTCTTCAGCCTTCTGCCTAGCTCCTTAAACTCACTTTTTAGGACCTCATCCCTCTTCCTACCTATGTCGTTGGTACCAGCATGAACCACGACTTCTGGCTGTTCTCCCTCCCGCTCAAGAATTCTGTGGACCCGATCAGAGACATCCCGGACCCTGGCACCTGGGAGGCAACATACCATCCGGGATTCATGCTCACTGCCACAGAACCTCCTATCTGTTTCCCTAACTATTGAGTCCCCTATCACTACTGCCCTCCTCTTCTCCACCCTTTTCTTCTGAGCAGAAGGACCAGTCCCAATGCCAGAGACCTGGCTACTGCTGCTTGATCCCTGTAGGTCATCCCCCTCAACAGCTTCCAAAGCGGAAACCCTGTTATTGAGGGGAACAGCCTCCAGGGTTCTCTGCACTATCTGCCTGTTCGTTTTCTTTTTCCTTTTCTCTCCCCTGACAGTCACCCTTCTATCTACTTCTTACGACTTTTCCTAATGAAAAACTTTTCTCTTTCCCTCCTTCCTTAATTTTAACGAACCATGTTGTATACTTATAATATATTCTAATAAATGCAGATAACACTGACAGTAGATGCTGCTGATAATAAAAAGCACAAAATGGGATCCAAAGAATGACATAAAGTAAAATCGACTTTGCTAATCTACCCTGAATAAATAACTCAAACACTTAGCGAAATATTAAGATGTTCTCATGGGAGCAGTAATGTTGCCAGGAACACTTGAAGGGGGGGGGGGGGGGTGGGGGGGGGGGTTGTGTGCAGAGAGACAAAAGTGGAAGAAGGCATTGAATGTGTGAGCTTCCTTTTATTTCAGAAGTGGATTAGAAAGGGAGCAATGACCTGGAGAAAATCTCTGGCAAAAACAAAACAAATGCAAAGCTGAGAGATAACAAAACAAACCCAATTTAGCTCACTGAACAGGAACAAGCATCCCACAATCCTGGACATCTTTTCAATCATTTAACCACTTCTTGCCTTGCATTCAAGCATCTTCCTGTGTGTGCATGCCTTTATGTACTCCTCATTCTGCTCCTTTCCAAACAACTTTTCTTTGAAAATTCTTTCAGTTCTGGGGAAGGGTTAACACTCAAATTATTTCAGCTGTCTTTCCACAATTTGTGGTTTTATTCCTCAGTTTCTGTCTTACCATTTTAGATTAAATTCAGCCGTTATTTCCAGTCTCTGTATATTTTGAGAGAAATATAAAAAGCACTGCAGTAAAATACAACTATACCAAATGGGAGGCATTCTTGGTAGCATTTCACCTGATCCTGCAAGCTGCTGCCACGGCATGCAGCTGTCTGTTTCCAATTCAATGCGACATTCAATAAGGTTAGCAGACTGCTCAATGACAAGGAAACAGGTCAACCACAAGAGGGAGAAGCCTTCCTTTTCACACTCTCCCTAAACATCCCAGGATCCTGCAAAGCAGTAATGCGTCTGCTAAATAAAGCATTGTATGTTACTCATGTCAGTCTTGTGGTTTGTCAGTGAGATATTACATATTCAGTCTGGGCACCATTGGTGCAATAGACGGGCTCCTTGGTCAATCTTCACATCATTCTGATAAATTACTCGGAAGTTTATTCCAGAATACAATTGCCCATTCACTAGTCCCTCTATAGAAGTTCTTTCTAACAGGCAGAAATTGTCAATGGAAGCATGGGATGTGTGCAGATGATAAAGCAGGAGGCAAGCATACATTTCACTCATCAGTGGGGAGGTCCTACCCCAACAGGGTTATATCATACTGGGTCTTCACAGGGCGAGACATCCCGAGAAAAATAATGGACACTGTTTGTCCATTGCATTTTGGCCCAATGTTGTAATTTAAGGAAGGCCACTGTTCGAGTGGAATACCTCCTCTAAAGCGCTAGTCAATGGCATATCTTGTGTTGAGTAATGGATTTAAGTAATATTATATATTATTTATTCCGTTGAATAAACTTCCTTAGATGAGTGAGTATAATTAGACTTACAGCTCAATTACTTCTCCACAGGTCAGCCACATCTCAGTAGTCAAGCTGCAGTATTTGGATGACACTTGTGTTCAGCAGAACTCAGATGCTGAACTCCAAGCCATCATTAATGCTTGTGCTAAAGCATCTACTCAACGTCCACAGAACAAAGCTCCTCTCCCAACCTACCCCCGTTGCACCATGCAGCCCTCTGATAAAAAAGGTTCATGCTGAGACCCTGGAAAATGTGGACCATGTTCCATATCTCAGGAACCACCTCTTGGCAAAAGAGGACATTGATGATGAAATTCAGAACAGGCTTCAATGGCCAACACAGCTTTTGGATGACCGAAGAAATAGGGTATTTGCAGATCAAGATCTCAGACCTGACACAAAACTTATGGTCAGTTAGGCAGTAGTGATTCCTGCCCTCCCACTCACTCTGAGACCTTGAATACCAACAGCAGACATCTCAAGGCTGTGGAAACAGGCTCAAGTTATGTTCAGTCAGCTCTGCTGGGCTGGCCACATCATTCGCATGCCCAATGTAAGTTTTGTGATATAGACACTCTTTTCTGAGTTCTGTCATCGGAGAGTTTATCAGGTGGACACAGGAAGACAGCCTCAAAGCCTTATTGAAGAAATAAAATATCCCTGCTGACTCCTGGAAATATCTGGGCCATGAGGTTCAGCAGAAGTATTTGGGATGATATTGAGACCCTCAAGTCTTGACATCGGGCACACTCAGAAATGGACCACTTTACAATCTGTCCATCCGCCTCCTCCCCATCTGTGGAAAAATCTGCAGTTCCCTCATTGGCCTCATTTGCCACCTCAGAAACTACAAAACCGAGGTGGAAGTAAGTCATCTTTGTTCTCAAACAACTGCCTACAGAGAACTGTTTTTCAGACAACGTATTAACCAAAAGTGTGTCTGATCTCTTGGGTGATGAGAAAGAAACATCCACTGATGTGATCTAGATAAACATTTAGATTGTTCCTGAAGCTGTGGCCAAGGTTCCGATCCTTAACCAAAGTCAGCAAAAGCATATTCAATTATTTTCTGTTTGTGGGATCTGGCTGAGTGCAATCTGGTAAGAACATCTGTATACGTGACAAGAAAACTATATTTTGTCTCTGAAGCATTTAGGACATTGTATAGAAACTAAGGGCTTCTGTTATCTCTACATTTTATTTTACACTGCTCACTTGGCCAGTCTTCCACCTTACAGCTTCATTTGAATCTTTACTACCAGTATCCCCATTCACATGGTATCCCATTCAGCCATCAATGCACACAGAGTACTCCTGCTCTGGTAATGCCACGATATCAACATTTTCATTTTTATGTTTAAATCTCACGATGATGCATTTATGTACACTATCTAAATATTCAACAGACACGGGAAATGCTGGAAAAACCCAGCAGGTCAGACAGCAGGTCTGTGGAAAAAGATACAGTCAATGTTTCATGCCTGCAATCCTTTACGAGAATTGGGAAAGAGAGATATGTGTGTTAGTTTTCACTAGGAGAGAAGTTGTGGGAGGTTGTATAGAAAAAAGGGAATGTCAGTGATAGGATGAGTTGAGAAACAAAGGACTGCAGATGCTGGAATCTAGATAAAAAACATGATGATGCTGGAGGAACTCAACAGGCCAGGCAGCACCTGTGGAGAAAAGCAGATGGTCAACGTTTTGGGTCAGGACCCTGTTATGAGAAAGGTTCTTTTGGTATCTTAAAGATAAAGGTATCTGGTCACACAGTCTTTGTACTTCAAAAGGAGGGTTTTATTCACAAAGACTGACGTGAGAACAGAATGTGAAGGAACAAATGCACCCTCGCACACTCGCACTAGGGTGATCACAAAACGTGGCGGGAGTCGCAACAGGGGTGAAGTGCACACATGCTCACACACACACAACGAACTAGTACAAATGATCAGGGAACAAACAAATGCGTTGTCTGGACCCCCTGAATTGGGACAAACAATGGCTCTACGTGACTGGGAATCTACTCAGGACGCTCCTAGACCCCTGTAGAAGTGCACCCTCTCACCTGTGGTCTCGACCCCAGCAGCAATCGGAAAAGAGGAAGAGAGCCCACGTGTACCATCTTTTATAGGGCTGTAGCGGGGTGGAGCCCGCTCAGGTGACACAAGCCAATGATTCAGGGTCAAGAACAAAGGTGGGTTATGAGCCAATCCTCAGGTGTGCTCTTTAATGGGTGGGGCAGAGCCAGACACTTGATTGACAGTGGTGTCGCCTCAGACCTGATAGGCAATGCTATCATCCAACCATGGGGATCGGTAGTGTTGTCACTGTCATCTGACCCCTGGCGTTTCATACTACAGACCCTTCTTCAGGACTGAAGATAGGAACAGGGGAAGCTCAATATATAGGAGGGAAAAGCAGAGCAATGATAGGTGGACAAAAGCTTTTGTCTACCAACCCACGCCGCCTCCCCTCTTTTGTTCACCTATCACTGCTCTGGTTTCCCCTCCTATATATTGGGCTTCCCCTTTTCCTATAAGGGAATGCCAGTGATAAGACGAGTTGAAATGGATAATTGCTATCTCATTTCTGAAAACTGTGCCAGGTGTTCTAATTTTTTTCTGAGTGAACAAAAGTAGTAGGTTGACCCCAAAATCTCTGCCAGCACTGAGGAAACATATGCTGGACAAGCTGTTGCATCATTTGTTGTGGGACTGATACTGGGAAAACATCAGCCACGCTGAAGTGAACCATCCACAGAATGTCTGGGCTAATTTTCTGACAGTTGCCTTTTCACCCAGAAGTAAATGCTAGCACAATCTAGTCCAGATAAAGCTCTTCCTGCATGATCTCTAGGGCCTAGAACCCTTTATCTGGTGGGTGTGGATATTGGTTGAATTAAAATTTTCACTATTGGGATTAGATTGAATTTTTCAAGGACACCAAAGCCTAATTGGGACTGGCAGATCTGTCACAATCTAATAGATCGTTCAAATGAGTTTGAAGGATTCAAGCAGCCTGCTCCTGTTCCTATGTTCATGATACCAACTCTCTTAAGTGTTAAAAAAACTTCAACAACTTTTCAGCACAACCAAATAATAGCAAGTTTCTTTCTTGGAACTGCTGGAGACATGCAAGCCTGTTCAAATAAAT
Organism: Pristis pectinata; assembly: GCF_009764475.1. Lineage (NCBI taxonomy): Eukaryota > Metazoa > Chordata > Chondrichthyes > Rhinopristiformes > Pristidae > Pristis > Pristis pectinata. Next base: position 19,281,305 of record NC_067411.1, on the reverse strand, counting down.
CTGAGTAATATGGCTGTATTCTTAAGAGTCCCTTATGATTACCCACACTATTAAAGCTGTTCCCCACCATTTGCAAATTTGTTATATGTATTCCACAAGTATTTCCCAAGATCTGAGTACATACCAGTCACGGCACATTATTAGGCCCAAGGGTGGTACTGACCACAATCAATCACCTTTGTAGAAAGATTTAATGATGTTCTTTACTCTGGAAGCCAGGAAGACCGAAACTGGTTGCACGCAATTTTGTTTTAATTTGAGCCGTGATGGATGCAAAGTGATTCTGGTGTTGAAACAGGAGGCAGAGCGAGGAAGCTGGTTGTCTGGCTGTGGGTGGCAATGTCCCAGGGAATTCTGGGAGCCTCACAAAGGAAACAAGGGCATATTGTCTAGTGAGGGGATGTGAGTGTGAGGAGGTTGACATAAAATTGCGAAGAACCTATGGAAACCTACTACCCAGCCAAATGTCTGTGCCAGTATTTATGTTCCACACAGGTTTCACCTCCATTCTAATGACATCCTACTATCTTTTCATGTCTGCATCAAACCTCTCACCCTCTCACCTCACCTACCACCACCACCTGGTCCATCAATATGGCCTGTTTCATCCATTCCATGGACCATACACAATCACCAGGTAAAGAAAGTTAGCCTGGGTTTCTATCAGTTCTGCAAGTGAGTTCTGATGTAAACCCCCAGGTTAGAATCGTTTGAAGCTGTCAGGATTTTATCCTTTCTGTGCCTGCAGCAAACTGTGGAGGATGGAAACTGATACAGCTCGTACACGATGGGGAATACATCATCATGGCTCGATTGGTGAAAAGCCATTTAATTGAGAAATTCATCTTGGGAAGGAACAGGAGAGGATTTGTACTTTTGGTGCAACCTCCTATTATGTACCAGCAGGACATTAGACCTTCACTTGTGGACGATGTTGGCCTTATACATCCTGCTCTTAGATTCCTTCTGATTCTTCTCATGAAATGCTTCCCAGTTACCAAGGAAGGTCTGATAAGTATTTAGCCTATTTTATGTAACATTCATTAAAGGCTATGCTGTAAGTGAAATCTTGTCTGAAGTATATTTTAGTGCAATCACAATAGTTTGGTTGTCAACTTTACAATGTGATCGTAATAAAGTAGGTTCTCCTAATGCCAGCTGGTCCACACTCACTTATTCCCCAGTTCTTCCTTCATAGTTTTCCTTTAAAGATAAAAGTTTTCTTTTCAATTAAGAAGGGAATTCAAATGAATTTGGGAAATGCTATCTAATTGGGGGTAAGTGTAGACAGGCAAAGTGCAGGGTTTGTTTATGCTGTTTAGCCTTAGCTGATCTAAAGGCTATGCTGAATGAAGGTAAAGCATTTTCTTTTGGAGGGAGTTGTCTTTTTATCTTTGGAAGCTCTGAATACCTGAAGGTGTTTAGTTTGTGTAGTTGGTGCAGTGATTCCATTGTAAACAAAGGTATTCTGTGTAATTTGTAAATCACAGAATAGTTGTACTTGTAAACACAGGTATTCTGTGATTTACAGATGTTCAATGTACAAACTTTACAATAATACCACTGACTCTTTGGGGTGTGTGTCTTTGATTTATAAATCTAATTTTCGCTATAACAAATAGCGCTCCACTCTTTGCACATTGGGAAAACCCATACCAAAGTACTTGATATGCATTTCACCCAGCCTTTTCAATTAACAAAACTTGGCTTAATGAAATGTTTTCCAGGAAACCATCCCTTTTGTAAATCGAGGAATGGTGGTAGTGTGTTGTGGTTCTAAACCCAGTTTTGCATTTATGTCTCCATGCTCTCCTGGTAGCAGGTGTAGGGTTGGCTGCCTCTTTGTCAGTAGGACTGAAGTGCACCTCTTATTCATTGCACCAGCCCTGTCAACTTTCACCATTTGAGCTCTCCATATTAGCTGTCTGGTCCTGCCTAACCTCACGTGTATCTGCCTTTGTGCTGAGGTGACTGGATGATGTGGCACTGCCATTAACCTCTGCTGTGATACATTCAATGATCAGATCTTTTAGCAGGAATGAAGTTTCAATAATCTTGCAAGACATCACTTGACACCATGTTGAAACCTCTGAATCATCTCCTGAAAGTCAAGGCCCAGGGATTGTGTCAGGCCTTTAGCTCTATGTGGTGTTACATCTTTGTGCACAATTAATGAACTTTAAGTTATGCTATGCTAAAGCAGAATGGAAGCATAACCTTCGGTGGAGTGTAATCATTGCTGAAGCATCAACCAGTTGGACCAAAGGGCCTGTTCCTATGCTGTAAATCCTGTGTCATCCTGAATAAAAAGGCAAACCAAAGATTTACTGAAGTGAAATTGAGACGGTGTTGTTGCAACTGTTCTCATCGTTTCTTCTCAAATGTAGAGCCAAGTTTCAGCCTAATCTAATTATTCTAAAATATCATTATGTTCTTTCCCTTAAGTTGATAATCGTCACTTACCTTTTCTATTTTCAGTTCCAGAAAATATAGGTGCATTGTCATTTTCATCAGCAATGATAATTTTAACATGCCCTGAAAAATACAAATAAATAATTAATGTCATTCATACTGGCAAACTCTTAACAAATGTTTGGGGAATAAAAGCTCAGCAAGGATGGATTGATTGCCCTCTGGTAGTGGATCACTGTAAAACCTGGCCATGGGATTATGTGGGAGTTAAAGGCCTATACTAATTGGACGTAAACCCTGGGGCCTTGACTTCCAAGAGATGGTTGTCAGGATTCAACATGGTGTCAAGTGATGTTTTGCAAGACGATTAGACTTTCATTCCTGGCTTAAACACAGACAAGATTAACAGGGAATTGTCATACCTTGTACAACTGCAAAAACCTAAATTTCTTAATGCTGCTTGTACAGGATTATGAGGTGGAAATAGAATTGCATGAGAATCAAAAGCAGGGTATCAATGGGCGGTATCTCGCTCACCCTCACCCTTGCCTAACAGTCACTGCCCATTATTGCCCATGGTCCACAACACACTGTCGATAATGCTGTTGCAGCCCTTCCACAAGAAGCAGTGGCTTGTGTGCAGTGACAGAGTCCCAGGATATGAAAAGCAAAGCCTTGCCCATGGACTAGACTTTCCTGTTGGTTCTTTGAAGGCTTCTGCCATCAGAATGCCTTGACACTGTTTCCAAATGTCTTGCATAAAATAATAATTGCAAAATATTACATTATTTAAAAATGGTTGTTAAAAATTAAATTTGAAGTGATAAACATATTTAAAAATTGTTTTCATTAATTAAAACATGCATGTTGAAAAGAGGAAAATAAACAAAAATGTTACCTAAAATTTCCTTTTAAGTGAATCTCAGCAACACCATTCAAATGACTGGGCTTCACCAGGTAAGCTGGTGTAAAGCTGAGAGGCCAAAGAGGCCTGAACTGTATCTGCCCCTTTGGCTCAGCAGATAGAGGTGAGATGTGCCTGCATCTGACTTCCAGAGTGTTCCTGACTTCTGCACGCAGTGTGCTGGCATGGAAGTCTGAACCCATCAGTCAACCTACCACGTGTTCCAGATCAATCACTATCTTGGAACAGGTAGCCCAGAAGCTGAATCAAAATTCATGTTTAGGCCTTAACTAAATAGACTGGATGTCAATCCTTTGGTCAGTAGGTTCCCAGCAGGGTCTGCCCTATTCCCCTCCCCCTATATGTAATTCTGTGGGGCTTGGCAGAGGTAATTGGGTAAGGAGGAGGTGACTGGCATGGATATGGCTGTGGCTTTCAGAAGTGCAACACAGTGGAGGAGATTATTTCTTATGTGTGACCACTCGGACCAATGAACAATCCTAAGTGTGGTAAAACTGGTTCAAGCTTTTATTTACATACAGATGTTCAATATTTGTTTTGGGAACCTGACCCAGTTTCTCAAAGATGGGTCCGATTAATTTAGTGTAACCAAAACTTGTGTGAATTACACCCAGGCTGTTGCAATGGTAAAGTCCTACGCTTATAGGAAAAGCACCTAAGCAGTTTCTAGACCGCTGTTGAAATAGAGCTGACCTTCCTCACTCATGTTTGAAGAATGCACAGTGTTGTAGTCCACAACTTGTACTCTGAGCAAAACAGCTTGAACACTTTCACGGTCAACAGGGCCACTGTAGACCAAAGATCCGGATCTCTCTGTCAGTTGAAACCAGTTCTTACAGAGCGAACTATTCATCTTTCTCCCCTTCTCATCAAGACACTCAGTTCCTCTGATAAAGAAGTGCAATTCTGCATCTGTGTCCGGATCGAAAGCCTGGATTGTAACAATGGTAGTATTGATTATTCCATTTTCATTTGCAAACACATTGGAGAGTGAACTTCCAATTAGAATAGGAGCCTCATCATTTGCATCTAAAATATCCACTTGGATGGTTGTGTAGCCGGTGTTAGGATCAAACCCGAAATCAATGGCTGCTACAGTTAGTCTATATTTCCGTGGACCACCATCATAATCAAGCCTGGTCTCTGGAGTTACATGGATACATGCAGATTGCTGCAGCTCTCCTCTCCCAGTGCTGATAATAAATTGGCCCCTTGCCCCATCTTCAATTCTGTAGGTCATCAGCCGGTTTGAATCAGTTACATCACTGTCCAAAGCACGTACCTCAAAAACACACCGATCTAGAACAAAATATTAAGTTGACTTATTTCGGTCAAAACTGGTCATTCCATTGGTAAACTGTACCTACATCAGAATATGCAAATTCTCTGTGTTTAATTTAAATTTACCTCTATTTTAGGTGCAAGGTTTTCATTCAGAAATGTATGCAGTATTTAAAAAGTTACAATATTTTAAATAATACTTAAGTTCTGCTAAACATAAAATAACCAATACTTTTGCTGGTACAAATAATGTGAAATACTATAAACCACTTCAGGCAACAAAAATAGTCTGTATCATTCTCTACTAGTGGTTGTAAACTTTTTCCAAAATGTGAAACGTTTAAAAAAAAGCTAGAGTCATAGAGCACAGAAATAGGCCCTTCGGCCTAAATGGTCCATGCCAACCAAACTTCCCATCTAAACTAGTCCCATTTGCCTCCATTTGGCCTGTATCCCTCTAAACCTTTCCTCTCTGTGTACCTGTCCAAGTACTTTTTAAATGTTGTTAATGTACCTGCCTCAACCACTTCCTCTGGCAGCTCATTCCACATACAACTATATTTGTTCTTTGGATCTACAGGTCTAGGAGCATAGTAGTTAAATTATTGGACTGGTATCTGAAGGCCTGGACAATTGATCACACAGCAAGAGTTTGAATCCCACCACAGCAGCTGGGGAAAGGCACTTCTAGTGCATATTCTCCCTAATAAAAAATGGCCTCAGGTTCCTTGGGGAATCCTGCCCTGGAGCTAAATGTGGGCTTCCTTCTTGAACACCTTGGCAATATAGGCTGTTTTAAACCTCCAAAGGCACAAGTGAAATCCACTTGAAGGCCCAAGTCATGAATGTTTCAAATATTATTTCAATGCAGCATCTGTAAAAGAAAATGATCTCCATGATACAGAACCTTCCATGACCACAGGACATCCCAAAGCACTTTACGGCCAACAAAGTGTGGTCAATGCAGCAATTTAGGAAATCAAGCTCTTTGATGTGGTCTAAAAGATGCAGTGAGGTTATTGCAAAGAGCAAGGAAGATTCAGTTGGTGTTCGTGCCAGTAATTATCCCTCCTTCATCATCTCTAGAACAGAATTATTTGTTCATTATCAAAATGCTGTTTGTGGGATCTTTCAAGCAAAAACTGACCGCCACATTTCCCACATTACAGAAGTAGCCATTCTTCATTGGCCTTGAAGTGCTTTGGAATATCCAAAGTCACTATATAATTGGAAATCTTTCTTTTGATTTACAAAAAACATTCTATGATGTTTAAACCACTCCATTGGAATGTGCCCAGATTTCAGGTTTTTCTGAGTGCAATGGAAAAGAACTTCTAGGCCCTTGTATCACATCACATTGTGGGGATTCCACATCTGTTGTTTGTGTGAACAATTATTCTTACCAACCCACTGGATGAAAAAAATTGTCAGTTTCTCGCTCCTAACACATAGACAGAAAAACTGATTCATTTCACAACACTGGAGGTATGTGGAACAAAATACTGCCGACCAGAAGTTTATTTTTTAATTTTCAGTAAATTTAAATCAGCAAAACACAGTTCATCCTCACATATTTAACAGCAACCCTGCTCCTTTAATTCAGCTCCATTGTAGACAAGGCACAGCTGCTACAATAAATATATGTTTAGTGCAAGCAACTGAGGATGAATTTACACCACTTAGAATTTAATTACATCTCTATCTCATCAACAGTTCTTACCCTGCTGGTCTTCAGGAACAGCAACAAAATATGTGCTTTGGTTAAAAACTGGACCATTGTCATTCACGTCCTGTAATATAGGATATTAACAGTAGTTTATTCATTTGATCAAAATACACTGGCTGGGCACTAATTGTTAATCTACAGCATTGTCCAATGATTACGCATCTTCCATCACATAATCAATGGAATGAACCAGTGAGTTGATCAGAAATGTAAAATAGACTTCTGAGACGTTTCAGGAACTGAAATGGGCCATTCAATCCCTTGAACCTGTTCTTTTGTTCTATTAGATCATGGCAGTAGGATAGAATTGAACAGTGGCCAGGATTAGGGGAGATGAGGACTACCTTCAGTGGAAGTCACAATTGATGCAGGAGATATGGGGCTGGAAGCTCATCCTAGGGGAAATGCAATGTTAATGATAGGGGCAGTTTGGATCAGCTTTAGACAGTGGCTTGGTATGGGATAAAGTTGGTGGCTTGAGCATTATGTGGGGCTCAAAGCTCTAACCTTTCAAGTTCCTAATACTAAATTGGAGTGAATTTTTTGACATCCAATACTGTCGAGGCGCAAGATTTGACCTCTGAAGGCAAATTTAAGAAGAACCTTGAGACTGATACCAGGCATACGGACTGAGTTATGACCAAGGAAGAGTTCCATCCCCTCAAGCTTGCTCTGCCACTCATATAGACCATGACTGATCAGCACCTTAACTCCTGTTGCTGTGAAAATAATGATATCAAAAACTACATATTTCATAATATGCAACATGATTCAATGAATGAATAAAATTCTCTCTGATGCATTCTTTTATTAATATTTTTACCCAGCACAGCCTTTTTAAAGCGTAGGGTCAACTCAGAGTGTGAATGAATTGTTGTCTCACTCTCCTTGCTAAAACTTTTTCACCATTGACAAGGCACACCAGGATTGTGATGGAATACTCTCCACTTGTCTAGATGAGGGCAGCGCTACTTCCCTTGGACAAAGCAGCCAACTTGATTGGAACCCCGTCAACCATGCTAAACATTTGTTCCCTCCACTACCCACTCACGGTATATACCATCTGCAAAATGCACACCAATTTCTTGCCAAGGCTATTCTGACAGCACAGTCCAAACCTCATGACCTCCAATGCCAAGAGGAATACAGACTTCAGGTGTATCGAACACCACCACGTGAAAGTTGATCTCCAGACACCACCATTCTGACTTGGAAGTACATTGCCATTCCTTCATTGTTGCCTGGTCTAAATCCTGGAATTCTTCACCTACAGTCTTTCACCAGAAGGACTGTAGTGGTTCAAGACAATTCAACATCATCTCCAATTCCCAGCATGCCACAGACTGTGTATGTGCTCTGTGAATAATCTCCCAGCATGCATTAGCATTATTCTCTCTTCGAAGCAATATTTTTGGCTGAAAGTCCAGTAATCATGAATTTGGTTTTCCAAATGATTTTCAAACAAGCTTAAATGTGAAATTAGAACCTTTCTTGAGACCGATTTTGGGAGTTAAAGTGCATCAAGTTTCTTCAAAAAGGGAGCCTGAGAAAGAGGCTAAAAGGTAGTGGAATGGATAATGACAGACAGAGAGGTAGAGGGAAAGTATAGAGGTAGATGGACAGGGAGATCATGTATCGGAAAAAAGGAGTGGCCTGGGTTTCCCATCGTGATCTTGTGAGGCATTGGGTGGAATAGCAGCAGAAAGTGATGGTCAATTTGTGATGAGATTGTCCTAATTTTCATTTCCCTCACTGGGATTACTGCTAGCTGCTCTCCTCCACTGAATTGAATGGAATGTGAGAAGGTGAGTCCAACAGGCAGCCACTGGTTTTATGCTGGAAACTGAAGATAACTTTCTCCTCCACTTTCTCTACTGTCTTTGGGAGGTCATTAAACAAAAAAAAACTTTCCAGGTCTTTACAGATGCAAATCAAGCTTGAAAGAAAGACATACATTTAATCTTAAAACTGAACACTTTCTGAATGTTAAATGACTGAGAGTTGGCATGACTTAGTTTTAACAGAGGAATAGATGAGTAGTGCAATATCACAATTGAAGTCTGAACTATAGACTACTCAGAAACATTGCAACTGAAATTCCACTCACATGTAATGTAAATGACTACTAGAGAACAGTATAAAAGTTTAAATTACTAGATTAAAATTTTGAACCGCTCCCTCTGGATTCAAATATGAATTTGAATTCTGTCCTGGCAGCTGGGGAATTTAAATTCAAATAATTAAATAAAGCCTGGAATTGAAGTTAACCTTAGTAATGATGGCCATGAAATTACTGGATTGTAAAAAAACAATTTGGTTCACTAATCTCCTTCAGGGAACAAAATATACTGTTCTTACCTGGTTTAGCCCATATTTGAGGAGCCCAGAGCCGCCAACAGGGTTGACTTTTAATCAGATCAGAGGCAATCAGTGATGTACCATAATTGCTGGCATTGCTAGTGACAACCATATTCTGCAAACAAAACTTTTTTTAAAATCTAGAGACAAGTACATTTTTTATTATCATACCTCCACTGTGATGGCAACTTGCACTGTGGAACTGAGAGCTGGATTACCGCCATCTTTGGCTTGGACAATCAGATTAATAATTCCATTCAAAGAGACATCCATGGATTCTCTGTCCAGTGGTTTGACCACAGATATTACTCCATTGGAACCATTGATTATAAAATATTTAACAAGATCTCCATCAATGATCGTGTAAGTAATTTCACTGTTTGGGGAATTCGCTTGGTCCCTGTCAAAAGCCTGGAAATGATAAAGTACAAGAACATTAATGAGTTTTGGGATTATTGTTGTAAATCATATTAACTGGAAGATGAAAATTGATTGACTACATGCCAATAACTTGAGTTAAACATTGAAGATCAACTCAAGGTTAACAGCTTAACAGATGATTTAGTGGCTAAGCATTACTGTATCTGAGTCCATTCCTGGAGATCTATCTATGTGTGGAGCTTTTCTTTACCCAAGCACGAGGGGTGACGTTATAGAGGTTTATAAAATCATGTGGCACCCAGATAAGGTGGAGGGTCTTTTTCCCACGCTCTGAAATGACTGAGGGCACATTTTCACACAGCGGGTGATGGGTTTATGGAACGAGATACCAGAGAGTGGGATATAGAACAAGTTGCCTAGAGGTGGGTACAATTACAATGTTTAAAAGACAGGTACATTGTTAGGAAAGCTTTTGAGGAATATGAGCCAAATGCAGGCAAATGGGACTAGGTTAGGTTGGCACTTTGGTCAGCATGGACGTTGGGCCAAAGGGCCTGTTCTGTGCCATATAACTGCGACTGTGACCAGTTGTCAAGAAAAACAGCAATGGATGCTCGAAGTCTGAAGTAGAACTGAAAATGCTGGAAATACTCAACAGCTCAAGCAGCACCTCCAGAGAGGGAAACAGAGACAATGTGTAAGGTTGATGAACTTTCGTCTGAACTGCGTGCAGATTGAACTTTTCGTAGAGGAGAAATATTTCATGGATTAGACTCTCCACATTTTCTATTTCATCAGGGCCTTATAAGGTTGCCACTTCCACAGAAATTCTATTGTCTGATTCTGAGCTCTTTATCCAAGAATGGTGAACTGGAGTATGTCATGTCAAATCTATATATGATCCAAATTATAGTGAATAATATGAGATCAAAAAGCCTGTACTGATGAAACAGATTGCATGGGACAATTCATCCCAAGTATAATAAATAGTGTTTTAATAAGTACTAGTTTGGAAGAAATTAGGGCTCATTAGGAGTCAATGCTTTGTCAAGAGTGCTTATTAGAAAACTCATTCAAAGTGGGTTACAGCCTGTTTGTACCAACCAGCTGTCTTGGCTTTGTCAGCATGATTCTGGAAGGTATAATATGAAATTATTTACAGAAATTATCAGTGGAATGGGGACATGGCCACAGAACAGGCTTCGACAAAGCATGCATCAGTTTGATAAGGAATTGGAGATGATGTTGCATATAACCACTTACTTAGCTAATTTGCCCCTTGGAAATTAGTCAAAAACCTAAACATGAGGTGTTCCTAGTTGGGCATCTAAGGTGGGAACGCCCATCTTGGTAGCTGTCATGGAGTCACACAGCATGAAAACAGGCCCTTCGGCCCAACTCATCTTCCAACGATTGGATAAGGGAGTAGCTGAATTGGTGATAGATTTGAGAACTTCCATGTCACTAAGTTCACCTGTAAACATGGGCACCCTGCAGTAAAAATGAAAGGCTCAATCAGGACTACAGGGGACAGCTCAAAGCAAACTACGGCCTCCAAGAGAAGCAGAGAGAGAGTGAGGATTGCTGTCAGTTGCCATAGATTAACTGTCATGTTGTAATTATCACTTTGCAATAAACTAGTAACATTTCATTATTGCTTAACCCTCTGGGTAATCTGTGACCTTTATTAAAAATTAAAATTCTTTTAAAAGATTCTGAGGTAATTGAACCATTAATCACTCTCACAGCATAAATATATTACTATTCTTTTGATGTTCAACAGCACACTCTTGGACAGACCTTGGACTAGATTGTCCACATCGGTTACTACAAAGAAAACTAAAGAGAAATCAACTCATTGATGCTGTTCGACATACCCATGCAGTGTAAGAAACCACAAATTGCATTTGCAACTTAACAGATCAAAGTGACTTGAAGGTGATTTAGTGAAGGGGTCTGGTGATATTGCAGCAACATAACAAGGTACTTAAGTACCGCTAAGTCAAGATCCCTGGCCCCATTTAAAGGAATAAATAAAACACTTGGCAGCACTTGCTGTGGTGACCTGATGAGATTTGCCTGCCTCTATTCCATAAAGTCATGTAATAAAAATCCTTTGGCACTGATAAAAGAATTTGATTCATGACTGGAGAATTCAGATGCAAAACCATACTTGCAAGCTTCCAGACTTCCAATGAAAACCTATACCAAACATTGGAGTTCTATGGTAGTTAAATTACTGCAGTATTCCAAGAGGAAAAAGCCACAGAGTTTTACATTTTTAGGGAAAAGGAGCTGAATTTGATCCCTTAATAACTTTGGCTCGAAAGCGTCAATCACAGGCAAACAATGAACAATTGACCAAACACTGGGACACAGAAGTTAAGTTGTTGGACTATTGACTCAGAGAAGTGAGTTTGAATCCCATTGAGGTAGCTGAGAAATTTCAATTCAAGCAACTAAATAAATCTGGAATTTAAAATAATCAATAATAGCAACCAAGGAATTACTGGACCGTTGCAAAAATCCATTGGGTTCATTATCTACAGGGAAAGAAATCTGACATCCTTACCAGGTCTGGCCATAATGTGATCACAGACCCTCAAGAGTATTGACTCTTGACCCACCCTCTGAAATGATGAGAATGCCCTTCATGTCAAGGGACAATTATGGAGAGGTAATAAATCAGTTGTCATTTGCTCAAGCTAGTTCAAAATGTTGGAATTGGAATTGATTTATTATTGTCACATGTACTGAGATACAGTGAAGAGCTTTTGTTTCTGTGCAAAACATCCAGACAGATCATTCCACACACAAGTACCTCAAGGTGTTTAAAAGGGAAAACCGAATGCAGAATATGGTGTCACAGTTATAAAGGAAACGTGGTGCAGGTAGACAAATAAAGTGCAAGGGTCATGGCAAGGTAGACTGAGAAATTAAGAGCTCATCCTTCAGTGTACAAGAGGTCCATTCAAGAGCCTGATAACAGCGGGATAGAATTTCAAATCCCTGCACATAAAGTGTTTTTTAACCATTTCCGATTACGTTCCAAAGTCCGAAACCCAATCAGCAGAAATACTTTCCTGATATCTCCCAACCATGCTTCTTCATGTCTTGAAAACCTCAATAAAATTGATCCTTAACTTTCTAAATTCCATTAAATATAATCCTAGTTTCTCACCTTCTGCCAGAGTGCAGTGACAACTGTGGACAACGGCATCACAAACACAGTCTGATTCATCCAAAAGTTAGAATTGATTTTTCAGAATTTACTACATACCTGAACCTGGACAATATTTTTAACCTCATTTTCCTTAATAAATCCACTGTAACTATTTCCCTGGAAAACAGGCACTTGGTCATTTGCATCAGAGATGGAAATGCGTATTTGTGCATTGGTTGTGAGACCTCCGCCATCCCTGGCTTGTAATGTGACGAAAAACTGTGGTCTTGTCTCCCTGTCCAAAAGTGTTTTATTTTTTATAAAGAACACACCGAATACTGGGTCCACATCAAATGTCTGCAACCTGTTATAGTTGAAGCAAAACATAAATAAATATCTGATTAGTGGTTACTGGCCAATGTTTTGATTCTTAAAATTTTAAATATTGCAATTGAAACAAAGATATTAAGGCATTTCAGCTTCTAGACTAATCTAAGTGATTTATGGAGGTGGAGATGAGTAGTAGGGATCTGAGTGGATTTATCAGATACAACAAGAAAAAAACTATCTCAGCAGAATCTGTTGTAAATTTATTTGAAAAGTTCCTATGTCATAATTCTGGTATTTGAAAGCTATAATCGAGCCCAATATGGACTGAATTTTGAGGGCTCTTACTTTGTTAACATTATTGCACAGAAATTCATCTGAGCCTGTTAATGAAACCAAATTTTTGATTAGCTGTGGAGTGTTGGCCTTCATTAGTCAGGGTATTGAGTTCAAGAGCAACGAGGTGATGTTGCAGCTTCCTAGCATTCTGATCAGACCGCACTTGGAGTATTGTGTTCGATTCTGGTCGCCTCATTATAGGAAGGATGTGGAAGCTTTAGACAGGGTGCAGAGGAGATTTACCAGGATGTTGCCCGGATTGGAGACCATGTCTTATGAGGACAGGTTGACCGAGCTAGGGCTCTTCTCTTTGGAGAGAAGGAGGATGAAAGGCGACTTGACAGAGGTGTACAAGATGATAAGATGCATAGATTGAGTGAACAGTCAGAGACTTTTTCCTAGTGCGACAACGGCTAACAAGAGGGGACATAATTTTAAGGTGATTGGAGGAAAGTATGAGGGGGATGTCAGGGGTAAGTTTTTTACACATAGTGGTGGGTGCATGGAACGCACTGCCTGCAGAGGTTGTAGGGGCAGATACATTAGGGACATTTAAGATATTCTTAGATAGACACATGAATGATAGAAAAATAGGGGGCTATGTGGGAGGGAAGGGTTAGATAGATCTTAGAGCAGGATAAAATGTCAGCACAACATTGTGGGCTGAAGGGCCTGTACTGTGCTGTAGTGTTGTATGTTCTATGTTCAAACCAAGTTTCTTGCAACACTCCATTGGGCATACCATTTCACAATAAAAGATCATTGTTAACTAGTCTTCTACATAGTCTACTTTTTGCTCTTGTCCTTGAGTCCTAACCTTGTGTAATAACTTTTTATATGGGACTTTTGAAAATCCAAATATGTCATAACCAGTAGCTATCCACCATGTTGGTTAAACCCTCAAATAACTTTAATAGATTTGTCAATCTTTCCTTTTTTTCCTTTCCTGATTTACTTAATCATATTGTGATTTTTCAAGCGCCATAATAATAAATTCTATCATTCAGCCACTACTGATGTCAGGCTAACTGGGCTAGTATTTCCTGTTTAGCCTCTTTCACCTTTTGTGAACAAGAGAGTTATATTTATTATCTTCCAATTTAAGAGAACTGCTCTACTTTTCAGGGACTTCTGAGAATCAAAACGAATATATCTGCTATCTTTGCAGCCAACCCTTAAAAACCTAGGATGCATGCCAAGAGCTCCAGTGGGCTTCGCAGCTTTTCCAGTGCTTTTTCTTCATCAGTGTTAATTGTTTCAACGTTTACCCTCAGCGGTCCCTTCGGTCCCCATAATTTCTGGTAGCTTCTTTGCATCTCTTCTCTGAACCCAGATGCACAATGTTTGCTTTCCATTGCAGCTATTTCCTTACTCTGCATTATAATTTCTCTTGTCTACCTCCTCGGAAATCCATGCTGGTTTTCACTAATCTCTTGCTTTTACATACTTATTAAAGTTCCTGTAATCTGTTTTTATATCTCTTGATAAATTAATCTTGTATTTTTCCTTCTTTATCAGTTTCTTCCTCATCCTTTCCTAATTTGTAAATGTTTCCAGTCCTTTATCTCATTGCACTTTTTAGCAACACGATTAAATTATTCTTTTAATTAATACTATTCTTACCATATCTGATTAGCCATAGTTGTACCACTTCTCCAGAGGAGGTTTAGCTCTCAAGAGAATGTACATTTGATGATACTGATGAATTATTCAGTCATTGGTTGCCTTCCTTTACTAACATCACACCATTTCATCTCATTTGCTAAGGTCATTCATCCAACTCACCACAAATACCTCTGTAAATGTCATTGTTAACTTATTTTTAATTCTCATTGTTAACAGTTGCAAACTTAAGAAGCCGAGTTTCAGACTTAGTCACTCTCAAACTTAATGTGAACATTCCAAGATGACAATACATTCACACTTGGTATTCAACAGAATTGTGACCTTTGGTGATTTGACATTGGGCCTACTCTGACCAGCGTCACCATGGACGGCTAGATGTAAAGATTAGGAAACTTACACACTGTCAGATCCAAAAAGTTGATAGGTTATCTCACCAAAATGTGCACTGTCAGCATCTGTAGCCTTTGGGTGCAAAAAAAAAGATGAATTAATGTGCTGTATGTGAAGGATTCTGAATTATCATTTAATAAATTCTCACTGCAACTTCTTACTGTAATGCAAGTCACATTGTAGCCATTTGTGCTATCTTCTGGGACTTCGAGCATAAAGTAATCCTGGTTAAACACTGGACGGTTGTCATTTCTGTCTGTTATGACAATACGAATATTTGCAAAGGAACTGAATCTTTCTTTTGTCTCCAATTCAATGGCAAAAATCTGCAAGAATAAAATTCTATACTTTGAGAAGCTGTCAGTTTATTAGACAATCATAAATCATGCAAGTGAGTGGTCAGCTGTTGGCCACAAAAAGACCACAGCAAGAGACCTTAGCAATTATAGAGCACTTTTACCTTGGGAAATAGCCTCAAGGTATTTTATTGACATGGGAAAAGCATAAAAAGGACAAGAAGATGGAAGGGGGAGGACATGTTCAAGAAATGGGAATCAAAGGAGGAGATTTAGGTAATGGTGTGAAGAAGTTCAGGGAGAAGTTTTCAAGGCACTGAGACCAGATACCTGAAGGTACTGTCACCAGTTTTGGGACTGTGAATGCAACACAGCACAAAGGGAGGATAGAGGGCTGGAGAAATTTACAAAGAAAGAAGTGAAGGTATTTGAACCTGAGGGTGACAATTTTACAATTGAAGCAACGGAGCACCAAAGTACATGGGCAAGGAAAGGGATAATGGCAGTAGACATTTGAACGGGTTGAGTGTAAGGCATGGAGAGGCAAACCCAGACAAAGAAAGCTCTGTGTTCTCACTTTGGTTTATTCAGGGGAGTCTTATTCATGGGCAGATCACGGTGCAACAAGAAAATCCAGGCAAAGCCATTTGAAAGCATACTTTGAGAAGGAAACAACTTCCATCCAAAGTTCTTCGCAAAAAATCTTTCCGATGCTGTTCTGGGCAGAAAGTACAGCAGAAAGGAAACTTGTCTCAAGGACATCATAGTGGAAATATGGACCAAATAAACAAAGGTATATCCATTACATGCTATGTGTTTTAAAATAATTATTTTAAATAGATCAGAGTTTTGGCAACTTAATAATAAATTAAAACACTTTGTAATCTAATTTATGAATTTACTCTTGCTTTCTTAACTCAAGCAAACCAATGAAATTAACTAAAATTTTTATAATTGGCTTTTGTTGGAACAGCATCAATCTTAAGAGGCATGCAATTGCTCTGCAAATATTTGCTTGAGCAACAAAACAGACATCCATTGTAAACTGCCTTCTCCGCTTTACTGGGCATAAATAAAATCATTCAATTGGATCAAGTCTAATGTGTTGCTACATTAGTGAATAGACTTGATTGAAGAACAGACAACAATGAAGTATTCAGATATAAGAACTTTATCTTCATTAAACTCCTCTTGTTTTCTCCATTTCTTATCTCTGCATCTCCTTTCAGCATAAAACCATCTCTATATTGTGATTCGTTGTGTATTATCCTTCTCTCCACCCTACCCTACATTGTTAACGAGGCTTCATGTGCCCTCTTCATCCACACTTGGAAACACTGTTTTTGTTGGGATCTGCAAACGTTTAGCTTGCATGTGGATCTGATTTTCCAGAATGCAGCCATTAGCATTTAAGGCAAATCAGTCTGATCAAAGAGGCATCAACCAGCTATTAGGAATATTATTTGAGTACGTAAAGACATGGCAACTCTTTCAGGCGTGAGCCTTTGAAGTTCCTTTTTGTGCCTATACCAATATGGTGGGCATTACTTAAGTTATAGCATATGCCTGTGAACGTCATCCTCTATATAAGATGCTTTGGCACCAGGTTAACGCTTGTGAAGTGGCTGTAGTGTCAATGTAACTCTGATATTGACTCTGTGTAAACAAGACTTCCAACAACGGTATGGCAGTGGAGAAGGAAGAGCAGCTAGGAATTTAAGAGAAATCACATATTATGAGTTTTCAGCTGGTGACACACTTATTTATATTTCATCTATGAAATCTTCTGTGGAATTTCTCATGGTGAATTTGATGGAACACATGCACATTGATCAGGGGTCTGGGGTTACAGACCTACATTGAAGACCCAGTACAAAGAAGCATCAGAAACCACCAAAAGTGTAGTAACAGTCAAAATTCAAAACTGAAACCAAACTTTTTGGCCATAATTTTGCATAAAATATCTAATCAAAAAAGGGCTCTACTTTGGACCAAAAAAAATTATTATCCTGAGCAAACTACCAAAGAAAATCATTTAGCATTTTGTGAAGCACCTTGTGAAGCACTGTGAGATGTTTTGAGAACGTTGGATACAGTAATTCAATGAAGATTACATGATTTCCACTTTACAAATGAAGCAGGATCTTTGGATGTGTGAAGAACAGTTTCATCCAACTACACATCTGCATGCTGGGTGTGTGAAATTTACTGTACTTTGTAAACCGGTTGGTCTCCCAGGGTGTTGTCTGTGGTGAGTCGGAGAATAAAGGGCCTTATCTCATGCAACATATAATGGCAAAAGCATGCATTTACAATGACCAATCATTAAACTCTATTTGAGAGAGTTACTGATACTTGCAGATTTGAAATCCTACTAAGTGTAAATTTTCTATGGAAGTGGTAGGTTGTGACTACTATAACTGGGACAAGAAGGGAAAGAAATAAAATAAAATGCTTGAAGTAACTGTGGAGAGAACAGTTAATGTTTCAGGACAATGACCTTTCATCAGAGTAACCCTTCTGATGAAAATCATCAACCTAAAACATTAACTTTGTGCCTCTCTCCATAGATCCTGCTCACATGCTGAGTATTTCCAAAATTCTCTCTTTTTAGTCCAGATTTCTAGTATCTACTGCTTTTTACTTTGTTTTAAGAAAAGATAGAAGTAGTTTGTGGTGTTAAAACTGCAATTGCTTTAGCTGTTTTTCATTGTACCTGTACCTCACTGTACTTGTGCACATGACAACAACTTCGACTTGAGAAGATGAGGTGTTGTTCTTTGAGCTTGCTTTGAGTTTCATGGGACTAGTATAGGAGGCTGAATATAGAGATGCTAGAGTGGGAAGTGATAGGTGACCAAAGTCATGGAGTCACACTTTCAAACAGAATGCATATGCAAATCTGCAAAGCAGCACCTGGTCTGCATTTACTTCCCCAGGATGGAGGAGACCATGTCATGAACAATGAATACTTTATTGAAAGAAGTACAAATAAATCACTGTTTTAACTGGAGAGAATACTTGGGGCTCTGGAGACTGAAGATAAAAAGGCAGGTAGAGTATTTCCTGTGCCTGCACTTTTATCAGATAAGCCTTGTCCAAATGACAGCACGTCCAACACTGCTCCTGTACTGGACTGGGGCATGAGCCTGAATGATTAGCTCAGACCTCCGGAGTGGAATGTGAACCTAAAGAATAGAGTGAGCCACATCTGACAAAGTCCATGAACTCAGAACATCCCGTTCTGCTTTACAGGCAACCACTGAATAGCTTTTGAAGTACTTTCTCTGTATTGAAATGGAGGAAATGCCACAGTCAATTTGTGCATGACAGGTTCCCTTGTTAATGCACTGGGATGTCAGCCTGGATTATGTGGTCAGGTCTCTGGAATGGATCCTGAATGAGGCTGGAAATTTCTACCTATCAAACCATACCTGACACAGCTGAGAATTCGAGGACTGGAAAAACCATTAGCTTGCATTGGAATCACAGAAAAACACAGCACAGGAGGCGACCTTTGGTTCATCATGCCTGCCTCTTTGTTGGAGCTGGCTATTAATCCCCTCCCTTGATCCTTCCCCATGTTCCAGTAATTCTTTCCCCTTTGATTATCCAACTCATTTTCAAAAGTTCCAATTGAAACTGTTTCCACTGCCCTCTCAGACAAGGTTTCCCAGATCAAAAGAACTCACTGTGAATAAAAAGGTTTCCTCAAGTCGTCTTTGGTTTCTTTGCTGATCATCTTAAATCTTTATCGTCGGTTCCTGACCTTTCCACCAGTAAAAACACCTTCTCCTAGTTGTCAATCCGCCAACCTCATTCATGATGTTAAAGAGTTCAGTTAAATCTCTTCTTAAATTTCTCTGTTCTAGGGAGAACATCAGCTTCTCCACATAACTCACTGCTGTTATAACTCTAATAAATATCCTCTGCACCCTCTCCAGGCCATGAGATTCTTTCCAAAGGTGTGGTGTCAATAACTGAATGCAACACTCTAGCTGAAAGTTAAAAGGATTACATGATTTTTTAATACTTTCTCTCTGTCTTCAATAAATTGTATTTGTGGACCTCCAGGATTCCTCTATTCCAGCACTCTCTTTAAAATCTGATCAATTTATATTGCCTCTACTCATGCTGCCTCCCAAAATAAATCACTTCCCATCTCTCAGCGTTTAATTTCACCTGCTGCGTATCTGTCCATTTCATGTCTTTCTTTATCCTGCTGAGGCCTGTTTGTAGTCTCTGTTGTTTGTTACATTTAAAGGGTAAGGTAGCACAGTGGTTAAATTACCGGATTAGCGTCCAGATGCCTGGACTAGCGATCCAGAGACAGGAGTTTAAATCCCACCATGAAAGCTGGGGAATTTAAATACAAATAGTGAAATAAATCTAGACTAAATGTGAGAATCATTGATGGTGATTGTAAAAACCACTGGATTGATATTTAAAAAACCTTTCTGATTCATTAAAGGTCTTTACATCACACAGTATGAATGAATAAATAAAACAGTTTTATTTTGTATATGAGCTGTTTTCAACTTTAAGAGGTGCGTAAAATGAGATACCACCTGGTTGCCATGAATGGAGTCAAAGCCAGGTGTTAGCCATGATGACCTCGATGAAACAAGAAATTTCTTGTGTCTGAGGCTTTGAGTGAAGCTGCACCTGCAAGTGAGGCCTTAGAGTTCAAGCAGCTCTACTTGCCTCCAGGATATTAACAGTAAGCTGAAGCCCTTCCACACAGTGGCAGAAATGTTTTGTTCAGTAAAGTAAAGAATAAAAACGTGAATGCTGGAAACCTGAATTTAAAATTAAAAAATGCAAGTGGAGGTACTGCTGAACTTATACATGATTGTAAGATAATGTGCATGATATTAGTTAAGTCACACATGAAACAGTTCATGCAGTTTTGGGCATTGAATTGTACAGAAGGTACAACATTGGATATAAATGCAATGCATTGCTTTAGAATCAAAGGATATAATGGCAGAATAGGTTAATTTGGATGAGATGAGTGACTTGGGAATTTAAGGCTACTTACTGAGAGTTGGAAGCACATGCACTGAGGAGGACATGCCCTGCACCTATTTAAACATACAGTCATAAAGTGGTACAACACAGAAATGGGTCCTTTGGCTCCCTACATCCATGACAACCTTTTTGTCTATCTACACTAATCCCATTTTCCCACATTAGGTTCAAATCTTTCTATGCCTTGCCTATTCAAGTGCATTTCTAAATGTCTCTTCAACATTGTGGTTGTATCTGATTCCACTAACTCCTCTGGCAGTGCATTCTATATTTCAACCTCTCTCTGTGCAAAAAACTTTCCCCTCAGACCATCTTTAAAATTCTTTCCTCTCATCTATCTACTCGACCTGTATCTTTTATAAATACCTCTATCAGCAGCACCCCCACCCCCTCCCCAATCCTACACCTCCTTTATCCTCCTTCTCTCCAGAGAAATCAGGCCCAGCCTAGCCAATCTTTCCTCATAACTAAAGTCCTGGAATCCAGACAACATCCTGGTGAATCTTCTCTGCACTCCCTCCAGTGTAATCATGTCCTTCTTATAGTGTGGCAATCAGAACTGCATACAATGCTCCAAGTGTAGTCCAACCTTTGTTTTGTAAAGCTGCAATATAATGTCCCAACTTTTATATTCTATGCCCTGATCTATGAAGGCAAGCATGTTATATGCCTTCTTCACCACCTTATCTACCTGTGTTGCCATTTTCAGGGAACTATTGACTTGAACTTGAATATGCCTTTGTTCACCAATATTTCTGCTATTTCCTGCATATTTCCTACCCCTATTTGACTTCTCAAAATGCACCATCTCACACTTGAGAAGATGAGGTGTTGTTCTTTGAGCTTGCTTTGAGTTTCATGGGACTAGTATAGGAGGCTGAATATAGAGATGCTAGAGTGGGAAATGATAGGTGACCAAAGTCATGGAGTCACGCTTTCAAATAGAATGCGTATGCAAATCTGCAAAGCAGCACCTGGTCTGCATTTACTTCCCCAGGATGGAGGAGACCATGTCATGAACAATGAATACTTTATTGAAAGAAGTACAAATAAATCACTGTTTTAACTGGAGAGAATACTTGGGGCTCTGGAGACTGAAGATAAAAAGGCAGGTAGAGTATTTCCTGTGCTTGCACTTTTATCAGATAAGCTATCGCCTCCTTGCTATCGACAACACCACCAATTTTGGTGTCATCCACAAACTCATGAAGCTCACGTCTTACATTCATACGACAGCAGGGTGATTGTTCTCAAGAATTGCAAACGTAAGATTAATTATGAATCTAAGACAGCCACATTTTTAGGGAAAACATACAGGAGTTATGAGCAACTGCTCAGGATGTGAGCAGATGTGTACTCTGCACTCAGTCAACAGGAAACTGAATGGAAAATGTTAAAAAATTAGCACATTACTTATTTCCACCAATTGTGAATTTGTACCAAACATGGACAACTCACTCCTAGTTCCCCAGAAAACTACAGAATCCTGAAAAATATAGTTAGCATATTCCAGAATAATGTGGAAATTACTTAAGAAGACTTTAAGAGTCATTTTCTTAGAAACATGGAATGTCAAAGTACAGAACAAAACTGCTTGTCCCATTCTCTTTGTGTTGACTGAAAATAAAACAATGCTGTCCATGTCCTGGTCAAATGACAACATTTCACGTACAGAACCAAATGTGAAGGGAGTTTCTGTCTCTGTCATCCTTTCAGACACTGAGTCCAGACTATTACTATACTCTGGCTGGAAAAAATTTCTCATCAGATCCTTTCTAATACTCTTTTCAATTTCATTAAATCTCAGCTTACCTGGTTGGGAACAGTGACAACAGTACTGAAAGAGCTCAATACTATCCAGGGCAAAATTACCAACCTGAATGGCACCCATCCACCATCCTAAACGTTCACTTCCTTTACTATAGCTATTGTGTGTACAAAAGACAAGATGCATTGCAAAAGTTTGCCAAGGGTTCCTCAACAGCAACTCCCAAATCCATGCCCCTACACCCTAGGACCAGGTCAGCAGGGAAATACCACCACCTGCAGCTTCCCTTCCAAGTCACACATCATCTTGGCTCAGATGTACTTCAGTATTGTTTTCTTCATCACTGAGTCTAAAACCAGGAACCCACATTAGGAGTGTCACAAAGACTATAGAGTGTGTCCTTTGTCAATGAAGCCTTGATGATAGAAATGAATAATGTTATAGTCTGGGAATGCAACACCAAGCTCAACAAATTCAAGTAATGGTTCTGTATTCCTATTTAATGTTCCTCTACATTCATCTTTTATTCCTTTACTACCATCCCTCAACTATCATAACATTAATTTTATCACCCCTGCCTTCCTCTTGTAACATCAATCCATGTGACTAACAAAGATATCTTATCTTATCTCTCACGTGTTTCAGCTCTGAAGAAAAGTCATTGTTCTGAAACATCACTTCATTTCCCCCTCTGCTGATGCTGCACAACCTACAAAGCATTTTCAGCACTTTTTAATGTTATTTTTTAATCCTAGAGCATATTTTAAATCTAAACTATCAATAACTCCAGTGTCCTGGATTTGATCCTGACCTTGGACAGTGTCTGCATGGAGTTTACACGTTCTCCCTATGACTGTGTGGGTTTTCCTGGGTGCTCTGGTTTCCTCCCACATTCCAAACACATGCTGGTTGGTAGGTTAATTGGCGGCTGTATGTTGCTCCCGGTGTAGGTGGGTAGCAGGAGAATTGGGGAGGGGGCGGGGAGGAAGGGGGGGTAGATGGGCATGTGAGAGAAAGTAAGTTACAAGGAAAATACTTGGGAGAATGGGACTCATTGGAATGTTCTGAAAGCCAATATAGAAGTGATAGGCTGAATGGTCTCTTTCAACATCTTTAGAAAACATAAGAAAATATATATATACCATGAAAAGCAAGGGAACTAGCACTACAGAACCACCAGCTGCTAAAACACCTGTAGAGCATTATCATTGGCTTCCTGCCATTATGTCAGTTTTGAGTCCAATTTGCCACTATACCCATGCATATACTTCACTGACCAGTCACCCAAAATGTTGCTCAGATGGATACAGAAGGCCTGAATGCTGATTGGATCCTTTGGCGACGCATCCTGGGCTCTTATTCCAGTGTCACGGGAGCCTGGGCTTACTTTCACAGCTTCCTTTGTCAACTGCAACGATGCAGCAGCTCACTAGCCTGTGAATCAGAAGATTGTGGGTTCAAGTCCTGCCCCAAGGATCTGAGCACAAGCTTTAGGTTCTTGCTCCTGTGAGGCACTGAGTACTGGATTGTCAGAGGTGCAACATTTATGGATGACACCTTAAGACCCTGTGTGAACTCTCAGTTGAACATTAAAAATGGCAATACTTTGAAGAAGCTCAGGGAAGTTATCGCCTGGCTACTTTCTATCCCTTGACCAATACATTGGGGCTAGATCATGCCTAGTCCTAGACATTGTTTCTTTCAAGGTGGCTCCTGGTGCAGTCTTTTGCTGGGATTCCAGCCCCCAACAACTTGGTGTGGCCCAGGGAGGGGTGGGGGATGTCTCAGCACAGGCAGCTGGCTGAATTCACAGAGCAGCTTTGGCGGCCAGTGAAGCCCGACCCCAGGCTCACTGGCTCTCAGAGCTGTCGCTATTGCAGAATGTTTGATATTCACAAATATTCAAAATCACTCGGGACTTGTTAAAAAATAAATGTAATGTCAAAGGAAAATCAAAAATAAATTGTAATATTTAGAAGCTGAGGCACACAAACATGCATGCATGCACATATGCACACACACACACACACACACACACACACACACACACACACACACACACACACACACACACACACACACACACACACACATGAACACACACACGAGGACTGCAGTAATTGCAGCAGGTTAAACCTACTGCAGGCTAAGAAGGCAGAATTCCCAGTCTGAGAGCTGGGAAGCCTGAGGAACTTCGTGGTGTCCATTGGACTTTATGTGGACTACACCAGTGGACAACATGGTCAGCTAGAATTTGAGAGGCCATGCAGGAGTAAACTGCACTTGGCTGCGCTAGGTACTGGGAACTCCACAGAAAAATGAGGATAAGTCCCACTTTAGCAGTGGCATCAGGCTGTGTAGTCATGCCCTGCATTATCTGCTCAATATCACACTGCTGTTTGGGGGTGTTTGCACGTGGAATTGGCCTGGTTAATTTCACATCAGAAGGGCTTCCTTGGTTGCAAGAGTCTTGGTACATCCTGAAGTGATGAGAGGCACTCTGTTAATGGAAGATCTTTCTTTCTTTTCCCTATTCCACCTCTGCTTCTTCCATGGCACCACGTAAGAAGAAAAAAACAAGGTTGTATTCTCATAAAAACACTATTAGGCCCATGGTCGGACTCTCTGAACCGTATCCATCTATCTCGAGAATTACCTTAAGGGTAGAAGATGGACCTGGTCTCTGAGAATTTGTGGTTGCACACACTTACGTAATCGTGGTGTTTGGAACTACATGGCTGAGAGTCCTTTGGTTCTCTCCCATCTGTTATCACGCTGCCCCCATTAATGTTAGGTCCGACCCCATTTGTGGCTTCTCCTTCATTTCCTACAAGTTGGCAAAAGATCTTGGCCCCAGTTTCTAGTACTTCCTGTAAGTTTTCCTGTACATTTCCAATGTCTGACCAAAGTCTATGATTTTTCTCCAGCAGAAACCACCAACTAAAATGCAGACAATCAAGAATGGAGAGGGAGACAAAGAGCAAAAGATGAAGGCTTTGTGGAAAAAGAAACAATAACAATAATTGAAAAACTGTGCAAAAGCTGTTAATCTGATATCTAGTTCCATCCCAAATCAAGTCTTCTGGAGATCTTTGATGTGAGAGAGGAAGCAATACTCTTCTCATTGCAAGCACCTACCTAGTCTCAAACCTACTGATACCTACCACTCTTCTACCACACCATGTATGCACAAGTATTTAACTGGAGAACAGCTTACTGTACATAGTTCATATCCCTTCCTGCCCCACTGTCTCTGCAAAGTAAAGCTAACTTGTTTTCTCACTTTTATCATGCTGATGAAGGGTCATTGACACATAATGTTAGCTCTGTTTCTCTCTCCACAGATGCTGCCTGACTTGTGGAACATTTCTAGCATTTTTTGTTTTTTTCCCAAATTCCAGCATCTGCAGTGATTTGACTTTCAGTCACTGCTTGAGATGTCAGACAAGCAACTAATGGTCATAGGCTCATGTGGCTAATTGGAGGACTGAGTTTAATAGATAAGGTAACTTAAGGACTAAAACCAGCAGAAAGCATTCTTGAAAGCTTCAGGATTATTGAGTGAAGGGGAGCTGCTGTACCTGTTCATATAGTTCCTGTCCTAACATACGGTGAATTCAAAGGACAACCAGACTTGAACAACATCATTATGAATGTGGCTCCCACTGAGCATTTTGCAATCCTGGCAAACTTGAATTTTACCCTGATATTTCTTGAAGGCTTCATATTGGGCATTGACCCTTGCTTGTGAGGTGTGTGTGAAGCTAAAACATAAGTTCCTTTCAGCCTCCTACTAACTAACTAACAGATTGTCTCTTCGCTTAATAATTTCACTGTGCTATTTGTAACAACACGTGTACAATTACAATTATGCTCAGTGTGTACATAAATGCTCTCTATTTTATTGCAGTATTACCTCAGAAAGCTGCTCAGAAATGTTTATATTTTCTAAACATACAGTATTTCTCAGATTACTTCTTTGTAAAGGCTGAAATATTGGCTTTTCACAGCCTGAAGCAAAATAATGTCTTCCAACTGAGTGCCAGTATTCTGCTTGCAATTACTTGTTTAAGAGCAGTCTGTCTGTTCACAGAACTAAAGATGAAGGAGCACAAATTCTTCTGGACTAAATGTATCGGTGAAGATTTCCTCTGTTTGGTATTTCTTGTGAAATTGTAAACCTGCCCAGGCAGACGTTAACTCTCTGTGTTTGGCCTTTAGATGATTATGTGATGGAGCATACAGAGGAAAGTGAAGCTGTAATCCATACTGCCTGGATTTCCATCCATTCACCGCACTGAGCTAAACAGTAGTGGTCAGACACAGAGCTCAGGTTCACTCAGGTGAAAGGCTTGATCTCAGGAAATGACTATCATATGGTTTGCAAAGCTGGATAGGGTGAGGGCAAATGTCCTAATATTGTTCAAACAAAAAAACTTGCACGGAATGATAAATCAGTCTTTGGTCTCTTTCTTAATCTTGTTCTGCGTTTTCCACAGCCAAGATCATGATTTCACACATATGCAGGTCTATCCTTCCACCATTTCCCTCAGCTCCTTCATTGCCTCCTGCTGTTAAACCCTGATTACCTAATATCAAATTGCTAAATTCTTTCAGTTCAATGTCAGCAGAAACAAAGCCCGTGCACAAATTTCTTCCTTGTACTATTCTTCTTAGTCAGCCTCTCTGACTGAATCAATCCAATCACAATCCTGGCATCCTATTTAATGTTTGGATAGACTTTGTGCCGCGATGTTTGGACATTCATCACCCAGACTGCTACTCCCTCAAAAATCTTGCACTTAAAAATTGCCTTGCCTAGCAATTCCACTCTGATGGCACAGTCTGTTTCCTTACTCTCCAAAGCAGTAACTTCAAAATGCATGTAAACAAAATCTCTCTATGACCTTTATCAATCCTATCTCTGTTCTAGAGTCTTCTTTCAACACATTCTTCAGACCCAAGTTTCGCTGAGTTTCTGGTCACTCTTATCAATCCTTCTGTTTGTCAAGTAGAGCTCATGTTCCTTCTGCACCAGTTCAAACTATGTTTGAAAATTGTTGATAGTTGCACTGTTCTGACAGTGAAACCATCAAACAGGCTCAAGCAGACATCATACGGACATATACAGTATATGAATTAGGAGCAGCAATGGGCCACCTTATCCCTCAAGCTGGTTTGCCATTTAACATTATCATGAATGTTCTGACTAACTTCAAATCCACGTTCCCATTTAGAGGTAGTAACTTTTCACCTTCTTTCTTATCAAGTAATAATAATAATAATATTCGAAGAGTCTGCTTCCACTGCCATTTAAGAAATAGTGTTCCAAAATCCCACAACCCTCTGAGAGAGAAAAATTTGCCTCGTCTTATTTTTAAACAGTTACCCCTAGTTCTAGACTCTCCCACAAGGAGAAAAATCCTCTTCACATCCACCCTGACAAGACCCTTCAGGATCTTGTTTATTTCAATCATGTCTCCTTTCATTCTAGCAGGTACAAGCCTTGCCTGTCCAACTTTTCCCAATAAGACAAGTTGCCCATTCCAGGTTTTAGTCTAGTAAACTGAACTGCCTCCAGTACAGTAAAGCAGGGGAATAGCTGGACAGTGGTAAAGACTGCACTAATGGGATGTTCTATGAAAGTAGTCTAGTGGAATTTCTGCAACCTAGTGGATCTTTCCAACAGAAGTCATATGAAGCTATTATCATTGTTTCTATTGACCTAATTTGGGCTCTGTCACAGTCATACTTTAAAAGCACCTTGTATCATTCTAGCAAATTCTACAGAAACATTCCAACAGAAAAGAAATCAAGGACCCATCAGAGACAATATTAATAAAAAAAACTGTGAGACTTATTGATGTGATTGTTAATTCACTGTCCATCCCAGTTGTCCTTACATTGTTAGCTTTTTAAGTGATGTCAGAGCACTAGACGAGGTAAAGACAGTCAAATTCACCTGCTGAAGGAAATTAGTTAACCAGATGGAATTTTCCAAAAATTCATTGGCTTCATGGTTCCCATTAACTTTTAATTAGATTTTTATCTCGTATATATTGTTTAGAAACAAAAACATAAGATTATTCATTAAGCTTTCCCAAAGAATCTCACAAGACTGTATTGTACACTCTTATGTGGGCATCTATTATGAATGACTCCCAGTTTTTTTAAGGTTGACATAGAAATTGACCATTCTCAGTATATGCATTGACTGAAGGTTTTTAAGGGCCACTCTTTCGTCTTCCCACTCTGATGCATTGATGGAAAAGTATTTACAAGACAGAAAGCCAAGGAAATCATTTTAGGAAGAGTGAAAATAAATAGATTTTATCCTTTTGTTTAGAAAGAAAGCAGAGCAAAGTTAAACATACACTTTTCAACTCTTTCTCAAGTAACTTTGTTAGATAAATGGCTACAATTAAGGGTTCATTTTCAACTAATTGGTGCATGAATCTTGATACTTTTGCTTGGACCTTGCCAATTAATGCTGGCAATTCTGAATAGAACCACCAGCATTTACCAATTTACTGAAAACAAGTCCAGGACTTGCTTGTGGTTATTAGATGTGGAAGTCACACATACTAATAGATTCAGAATGTTGAATTTGTCAGTTTGCTTCACCACTGGATTTCATATACACTCCAGCATGGATCCCCTTTGCTAAGATTCTTCAACATTTACACTGGGGAGTCATTTCCATGATCTTAGGGTTATAAATAAGACAGTTTATTTATATATTTAATTATTTATGAGTTTTTGGTTGCTTTAGCTAACTTACATTCTAATTTTTCAACAGAATTTAAAATTGTAATTGTTCACTTTTAATTGTTTTTAAATGTCTCTGAATGTCAGAGCAATTACAAACTGTTAAATGAGCCTAATAATGTTTGCAAAAGTGGGAACTGGGCTTTGACAGAGAACTTACGGACTGTGTCCCAGGGCATCCTGAATCCATTGGACCAGCAACATGGACTTTATATCCAGATCTGGAAAGTATTGGCACAGGGAGAGCTCAGGTGACAATTCATAGTACAGACCAGTAAGGTTAGGCATGTTGAAATTTTGCTTAATTTTAATTTCATTTATACCTTTTAATGTATTCCCAATGTGATGGAAGCTACATCTCCTCTGCTTATGTGTGAAAAAATTCACATGAAAAGATTCACTAGTTCTGGGTGGGTTGTACTAATTGTCTAGTTTGGAAGACAATTACCAAAAAACACCTGAATTCAAATGTAACTTCATACTCAGAATCCTTTTTTGTTGCAAATACTATATTGGGAACAGTGAGCAGTTTTTCAAACAATGTATTATTGGATGAAAACCTGTACTTAATCTGCCTGTTTAATTTCTTAAATTAAATTATGGTCATATATTGGAAACATATTCAATTATTAATTTGCAAATCTATTTATGTAAAAAGGTACCTAAGGAGAAAAGGACTTTTTACCTATCTATCTATAGGAATTTTTAGTTAATTTATTAAAGTTAATTCATGTAATATTTCTATTATTTTACTTATTTATTCATGACTTGGGAATGTAGGCCAGAATGTACTGCCTATCCCAAATTACTCCTGAACTTCAGATGGCAGTTAAGTGTCAAGGGAAGATGAGAGAGAGAGAGAGATTGCAGATGACCTTTCCTTAAGAATATTTGTGAACCGAATGCTTTTTATGGCAATCCAGTAGTTTCATTTTCACAGTCACTGGTGCTTCTTTTTATCACAGATTTCCACTCCTGCTTCTTTTTCTCATGTTATTATTAAATTCCTCAGCTGCTGTTGTGAGATTCAAACATAGCATCAGCCTAGCTCTCTAGGTAGAGTCCAGTAGCTTAAGCATTATGTTCATGTACCTTTGTTTATTATTTAATACACTTTTAATTCTGTTAAATGTATTAATTTTCTGGAAACCAATCAGCATACTTGCTTTGCTTTCTTTGAACATTTCACGCCCAAGTTTTCCAAATCAATTCATTAACAATGTTTCTTTTAATCACCATTAGCAATGATTAGCTGGTAAATATAATTAAAAGATAATTAGTTGAACACACCTGAAACTGTAAGAAATCATTCCTCTCAAAGTCTAGTGCCTCAGAGTTTGCCACTTGGATTGTTAACATCCCCTCATTGTAAACGATATTTCGATTCAAATTAAAAGCTGTAGAATCTGGTCCTTGAAGAAATGCTCCAAATGTTCCATTGTTGCCCTATTGAATGGGAGAGGTGAAAAATAATTGGGCTCAGATATATGGAAGATGTCCTTGATAATTAAAAATATCAAGTTAAAATGAAATAAACCAACTTGGTCTAGGTCTTGTGCAAAAATGTGAAGAATTGGCATGCCATTAGCTGTCTCTTCAGGCACTATTGCACGAAATGTGTCAGTAGATGTTCCATGCATTGAATAAAATATTGGCTTATTGTCATTGACATCAAGTATTAAAATTGTAATTGTTGTTGTTGCTGTAGCTGAAAGGTCCTTAATACCGTTGACAAGTTCAAAAGCCTGAAATTAATTTAAAAAAAAACATTTTCACTTCATTGTGATTAAAATCAGTGGGAGTGTTAAGATGTTCAATCAATGGAACAAAGCAGCTCCAAACAAAATGAAACCTAACTGTGTCTTCAGTTTTGATGACCTACTTTTTCCTGTTTTCAAAAATCATCCAAACATGCGCAAAGCCTAATCTTGTGTGACTCAAGTACTTTTTAAACTGAGCACCCTCTGTGGCTGACATCAGCTTTTCAAAATTAATGCCTTGTTTTGCTTCCACAGCGGATTTTGCAGGTTCTGAGTGCAAAACTACTGTATGAAGATTAAAAAGGAAATGCATGCACTGAATCACTTCATTATTCTGCATGTTACAAAGGGAAGCAAAACAGAGGACTACCCATAACCTACTCACACAAATGGAGAGAAACAAAAGGAGAGTTCTACAGTTTGTTTACCCTAAGATTGCAACTACTCAGCAGTTTTAACTTTAAAACAGAGGAAACAGTAACGAATGAATCACTGATACATGTGCCAAAATTTTGGACAACAGAAACAGACAAGTAAATAATACAAACATGTGAAAACTTAGGCATGGTTAAACAAAGAAATATAATAAATCATTGCACTTGGGTTTTACACTTGTGGTGTGACTTACAGTGATATCAATTGTAATGAGTTCTTCCATATTTTCTCTGTCCAACATAGAGGCAGTAGTGACTTTACCAGTTACGTTATCTACTTTAAATGTACTGGTACCTAAAGTGAGAGAATGAACAAATGTGTATGCAGCCCTAATTACATTAAATTAGATAGAAAATACCACACACAAATTAATTGTTTATCCAAGCAATCCATATGGTGATTTGTCTTAGTCTTATATGTCTTCCCAGTTCTCATATCCCTATATCTTTCGATTCACGCAGCTTCCTGTCAACCTGTTGTCAGAAGATCAGATGATGCCAATCCTCTGCCGAGGATTTCTGGATGCCTCCAGCCAATGGAAGCATTTTTTCATCATGCCAGCAGGCTGAAGTATCATAGAACATAGAACAGTACAGCACAGGAACAGGCCCTTCAGTCCACAATGCCTGTGCTGACCGTAATGCCAAATTAAATGAATCCCATCTGTCTGCACGTGATCCATAGCCCTCCATTCCCTGCATGTTCACGTGCCTGTCTAAATGCCCCTGAAACGTCACGATCGTTCTGCTTCCACCACCACCCCTGGCAATGTGTTCCAGGTACCTACCACTCTCTGTGTAAAAAGATTAACCACACATCTTCTTTAAACTTTTCCCCCTCTCACCTTAAAGCTAATTCCTCTAGTGTTTGACGTTTCTGCCCTGGGAAAAAGATTCTGGCTATCTATCCCCACCAATGCCTCTCATAATTTTACAAACCTCTATCAGGTCTCTCCTCAGAGAAAACAATCCAAGTTTCTCCATCATCTCCTAAAGCTAATACTCTCTAACCCAGGCAGCATCCTGGTGCATCTCTTCTGCACCCTCTCCAAAGTCCCCACATCCTTCCTGCAACGGGGGTGACCAAAACTGCACACAATACTCCAAATGCAGCCTAACCAAAGTTTTATCAGATTTCATGTTACAACATGCCTTCATTTATAGGCCCATTACACATAGAGTCATACAGCAGGTGTATGTACGATACACTCCAGAATCATCAGTCACTTTGTCTGCACTCAGTCACCATTTTTGGTTTTCTGTTATGGTTCAAATGCAGATGGCACCATGGATTGTCACAGACTGTAGGAATTGTCGTTACTGTGGGGACACTGGGCCTGCAGGCTTCACTGCCTATGGTCACACACTAGTTTGACTTTGAGGGAGTGGAATTGGTTCCATTATTGTTCATAGCCGTATTGACATATGGTCCCAACAAAGCAGTATGTGTGAAGTCAGTGATGGTCTGCATCATGGAAAAGCCTGTTATCCCAGCAGATGTGCTTGGTTTCTCGGAAGAACTAACTGAAATATGGTCATCTTCTTTGAATAGAGTGCCCGACTGACCTTCTGTACTCACAGTGGAAGAAATATATAAAAGGAAGTATAATAGTTAGTTTGATGGCCACAGGCAATGCTATCCTTGCCCTGTTCTGATGCTGAAGTTGTGTCTCAGCTGATGAGAGATTTTAATGTATTCATCCTTAGTTAAGCACAGATATTTAACATGTTCAATTGCTTGCTGAACTGCATGGGAGATATAGCATCCCACTGAGGACCGTCTGCTTCACTTCATCCTCCTTCTGGCACCATCTTGTCCTGTTCTGCATGCACTGAGCACGGTCTGCCTGCCATGCTGTATTGTAAGAAGACTTAGCATGCAATCCATGACTAGGGGAAATTCTTTTCACAAAATGCAAAGTTTGCAATACTTCTTTTAGAATTTGATCTCCACCTCCTTCTGTACTTTTGAAGCATGAGTAAATATAGAAACCTGAAGAATTGTAGCAACAGTCAGTAAAAAGAAACCAGCAACAAATACACAGAGATAAGGGACAAGTAGCAGACTGGATTGTTAGATCATTTCAGGATAGAAAGCAGAGAGTGGGAGGAAAGAGCAACTATGCACAGTGGGAAGTGGGGACTCTGCATCTCACAATGATCTGGACTCCGGAACTGAATGCAACATCTAGATCTGTGGATGATTCCAAGTTGAGAGGGATAGACTGTATTGAGCAGGTCGGCAACACATTACAGAAGGATGTTAATAAGTTTGCAGAGTGGGCAAATAATTGGTAAATGAAATTCAACACAGATGAATGTTCACTCTGGTGGAAGGATATTACTTGGAAGGTGAAAGTTTGGGTGGGACAGAGGAACAAAGGGAGCTAAGAGTACACATAAACCCATCACTAGAAGTCGAGGGTGGGAAAGGATGAACAGACTGAGTCTCTTTTCTTTTGAGAAAAAGAAGCCGCAGGAGTGACCCATTCAGGGGTCTTTAAAATTATGAAGGATTTTAATCGAGTGGATGCCGAGAGAATATTTCCACTTGTGGGGAAGATCACAACCAGAGGCCATCATTATAAGACAGTACTACTTGGACCGGGTCCCCTCCTTCAACATCACAAGATTCACCATTGTCAAGAACCTCTATTGAAGCGGCCACTTGAATACTGTGGCTACAAGAGCAGTTTCAGAGGGTGGGCATTCTGTGACACACATCCTGACACACTCAAACTTTCTACCATCTACAAGCCACAAGACTGGAGTGTGATGGAAAACTTT
The DNA here is from genome assembly GCF_009764475.1 of Pristis pectinata. NCBI lineage: Eukaryota > Metazoa > Chordata > Chondrichthyes > Rhinopristiformes > Pristidae > Pristis > Pristis pectinata. The sequence continues at coordinate 19,247,533 of NC_067411.1, read as the reverse complement.
CCACTTGACCGGATGAGGGCAGCTCCAACAACACGCAGGGAGCTCAGCAGCATCCTGGACAAAGCACTCTTCTTGATCAGAATCCCACCTTCCACCCTAAATATTCGTCACCGTCACACACGCCGCTGCAGTGGGCACTAATTACAAAAGGCCGTGTGTTTGCTCATCTTGGCGCTCCAGCAGCATCTGCCTAAACTGCAGTCTCTACCACCAAGAAGCTCAAGGACAGCAGGTGCACCACCTCCTGCAGGATCCCCTCCAAGTTGTACACCATCCTGACTTGGAACTATATCACTGGCTCTACAGCATTGGGGCTCCATACTGGAACTTCTAATCCAAAATATGATTGCCTTCACTAGATGGACTGCAGCGGCTCAAAAGGGTGGCTGATCAACTCCTTCTCAAGGGCAGTTAGAAATCGGTAATGCATTATGGAGTACAGAGTGAGGAATAGTTCATACGACACATATGGAAGACCTTTATAAATCAGACATTTCCTCGGGGATGATGTAAGATTGGTTGGTATACTATTTTTCACCTTGTGTTCTAATTCTGTGGCTCTTAACAGATTAATTATATTTTACATAACAAATGTTTGCTGATTACTTGTATGTTATGGAATCCTTACTTATCCGATGTATTTATACACAGAGATTTTTTAAAATTCTCCTGATAGAAAGGGAAGAGTGCTTCCTAGGTTAAAGATGGATAGATAAGTATCCTCTGTTGTGTGTAATAAACTCACAATGTTCTAATGTAGCCACGTTGAACTCTGCTTCTGAAGTTTGTTACCTTTGACTCCTGAAGCCTAAATTTGTCAGGGAATCCTAAACAGACATTAGACCTCTCAATAAGCACAAACAAGTAGTTCATATATATTTCTGCATGACTGATAATTTTAGATCAGATGCTTCTCAGGCCATCTTGAGGTACAGGATCCAGAAACAGGGTGAGAATTGATGCAGTTTCTGCTTCAGTGTCATCTGTTCTTGTAACTCTACTTCCAGTCTCCTCCACAAAATCTGAGAGAATGGACTAGTCTGGAGTAAGAATGCTTTGCAGATTTGTCAAAGATGCTCAATAACACATGACAGAAACTACCCTTTGAGGAGTGAGGAATTTCAGTATTAATTACTCCCTTGAGTGAATAACAAACTGGGATCAGCAAGCTCATGACTACCAGACAGTTGTCCGTAAAGAAATTATAATTGCTTGGCTTATCATACAACTAGCATCTAGCACATTTATTACTTACCATTAATGCTGTATGTGATTGGGTTGTTAATACCTCTATCTCCATCAATTGCTGTTACAGTGATAATAACTGTGTTCTAAACAAAAAAAGATTTATATTTTGCTCATGTTTATTGGAGGTCATGTTTAATAGCTTCATAACATTTCAAAATTAGTGTGATAAATTGATTTCTTGGCAAACATACCACAGGTAAATTCTCTGGAATTCGAACATGATAAACTGAGCTTAAGTACTCTGGTGGTTTATTTGGTATGTCAATCACATTTATGATCAGTCTTGTAGTTGAATATTTTGCTTCTGGTTTGCCTTGATCCTGTTAAAAGAAAGAATTTAAGCTTTCAATTTTCACCACGCTAGGCTGACTATTTAACATGAAGCAGTTAGCTTTGCAAAGAGTTCTTATTTGCCCTTCTTAATAAACATCGGGATAGCCTTGACCAAATGGCTCCTGAGACTAAACCTCTTTTTTAATTTGCTGAGAAACCTAATCAAAGAGCAAGGGACAGTGCCAAGGTAAAGATAGGGGAGAGAATTCTTGTGGGAAGAAGACGGATATAAGGGATCAGGCACTGCTTTGAACCCAGTGAAAGAACGAATTAACACAACAAATGGACAACTTTCACCCTACAAGTTACAATTTGGATCTCTCTATTGAATACACACATAAATGTTTGCATATGCTACTTTTGATTGGTTTGTTTGCTTTGGAGGCAGAATGGTGGGTGTTGTGTCTTATCCAGTTTAGTTCTTGGGTTATCCATCCAGTGACAAGCTGTTCTATTTTCTCCTGTCAAAATTAATAATTTAATTCAGTTTCCACCAAGACTTTTGGAGCATAATCCATTTAGAATGTAAATACATTTTACAAATGAAGCCTTGTTGATTTATTGGAGTGATCTGTCCCATTATTACTTACCACTGCCTTGACAAGAACCTGGTAAATGCTGGCTCTTGCAAATTCCAGCTGACCTTTCAGGAAAACACTGCCATTTTTGGATATTTCGAATAACTCAACATTATCTGAGGGTATAAACTGAGCAAAAAAATATTAAGAGGGAATGTCAACCAAATATGCATCCTTTATGCAATCTAAATAAAGTACTCCGTCTGATATATAAGGGAAATAACTATTAAGGTATAGAAAAAGGAATGGATAAATAGTTACCTCTAGAATTTCATACGTTACTGAACCATTATTGCCTCTATCAGAGTCGCTAGCAAATACTTTGAATATCTCCATTCCCACTTCTTCATTCTGCTTCAAAAGAAAATAAGGGTCCTCTTAATAATATGTTTTTCAAAGCAATTTGGCAATTATTATGTCAGTTTTGACAACATATAATTGACTATAGTTTAAAGCTGCATGCTTAAAGGGATAGAGTTTGGCATGTAAAACTGGCTACCTCTGCGACATCTGCTTGATAAGGTAACCCTTTAAATGCTGGTGCATTGTCATTAACATCTTCAATGAATATATGGAGCGTCTTTTTCACCTACATGTACAGAAAGAAGAGCCATAATTAAATGGGAAACCAGGTGAAAAAAGACAACAGATATACCAAGCACTTGGCTGAATCATATAATTTCTCTATTACTGCTCTTCATCTTGATTCTTAACAAAAGAGAAACTAAAATGCAGTATGATCCAAAGAGAGGTAATTTAACATTATTTTTGAAATATGACAGATAACTTCTCCACCAGTGTTGCAAGCAGGAACCATGTTAACACAGAAGAAGAAACCCTTCATGATGGGATATCTCAGGAGGAATCATTCAGGAGTTCCTCTCACCTGGCCAATCTATCATTGTTATAAATTTAGTCATCTGGAAGCTGCCCTTGTGGAGTTCTATTAAACACTTCACAGAAATCACTCAAACACTTCACAGAAATCACTCAACTCAAGCTTCATTCAATTGACTTGGAGCAAGGGCTTTGAGAGTGGATTCCCAGACTGGGCAGAAAGGAAATGTGACTAAAACATCATTGATTGTTATCGATGTTACCTACCAGTGCGTTTAATCCATCATCAACAGTAATGGTTATTCCAAAATGGTCATTGCTATTTGCATAGATCTGCAAAAGGGAAGACTGCAGTTATGCAGACAAAAGACTTAAAATACATCAAATAATTAAAATTCAAATGTAAATTAGTTTTAATGGATTGTCCAGTAAATTTCTCTGCACTTCTTCTGTTTGCTTTATTGGTAAAGCAATTAACCCCATTGAAATATGACTAGAGGGATTTCAGACAAATATGTTATCTGTGTTACAAATTTCATGTGAATTGGGGTTACCTTTAAATCTCCCACCTTGAAAACAACTCAGAGTATAGATTGCAAAGCCATTGTATAAATTGCCTGAACGTTATCCTATTTCCAAATGTTCATCGCATTATAGGGTCATAAAATCATAGAATTGTAACAGCATAAAAGGAGATGATTCACCTCAGTTGGTATGTGCAGGTCATCTGTAGAGCAATCCATTTTGCCATTCTTCCCCAATGTCCTTGCAAATGTTTTCCCTTTTGGATTGAATGAATCGGCATCCACCGCACTTTCCGGAGTGCTCTCCTGATTATAACTACTCACTGCAGAAGGTTTTCTCTCACATCACCCTTGCTCTTTAGCCTCTCATTTTAGAGCTGTGTCATATGTTCCCTGACTTCTCTGCATATGGAAAACATTGCCCTCTTTTTCTTTATCCTAACCCTTCAGGATTTTGTTCAATACTATCAAATCTCCTCACATTTTTCTGTTCTTACTATTTTTTTTCTGTAATTCCTCTAGTGTATTCACATCCTTCCTAAATTATTGTATCCAGAATTCAGAGCAATGTTCTGGTTGTGATCTAACCGGTGCTTTCTGAAGCCTTCTTTACTCTGTCTCTATTTATGACACCCAGGATGCTTGCTTAACATTCCTGCTAGCTTCAAAGACTTAGGCATATGTATACCCAGCTCCCTTTGTGCCCACTCTAGAATTGTATTGTTCAATCTACGCTGCCTGTTTGGTTATCATGTCAAAATATGTAATTTCTTTCTTCCCTGCATTAATTCTATCCAACACATGCGTTTCCATTCAAGCTTTTCCATGTACTCTTGAGGTCTACCGTTATCCCGCTCACAGTTTACCACACTTTCCACCTTTGTGTTATCTGTGAATTTTGGAAATATTACCATGAACATCCATATCTAAGTCATTAATGTATACCCAAAAGGGTGTGGTCCTGGTACTGACCTCTGGGCAATACTATTGTCTACCATTCTCCAGCCTAAACCACTCTTCTTTCTGCCCCTAAGATATTCCTTATAAATGCTGCCAATGAGTCATTCATTTCATGGGCTTCAACTTTTCTAGTCAGCCTTTTATGACCAAAACTTTCTGAAAATATTCAGCATCCACCATGTTATCTTCTTTCATCATTTTCTGCTTTGTTTTCAAAAACTCAATCAGATTAGTCAAATGCAATCTGTCTTTAATAGTGCAAGTTCTCCTGTTATTAAATTCAGATATCTCCAAATGCCTAATGACTTTTCCCTGACTATTGTTTCTAAAGGCTTCTCACCAAAAAGGTTAAACTGATTGCAAATAGTTGCTGAATTTATCATTGTGCATTTTTTAAACTAATGTATAATATTTGTTACTTTTCTTTATATTGATCTTTAAATAGCCACCCAGCCAATCTGCTTCATGTCAAAATATAACCCCCAGGACCTCTAAAGCAAATGTAAAATGGGTAACTCTGCTCAAGGTAAAGGCACTAACCTCTAGGCAGTTGACATTTGAAACAGTGAATTAGGTCACAATTAGTGGTGAACAGAGCCGAAAGAAATAAATTTACAGCTTTGGAGTCTCATTTCTTCAGAACAAAATTAAAAAGTTGTGGATTTTTTTTAAAGTGTATGTTTTTCTGCTGTTTAAATTTCTTTCTTAATCTCTTGCGCACATCTTAATCTTTATTTTGATTTTACTATAATGATTGCAATGCAATTTACATATCCTCTTACTTAACCATCTTTGAGAATTGTTCAGTCTGATTGGTTGTTTAGTGTTCCTAATGCTTGCCATGTTATTGGGTCCCATGGATCCAATGCAGGAGGTCCCAAATTCAAAGTGACATAGAGAAAGAGAAGGTATGCAATCTAGAGCTGGCTAATACTTTGTGGGTAGTTTCTTTTGAGGTCAATGTCAAATATTATCATTTTGTCACTGTGATATTTGACCCACTGGCTTTACTTTTAAACTCTTGGAATTTTGGAGTGGTGTCCAAGTTATAAAAGTTGAATGAACCAGCTGTTCTGGTGTGCTAAATAGGTCTTCAAGCTGAACATTTATTGCTTGGGACATTTTACCATATGTGACTTATTCAAATCAAGCATTAAGATCAAATCCTTTGCTATGACATATTTCTTAACATTTTTGTTAGTCAGAGAATTTCTCATGGTTTCATGTCCTGCCAACACAAACAATATATCGATCAGATAATTTAATGTAGAACTGGAATGTTATTTCAAGATAATTATTTTAAGATGAAATTAGGCACAGGTCTTGATAATGAGAAACAATGGATGAAGAGGGGGTTCTATGGAGTTATTGCAAATGATAATGACCCTGCATTTCAGAAGTTGTTGACCGTACATCTGCAAAAAGGATTTGAAGTTTCTTTTGAGTGTTGTATTTTAAACACAAGCTGCTTTCCAAAGGTGAGTCACATAATGCATAGAAAAGGCAGAAGCCATTACTCAGAACATCAGGGAAGCACGGAGATGCATGTTAACACTCCTCATTCAACGGAAGCTGAAGTGAGGAGAGTTGGCGATTCAAGTGCAGCAGAAGAGCAACCCATTGGCTGCTCATCTCATTTTTACCAATTGCAGTTCCCCTCTATTTCTCCCATACCTGCCCCTCAATGTTTCACTTCATGCCTTCTACCCTCCTTCCTTCCTAAGTTGTATGGATCTGCTCTGATAAGATTACCAGGGCAAAAATGTTTTGGGCATTTGGGGTCTACATAAAAGGTGCAGCTCACTCACTATTGGTTGATATTCATTTGCTAATTTTGATTAAAAAAAGTAAATATGAGTAAAAAGTAGATGATCCAAGCGTGAATAAACAATTAATTTCTGCTTACTGCACCTCCAATGCTGCACCATGAGAGCACAGTGGTATTGGTATATTATTGTCACTTGTACTGAGGTACAGTGAAAAGCTTGTCTTACAAACCGATCGTACAGGTCAATTCATTACACAGTGCAGTTACATTGAGTTAGTACAGAGTGCATTGATATAGTACAGGTAAAAACAGTAACAGTACATAGTAAAGTGTCACAGCTACAGTGAAAGTGCAGTGCAATAAGGTGCAAGGTCACAACAAGGTAGATCGTGAGGTCATAGTCCATCTCATTGTATAAGGGAACCATTCAATAGTCTTATCACAGTAGGGTAGAAGCTGTCCTTAAGTCTGGTGGTACGTGCCCTCATGCACCTGTATCTTCTACCCGACGGAAGAGGAGAGAAGAGAGAATGTCCTGGGTGGGTGGGGTCTTTGATTATGCTGGCTGCTACACCAAGACAACGAGAGGTAAAGACAGAGTCCAAGGAGGGAAGGCTGGTGTCTGTGATGCACTGGGCTGTGTCCACAACTCTCTGCAGCTTCTTGCGGTCCTGGGCAGAGCAGTTGCTGTACCAAGCCGTGATACATCCAGATAGGATGCTTTCAATGGTGCATCGGTAAAAGTTGGTGAGAGTCAAAGGGGACAAGCCAAATTTCTTTAGCCTCCTGAGGAAGTAGAGGCACTGGTGAGCTTCCTTGGCTGTGGCCATCTACGTGATTTGACCAGAACAGGCTGTTGGTGATGTTCACTCCCAGGAACTTGAAGCTCTCAACCCTCTCGACCTGAGCACCATTGATGTAGACAGGTGCATGTATACCGCCCCCTTTCCTGAAGTCAATGACCAGCTCTTTTGTTTTGTTGACATTGAGGGAAGGGTTGTTGTCATGACACCATTCCACCAAGCTCTCTATCTCCTTCCTGTACTCCCACTCATCGCTGTTTGAGGTATGGCCTACAATGGTGGTATCATCTGCAAACTTGTAGATGGAGTTAGAGCAGAATCTGGCCACACAGTCATGTGTGTATAGGGAGTAGAGTAGAGGGCTGAGGACGCAGCCTTGTGAGGCACCAGTGTTGAGAATAATCGTGCTGGAGGTATTGCTGCCTATCCTCACTGATTGCAGTCTGTTTGTTAGAAAGTCAAGGATCCAGTTACAAAGGGAGGTGTTGAGTCCTAGGTTTTGGAGTTTGGTGCTTAGAATTATTGTATTGAAGGCAGAGCTAAGTAATAGTTGTGGAAGGTTAACTATGCCAACCCCAGGATATCACTGCCGGAGTTCCTCTTGCCAGTATCCCAGGCCAGACCGCCCTCAGCTGCTTCAGATGTGGGGATATTTGCTGAGGATTGTACAATGGTCAAATATACTTGAAACTCCTCTGCAAATGACGCAGCCTATGCAGCACAACCTGCAGGCATGGCAAGCAACATACATACCACAGAAATGTCAGGAAATGATCAACTTCCACAATTAAGAGTCTAACCACTTACCCTTTACATCCAATGACATTATCATTGCTGAGTCCCCCACCATCAACATTGGCCAGAAATTCACCTGGACCAGACACATACAAACCATGTCTACAAGGGCTGGTCAGAGGCTGAGTATCATCTCCAAAGCCTTTCCACCACCAACAAGGCAGGAGTCAGAAGTCCTCTCTTGGATGAGTGAGACATCAACGAGTTACAAGAAGCTTGATACCATCCAGCATAAAGCAGCTTGTTTGATTGGCACCCCATTCCACCAGCTAAACCACTCATTCCCTCCACCATGGGCGCACAGTGGCTGCATTGTACCATTTCCAGAATGCACTACAAATACACACCCAGGCTACTCCAACAGCACCTTTCAAATCCATTAACTCAACCAGCAGGAAGGACAAAGACGGCAGGCATGTGGGAACGCCACCACTTCAGGTTCCCCTCCAAATCAGATTTCATCCTGAGTTGGAAACATATCACCGGTCCTTCATTTTCACTGGGTATGAACCCTGGAACCCCTTCCCCAACAGCATTGTGGGATTACCTGCACCAGAAGCATTGTAAAGATTCAAGAAGGTGGCTCACCATTAACTTCTCAAAGGCAATTTTGTGATAGTGCTAGAAAGGATGCAGGGGGGATTTAACAGGATGTTGCGTGGGATGGAGTAGAGACTGGTGAGGCTAGGTCTGTTTTCCCTGGGGTGGAGAAGGTTAAGAGGGAAGATTATTGAGGGGTATAAAATTATGAGGGGTATAGATTGTGGGACTGCAGGGAACATTTTCCCCAAATCAGAGGTAGATAAAACTAGAGGACATCGATTTAGGGAAAGGGGTAAGAGATTTAGAGGGGATCTGAGGGTGATCTTTCTCACCCAGAGAATGGTGAGTACCTGGAATTCACTGGCTGAGAAAGTGGTGGAAACAGAATCGCTGACAGCATTTGAATCAAGCATTTGGAATTGTTGAGGCATAGAAGGTTATGGGCCAAGTGCTGGAAGATGGGATTAACACAGATGGGTGCCCACTGGTCAGCATGGACATGCTGGGCCAAATGGCCTGTTTCCATGCTATATGACTCTATGAGTCTAACTAGGGATGAGCAATAAATGCTGGCTTTTCCAGCACAGCCCAGATTCTGGGAAATAAATATATAAATTAATAGAATGTGATCCTGAGATCTGGATCAACGATCTGCAGACATGTGTTCAATCCCATCACAGCAACTGGGGAATTTATATTCAATTGATTATGTGAATAAAAATAAACTTTGAAGGAAATGATAGAGTCAATGATGGAGGGCAGCACAGTGTCACAACAATTAACGCTGCTGCCTCACAGTTCCAGGGGCCCAGGTTCAATCCCGACCTCAGGTGCTGTCTGTGTGGAGCTTGAATGTTCTGTCCATGACCTTGTTGGGTTTCTCCCAAATCCCAAAGATATGTTGGTAGGTTAACTGGATACTGTAAATTATCCCTCAGTGTAGGCAAGTGGCAGAGGAACTGGAGTTGTCGGGCATGTGTAAACAAGAATGAGCTGCGGGATCACGGGGAAATACGGAGGTGGGAAAAGGAACTGATGGGATTATTCTACTGGGAGCTGCCATGAACCTGATGGGCCGAATGGCCTCTTTCCCATTATAGTACATCACCATGAACCTACTGGATTATGCTAAATCATTGAAAACAAAAACATTGCAGATGCTATAAATCTGAAATAAAGACAGAAAATGCTGGAAATACTCAGCAGGTTAGCATATGCCCCAGCCGTCCCTCCATCATGAAAGGTCATCAACGTATAATGTCAACCCTAATCCCCTTTCCACAGATGGTATCTGACCTACCAAGTACCCCCATTACTCATTACCTTAACCCTAACCTTACACCAGAACTGGCCAGTTTTGACACCTTGAAAGTGATGTTATCATATTCTCAAATTCGCTTATGTCATAGAAGGAGGCCATTCAGCCCATCGAGTCCAGGCCAGCTCTCAGTGCATTCCCGCTGGTCTCATCCCTTCACTTATTTCCCTTTAATCTATTCTCTCTCATGCCTCTGATTCTCCTGCAAACCAACCTAAATTAGCCAATTAACCTAACAGCCAGCACATCTTTGGGATGTGTGAGGAAACCAGAGCACCTGGAGGAAGCCCACATGTTTACAGGGAGACTGTGCAAACTGCACACAGATACTAACTGCTGCATCACAATGCTGCCCCTCGTCACCAATCATCTGTTTGCTAGATTTAGTTTGGTTTCCACTTGAACCACTCAGTCCAGACTTCATTGTGCTCTTAATTCAGACATGAGTGCAAATGCTGAATGCCAGTAAAGAAGTCTTTCACTTCCCTTGGCAAGGTGAGATATTGAGAACATGAGCATAAGAAGTAAAAGTATGAATAGGATATTTGGCCCTTTACACCTCCCTTGCCATTCAATAACATCATGGACGATCTTTTACCTCATCATCACTTTCCTGCACTAACCCTATTTTCCTTGATACTATTAATATTTAAAACTCTATTGACCTCCGTCTTGAATATACTCAGTGAAAAAAAATGAGCTAAAGTTAACAGTGCTGTGAAGGGAGAGCAAGACTTTGCTGGCCTTTCGCCTTTAAGATCTGGGTTCATCTTGTTGGGCTGGGTATCTGCTGGCTGCCAGAATCCTGAATTTGGACAAGTGGAATATAGAAGAAAACTGGGTCCAATCTGGATAGCTAGTATAAGAAATAAATGTTGCATTGATGCAGGAAATGCCTTAATAACATGAAGAAGAGGGAGTTTGCTAGACATTGGATTGTGGTGTACATAATATGGGAATGTGGAACGCTGACCAAGTGCCTGGGATGTGACGGATTGCACCTTGACAAACAGAAGAAGTGGAAATTAAGGAGCAAATGCATTATTTTTTGAGCTGCCTGATAAACCATACAATAGGCCAGAAAATCCAAATGCCAACTGATAGAATGGTTTAGCAGTCTCCCTTAGTCCCACTGATGGTAGGGAGGGTGTTGAAATTAGTCCTTATTGATGAAGCAAATGGACAATTGTGAATTGATGGTTGTTTTGCAACGTCTTGTTGTCGAGTAGGCTGCAGATTGACATCATTTGTTTGATGCAATTGATGAAGACCAACTTCACGCAGCATCACAAAGCCAAGGGAAACATTGTCTTTCATGTAATGAATGAATTATCTTTCCACCAACACCAGGCAAAAGATGCAATAAAAAGAATACAGTCATCTCCATTGCCATAGTATTGCTGCATAACCGTAAAATAATGGTAATTTAGTAAAAAAAAACACACAAACCTCTCTGTCAATGGCTTCTTTAATAGTTACATCACCACTGGTGCTGTTCACTGTAAAGTAAACTGATGCTAATTCTCCCTCCAACCCATACAAAAGTGGATCGCCATCTTTATCTTCAGCAGCTATCCGGAAAACAGATGTACCTGGAGTGGGAATATGAAATGACAATAAGATATGAAGATACTGATGGCCAGTAAGTGAAGAGAGATGGAATGGAAGGGTTAAAGAGGAGGATATTAGTAGGTTTTTACATCAGCACAAGAACAAAGATAAAGTGATCAAAGTAAAAGGGGATTGATGACAGATGTGATAAAGGATAAACTGAGTAAGAAAGACTGACTGAAAGATCTGATACAATTGGATTCCTTTTTGCTTGAGTAACATGTTCAATGTTATATTAGGATGAACCAACAAAGACCCAGAATTTCCTGGCAATAACAAGTTTCTGGCACTCACTGTTCACTTACCTGCTAAGCTGTACTTAACTTATGCAAGTGCACTGGCAAAACTTCCTCATCACATTCTTACAGTGTGGAAACAAGCTCTTAGAATCATGGAATCATCAAATCACAGAATCACATGGCACAGAAAGAGGCCCTTTCAGACCACCTAATCCATGCCGACTTTGTTGCGCATCTATACTAATCCCTTCTGCCTATATTAGGCCTGTATCCCTATATACCCTTCCTGTCCGAGTACCCGTCCAAATGCCTATTAAACATTCGGCCCAGCAAGTCCACACCAACCATCATGAATACGTCTCTACTAATTACTTGTTATTTAATTCTCTGTATTTTCCATTAACTCTCCCTCAATTCTACAGTCACCGGAACATCAGAGACAATTTACAGTGGCCAATTAACCCTCATATCTTTGACTTGTGGGCTGATACCCATGTGGACATCAGGAGAACGTGCACACTCGATACTGGTTAGGATTGGATCCAGTGGAGCTGGAGATGTGAGGCAGCAGCTCGATTAGTTGTGCCACTGTGTCACCGTGTAGAAGATATTGCAAGTCTTGTCACCGTTCTGTAAAATATCCCATCAGGTGACAGGGCTAGAACAAGCCCTTCCGCCACAGAAATGCTGAAGAAACTTTGCCAACTGGCTGTCACCACAGCCCCAGATTAGCCGGATGTCAAGACTGTCAAAAACTTGAATGTTTGTTGATGTCTCATGTAGAAACATTTAAAACCTTCAAAAAATATGTAAAAGCAAACCAATCTTTTTTTTTTTGCAAAGTAAAAACTAATCAAAAAAGCCCTTGAAAACATTTCAAAATTTTAAAATAAAGTCAATTAATTAAAAATATTAAAACGTAAAACTTTTCTAAATACTTCCCAGCCTTAGCTTTTCATTGAAATGAATAGGGTCGTTGTTCCTCTGCCAGTCTAACCTGGGGCATGGTTGGTGGCCAGGTTCCCTGGCGTAAGTTCCAAGGAATTCCAGGAAGCTGCACTCCACCACAGGAGTCGAGGGTGAGACCAATGGCCGAACATGCTTGGCAAAACCCCAGCAAATATTGGCCAGGGTATTTGGTTCTCTGCATTCAGGTGAAACTCCTGAATTTCCCAGCACTTATGATAGGAAATGCCTGCAGAGCCTCCAGCACTTCTCGGGAAAATAAAGAGCTGCAGTGATGACTTTTCCTTGATTCATTTTTCAAGATTTGTTCATTTTTGGCAAGGCTGGCATTTATTAACCATGCCTAATTGCCCTTGAGAACGTGGTGGCTGAGACACATTCTTGAACATTGCACTCCTTCTGGTGAAGGTACTCCCACAACATAGCTGGGTTGATAGTTCCAGGATTTTGACTCAGTGATAATGATATATTTCCAAGTCAAGATGTATGTATTGGAGAGGAATCCACATGTGATTCCCACAAAATAGACATATTAAAATTCATTTTGACATTTACATGTAGTAACAAAGCTAGTAGAATGAAACCACTCTCATAATTCCACCCAGCGTCTTCAGAATGTACAACTGAGTGCCAACTCGTTGCTGTAGGTTTCAAATGCTACAACCAAGGAACAGCCCGTTGAACAGAACATCAGTAATCAGACATTGCAGGTTTAGCAAAGGTGTGAAAAAATAAACTGTCAGGACAGTTTTTTTATTTGGTTCCATTTTGTTTCTCTTAATGTGACATCAAACTCAAACTTAGTAATATTGGAGGAGAGAAGTGAAAGATCATATGTTAATTTAAGTTTATGTAACTTATGTTTGCCACATCTATAATGTACTGTGCTGCTGCTGCAAAAAGCTAATCTTCACGGCATTTACCCTGTGTATATATGCCTATGACAACAGTAAACTTGAACTTGAGCCAGATCCACGGGCAGCATAAGGGAACCAATATTAGACTCCCCTCCCTCACTAGCTACCCCATTATCAGGGTTCTATGTCTCACGCAGTTGAACTACATCATCTGCATTCCTGACACCAAACTCCTGAAACAAACTCTCCACTCCAAGCTCCGTCATGGCAAGTGATTTCCAAGAGGATAGAGAAAGTGCTTCAGCTGTGTACCCAAAGTCCCCTTGAAAAGAAGTAACATCCTCACTGACTCATGGGTCTCCCTGACCTGTGATAATTCACAATGGAGGAGCATCTGGGAAGACATTGAGAATGTCAAGTCTCTTTGATAGGAGAATGTGAAGGCCAAGCAGTAAAGGACTAAAGAATCTCCAAGATAACCCACCTACCTGTCCAATCAAACACCGCCTGCCCACTTCTGGCAGACTCTGCAGCTCCCACATTGATTGCATCTTCCACCTCAGAAACCACAAAACTGGAGTGGAAGCAAGTCATCTTCAATCCCTCAGGATAGCCCAAGAACTGGACAGGCACAGTTACAGTTACAGTTCTAGAACTTCAATCAACTTAAGTTTACCTTTTGGTGCATCTTCAGTCACACGTACAACAGTCATGTTTGCCATAAATGTCGGAGCCAGATTTTGCGACCAAATTAAAACAGACTTTTCTGTAAAACAGTTATAACAGTGCTTAAAACAAATTATTTCAACTTTGATACACTATAGAAGTATTGCACAGTATGAGTTGAAAAACTTCAGTTGAAGATTAATATGTGAGCCTTCTGAATGTTTCCTGACCCACTTGACACTGTTGGATTGCATATTTTCAAAATGGTTATAGTCTGAAAATGATGTATTGGCCATTGCATATGCTCTGAAAATCAAATGGCATTGATTTGCACTTCTAGATGGCATTGAGCTACACTTAGAAGGAATAGGTGATTTTGGATCTTTGGATTTTATTCATTAATAGGATGCAGGTTAACTGGCAAGGCCAGCATTTATTGCCCATCCCTAAAAGGTGGTGTTGAGCTACCTTCTTGAACTAGTGCAGTCTCTGTGGTGAATACAGTGCTGTTGAGTAGGAAGTCCAAGGGTTCAGACACAGTGACAGTGAAGGAACAGTGACGTATTTCCAAGTCAGGACTGTGTGTGACTTTGAAGGGAACCTGCAGGTGATGGTGTTCCATATACTTAAGTTCTTGTTCTTCTTGGTGATGGAAGCTGCAAGTTTGGAGAAACTGCTGAAGAAACTTTAACAAATGTGCTACCAGGGATGATAGTGGAAGCAGATATGATAGTAGTGTTCAAGAGGCCTTTAGATGGGCACATGAATATGCAGGGAATGGGGGGCTATGGATCACGTGTAGGCAGAAGGGATTATTTTAATTTGGCATCATGCTTGGCACAGACATCATGGCCCGAAGGGCCTGTTCCTGTGCTGTACTATTCTATGTTTTATAAATAGCTGCAATACATTTTGTAGATGTACTTGGTGCTGCTCCTGGCTTTTCTGCACATCACACCAAAATTACTCTCCCAGTTTGATGGCCATTGTAGAGTGTGGGGAATATGTCAGCCTACGAGATTACAGAGTGTGAAGGGATACCACTCAGTGGATACCCAGTGTTTATCTGCTAGTTTTGTTCTGAACTACCCTGTTTAGCACAATGGTTTGGCTTTTGGAGATGGAAATTGTCCTCAGTATGAAGAAAGGAAGAACTGAGAGGTGGTTACTACCACTAATGGTGATATGAGCAGATGCATCTTCAATAAACAGATAATTCCAAATAGATATAAGTTTTCTTTTAGCTTCTATTTAGTTTTCTCGCCACCTGTTGTAGAACCAGCCTGGCAGCTCTTCCTTCAGGTTTGGCCAGCTCAGTGATGCTACTAAACCACACTTGGTGATGGACTTTAAAGTTCCCCACCCGTAGTATGTTCTGTGCCCTTGCTACATTCAGTGCTTCTTCCAACTTGTGTTCAACAAGGAGGAAAACAGATTCATCACCTGAGATAGCGTGGCAGGTGGACTTAGGAAGGGAACAAGAAGGCAAAAGAAAGAGGAGCAGAAATAGGCCATTCAGCCCATTGTATCTGTTTAACAATTCAACAAGATCATGCCTGATTCTCAAACATCATTTTCCCACCTTGTCCCCAAAACCCTTGATTCCTTTAATATCCAGAAATCTATTAACTTCTGCTTATTCCAAAAATTCACCACACTCTACATGAAGAAACTTCTCCTCATCTCAGTCCTAAATGGCCTGTTCTTTATTTTGATACTGTGACTGCTAGTTCTTGACTCCTCAGCCAGTGGAAACATCCTGCCTGTATTCAACCTGTTGAATCCTATAGAAATTAGTACATTTCAGAGGTCCCCTCTTCATTCTTTTATATTCTAGAGAACAGAGACTGAGCCTCCTCAATATCTTCTCATTTGACAGGACAGCCGGCTCAGGAATGAGTCTGGTTTCTTTCGTTCACTTTTGATCTGATGCCACAAGTCAAGTTGAAGACACCCAGAGCCCCTCCGTATCTACTGCAATATAAATCTACATAACAAAAGCACATCCAACTCACCATATGCAACTTCAAGTGTATGGGATACTCTGTATTTGTGATGGATGGTTCGTCCACTTATCATTCATAAGTTGAGCACATAGGTAAAATCACTTACGTGAAATAAGAATGAAGCAGATTGCAGAAAAACACTGGAGAATTTTCCTTTGCTCAGCCACCATTTCTGAAACTGTCTTTAAGCATGAACACCTATAAAAAAGATATTGTGTTCAATATTGCCATTAAACATACCTCTCAAATATATGCTTACACTGTAAATTTATTCCATTTGCATTTTCTCACTATTTCTCACTAAAATACACATCAGAAAATCTGAGGGATGAGAACTATTGAAGATTTATGACAAAGGAGGCCATTTGGCTCATTGTGTCCAGGCTGCTTAAGAAACAGTGATCCAGCCTAATCCATCTTCCAGCTCTTGATCCAGTCATGACCTTCAAGTACACATCCAGGCACTTTTTAAGTGTGATGAAGAATTCTGCCTCTCCCACCTTTTTTGGCCCCTACCAAACCCGTCCCAGACTCTGGGTGTACACATGCTTCCTTATCTCCTCTCTATTCCTTCTACTTTTAAATCTACGTTCCTGGTTTTCAACCCGTCTGCTAAAGGAATCAGGTCCTTCCTACTTACTCAATCTAGAAGCCCCATAATTTCAGATGCCTCAGTTAAGTCTTCACGAAACTTCCACTTTTCAAAAGAAAACAACCACAGTTTATCCAATCTTTCCTCATAGTTAGGTTTTTCCGGTACTGGCGACACCCTCGATAATTTCCTTTGGACCCTCACAGTGCAATCACATCTTTCCTGTAGTGTGGTGACTAGAAGTATCTACACCTCTCAAGAAGTGGTTGAACCAGTGTTGTATACAGTTCTAATTTAATCTCCTGCTCTTACACTCTATACCTTGATTACCAACGGAAAACATCTCACATGCTTGGTTAACTACCTTTTCAACCTGTCTTGATATCTTTGAGAATCTCTGGACATTTGCTCTTTCTTTTCTTCCATATCTGTTAATACTGGACATTAACACAGTATTGAAAAACTGAAATACAATAACAAGAAAAGTTCAGTTTCTAGATTCATAACAAATTAAGTCATTTTAGTGCTCCTGTACTTCATTTGAAATATGTTCATTTGCATTCTTGATTCCTTGTCCATTCATTCACATGAGCTTTGCAAAATTTCATTCCTTTCTCAGCTGAAGTCCAGACTATAGTTCAATTCTTACCTTTGGTTTAAGAACTTAATTAGGAAGTAGAAAATTAGCATCCAAATTTTGACATTTCCGATCTCCTCTCAATTTTCCTCATTGGAACAGCCAATACCTGGACACAAATTTGCACTTTATTAAGTGTCTTCAAGTTTTTACTCTGTGGACCTCTCTGTCCACATTATCTTGATTCAACACATTTCCCAGGGAATATTCTGCTGTGATTATTGCATAAATCAACCAAGCAGCAACAATGTGTTTCAGTGAAGCAGTCTGGAGTAACTTCTGGCACTCAACTCAACTTAGAATTGCCATAGCAACGCGAGCTCTTAGTACCCATTAAATCTAGGTTGAAGCCAATTGGGAACTCCAGCACATCACAACTAATCTCCGTCAAGAGACAACATGAGGGCAGTCGGTCGTGTAAAGTACAAAAGTAAATTATTCTCACAACACATAGATGTAATATATCTTCAAGTCCAACAAATTAAGAGGTTTATGAAAAATTGTCTTGTGACAGTGATTATTTCTGCAGCAGGGAATGGTTTTATTCATAATAGAATACTAAATATATACTTTTTGGAGCAGTAACAAATTTGCATTTCCTGAGAGATGTTTTTCTTGAAACAAATAGATAACCATTTAAGGTCAAGTGGTGTTTCTCATCCCCAAAACCTTATGTGACTCTTAGAAATTTTCATTTTAAATGACTTTGTTGCAGCAGCAGAACTATGATACCTGTGGAGCTGCCATGATCTGTGCAAAAATGATCTATAGTACTGAGGTAGTCTACCTCTTTCCTCAACTGCTGATATTAAAGTAAGTGCTTGTTATGTTACCAGATGTCTCTGATGGAAAAGATTAACAGATTCAAATGTTTAAAGCGGAAATCAATCTGTTCCTGGAAAAAGAATATAAATTCTCTTAAAAGATCAGGAACCACATGATGGCTAAGGGGAATTATTGCAAAAAGTACAGGAAATTTAAAAAAAAGTGGTGGATGTGGGCTGGAAATAATATAGAAGTGATTTAGTGATATCTGAAGTGAGTTTTAGAATACTTGTATGGTGGTCAAGAATTGCAAGAATTGTATTAAACAGGCTTGGTGAGCTACAGGCACATTTAACTATGTGGGATCATGATTAGAAATAAGAAATTTAAGAAAGCAAAGTAACTATAAACCATCCAGTCCTTCAAGCCTGCTCCACCATTCATCAAGATCATGTCCGATCTTCCAGCTTTGTGGAATTTTGCTGCATATCCCTTTATTCTCTTAATATCCAGAAATCTATTTCTCTCTGTTTTAAATGAACTCAGTAGCTGAGTCTCCAAGGTTCTCCTCATCGCAGTCTTAAATGTCTTACCCTTCTTCTGAGACTGTGATCCCTAGATTCTTCTGCCAAGGGGATTCTTCATCCTCTCTGAGCCCAGCTGTCAAGCCTGTAAGAATTTTGTAAGTTTCCATGAGATCTCCTCTCATTTTTCTAAACTCTAGAGAATACTGGCTTAGTCCACTTAATCTCTCCTCATATGCAAACCTACCATCCCTGGAATCACCCAATTGAATCTTCATTGCAATCCTTCAATGGAAAATGACCTCCTTGCCTAGGTAAGGAGACCAGAACCATGCTCAATATTCGACATGCAGTCTCCCAAAGACCCTGTGTAATTACAGGAAGGCTTCCTTACTCCTGCATTCAAATCCTGTCGTGATAAAGGCGATATCACGAGATACCACTTGAGAGATACCACTTGATACCACAAGTGGTATCTTGAGATGTTTTCTATTATTTCATTGTTAATAATGGACTCTAGCATTTTCCCCACTACTGACGTAGGCTAACAGATCCATAGTTCCCCATTTTCTCTATTCATTCTTTTTCAAGTACTGGGGTTACATTAGCTACCCTCTAATCCATAGGTACTTATCCAGAGTCCAAATAATGTTGAAAATTTACCACCAATGCATCCACTATTTCCAGGGCCTGTTTCCTTAAGTACTCTAAGATGCAGGCCATCAGGCTTTGCAGTTTATTGGCTTTCAATCCCATGAATTTCCCTTGCATTATTTTCTTATTAATATGAATTTCCTTTGGTTCCTTTCTCTCACTAGACCCTAGGTCCCTAATATTTCTGGAAGGTTATTTACATCCTCTTGTATAGTGATGGATCCAAATTATTTTTTCATTTGGTCTGCCATTTCTATGTTGCCTATTATAAATTCCCTCATTTCTGACTATATAAGGCTTACATTTATCTTCACTTATCTTTTTTCTCTTCACATGTCTAATATAAGCTTTCTTGGTCATTTCTATGTTCCCTGCTAACGCTAATTGTTTTATTTGACCCAAATGAGCTTCCATGCCTTCACATTTTTGGGTGGGTGAAGTGATATTCTGTGAACAAAATACACCATATGAAAGAGAAGTTACACACAAAAAAATGTAATTACTTGGCCCTTTTTATTGTCTGTGGATATCCTAATGTTCTTTATTCCACTAGAAACTTTCAAAATCTCACAAGTGTCAAAGAGTTAATGTGATGTTACTGTGAAATGCCAACTTTTTTTCACTTGTCATGAAGCTTGTGTTCTGGTCTTCCTGAAAGGTGCTCAGTGAGAACTTTTTGCAAATCTCAATACTTGTCCTGGGAATCTGTCCTTTCAACCTCCATCCAGTTGAATCTCCTTCTGGATCAGCAACTCCTATATTTCAATGGAGAGAAACAGCTGCAAGGAACCTAGGAATTAGATAAAGTACAATTACTTTATTGACTTTATTCAAATGTTTTTAATCTTTGAGTAGTTTAACCTTTTGTAATAATCTTAAATAGTTTGTCTAGTTTTTAATACTCTTGATTGCTAGAGATGTTTGGAAACATTTAAAATTTTTGACAGGTTAGTGAGCTGGCTATGCTGGACTCAAGTCCTAGCCAGCTGACAAATTGTTTCCTGCATTCTCGTGAGTAGGGCTTGACTGGAAAGGCTTTGCTATGACTGGTATCTGTAGGAAATTCTTACCAGTGGTTCAGCACCAGTACAGTTTGTATTTCACGGAATTTATAGATATTTACGACATTGGAGGCTATTTGGCCCAATGTGTCCATGACAACCAAAAACACACTTTGGATTTAATCCCACTTCCTTACTCTTGGTCCATAGCTTCTAGTTGTTGAAGTGCTCAACCGGGTACTACTTAAAGTGTGCTGTGGGTTCCTGGCTCCATCATCTTTTCAGGTATTGAATTCAAAGTCCCATTTCTTATTGAGTAAAATTGTATTTCCACAATTCTTTCCTAATCTGTCTACCAGTTAACAGATCTACACCCTTTGATTACTCAAAACAAATCAGTTCTCTTTCTTTAATCTGTTTAGGTATCTCATAACTTTGCATTTCTCAATTAATTGCCATCCCCTCAACCTCCATTGTTTCAAAGAGATACTAGGCAGATGGTGACGGGGGAAGGTTGTTTTCGGGAGTGGAAGCTTGTGAGCTGTGGTGTACAACAGGGATTGGCGCTAGGACCCCTGCTGTTTGTTACATACAATAATGATCTGGATGTGAATGTAGGAGTTATGATTATTAAGTTTACAGATGACTTGAAGAAGGCATACAGGATACTTGGGGTCATGGAGTCATACAGCACAGAAACAGACCCACCATGTCCATGCCTCTTATTGTACCTATCTACACGAATCCCATTTCCCCACATTAGGTTCGCAGCCTTCTATGTCTTGGCAATTCAAGTACTTGTCTAGATGCTCCTTGAGACTATCTGCTTCCATCTCTCCCTCAGGCAGCACATTCCAGATTCCAACCACCCTCTGTGTAAAAAAAATTCTGCCTCAGATCACCTACTACCTCTCACCTTAAACCTATGCCCTCTTGTCTTAGACATTCCCACCATGGGAAAAAGATATTTACTAAATAACTTTTCTATCCCCTTATAATTTTATGTACCCTCTTTCACGCTTGCCTTATTTGCCAGAGCAGAGAAGTAGGGTACCATAAGACCCTAAGACATAGGAGCAGAATTAGACCACTTGGCCCATCGAGTATGCTCCGCCATTCGAGCGTGGCTGATTTATTTTCCCTCTCAAACCCCATTCTCCTGCCTTCTCCCCGTAACCTTTGATGCTCTTACTAATCAAGAACTTGTCAGCCTCCGCTTTAAATATACCCAGCGACTTGGCCTCCACAGCTGTCTGTGGCAATGAATTCCACAGATTCATCACCCTCTGGCTAAAGAAATTCCTCCTCATTTCTGTTCTAAACGGACGTCCTTCTTTTCTGAGGCTGTGCCCTCTGATCCTAGACTCTCCCACTACTGGAAACATCCTCTCCACGTCTACTCTGTCCAGGCCTTTCAATATTTGGTAGGTTTCAATGAGATCCCCCCTCATCCTTCTAAACTCCAGTGAATACAGGCCCAGAGCCATTAAACACGCCTTCATACATTAACCCTTTCATTACCATGATCATTTTTGTAAGCCTCCTCTGGACCTTCTCCAATACCAGCACATCCTTCCTTAGATATGAGGCCCAAAACTGCTCACAATACTCCAAATGTGGTCTGACCTTTATGTTATGTAAATAATTAGTTCAGTTATAGCTGGAGTACTGTGTTCTCATGGTCATAGGAAGGGAATGTTGGTCTGGAAAGGATGCAGGTTCACCAGGATTTAGCCTATGATGGAGCAATTCATAAAGTATTCAGAGCACTGGAGTCAATACTGTTTCTTGGTGGAAAGCCAACAGAGACTGGATTTGATTTCTTTGATCAGAGAAAGCTGAGGAGGGACCTGACTGAGGGGATATGAGATGAAAAATGGGATTAGTGAAACTGGGTGCTTGATGCTTGCTATGGATATGGTGGGCTGCAGAGTCATTTTCTGTGCTGTACAACTCCAAAAAGAAGCGCTACAGGAAGTGCAGTTGTCTTGTAACTCTGTTCAATCCTGCCGTCTGGTGCTGTTTGCATTGAGTTTACATGTTCTCCCGATGACTATGTGGGTTTCCTCTGAGTGCTTCGGTTTCCTCCTACATCCCAAAGGCATGTTGGTTATTAGGCTTATCGGGTGCTGCAAATTTCTCTTAGTCCATGAAGTTAATTCAAAATAAGGAGCCAATTCTTGAAGACAGGATATCAAAAGCACAGTTAAAGAAGTGGATTTAAAGCAGGGTTGGGAATCATAAAGATTAGGAATTCAGAGCTTAGGAAATTAACCCCAGAACACAGAGCCTTAGGTGTAATCACATTGAATCAGTGACGGATTTAGACACATTACCTTGTCTTTGAGGATTCTTCTGCAGTTTTAACAACATATCCACATATTGGAAGCACAATGATATGGAAAGGGGAAGGGATGGAGTCAGGGGAGCAGAGAGTTGGAGTGGTGGGGGAGATTATATGGAAAGGTACTTCCTGAAGTTGAGATTTAGGAATGAATCGCACACAATAACGTGTTGCGGGTTCAAGTGCTCAGATATCAGATTGGTTGGTTTTGTAATACACTTATAGAGCCAAACCAAGTGAAAGTTAAGCTGTATGAGTCCTTCCAGAGGGATCGCTGAAGATCATAGTGTAGATCTTCTTCCAGGCAATTGTTGCCAGATATTTTGGAATATATCCAGCTTACTAAAGTTCTTTTGCAACAGCAAACCAACATTTAATGAGTTGGAACCTGGAGGTGTTCCATTTCATCTTTCATTATCAAGCAAGTATGTCAACTTATCAAATTCAATGATTTCAGATTGTGGATGCTATTTATTGCCGTGATAAATTCCAATCACTGAAAAAGATTATTACTTAAATCTATATCCATTCCCATATCTGAGTAAGATTTTAAGACATCTAATTCCCCAGCACTTAAAATTGGCTTTTTTTTAGTATCACCACAAATCATGACTCGAAATTGATTTCTTTAAATGTGATGCTGACACACATCTTTGGTATTTCTACACCCCGCTGCAATTTAGGTCAAGGCAATTGAGAAGACCCCTATCCTGTTTCAAAGCATTGTTTCAGTATTATAACTGGGCTGAAATATTGCAATTTTAACAAGATCACCACTGTATTTGAAGAAAAAAGAGACCTTTTGCTTTTTATGAACAATTTTAAACATAGATAAAAATGCCATCAGTGGTAGATTTAAACATCATTCACACAATGCCACATCACCCACCCGAAAACATAAAGAGAGAGAAGCAGAAGAAGTGAAAAAAGTAGGAGAAACATAAGAAATAAGTGCAGAATAGATCATTTGGCTCCTTGAGCCTCCTCTGCCATTCAACAAAATCATGGCTGATCTTCAAACACTATTTTCCTGCCTCCCCATCTCCTTTGATTTCACAAATATCAGAAATCTGTGGATATCTGTTCTGAAAGCAATCAACAGCTGGGTTCTACAACCCTCCAAAGATTCACCATCCTCTGAGAAATCTAAGCACTGGAGAATACAGAGCAACAAATAATCTGCTGGAGGAACTCAGCGGGTCGAGCAGCATCCGTGGGAGGAAGGGAATTGTCGATGTTTTGGGTCGAAATCCTGCATCCATCCTGATACAGGGTTTCAACTGAAAATGTCGACAATTCCTTTCCTCCCACAGATGCTACTCGACCAGCTGAGTTCCTCCAGCAGGTTGTTTGTTGCTCCAGATTCCAGCACCTGCAGTCTCTTGTGTTTCTGCTGGAGAATACAGCCCTAACCTACTCAATCTCTCCCTATATGACAGACCTGTTATCTTAGGAACCAGTCTGGTGAATCTTTGCTGCAGTCCCCTCTATAGCAAGTATATAATTTATAGGTAAGGGGACGAACATTGTGCACAATACTCCAGGTATGGTCTCATCAAGGCCCTATATAATTATAGTAAGATATCTTTACTCTTGTGCTCAAATCCTTCAGTAATAATTTATCTTCCTAACTGCCTACTGCACCTGCAAGTTAGTTTTAAGTGACAGTTCCCTTTGAAAATTAGCATTTTTCAAACTATCCCTATTTAAAAAAATACTCAGCATTTCTTCTTTTTACCAAAGTTGATAAGCTGATTTTTCCATATTGTACTCCATCTGCCACAGGACCAAGCAAAAGACTTCTGAAAATCAAAAGATGCACCATCCTCAGGTTCATTCTCCTCTACTCCTTAGATACATCCTCAAAGAACTCCAATAGATCAGTCTAATGTGATCTCCCTGTCCTAAATTCACGTTGACTCTTTACTCAGTGTGTTGATATCATGTCTTTATTATGGATTCCAGCATTTCCCAATTACTGATCCAAGCTAACAGGTCAGTAATTCCTTGTTTTCTCACTCTCTCCTTTCTTAAATAGTGAGGAGAAATTTGCAATCTTTTGAATTTTGAAAGATGATAACCAATGCAAAAACTGTCTCTCTATCCACCTCTTTAAATCTCTGGGTTGTAGATAATCAGGTCCTTAGGCTTTTATCAGTTTTTAGGTTCATTAATTTCTCTGGTCGTATTCCATCTTTTATTTCCACCTTTGCACTGCAACCTCAGTTCTCCAGTATCTTGGGATGTTTTTGTGTGTTGTCCCATGAAGACAAACACAAAGTATTCTTGTCTGAAGTATTGCAGTCCAGATGAAGGGTCTCGCCCTGAAACGTCGACCATCCATTTCCCTCCACAGATCTTGCCTGACCTGCTTTATTATGGATTCTAGCATTTTGGGTGTAGCGTCAGGTTCCAGCATCTGCAGTCTCTCGTGTCTCCACGAAGTATTTCTCTGCCTTTTCCTTATTCACTATTATAAATTCACCTGTCTCTGTCAATAATTGACCCATATTTGCCCTCAGTAGTCTTTTCCTTTTTACATATCTTTAAAACTCCTACCATCTGCTTTTACATTTCTTGCTAGTTTCATTTCATATTCTATTTTCTCTTTCTTTATTAATTTCTTGGTCATTAAATTCTAAACTGCTCAGGCTTACAGCTTTTTGTGGAAGCTTTGTAAGCTTTTTCCTTAGACCTAATGCTATTATTAATTTCTCCTGTAATCCACAGCTGGACCACCTGGAAGAATGTACATTTGTTGCAAATTGAGTATTATTTCTTGAAATGCTCATCACTGCCTGTTCACAGCCATGCCCTTTAATGTAGTTTCCCAGTCTACCCCAACCAACCAGCTCTGCATATCTTCATAGTTTCCTCTGTTTAGATTAAAAACATCACTTTCAAACTTAATCACAGAATCATAGAGAAATACAGCACGGATACAGGCCCTTCGGTCCACCCAGCTAGTCCCAATTTCCTATGTTTGGCACATATCAGAATCAGGTTTATTATCACTGACTTATTACATGAAATTTGTTGTTGCCTCCAAGCCCCGCCCGTCCATGTACCTATCCAAGTGCCTCTTAAATGATACTATTGTACCTGCCTCAACCACTTCCTCTGGCAGCTTGTTCCATATACTCACCACCCTCTGCGTGAAAAAGTTGTCCCTCAGGTCCTTTTTAAATCTTTCCTCTCTCACACTAAATCTATACCCCCTAATTTTGTACTCCCCTACCCTGGGGAAAAGACTGTTACCATCCAGCTTATCTCTGCCTGTCATAATTCTATAAGGTTGCCCCTCATTCTCCAGACCTAGGTCTGACCAACTTCTCCCTAAAACTCAGGCCCGCAAAACTGTACACAGTACTCCAAGTGCAGCCTTACCAACGACTTATAAAACTGCAACATAATGTCCCCAAACTCCTATATTTCCTATACTCAATGCCCTGACTGATGAAGGCCAACACGCTAAACACCTTTTTCAGCACCCTGTCTACCTGTGATGCCACTTTTTCTTAAAATTTTATTTACAGTGTGGTAACCAGGCCCTTCCGGCCCCACGAGTCCGTGCCGCCCCATTTTAAAACCCCAAATTACCCTACCCGTACGTCTTTAGAATGCACTGTACTCCTAAGTCACTTTGTTCCATTACACTCCCTAGTGCCCAACCATTCATAGTATTAGCCCTACACAGGTTTGACTTTCCAAAATGCATCACCTCACACTTACCTGTATTGAAATCCATTTGCCACTCCTCGGCCCACTTCCCTAATTGATCAAGATCCCCCTGTAATCCATGATAACCTTCTTCACTAGCAACACCACCTCCTAATTTTGCGTCTTCCGCCAAACTTTACTGATCAAGCCTTGTGCATTTGCATTCAAATCATTTATATAAATAACAAATACAAGGCCCAAACACTGACTCCTGCGTCACTGGCCTCCATTCTGAGAACAACTTCAACCACGACCCTCTGCTTCCTACCTCTGAGCTGATTTTGAATCCAGCTCTCCCTGGAATCCATGGATCCTAACCTTCCAGAGCAGCACACATTTAATGTACAATTCTATCATGTTATGATCTATCTCTGTGGACCATTTACAAGATTATTAATTAACCCTAAACCCTTAATCAAAATTACCTGCTCCCTACTATACATTGTTAGTATAATTTGATTTGTCCAGTCTATATGTAAAGCCTCTCAAGTATTACCCTTGTTCCATGCACCTCTAATTTCCTCTATTATGTTGTAACCCTATATCAAAGCTATTCTTCAGCAGTCTAGAAACAATTTCGACTGATATTTTCCTGCCCCTGCTACTTCTTAGCTCAACCCAAAATGATTTTAAATTCTAAATTACAAGCCAAGAACCAAATATAGTAACTATTGTACCACTGACAGAAATACACAACAGGGAAAGATTGGCTATATTCTTTGACTCACTACGTGCATTGTCACTGGAAATGCACCATTTGTATGTCCTATTTGCTATGGTGCACATATTTCATAGAAAGGCCCATTTCAACTACCTTATGCCTCTTTTAGATGCCTTGTAGTTTGGCACACAACAGCCAAGAGTTAGAATATATATCATCTTGTAATTCCACAAGCTGGCCGCCTGACTCAGACATAATTTTTATCTCAAAATAACTTCTGAAATGTTTACATCAACAACTTTTGGTAATTTAAGCATTGTAAAAAATATGCGTTGTCCAGCACAGATACAAACATACATTTAAATTGTCTAGTGTATATATTAATGACTTTATTAAAGTTCTTAACGAGATGCTGGAGGACACTCAGCAGATCAGGCAATACCTGTGAAGGGAAATGGACAGTTGATGTTTCAGGTTGGAGACCCTTCATCAGTCCAGATGAAGGGTCTCGACCCAAAATGGTTGACTGTCCATTTCCCTCCACAGATGCTGCCTGACTCGCTGAGTTTCCTCCAGCATCTTGTTTGTTGCTCCAGATTCCAGCATCTGAAGTCTCTTGTGTCTACTTATTAAAGTTGTTTATTGAAAGTTTTCAGTCTCTTCTGAAAGCTTGGACTTTATTTTTTTTAAATCTAGAGCAATGGGAGTCAGTTTTGGTTTCTTTATCTGTGTGGGTACTATATGGCTAATTTCCCAGGTTACATCCACTTTGTTCAACAAGTTGAACTGATGGAAAACTTTCCTTCAGTTTCTAGCACTTTCAGTATAACAAGTTCACATAGGAATTCCATTGATAAATGAGGGCAAAAGATTTCTTTCTTACCAAAACTAATACAAAATGTAAAGAAACATTACAAGAACGAGATGTAAGACTTTTAAAAATTAGGAGTACGCAAAGGCGAGGTTTTTAATTAAAGATTGCACGAAATAAAATATGTTCCTATTTTATGAAAAAGAAGGCAAAAAAATCGTAAAATGTTAAAGAAACATGTTATTTAATGGCTTTAAAGTAAATAACACAATCCCAAAGGGAGATCCACACGAACTACAATAGTAACAACAGAAATACATTTCACACAAAGGGACTTTTAAATAAGGAACATTAAAAAAAAATCCCTGTTTACAGTTTTTCAAGTTATTGTACTAAGCATGACATCTAAACGCATCATTTTACAGTATAATACACTTACAAAACAAGCTTGTTACAATGTGCTATAACATAATCCAGTAATGTTAGGGAAGACATTCCATGAACCAAAGTTTGGTAATAAATTGTTTTACAATATATAAAACACATCTATCTGGATGACCAACTGCAACCAGAGAGACATTTTAAATGCTTTTCTTTTGTTATTTTTAATCAGTGCAAACGTATTTATACAAGGCAGTCTCGGCTGCTCTACTCCTTTCTGCTTGAAGAAAAAAGCTGTTTGCATTTATAATCATTAAGTTCATACTATACTCATAATTCATTCATTCACCCACAAAAACAAAGTAATCTTTGTTCCTTCCAAATTAATCTTTAAAATAGACCAACCTTTGAACACTATCTCCTCATTAAGATATCTATTTTTTAATGCTTTGACATGTTTCAAAACAAGACCATGAACTTAAATGAACATTGTATGGAAGTCAACTCAGTTTGGAACCCACACTTCCAGGAGTTAAAGCACCAGCGTTAAAATTCAGAAGCAATCATCTGGTGAAAGCTTGTTTATGAGATGGTAACAGAGATAGGAAGAGTGGGCAGGAGAGGGAAGGTGCAGAAAGAGGAAGTCATGCTACATTGCAGTCTCCATTACCATTTCATAAAAGCCGTGGAGGTAGTTATGTGCAATATGAACAATATCTTACCTAGAGTGGAAAAAAATGTTTGTGTTACATACATTAAAGGTCATTTCGGATCTACCACTGTATATAAATTTCATGTATCTCATCAGCAATGTCTTGTCGTTAAGATCTTATCATGGATGGTAACAGATCAGGCACATATGTTATTAACATATATACATTTTATATTAAAAATTCTCTCATTCTGTAGAGTTGTATTTATAGCAACAATTTAAAAACAAATTTCACATTTTGTTTTGTTGTCATAATTTTCAGTTGAACCAAATGAAAGGGGAGATAGCTATAAACTAACGTATCCCACTACTCTTATTGCCTTGAACACTTTTATATGCCTGATATATGTGTTTATGATATCACAGAGATATTACATGATTTGGGTGCACTGGAAATAGTTACGCGATTCCAAATGATTAAAAACATTGCAAGATTTTTTTTTGCAAAGACCTCTCACCTATTGTGGGATAAGGCTCACGGAATACAAGGTGAAAGCAAACTCAGTTTAAATGAAGAAACAAGACTAGAGGACTGGTTTCAGTTTGAAGCATGTGAGAGATTGGGACACAATCTGCTGCTCTGGTCCATAAAAGCCACAATAATGACGTAATGCGAATCATTTAATGGCACCACAGAACACAAAGAGACTAAAGGGCTGTCACAAATGAAAATACAGACCTGCTGCTATGCCAGTATTGGTGTTAATAGCAAACATAATATCAGGCTGCATGTGCCACCATGTGGCAAACAATCTTCTATTACCTTTTTATCATTAATGCGGCATCAGGCATTTGCTTTCTTCACAAATGTCTGCAACACTGTGCAGGTCTGAAAATGTCATCCAAGAATGGTAAGTTTCCGTCTATAAAGCAAGTATATATTTCACGGTATGAAAAGTAATTAATACAGTTAAGAAGGAGCCGGTGGTGGCAATATATTAATGGGGTGCAGGTGAGGTTTAAGTTGCTCAAACTTTGATCCTTGTAATGATCGAAATGCCTCAAATGTACTGCTAACTCACTCCGTGCAATGCAAAATAAAACAATTTTTGTTCAAATCTGGAGAGATGCTTATTCAGCAGCATTTCTCTGAAGCATATTTATTTGTACAAGAAAATAATGCACATCAAGTTCACATATATTGGTGTAAGATTTACAGCAACTGTAAAACTTGTAGCAACTTTACTGTTGTTCTATATGGTTAGCTTTCAACAACTTCAATAGTGATTTATATGTACAGTAACACAACCAGATGTATATCTTATACAGTAAAAAAAAAATGATACATTATTTTATCTTTTAATAGTGCAACATATATCTGTTGGTACCACACAACTATTATTAACAACAACATTTATTGAAATAACTGACGCATAGAGTTGAAGATAATATCTTCAGTGTGTAAGACTGTCACATAGGTGCTCATCCAGATTTAACACATGCACTGGTTTCGCAAAATCACTGAGGGAGTACTTTGCTGGCTTGATAATGTTCTAAAGAAGATTATTTCTAAAAATGAAGTTTTGATAGAATATCATCAGAACCCAAAGCCAAGAAGTGCAAAACAGTTTGTGCTTTTTTTTTCTTCTTTACCAAAACCACAATGGACGTTTCATGCAGTATGATGTAGGCGAATGCCATGCAGTAAGCTGCATTACCCACTCAATACCTAAAGGATGAAGAAGTAAAATTAATAAGTACTTATGGAAACAAAAAATCTCCAAGTCATAGAAATGGCTTCTACATGTGGTTTGCATGGCCTTTGTAATGTAAGAGCATGCCCAATGTGTATCAAATAACAGTTGAAGTGCAGGTATGTGATTGCCAAGGGTGCAGTACAGAATCTGCCACTGACATCTACTACTGAAAGCACTCAAACACTGGTAACAGAAGCTAGACACTTCGCGGGCTTCTGCAGTTTCTCAGGTTCACTTGGTGCAGGATCTGCAGTTGCTCGGAAACTGAATTCAGACGTGCCTCCATGTCCCGGACTAAGAGTGGGGTTCTGATGTCTGTTGCTGTCTAATATGCTTGAGGTGTTAGAGGCCAGACTTTCACGAGTACTGAAAGACACCATGGATGGAAAAACATTAATGCTCCCAAACACTAATGTCACAACATTTAATCCTTCACAACTTCTGGCCCTCTTGGGTAACACTACTCAAAGAGGCCTGAAGCATAGACAATTTGGGAAACTTAAATACCAGTGTAGTGCATTAGAGATTGTTCTTCTGAGGGTTTGGTGGTGAGGCATGATGGAGGGTACAGATTCATGCTCAGGTCATAACAAAATATTCCTGCAGTACTTCTTACCTGTAATATCAGAATTTGACAGTTACTTTGTGCAGTGACAATACTTGGTGCTGTGAGCTGTCATCGAGGATTTTTCAATTTTTTTCAAGGATTGCACATCCTTCACAGTTGTACTTACCTATTTTACAAATGACAATAAATGTGCTTTTTTAAATCATCCTTCTGCCATCTCAACTTTGCTGAAATCATAACATTCACTTGTTGTAAAATGAAAGGGAAGTTAAAGAAGAGAGAAAAATAAAACCAGGAGGTTGACAATGAAACAGGCATGATGCACAGATTTCTGACCAGCTGGACAGTATGAAAGATTATGTTAATATTGCAATAACACAGAACTTAATGTGTGTTCACTGTCTATGTTGCTTCCTGCTGCATACTTTACTTATGCAGGATTAAACAGCGGACTAGAAATGTCAGTGACTTGGGTAAATCTAGCTCATTATATTGAAAGTCTTTACTCCTTCTGTACTCCACTTTGTTGTGTGTAAGTGTCTTAAATATGTCTAGTCCTATCCTATTTGCTGATGGGCATCTGTTTCAGCATAATAAGCAACCATGTAGTTAGTCGCACTGAGTCAATCCAGAAGAATAATCCAAGGATAATTTTCTAGCTCTGTGACTGGTCAAGATTCTCTTCCAAGGAACACACTGGAGTTGGTAATGTTCTGCTTGTGATTCCCCAAGCATTTAAAATAATGATTTGAAAGTCATGAACGCCACATGTTGGAATTTCTTGTACGTGCTCTGAAGCTGCATGAAATTGGAAAATTTCCCCTACAATGTGGCTAATAGATGTACTCTTGGGAAAATGGGAATAATGCATATGCAGAAAGCTCCAATGTTTTATTTACTTGTCCACAGGATGTGGGCACGATCAGCAGTAATCACACATCCCACATTGAACTGAGTGGCTACGTAGGCAAGAACAGCAGATTTCCTTTCCTGAAAGATATTAGGGCACCAGGTAAGTTTTCAAACAGCATTGTGTTGGTCTCCATTCCCAACATGAGCTTTTTATTACAGATGTATTTAATGATTTACATCTAACTTCCTCAGCTGCTGTGATTGGGATTCAAATTCAGTCCCTGGATCACAGAAATTTAAGACACAGAAGGAGGGCTCTCATGCTGGCAAAAATAGACTTTAGGTTAATCCCACTTCTTGCTCCATGGTGAAGCTCTTCAAATGCCCATCCAAATATATTTTGAAAGTGTACTGAGGGTTTCTGCATCCACTGCTCTTTTAGATGCAGGTTCTCACGAGTTATTACATGGATTCATTTCTTTCTCAAGTTCCTTCCAATCCTTCACTGACTAATTTAATTCTATGCCCCCTAGTACAGACTCCTCTACTAATGGAAGTAGGGTATTTCTTTTACCCTGTCCAGGCTACACAAAAATGTAAACCCCTCAATTAAATCTCTCTTCAATCTCCTTCGATCCAGAGAAAAACCAATTCAGATTAGATGGTCCTTATAATACAATCCTCTGGGGCCGTGCTCCTTTGTCTTTTGTTTCCTCCCACATTCATTCCAGAATGAATTCTATTTGCCACATTCATGCCCGGAAAATCCAGCCCATTGCTACTTTCCTAAAGCTTAAACCTTATTCTTCACTTAAACCACACTGCCAATTTGGTAAATGTCTTAACTGTGGCCACTACAAACAAGTCCAGATCAAGGGGCTGACTGGCCTACTCCTATTTCTTATGTTCTTACTGCTTATGTACACCATGAAAAGTCCAAAGCCTCTCACCATGCCTTCTGGAACACCACTGTATTCTGCCCTGCAGTCACTAAATCTCCAGTTGACCATTATACTTTGCTTTCTGCAGCTGAATCAACTTGTAAACCCAACTTGCAACTTTCTCCTGAAGCCCATTGCATTTTATTTACCTGATTACCTGCCATATGGGACACGTTTAAACACCTTCTTATAATCTGTGCACATCTATCCTAATATTCTTTGTTGCCTCCACAACACAGGCAGTTAAGTTAATCAGACACAAACCTTTGTTCCTTGACAAATCCATGCTGACTGTCCTCAAGAAGCTCTTCGTTATAAGTCTTTCCAACAATTTGCCCACTGCTTACACCAGTTTTTTCTAGTTTGCAGATACTTGGTCTACGTCCTTCTACTTTCTTAAATAACAATGTCACATCAGCAGCTTTCCAAATCTCTAGCTCTATATCTGCAGGCAAGCGCATTGGCAAATTATAGTCCAGGCTAGTGGGTATTTTCTCATTGCTTTGTTTAAAGAGATGGCGTACATCTCCCATATGAGAAATGATTGAGCAGACTAGGCCTGTACTATGCAGAGTTTAGAAGAATGAGAAGAGATCACATTGAAATTCACAACATTCTTACAGGGCTAGAAAGACCGGATGAAGTTCTCCCTGGCTGAAGTGTCTAGAACCTGGGGTCACAATCTCATAATTAGAAAAAGGCAATCAGGACTGATAGGAGGAGATACTTCTTTATGCAGAGATGGTGAATCTCTGGAAGTCTGTATCCCAAAGGACTGTGGAAGGTCAGCCATTGAACTGAATCAGTTGATGTCTGGATATTTAAGGGAATCAGGGATATGGGTAAAGTGCAGAAAATGCCATTGGGGTAGAAGATTAGCCATGAACTTCATAAATGGAGAAGGCTCAAAGAGGTAAATGGCCTACTCCTAATCTGATGTTTATCCAGGCCTGGTGATGGATCCACTTTTGAAGATGATAAGATTTAATATGTCCTTTTTCTCTGTGCTCCTCATTGCCATTACTTTACATTCTTCTTCCTTAACGTCAATGTTTATATTATTCCCCGCCTCTGTGAAGACACTGCAAATTATTCACTCCAAACTTTTGTGTCTATCATCACATTCTGGCTGCCATTTTGGTCTCCAATAAGACTCATTTTTTTTCCTTTCTATTCTGTTCTCCCTTCCCACGTTTATTAGACAGCTGAAGGTTTCCTTTGATTTTACCTGTCAAGTTCTTATGCACCCTTTATCCTCATTTCCCTTTTAATTTCATTCCTGAACCATATACACTCCTTTAGGCTTTGTGTGACTTTGAGCTATCAGTATCACCACCAAAATGTTTAATTTGACATTGGACATAAGTGTGTAATAGGAGTAGGAGTATGCCTTTCACCCCTGCTCTGCCAATCAAAAAGTCCAGAGATTCAGTGCCTATAGTCTTTTCATCTTAGCCTGAAGTGCACTCACTGACTAAATGTCCACTGTCCTCTGTGGTAGAGAATTCCAAATAATTATTACACATTTTAATTTTAAGGTCTCATCTAAAATTCAGCACAATAGCATCTGGGCAATGGCTTAAAGCAGCAGTGTGCAGGCTAGGGGTAAGAGAGTGGGCTTGTCAATTTTGTGTGACCCCAGGTACCATATTCTTATTCCATACAAGGCCGTATACGATAGAACAATGTTGCACACTAAGTTCCCAATTATTAGTGTTCAGGTTTTTTGGTAAAATTCAGTCATGTAGCACAGTAAGAACATTGTGTTATGTGATAGAATTTCTAGAATTCTACATTGTTATACTTATCCAATGAAAAATAAGCTGTGGTGCAGGGTTTTGATATCTGCAAAACTATTTTGGCAATCTTGGTGTCAGAGAACCTTTGTGTACAATTAGCTTTGAAAAAACTAGAATGAGAAATCCATGTTGAATTATTAGATTTTACAATTTTTCATAAGAAATAACAACAGCATATTCTGATTCGTTTAAATATTCCTTCAGAGGATGATGGCATTACTGTGAAACCCAAGTTTTAATACCCATTTCTAACGGTCCTTTTACAGAACAGCTTACTAGGCCATTTCAGAGGATTGAAAAATTCAACCGCATTTCTGTGGGCTTGGAGTTATAATCAGCTTGGACCAGGTAAGGATGGCAAATTAGCTTCACCAATTAGTAAACCATCTTAGTCCAATCTTGCAGTTCCATAGTTCCCACTATTTATTCCAGATTTATTTAATTAATAGTATTTAAATTCCCCAGCAGTTATGGTAGAACTGGAACTCATGTTTAGTCTAGGTCTCTGAATAATCACAAGGCTACAGTACGTCTAACTTTCTATGTCTTATTTTTCACTTTTTCAGGTTCTGCTCCTGGCCAGAAGCAATCACCATCAAGATGGTAGAATTTTGGGTTTTTATTCATTATAGAATTTTGGGTTTTTATTCATTATTTTTTAAAATAATTGAAAATCTGGTCCGATTTTTGATTTTTTTTATGCACACATGGGACGACAAAGCCAAGATTTATTGCCCATCCCTAATTCCCTTTGAGCTGCCTGTTTGGTAAAGGTATTCACACTATGGTGTTAAGTGGGGAAGTCCAGGATCTTGTTCCAGCATGAATGAAGAAACAGTGATAAATGTATCAGTCAGGATGGGGTGGGATTTGGAGGGGCTCCTGCACATGCAATGCATTTGTTATCCTTGTCCTTCTAAGCAAGAGATCAATGGGCTAGCAGAGGTGCTGCTGAAGTAGCCCTGGGTCATTACTGCAGTCTATCTTGTAGGTTGTGCACACCATGACCATGGTGCTCGCTGAGGCAGAGGGAGTGAATGTTTAAGGAATGGACACTTTGTTAAATGGTGCTGAGGTTACATTTATGCAGTGAAGTACTGCATCATAATCTTTACGATATCTATATGTTGGATCAGTTTTGTGGAGTCAAGAGGTGAGTAACTTGCTCTTCACAAAGTCAGAACATTTTGCTATGCTACCTGCTTGGTTTGCATAAAATTGTCAGTTTATCTAATAATATAATGAAACAAAGCAAGAGAAATATATGATGACTGGAGTACATCACTATGATTAATTACATTTTATGCTAGATCAAACAATTCTTCATTCTTTATTTCTAAATTTTACAGGTTTTATCTTGTATACATTGCATTAGCTAATTTTGAAGTCTTATACCATGAAACATTCTACTACAAGATCAAAAAACTTAAAAGCTCTCAAATGAGTGACTGTGCTGGATTTACATTTACATGCTTACCGTGGAGAATTAAATCCACTGTCTACCGTTATACTGCTGCTGTCCATACTATCTAGTCGAGCAGAATGTGAAGCTTTCTGACTGGCGCTGGTGTCACTTTCCTTTGGGCTCAGGAGAGTTAGATGCTTCTCAAACTTTCTCTGGAGACCCTTCTCTTTCTCTCGTTCTAGCAACCACTGCACAGTTCCACCATCTTCTCGGCTCTTACCTTCCTGTTGGTTTTTGTTGGTGCCATCTTCTGAGTCATCATCAGATACATTATAATAATCAAAAGAAGACTCTGGATGTCCTGTCATGTCTCCGTGTCCTGGCAGTGATTGCACTGCACTTGTTAGACCAACAAGGTTCTCACAGTTTGTGTGAAATACTTCTGATGGTTTATTGTGTTGTGGTTCATATAAAGAAATTCCAGGAGGTTCCTGGCAATTATTCTCCACATGATTTACAGTCTGAGTTTCAGACTGTGATTTAAACACTTGTCCATTTGGCAACGACACTGTTGATGCCTGTGCAGTTACAGGCAAATTAATGCTGTTCATATCCATTTTTTCAGGATAATGCTTCTGCTGCAGTGACAATTGTTCCAGCTGTCCATTCACATTTTCTTCAATGGGTGGGTGTTTCAAGAATCTATCCAAAGGGGACAGCTTCTTAACTCCATCAGACAAGGTCAAAGCATCATAATCTTTAAACAGATGTTCATCATTACATTTAGCTGATGGAGAAGATACAGTCCGAACCGTCTCCTTGGATGCATTACACTGAAAGTAATCGTCTGCTTTTATGTCAGCATCAGAACAACTAGGATCATTGTAATTAGGCAAGGTTTCTCCAGCTGTAATGGGTTCCAGTGGATTGCAGGCATTGCTAAGGCCTGTTGAATTATCAACATCAACACATTCAGGTATACTTGGCTCAGTAATATGATTTGAATGTGATGTCAGCCCTGATCTGTGATGACTGAGCAATTTGGAAGAACGCAATTTGTCATTATTCAAGTGGCTTTCATCCATGTTACATCCTTGAATCTCTTCTGCAGTGCCTGACAAAATAGTGCCAAGGGGTCTATTCGAATTATCCATTGATCTAGACCGTTCCTTGGCTTTGCTGGTCCTATCATTTCTTGATTTTCTGTCTTGCGTATGGCTGTGGCTCCGATGTACTTTGGATTGTAAACTTTCCCTGGAATGTTCATGAAATTGGCTCTCCATCCTTCTCTTGTATAGATCACCTGACACATCCCACTCTGGGGTCACTGGAAAATGAGACTCAGCCATATTTATTTTGTCGTATGTGACAAAGCCGTTGTCACCCTTCATTTCCATACTTGTACTTTTATCACATGGGGATCTGGTAACTGGATCATAAAACTCATATTCTCTGGACTCTGTTACATCTAAATGAGTATCTTCCGATTGCTCCCCCTTAGGAACCCTTGACTTGCTGTGTGATCGGGACTTACCATGGGGCTTTTTGTGGCCTCTACTTTTTTTGCTTTTGCCACTATGTTGGGCAGAAGAGCCTGGTTTATTTCGATGGGCCTTATCTTCTTCAAGTTTCTTCATTAGCGCCGTGTGCTTCATGACATTCTCCACTGTCAGGTCTGGGTTAATGCGTTTAATTATCTCCTGTTCTACCTCCCTCGGTATTGAGGTCGGATTATCCTCGTCACGTAGAGGCCACTCCTCAGGAGGAAACTGGGCAGAAAAATTCACCAACTGTTTTGACTTGTCTTTCTTAAAGCTCAATCTGAACAACTTCAGACCAAATTTTTTTGGTTGCTTTTCTCCATCCTTGGGTTTTGGCAACGTTTCAGTTTTATATGAACAGTTAACCGTACTCTTACTTTTTTCAGTGTGAGTTATTGGCATCTGGCTGAAAGAAGGAGGACAATAGGAGTCCTTACAATCTTTTATTGATTTCTTCTGAAGAGTAGATGAGTGATTATGAAATTCCTCTCTGAAGCAGTTGCAAGAATCGCAATGGTTTCGGTGATGGGCTCTGTCTCTGAGGCAGCCAGAGTTAGATGGAGTTATAGTCCCTGGCTGTGGTGAAGTACATCGCGATCTGTCAGGTATCCTTTCATCCAGGTGATACCATTTGCTATTTGTTCTTATTAAAGAAGGTGTAATAAAATAAGTCTGTGGAGTTACAATAAAATATCCATCAGGAGTTGGGTAAATTTTTCGCTCTCTTACAAGCATATTCAATGTATGGCGAAGAATTTCTTGACTGGGTGTTGGAACCCCTATAATAAGAAAGGGAAAAAGAAGTTATGCAAATCTATTTACATAAATATTTTGTTTGCACACTTTAGTTAATACTCAAAATCTTATTATGCCTTACATTATACTACAAGCACATTAAAGGAAACTATTATGATTAATATCATTCTGGTTCTATGGTGCAGAAGCTTCAGGAAGTTCATTAACAAACAGAGAACAATCATGGAATGATAGCCTCCACTACATATCAGAATCAGAATCTGATTTATTATCACCGACTAAAATGACATGAAATTTATTATTTTGAGGCAGCAGCTCAGTGCAAAGACATAGAATTACTATAAATTACAAAAATAAATAAACAGTGCAAAGAAAAAAGAATAACGCAGTAGTGTTCATGGGTTCATGGACCGCTCAGCAATCTGAAGGTTGAGGGGAAGAAGCTGTTTCTGAATTATTGAGTGTTCAACATATTCAAGATTGTGAGTTTTTAATCCATACAATTACTGTTCCCGGAACTGAATATGTGAAGCAAACATAAAATTAGGTCATTCTTCAGTGAGGCCGCTCAAATGTTGCTGCCTAGATGAAAATGGACACTCCATCTGCCTTGTCCTGAGGGAAGAATGCCTCCTGTCGTGTGAGCTCCAGTTTGGTACAAAATGATGATTGGTAATATGTGTGTTGTTTTCCATTTGAAGGACTTACGTGCTGTGAGACTGGTTTTGCTGAGTAAAGATAAAGGATAAGAAGAGATCTTTAGGCAAAGGAATATTAAAATTGATTTATGAGGAATGATTAATTAGGTTGGGCCTACTCACTGGGGTTCAGAAGAATCAGAGGTGAGCTTATTAAAACATACATCTCTGAAGAACCTTGACAGGATGGATGCAGGGACAATGTTTGCTCTCATGGGACATCTGGATGAGGAGCATAGCTGCAGAATAAGATGTTGCCCATTTAAGAGGAGGAATTTCTTCTCTCAAAGGTCATGAATCATTAGAATTCTCTACCTCAGAGACCTATGGAGGCCAACTATTTGCATGTATTAAAAGGCTTAGATAGATTTTTGGACTATATGGGAGTCAAGGATAATGGGAAAAAGGCATGACCGTGAAGCTGAAGATCAGATATGCCATGATCTTATTGAATGGCAGAGCAGGCTCAGGGAGCTGTGCTTTTTTTACTCTTATGAAAAAATGATATGAGAATTGTTTTAGAAACAGAAGAAGTTTTGGTAGGTTATTTAGTTTACTACAGGAAAAACACAAGTCATATTTTAGTGATCTTAACATCAGAACCCAAAACACTGGTCCATTGTGGCACAAGCCTATAGCGTCAGTGAGCTTCTGTGTGGAGTTTCTCATTGAAAGAAGTTTTAAACTTTGACACTCATTGGACAAAGAGATAAGCATAGGTTAAGCACTTTTTGATAAGTGAGGAGAAAAAGTACATTTATATCAACTGACTCCAATATGTCATGTGAGGAGCTCAACAACTGGCCATAAGAGCAGATTAGACAGACATGTGTTCAGACAAGGAAACTGAAAATTGGCAGGGTTGAAAAAACAATAAAGACACAAGTATGGCTACAGTCTGGAGGCTGCTCCAATGAGTTACTGGGTAAATATGCCATT
This sequence comes from Pristis pectinata, assembly GCF_009764475.1. NCBI lineage: Eukaryota > Metazoa > Chordata > Chondrichthyes > Rhinopristiformes > Pristidae > Pristis > Pristis pectinata. Next base: position 19,207,483 of record NC_067411.1, on the reverse strand, counting down.
GCAAGGTAGACAGAGGAAAAGATTCGAGAAGAATTCAAAGCCGATTTGAAAAATTGCACCATCCCCACTAATCCCTAGCCCATGACCACTCAGAATGGATGTGCATTTGGGATGGTATTAGTATCATGGCTCCATGCATTAGGAGCACACAAAAGCCTGAGTAAACCACAGAAGGAGCACATAGCCTCACAAACAACCTATCCACCTACCCACCCCTCCTGCCCCATTTGTAGAAGAGTCTGCTGTTCTCACACTGGGCATAAAACTGGAGTAAAAGCAAGTCATCTTCAATTCTGAGTGACTGTCTAACAGAGGAAGAAGAAGAATACTAATGGCGGACATTTAGTCAGCATACCATGAGGGAATTTTGTGGCTTTTCACAAAATCGGGTTATTTTGTGGTGGGAAAATCTCAGTCTAGACAGGAGCATGGATTTCAGATAGAGACCCCTTCTCTTTCTTAGGCTGAACATGGCTTGCTTCCACTGTAGTTCTATGAATTTTGAGATGGCTAAAGAGTCCAATGTGGAATCTGCAGATTCTGTCATAGGCAGGATTTGAGGGGGTGATTGGATGGGTATTTAAGAATGCTTTGTATTCTTTCCACTGTGTGCACTTGTCCACTGTGTGCTCATAGAGACATGAACCGATCAGTGCCTCTCTGTATGCTCCTTTTATATTGAGCAGTCCAGGGATTCCTGTAGGTAAGTGTTACAATTTGCAAGGAGATTTTGAGAATGTCTTGCAGCAATTCTCTGCTGTCCTGGAAACGTCTTTTTGTGAAAGACTTGGAGTACAGTGCCTGCTTCAGAAATCTGGTGTCAGATGATGTGATCTTCTCACTGGAACTGGCTGAGTGTGAGTAGTGCCTCGATGCTGGGGATGTTGGCCTGGGAGAGGATACTGACATTGGTTCACTTAACCTTCCGGTGGATTTGGAGGATTTTGTGGAAACAGTATTAGTGATACAAAAACAGAAAACACTGCAAACACTCAGCAAGTCAGGCAGCATCTGCAGAAAGAAAAACTAAGTTATCCTTTAAGTCAGAGACCCTTCACCAGAACATTGTTAGTGAATCACTCCAATCTTTTGGAGTACCTATCTTTTCCATATTGCGGGGATCATAGCTGCTTGGTAGACCATGAGTCTCGTATCGGTTTTTAAGTCTTGGTCTTCAACCATTCTTTTCCTCAGATGGTCATGGGCTGTTATAATGCAGCAGAGGCGATAGCGAGTTTCATCCACTATGTCTGCCCTGGCTGGGAGCTGGCTTCTGAGATATGGAAGGTGATCTGCACTCTCCAGGGTCTCATCATGATTGTTGAAGGTGGGGCAAATTGGTGTAAGTTGGTAGCGGACTTTTGTCTTCAGGATGTTTATTGTCAGGTTCATCCTCTGCTACACTTCAATGCAGGAGTCAACAATAACCTGGAGCTCTCCCTCCAACTTTGTACATACACAAATGCCATGTGTGACCTGCAAATTGACGACTGAAAGTTGAATAGTTTTCCACTTGTTCCGCAGCAATGGCAGATGAAATTTAATCCTGATAAGTGTAAGGCCATGCACTTTGGGAAGGAGTAATAAGGGGTAGCACATAAACAATAAATGGTAGGGTAACTAAGGTATGTTGAGCAAAAAAGACTTTGGTGTTCAGGGATCCCTGAGGGTGGCAGCACAGGTAAGTAAGAGGTGAAGAAAGCAAGTGGGATACTTGCTTTTAATAACCAAGGCACAGATTATAAGAGCAGGGAGGTTATGGTACAACCTTATAAAATACCAGTTAGGCCACAGCTGGAGTTTTGGTTGCCACAGTTCTGGTTGCCAAACAATCAGAAGGACGTGATTAAGGAGGCAGAGGAGTTTCACCAGGATGTTCCCTGGGATGGAGCATTTCAGCTATGTGGAGAGACTGGATAGACTCGGTTTGATTTATCTGTAGTGGAGGAGTCTAAGCAAGGACCTGGTTGTGTATACGGAATTATGAGGGATGTAGTTAGGGCAGATACTAGGGAACTCCCTTCCTAGTGGATATAAACATTCTCAAAGCACTACTTTGAACAAAGAACAGAGGTGTTCCCCAGCCAGTATTTATCAGTAAACCAACATCACTAGACCAACTATCTGATCATTATCTCAGTTTTGTGAGCTTTGCTGTGTGTAAGTTGGCTGCCCCTTCCCAATTTCTTTGGATCTGAGGTACTTTGGGATGACCCCATGGTTATGAAAGTTGCTCTTTCACAAGTACAAGATTTTTGCTTCCCTCTGCCATCCCAGAAGCAGTGATAGTCCTGCAGCAGCTGTTGAGATTGTGAAGTGGGGATCTATGCCACTAGAGGCTCTACACTCCTTATTTGTTGGAAGTGGTGCAGCCACTACTGAGACGCCTTTCACTGGCAGCACTATTACACTGTCTGCAGTTTCACTTGTCTTTCCACAAGCAATAACCTTGAGACTGGCATTAAACCAATTTTACCTTACTCTAACTGCTTGGTTTGATAACATTTCTATAAAGAACCCTAGGGCTAATTGCAAGGGTAAAGGCCTATTTAATTCAAACCTATTGCTTTTGTAATGGGCACATAAATTAGAGGTTCCACGGCTACACAATCAGAGAAGAATCAAGCACAGAAAAAGGTCTCTCAGCAGAGCTCCCTGAAAGAGTTAAACAAATAATCCCAGTCTTCTACTGTTTCCCTGTAGCCAGAGGAATTATTCCTTTACAACTGCTCACATACTTCCCCTTTATAAATTAGTACTACATCTGTTACCAAAAACTTGGAGGCAGCACCAGAGCATAGCGGTTAGCGTCACGCTATTACAGCGCCAGCGATCAGGGTTCAATTGCCGCCGCTGGCTGTAAGGAGTTTGTATGTTCTCCCCGTGATTGTGTGGGTTTCCTCCGGGTGCTTCGGTTTCCTCCCATATTTCAAAGATGTATGGGTCAGTAGGTAACATGGGTGTAATTGGGCGGCGCGGGATCGTTGGGCTGGAAGAGCCTGTTACCGTGCTGTATAAATCAAGTTTTAAAGAAAAGTTTTATATCACAACTCGCTATGTTAAAATACTGGACACTGTGTTAACATCCTTGGTTTGTGAGAAACATAGGAATATAGGAAATAGGAGCAGTGGTAGGCCAGTTGGCCCTTCTGGCCTGTTCCACCATTCAACACCATCGTGGTTGATCATTATCCAGTTCCAGCTTTCTCCTCACATTCTCTCGATGCCTTTAGCATTAAGAAATATACCTACCTGCTTCATGAATAGATTTAATGCCTTTTATGTTAGAAGATTCCACAAGTTTATCACCTACGGGTGAAGAAGCTTCTTTGGTGTTGGTTTTAAATAGCATACCCCATATCCTGAGGCTGAGACCCCTGCTTCTGCATTCCCACCCACTGGGAACATCCTCCCTGCATTTAGTTTGTCTACTGCTGTCAGAAGTTTTATAGGTTTCTATGAGATCCCCTTCACTCTTCTGCTCTCCAGTGAATAGATTTCTAATTGATTGATTGCTTCTCGTGTGTCAGTGCTGCCATCCCAGGAATCAGTTTTGCAAACCTTTTATATAAAATAAAATGCTGAAAATACTTAGCAGGCTAGGACTGGCGTCGTGTGGAAAGAGATGCAGAGATCACATTTCAGGTCCAAGACCCTTCGTCAGATTTGGTCTAATTCGTAAGATTGTAGTTAGTAAACTAAACTCGGGAGAACAGACCTTTCTTGTACTGAAGATCTTCCACACCAACTCTGTTTCTCCCTCCACAAATGCTGCCTGAACCAGCTAAGCTTCCCCAGGATTTTCTGCTTAGAACTTCAGTACATTGGAGTGTGCTGGTATCATGGTGCAATTGACCTGAACCATTTTAAGTCAGGGATAAAAGAATTATCCAGGCTTCCTGTTTGCTATCCAGCAATTCTTAATGGAAGCAGAGAGTGAGGAGCCAAATAATTCCCTGGAAAATCAAAACAGAATTAAACTTCTACTCAAACTGTAGAGGTTAGCATCTGTGCCCCGTTAGTCTATCTAATCTATTGCCCAATAACACCATCTAGCAGGCAAAAATGAAATGACTCATCAATCACACTTAACTACATCCACCTGGACAAAAATATGAAAGTAAAATCTATTACCCAAAGGGATTTTATAATTCAGAAGCCAAGACAAAGGATGCTGAAATTGGATTTGAGAATCCTCACAAATTCAATGACTAAATTGATATTAAAACTTAACAGCAATTAAGTGAAGAATTCGTCTTTGTCTTACATAGAGGAAATCTACCTCCAGTCCAAAAGTTTACTTAATAACAATCAAGTCTGACGGTCTGTACAGAATATTTGAAGTTTAATGTTGAAGGGTTAAAATTTCAGGTAAGTTGGATGGGTTGGAGTATTGTGCTGCTGGCAAGTGAGTGGGAACATTCTTATTGTGCAGGGATAGGCATCACACCCCCCACCCCTCCTGGCCCCTACCCAAGAAAGAACTGTGGCACTGAGTTTACTGCAATTTCCAGAGCAGTGTTAACAGCCGGATTTTGATAAGGTTCTGAGCTGTTCTAGTGGGGAGTGCTTACTGTTCCAAGTCTCATGCAGACCTCACAAGTGAGCAGTTTAAAATATAAAGTTACAGAGCATGGAAACAGGCCCTTCAGCCCACTGACTCCAGGCTGACTATCAAGCACCTATTTATTCTAATCTTACACTGATCCCCTTTTTTTTAATACTTCTTCCCACATTCCCATCAATTCATTCCTGATTTTACCACTCACCTACATACTAGGGGCAATTTACAACAGCCAACCTACCAATCTGCACGTCTTTGGGGAGGAAACCGGAGCCCCCAAAGGAAATCCACGCAATCTCAGGGAGAACGTGCAAACATCATGCAGACGCACTGGAGGTCAGGATCGAACCCAGGGTGCTGTAGTTATGAGGCAGCAGCTCCACTGTGCCATTGTGCTACCCTGAGGTTGCTTTTATAGCAAGTTTCTGATGACTGCTCTAAGTGTGAGCTTCCCACTACAAACTTCAGTCAGGCTGTACTTTTTGTGTTTGATAATACACCATCTGTGATTGAGGGCAGGTCCAAAGGTAGAGAGGAACCAAGGAAAATGATGATCTGGGGGTGGGTTGGTGGTGGTTGGGCGGAATAGTTATTGTGTGGAGGATGGGGAATTGAAGAGCAAGAATCAGATTTGGGAGAGAGAGGCTAATGTTCAAGGCAAAGATTTGGGGGTGGTAGGAGATAGGGTTCAGAGCCCAGGATCATGGGGAGGGGCAGGGATATGAGGGACTGGGAGTGGACGTGGGGGTGGAGGGGAGAGGCTGTGATTTGAGGCTGAACGTTGGGTGGGGGAAGAACTGGGGCCTAGGGCCACGGTTTCAGGGTTAGATCTGGCTATCAGGTAAATGGCTGAGATCAGGGAGTGTTATGTTTTACAGAATAGGACATCTATCAAAGGCCTTAAGATATTGGAAGTGAGGAGGAGAGAGACGTACAGAGTGGAAGTAGACCCCTCAGCTCTGCACCAACCACCAAGCCCCATTCACACTCATCCCATTTTATTCTCCCATCAACTCCCTTAGATTCAAGAGTGACCAATTAACCCTGCAACCCACGTCTTTGGGATGTGGGAAGAAAACTGGAGCGCCCACTGGAAACCCACGTGGTCACAGGAAGAACATGCAAACTCCACAAAGACAGCAGGGGAGGTCAGGTCTGATCCTGGATAGCTGGGTCAGTTTGAAGAGGAGAGATGGAGGCTACAAAGAAATAATAACATGTTAAGTGACTGGGAGAAGATCCTGCCAGTGAGGATAATGTGGGAAAATGTAAAATTGCCCACTTTGGCAGAAAAAAAATAGCATTTATCTAAATGGTAAGAGACTGCAGATCTTGGAGATGCAGAGGGATTTGGATATCTTACTGCATGATTTGCGAAAGGCCTGCAGGTTGGCACAGAAAGTAATTTGGAAAGCTAACAGAATGTTAACATTTATGATGAGAGCAATTGAAAATAAAAATAGGGAGGTAATGCATCACCTAGATGGAGAAAAGTTGAGATCACACCTGGAATACCATGCACATTATTGATCTTATTTGAGGAAGGATATTAACACACTGGAAACAGTTCAGAGAGGGTTTACTAACTGGAATGGGTGGGTTATCTTATGAGCAAAGGTCGGACAGGCTAAGCTTGTCTCCACTGGAGTTAATAAGGGTGACAGGGAATTGAAACACATGAATCTAGGGGGCCTCAATCTTGTGGAAGATTCTAAAACTGGGGTCATCATTTACAGATATAGGTTCAGCCATTTAGGACAAGTATTTTTTCCTCAGAGGGCGGTAAGATGTTGGAACTCTTCCTCAAATGGAAATAGAAGCAGGGTCTTTGAATATTTTTAAGGCAGAGGTAAATAGATTCCAGATAAGCAAAGGGGGTTTTACTGAGGGTGGGTGGGCATGTAGAGTTGAGGTAACAATCAGATCAGCCATGACCTTTTGAATGGTAGAGCAGGCTCAAGGGACTGAATGGACTGCTCCTGGTCTGAATTTGTATGTTCATATGGTTGTTCAAATATTAACTTACAGCTGGACTAAGCACAGTGCATGTCATCTGAGCTTCAAAGCAACAGGACATTTGTACTGCGGAACTGTATCAGATGCATTCTTACAGTGAAGCAGACAGCAGTAAGTGTGACTGAAAAGATCTTAACATGCGGCTTGTAATTTGCCCTGATAGCCACAGACTTCCCCAGGTGAGAGGCCACAGAAGTCCATGCCTACTTAAGCACTCTCTGCTAACAGCCATAAAAGATGGGAGGCTTTGCTGTTGTGAGGTTTACTGCTGCTTCAAATATGCAAATAAAAGTCATCCCGGAGGTCGGGATGCTGTTGGCATGTAATACATTGTAAACTTGGGGTTGTAGTATATTTTATATAATCCCACAAAAGGAAAGATCTCTCTTCAAAGTCTGCAGTGTATATCTAGTACTTAAAAGCTTTCCGTATAAACATGAGTGACCACAATCTACCAGAACCTCCACCAGGTCATGGTAAACATTAAAGTTAAATGTTTGGTTATGTCTGAAGGCTCATGAAATCTTTGCAAGCTAATTCATTCTTTGATCTTGATCTGCATGTCACTGCAACCACAGAAATGGTGAAACAGAATTTATAGTACTACTGTTAATGCCCTGTAATCTCAGCTTGATCCTTAAAATAATGGCACTCTGTTAAAGTCAATCCACCACTGCCAAGTATGCTTTCCCCACTTGGCTGTAATCCCGTGTTCAAGTGCGTAAAGGCTCACCCAGTGCTTAGCATCTGCTACTGCACCCCCGTCCCTCCAATCTGGCCTTCCCTTTCCTCTTCCTCCCCCACCCACTTTTCTTTACACCTTATAGCTCTCTCTATTTTTGAAGTCATTATCCTGAAATGTTAACTCTGTTTCTCTAGCACAAACCTTCCCTGATCCCACTGAGTAGTGTTCTTTCAGTAGAACACAGTTCTACATGTTGCCGTCAGGTCTCTAGACTGGGATAGAACCCACAATCTCAGTGTTAAGGCTGCTACAAACAGATAAAAATCAACCAGGGTTTACAGTGATAGTGAAGGTAGGAATAGGAGGAGGTGGCAGATAAATGTGTGGCTGAGAAGTTGGTGCAGGAGGGAGGGTTTTAGATTTCTGGATCATTGGGATCTCTTCTCGGGAAGGTGGGACCTGTACAGAGAGGACGTGTTACACCCGAACCAGAAGGGGGCCAATATCCTCGCGGCGAGATTTGCTAGGGTGGTACAGGAGGGTTTAAACTAGTTGTGAGGGGAAGGGAACCGGAGGAGTAGGTCAGAGGAAGAAGGGAATGGGGAAAAGTTAGATCAAACAGGCAGAGAGGCTTTGGGGAAGGAGAAGCAGAATACAGGCTGTAAAAGTAGTAAGATAGATGGACTGAAGTGTGTTTACTTAAATGCAAGAAGTGTCAGGAATAAGGGGGATGAACTGAGGGCTTGGATAAGTATGGGGGACTATGATATCGTGGCTATTACTGAGACGTGGCTGACGTCAGGAGAGGAGTGGATATTGAATATTCCTGGTTTTCGGTGTTTTAAGAGGGATAGGGAAGGGGGGAGAAGAGGGGGAGGGGTGGCGATACTGGTCAGGGACACTGTTACGGCTGTGGAAAAGATGGATGTTGTAGAAGGATCATCTCTAGAGTCCGTATGGGTGGAGTTAAGGAACAAGAAAGGAGCAGTTACTCTACTAGGAGTATTCTATAGGCCCCCCGGTAGCAGTAGAGATATAGAGGAGCAGATTAGCAGGCAGTGTTTGGAGAGAAGCAGAAATAACAGGGTTATTATAATGGGAGACTTCAACTTCCCAAATATAGACTGGAACCTGCTTAGTGCCAAAGGTTTAGATGGGACGGAATTTGTTAAGTGTGTCCAGGAGGGATTCCTGACGCAGTATGTTGACAGGCCGACTAGAGGGAATGCCATGTTAGATCTAGTTTTAGGAAATGAACCAGGACAGGTGAAGGATCTATTGGTGGGTGAGCATTTGGGGGACAGTGACCATTGCTCCATAACCTTTAAAATTGTCATGGACAGGGACAGGTGCAGAGAGGACAAGAGGTTTTTTCAATTGGGGAGGGCTAACTACGAGGCTATAAGGAGAGAACTTGGGAGTGTAAATTGGATGTCCTTTTTGAAGGAAAATGTACCATGGGATGTGGTCGATATTCAGGATCTTATGCAGGATGTTAGAGATAAATATGTCCCGGTGAGGCAGAGAAGGAATGGCAGGGTGAAGGAACCGTGGGTGACGAGAGAGGTGGAATGACTTGTTAGGGAGAAGAAGGTAACATACGTGAGGTATAAAGCAGCAAGGTTCAGACAGGGCCCGTGAGGAATATAGGGTAGCGAGGAAGGAACTTAAGAAGGGCTGAGGAGAGCTAGAAGGGGACATTAAAAGGCTTGGCTAGTAGGGTTAAGGGAAAATCCAAGGCCTTTTTCAAGTACGTGAAGGTAGGAGGATGGCTAGGGTGAAGGTAGGTCGATAAGGACAAAGGTGGGGAGAATTTTGCCTGGAGGCGGCAGAAGTGGGAGAAGTTCTCAATGAGTACTTCTCGTTCGGTATTCACCAGGGAGAGGGGTCTTGATGATGCGAAGGGAGTGCTGGTAGGGGTAATGTTCTCGAGGTTGTTGATATCAGAGAGGAGGGATGTTTTGAAGTTGTTAAATAATATTAAGACAGATAAATCTCCGGGGCCTGACGGGATTTTCCCCAGGCTGCTTCGAGAGCTATGGAGGAGATTGCTGAACCGCTGTAAGGATCTTTGAGTCCTCGTTGTCTACGGGGGTGGTGCCGGAGGATTGGAGGGTTGCGAATGTGGTCCCCTTGTTCAAAAAAGGTAATAGGGATAGGCCAGGGAATTATAGACCGGTGAGTCTCACGCCTGTGGTGGGTAAGCTGTTAGAAAGGATTCTAAGGGATAGGATTTATGAACACCTTGAGAATCATGGACTGCTTAGGGACAGCCAGCATGGCTTTGTGAAGGGAAGATCTTGCCTCACAAGCCTGATAGAGTTCTTTGAGGAGGTGACCAGGAAGATTGATGAGGGCAAGTGTGGTGGATGTGGTTTACATGGATTTTAGTAAGGCGTTTGATAAGGTTCCTCATGGTAGGCTTCTTCAGAAGGTCAGAGGCCGAGGGATCCAAGGAAGCTTGGCTGTGTGGATTAGGAATTGGCTTGCATGTAGAAAGCAGAGGGTTGTGGTGGAGGGAGTGCCCTCGGATTGGAAGGCAGTGACTAGTGGTGTCCCGCAGGGATCGGTTCTGGGACCTCTACTTTTTGTAATATTTATAGATGACTTAGATGAGGGGGTGGAGGGCTGGGTTAGTAAGTTTGCGGACGACACTAAGATAGGCGGTGTTGTGGATAGTGTGGAGGGCTGTCGGAGCTTACAGAGGGATATTGATAGGATGCAGAGCTGGGCTGACAAGTGGCAGATGGAGTTCAATCCGGAGAAGTGTGAGGTGGTACACTTTGGAAGGACAAACTCCAGGGCAGAGTACAGGGTAAACGGCAAGGTACTTGGCAGTGTGGAGGAGCAGAGGGATCTGGGGGTTCATATTCACAGTTCGTTGAAAGTTGTCTCACAGGTGGAGAGAGCAGTTAAGAAGGCCAACGGGATGTTGGCTTTCATAAGTCGCGGGATTGAGTTTAAGAGCCGTGAGGTTATGATGCAGCTTTACAAAACTCTAGTTAGGCCACACTTAGAGTACTGTGTTCAGTTCTGGTCGCCTCATTATAGGAAGGATGTGGAGGCGTTGGAGAGGGTGCAGAGGAGATTTACCAGGATGCTGCCTGGATTGGAGAGTATTGAATATGAGGAGAGGCTTAAGGTGCTAGGGCTTTATTCACTGGAAAGGAGGAGGATGAAAGGAGACATGATAGAGGTATATAAAATATTGAGAGGAATAGATAGAGTAGAGAGTCAGCGCCTCCTTCCCAGGGCACCAATGCTCAAGACGAGAGGTCATGGCTTTAAGGTTATGGGTGGGAGGTTCAGGGGAGATGTCAGAGGGAGGTTTTTCACCCAAAGAGTGGTTGGTGCATGGAATGCGCTGCCTGGGGTGGTGGTGGAGGCAGATACATTGAACAGGTTCAAGAGCTTGTTGGATAGGCATATGGAGGAACGTGAGATAGAGGGATATGCGGGAGGAAGGGGTTAGGTAGTGTGAGGGTGGTCTGATGGACGGCACGACACGGTGGGCCGAAGGGCCTGTTTTGTGCTGTATGGTTCTATGGTACAGTGTATGAAAATTACAATTTTAAAATTGGATTTACTCCAAGTAACGCTTGTTCACAATGTTCCATATTTGCATATTGCTGCTCCATGTACTTACATTGGCTATTAATTATAAAGTTAATTTGTGTTAACAGCTGTTTAGGAAACAGGCCTTTCATGTAGCATCAAATCACATATGGCATCTCTGTTGATCTTGTGAATTATTACACTAATACAAATAAATTGCTAAACAATTATTAGTGAAGGATCCAGAATCCAACATCCTTGTGCCCGGCAGCTCAAAATATGGCTTTTCATTACTGGTTTACTGAAAAACTAGTTTATTTTAGATTTTATAGCAGTTCCTGCACAATCGCCTCACTAAGGTGCTGCTTCGTCTGCAATTCTAACTTTGGTCATTTTGCTCCAGGGACAGCCATGGCTCAGGTTGTAGCAGCTCAACATTGAGACTGTGGATTCAATCCCAGTCTAGAGACCTGACAGCAACATATTGACCTGCCATCCCAGTGTGTTACAGAAGGAGCACTGACTTGCAGTGGGTCTCTCCTTCTGCTGTAACATGAAAACGGAAAATGCTGGAAATACTCAGTGGGATCAGGGAAGGTCCGTGTCCAGAAAAACAGAGTTAATGTTTCAGGTTGACCAGAAGTAGAGAAAGCTTTATGGTGGAAATGTGAGAGGGGTAGGAAGAAGAAAGGAATCATCTGTGACGGGTCAACAGTTGGAGAGGTAAATAACTACATCTCAGGTAGATGTTCCTGTACTGAAGAGGAATGTGGGAGTTATTCTTTTACCCTGGCCAACAATTAATCCCTAACCAACTTCACTAATTGTATAGAAAATGAGATTATCTGATCATGATGATAATACTGCTTTGGTAGCTTGCTGTGCACAAATTAACACAAATTCCCATGGCTATTTGCTCTGTGCAATGGGAAGGGTTAATCCCTGTTGGTATATCTCAAGATTGAGAAAGGAAAGTCTTTCCTTCCTTTCCAAGTTTCAGTTTTCTTGGCTCTGGATGACTGGAACCTCAACAGGTGGGACTACTCCATCTGATGCATGCACCGGAGTGGTACAGTGGTGCTCATGCAGAGATAATCTCCGCCCTCCCCAAACTACGATGCGAGGTGAGGAATGGGGCAAATGCTATGGTAGGTGAGCGAGCAGCATGAGGGTAGGGGAGAGGATGCAAGGCCTGAGACGACTGCATGAAGCCAATACCTAATTCAAATTGAAGGTCAGCTCAGGAGCCCCCTTTGGCCCAGCCTGGGCTTCTTAGCTGTCGGTTATTCATGTGGTTTCATCTCATGACGTATTATGTCAGACGTGTTTATACAACGAAACCTTCTAGAATAGATCTAAGCAGAGATGGCAATCCTAAACCTTGAGTTTTCATTTCACGCTGAGATGAGCTTCCAACCACATTTCTGTAACATCGTCTGACCCCATTTTTGCTGCAGATCTCTGCTACTGAAACCCTCATCTTTGACTCTGTTACCTCTAGACAACTAGTCCTTGCCTCCAGGATGGCCTATCAAGCATCCACAAACTGATTTCTGGCCCAGCAGCTGTTTCTCCAAGCCATTCTCATTTTCCTATAAATCCCTGATATTCCTAGTCAATTATTCTCTCCTGTTTATCTTGAAAATTGTGTCAGGGGCTGAATCTTGTTTAGCCATATTTTATTTTGGACTGAAGCCTGTATTTTCTTTGGAGCCAGAACAGCTTTTGAGCAAAGTTAAGGGCTAATGCATGTGACAGATTTGGGTTGTTTATTTTTTCCTGTTCTATTCCCCCTGCTGTAATGTCTACAGGCACTAAGGCAACGCTTCCAGTCACTGTCCTCTGCCCAAGAATCTATATTGAGAATTGTGAGGCCATGCAACTACTTGGAAGGAAGAGGCAGTTGTTTATGCTTTGCTGCAAAGCCTGATCTTGCCGTCACCTGACTTTAACACAGAAAAATGTCACTTCACATGGAGATATGATGGGAACATATAATGGGAAGGGCTTTCAGCACTGGGAGTTTAGGGACACCAGCAACCAGAGAAGGGGGGATTGGGAGCAATATCAGAAGGGGTGCGGAGGAAAAAATTTCTCCTTGTCTCAATTCTAAATGGCCTACTCCTCACTCTGAGATTGTGATCCCTGTTTCTTGACTCCTCAGGCAGGGGAAACCTCTTCCTTGCATCCAATCTGTCAAGCTCTGTAAGAATTTTGTAAATCTCAACGAGATCTCCTCTCATTCTTCTAAACTCTGGAGAATATATGCCTAGTCCACTCAATCTCTCCTCACATGGCAAACACTACACTCCTGGAAGCAGTCTAGTGAGTCTTCATTGCAGACCCTCTACCGCAAGTATATGATTTTTTTTAGGAAAGAAGCCAAAATCATGAACAATACTCCATGTGCAATCTCACCAAGATCTTATAAATTACAGAAAGACATCTTTACCCCTTAATGAAAATCCTCTAGTAATAAAGACCAACATGCTTATTGCACCTGCATGTTGCCTTTCACTGACTGGTATATGACGACGCACAAGTCCCTTTGAACATCAACACTATCCAATCACTCGTGAGATAAAAAACACTCTGGTTTTCTGTTCAGTGTAGTGGATAACTTCACAATTTTCTACATTATATTCCATGTGCCATGTAATCTCCCACCAAGTGAGCTTGACTAAATCACCTTGAATCCTATTTACATTCTTCTCCTTACACACAATGCCTCCTAATTTTCTATCATCAGCAAGCTTGGAACTATAACACTTGGTCTCCTCACGGATGTAGATTGTGAAGGGTTGGGGGCCACGCACCGATCTCTACAGTACCCCCTAGTTAGAGCTTACCTGAAAAAGCCCTATTTATTCCCACTCTCTGCTTTCTGTCCAATAACCAAGTTTCAATCTACGTCAGCATATTAGCTCTAACTCCTTGTATTCTAACCTTGCTGATCAACCTCCTCTATGGGAAAATCCAAATACATCACATCCATTGGCTCTGTCTTATCTAATCTACTAGTTACGTTTTCAAAGAATGGTAGTAGCTAGTAGAGAGGAAAATCAATAAGTAGAATTGGCTTAGGTAGAGCCAAAACAGAACAAACAGCAGACAATATTAGGGTAGTTCCATATAGCTCCCCCAACAATAGCAGCGATGCAAAGCATAGTCTAAAGCAGGAAATTAGAGATGCATGCAACAAGGCTAATACAATAATCATGAGAGATTTCAACCTACATAGAGACTGAGCAAATCCAATTTGCAGCAATAGTGTGAAGGATGAATTCATGGAGTGCCATCGAATCATGGTTTTCTAAATCAGTATTTTGAAGAACCAACAAGTGAACAGGTTATCTTAGATCTAGTGTTGGGTAATGAGAAAGGGTAATTGATGATCCAGTTGTTAAGGGGTCATTAAGGAACAATGATCAGAATATGATAGAATTTCATATAAAAATTAGTGATTCAGTTAAATCTAAAACTAGATGTTAAATTAGAATAAAGCAAACTATAAAGAAGCTACATTAAAAGACATGACAGTAAACAAGCAACAGTGCACATTTAAGGAGTTAATGCATAGCTTATAGGCTATATACATCTTTTCAAGGCAAAAGAGCACAAATGGATAAGAGAAGTTAGCTCAAAGAAAAGTTAGCTCAAAGAAAAAGGCATATAATGATACCAAAAAAGTATACCTGAAGATTGGGAAATTTTCAGAACTCAGCAAGGGAGGTCCAAGGAGGACCAAGTAAGGAATGAGAAAGTAGAATATTCCCACATGGCAGGCTAGTCTGGAAGGTTAGATTGCATGGGATCCAGGGGAAAATAGTAGATTGGATTCATAATTGGCTCAGTGGTAGAAAGCAGAGGGTGATGATCAAGGGTTGTTTCTCAGACTGGAGGCCTGTGTCTAGTGGCATGCCACAGGGGTCGTTGCTAAGACCTTTGTTGTTTGTAATCTATATAAATGATTTGGATGTGAATGTACAAGGCATGGTTAGTAAGTATTTGGATGAAACTAAAGTAGGTGGTGTTGTCGATAGTGTAGAAGGTTATGAAAAATTACTGGGGGACCTTGATCAGCTAGGTTTGTGGGCTGAGGATTAGAAAATGGCTTTCAATCCAGATAAATGTGAGGTATTGCATTTTGGAAGATCAAACCAGGGTAGGATTTATACAGTGAATGGTAGGGCCCTGGGCAGTGTTATGGAACAGAGATATCTAGGAGTGCAAGTGCATAGTTCATGGAAGGCGGCGTCACAGGTAGATACGGTGGTGAAGAAGGTATTTGGCACGCTGGCCTTCATCAATCAGGGCATTGAGTATAGGAGTTGGGAAGTTATGATGACCTTGGTGAGGCCGCACTTGGGAGTATTGTGCACTGTTTTGGTCACCCTGTTAAAGGAAAAATGTTATTAGAGTAGAAAGAGTGCAGAAAAGATTTACCAGGATGTTGCCTGGACTTGGGGGCCTGAGTTACAAGAAGAAGTTGCATAGATTAGTACTTTATTCCCTGGAACGTAGGAGATTGAGGGGTGACATGATAAGGGGTACACACATAGTGTAAGCACAGACTTTTTCCCAGGGAGGGGATGCTAAAAACAAGAGGGCATAGATTTAAGATCAGAGGTGAGAGATTTAAAAGGGACATCAGGGACAGTTTCATCATGCAAAGGGTGGTGCATATTTGGAATGAATTGCCAGAAATAGTGGTTGAGGCGGGCACAGTAACCACATTTAAAAGCCTTCTAGATAAGTGCATGGATAGGAGGGCTTTATAAGGCTATGGGCCAAATGTGGGCAGGTGGGACTAGTTCACTGGGCAACACAATCTGCATGGATGAGTTGGGCTGAAAGGCCTGTGTCCATGGTGTATGACCCTATGACTCTACTATGAGAGTGTGCTTATGAGAAATGCAAGTACTGCGTGTAGCAGCTTCTAAAGATATGCGAGGATGAGATATGGATATGATGTATGCTTTCATGGTCATGGAAGACATCTCTAAAAACTTTTTGGAGATAGTGGAGCACTAGAGTGAATAAGGAGCTGAAAGTAATTAGTATTAGTAAAAAAAAACATATTCTGGAGAAATTAATTGGATTAAAAGATGATGAATCCCCAGAATCTGATGGTCTGCGTCAAGGAGTTTTGAAAGAGGTGGCTATGGAGATAGTGAAATCATTGGTTATGATCCAAAGATTCCAGAATGGTTCCCACAGATTAGAAGGTAGAAAACGTAATCTAGTTAAGAAAGGAGCGAGAGAGACAACAGGAAACTATGGACTAGTTAGCTTGACATTACTAGTAGGGAAATTGCTGGAATCAGTTATTAACAAGATGGTACTGGGCACTTTAAAGCGGATTTGTGCAAGGAAAGTGATATTTTACACATTTGTTGAAGAGATTTGAGATTGTAATTAGCAAACTAGACAAGGCTAAACCAGCGCATGAGGTGTATTTGGACATTCAGAAGTATTTCCATTAGGTTCCACATGCAAGATTATTAAGAAAAATTAGAGTACATAGTATTGGGACTAATATATCAACGTGTATATGAGGACTGGCTAACAGACAAAAGTACAGAGTAGGAGGAAACAAGTCATTTAGGGCTTGAAGGTTGTGATGAGAATTTTGGCACCAGCTATATGAATGAGTTAGATGAGGAATTAGGTGTAATAGATCCAAATTAGCTGATGTTACAAAGCTAGCTGGCAGTGTGGGCTGTGAGAAGGATTTTGAGAGGCTTCACCAGAGTTTTGACTGGTTAAGCGAGTAGGCAAGGACATGGCAGTGGAGTAGCCCAGGGATCAGTTCTTGGCCCTCAATTATTTACTCTTTATATTAATGACCTGGAGGAGGGGGAAGAGTGTAAGGTATCCAAGTTTGCTGATGACATGAAAATAGATTGAAGGGCAATTGTGATGAGGATATTGTAATTCTACACTGAGTTATAGACAGATTGAGTGAGCGAGCAAAAACTTGGCAAATAAAATTTAATGTGGTGAAATATAAGGTCATGCACTTCAGTAAGAGGAATCAAAAGGCAGATTATTATTTAAATGGAAAGAGACTGCAAGTGAATGAAATACAGAGGGATCTAGGTGTCCTTGTGCATGAAACACAAAAAGTTAGCAGCAAGTAGTTCAGAAACAGATGGCATATTGGTCTTTTTTGCAGAAGGTTTGAAATTTATAAATAGAAATTTTGTTACAATTGTAAAGGGAGCAGGTCAGGGCATACCAGCAGTGACGCACACAGTTTTGGCCCCCTTACCTAAGAAAGGATATAATAGCATTGGAAGTAGTCCTAAGGAGATTCACCAGGCTAATTCCTCGGATGAAAGGGTTGACATCAAAAGGGGTAAAAAGGTTGGATCTGTATTCTTTGGAGTTTGGACAAATGAAGAGGGAACTTGTAAGAGGAGGCATGAGAAGGTAGATGTTAAGATATTTTCAATAGCGGGAGAGTCTTAGATGAGGGACGTAGTGCATGATGTTTCCATCCCAAGTCCTGGCAAGAGGGGACTTAAGAGGGGGCATGAGAGGGTAGATGTTGAGATACTTTCACTAGTAGCAGAGGCTCAGACGAGGGGACATGGTGCATAAAAGTTCCACCCCAAGTCCTGGCACTGGTGGCACTGTGCCTGTTCCACTAGCCTTCCACCTCCATTTCCATTAGTAGTCACGCACTAATGCAATTACAAAGGGCAATTGTATCTCTGTAACCCTGAGGCACCAATAAGTTGGCTTCAGTAATGATGAGTACTGGTGATTACTATAGCTGAAATAAATTACTTGTCAGCCAAAAAGTAATACATACAATCATACATTAAATATGCAGGTCATATCAAAGAGTAAAATTCCTAGAAGTTCATTTGCATGACCTAGTTATTTTTCAATGTGATCTTTCCCAGCATGAAACACTATTTCAAATATGTTGGCTAGTCGCTCTGGAAGTTTGTACTGGGCACCTCTAGGTCTTACACATTGCTGTGCCTTTGATGCGATTATGCATGGGATGACATCATTACAAATGCATTGTTTCTCCTGGAGCACTGCAGTGTAACCCACCCTGGGAATGACATTATTGGGCATTCCTGAGATTACTGGGTCCTCTCCATCCCACTCTGGACTGGGACCGCTTTCAGGTAAATCACTTTTTACCTTTATTTATTCTCAATGCCTCCCCAACACTGCACTGATAAGCCCACTACCTTCCTAGTATCCACATGATCCCCTGGCTCCCTCCACCCTGCATTTCCTGAGGCCTGACCTCAATCTCTCAATTGTGCCACTGGAGTGTGCAGCATGGGTCCAGTGACCAAGCCAGTCAATTCCACACCACTGCAGCACCCATCCCACATATCCAGAGGCCGCGGTAGAATTTCAAGGCCACTGTGCTTTACTATTGAGGCAATTTAGCAAACCCAGAATGAGATAATAGAAGCCTGCTACACAAACAACTCTGCAAATTGAATAATGTGAAATCTAAACTAAACTACCAAAGTTCTGGATGCACTCAGCAAGTCTGTTAAAGGATGCATTACACCAGAATTGTTCACCAGTTTCATTTGTAAATGAAATTCTCCTACTGTGAATTCCCAATATTTTCCATTATTTATCCTAAACAAGATTTGTAGAAAGCAAAATCAGGAAGAGATTTTTTACCCTATTTTCTTTTCTGGTATTCAGATTAATGCAAATAGTCCCAGCATCACTGATATACCACCCAGGTGTACTGCTTTCACTGCGGGATTTCTGCAGTGACACCAAGTTCGATTTAGACATGTTTAGCTTTAAAAGAAAACAACAGGGAACATTCTTCATTGAATTATACAATCGTACAGCTCAGAAAGAGACCATTTGAGCCATTGAGGTCATGCTGGTGTGTAGGAAAGAAATCCTGTCAGTCACATTCTCCTGTTCTTTCCCCATAACCCTTAAAATTATTCTCCCTAACTCCCTTCTGAAGGTATTAAACTGATCTTGTTTCATCCACTCTTACAGGCTGTGAGATCCAATTCATAACTACTTACTGAGTAGGAAGGTTTTTCCTCACATCTGCCTTATAACTATGGCCCAAAGATTTTAAATCTGTTTCCTCTGGTCCTTGAACCATCTGCCAATGGGACTAACTTCCCTCTACTTCCCTAGCGAAACTCAATATGACCTTGCACACCTCTATCTAATCTCCCAAACCTTTTTGCTAAAAGGGGAAACAACACCAGCTTCTCTGCTTAATCTCAAAGTTCAAATCCCCCATAAGAACAAAGGAAAAAGCAGGAGTAGCCTATTCAGCCCATCGTGCCTGCTCCATCATTCATGAAAATCATGATCGATCTTTCTACCTCAGTACCACTTTCCTGCACTAACCCCATATCCCCTGATCTCCTTAATATCTGAAAAGCCATTGTTTTCAATAAACTCAGTAAGTGAGCCTCTATGACCTTCTAGGGTGCAGAATTCCAAAGATTCATCACACTATGGATGAAGAAATTTCTTCTTGTCTTTGCCCTGAATGGCTGACCCTTTAGTCTGAGACTGTGACCCCTATTGTAGACACCACAGTCAGTGAAAACATCATCCCTGCATCTACCCCATGAAAGAATTTTGCATGTTTACTCAACCCTGAACCATACTAGTAATGCTAAATTACCACAATAAATACCACTTTACTACTGTAAGTTACAACAGTAACAGCAGAATACATTTGCAAAGTTATTGCTGAAAACATACCTGGAAAGCAAGTGGCTAAATGCTCCATGAGTGCCTCATGTGTGACTGGTTTCCTTGAAGCATTCATTGCTGAGATGGCCAAGCAAAGAATTTCCCCAAGTGGTATAAACTGTGACTGACTGATGGGGGACATACTGATTGGTGACACATCACCTATGGATCAGATACAGAAATAAACTCAATTAGATTTATTGTAAAAAGACTTAAACCATATTTATTCCATTAAAAGGCATATTGCCAAGTATCCAAAACTCATAAAATGAATCAGTATTGGTCAAGCTGTGTGAATATTAACTGAGGCAGCTGAATTAAAATGAATCACATGTGAAAAATAAAGATAAATGTTGGAAAGCTGGCATAGAAATCTAACCTACATAAATCTTGTGAATTAATCCCTTATTACTATTCTGTGACTCAAAACACAGTGCAATATGAAATCAATAAATCAATATTTATACAGAATAGCAGCATTGCTATATGTAGGCTTAGAAATTCATCTGTACAGTGCAATGTTTTTGAATGCTGCATGTAACAACATTGCATTAATACAGCATAAAGCAATTTCCAAATGGGTTGATGTCGTCATTTGTAAAACTAGACATTGTTGTGAAAATTGTGTACCCCAACACTATTTTTCCATTTTTTCAACAGCAGTGCAATTGCAAAAATTCATCTCGAGTGAGATTATTAACCACATAGGTTAGAATCATGCCTGGCACTGTTCCCTCACCGGAGAACCTGCTTTTAATAATGCTGAAGGCTCTTATTGAGCAACAGTTGAAGGGTAAGGCACTATCCCTCCAAAAGCCATAGACAAGAGTGCTGCACAACGGTCTGCCAAGCATACCTCAAACAGACTGACCTAGACAAGGATCCCAGTCACTACTCCTCCAGATGGTTTCAGCATGTTCACCCTCAAAATTAATTGACCAGCAATGGCAAACTAAATCCAATTATAAAAAAGTGGGTCCACATTCGTCAGATTGAAAATAAATACAACACTGGAGGAAGTCATATAACCAGGAGGTGGCATATGTGGCAGGAAGTTTCCAGAGAGATGTTTGTCAGGGCATGAGTGCCCATTGTAAGTGCCTGCAACAAAGCCAAATGCTCCTTCTGAGAATACAAAATGTTGCATTCACTAAAATTATCAGATTCCTCACTTCACCAGCAGAGCCTATTTTGACTTTTACAATACAACAGAGTATCCTATGTGGTGTATCTCAGCATGGACAGCCTGCAAGGATCCCGAGGCAAGTTGTTTAAGTGTGAGAGTCATCCTGACTTTGGTTTTGAGAATTGTGCAGGCACTTGCGTTTGTTTCTGAGGTACCAGAAAAACTGTTCTCAAAGTCAGGCTCACCCTCACAATCACAAACCTTGCCTCAGGGTCTTTGTGGCCTGTCCGTACTGAAATGTGTAGGTTACTCTGCTGCTCACCGCTGCTTTGCAGAAGTCAGAAAAAACTTCTGCCAGTAAACCTGTGTTTACTTCCCAGGGCAGGGGAGTTTAGAATTAGAGGGCACAGGTTTAAGGTGAAAGGGAAGAAATTTAAAGGAGGTCAGAGGGGTAAGTGTTTCCACACAGAGGTTATCTGGAATAGGCTGACAAAGGAGGTGGTAGAGGCGGATACAAATGCAGCATTTAAAAGGCATTTGGGTAGGTACTTAGATAGGAAATGTGGGCTGGGATATAGGCCTAATGCAGGCATATGGTATTTATGATAGATAGGCATTGTGGTCGGCATAGATGAGGTGAGCTGATCAGGCCTGTTTCTGTGCTATATGATTCTATGATTCTAAAGTGGGGAACCTTCCACTTATGATCACTGTGAACTTTGTATTCACACTTGGAATGGGGATTTAGCTGCAGGGCAGAGCTTCCAAAGGTTGCTAATTCATCGTGGGCACTCATACCCTTACAGACACTTAGCTGGCAACATGAGCCACAGGGAGACATTAAAGACTGCAGATGCTGGAATCTGGAGCAAAAATAAAACAAACCGCTGAAGGAACTTAGTGGGTCAGGCAGCATCAGTGGAGGGAAATGCACTATCAATGGTTTGGGTTGAGACTTTTCATCTAGATGGCTTTTGAGCCTCAAGGAAGCTGCCTTTTACACACACTGTTCTTCAAAAGCCTGTGCATATTTCACTCCCACTTTGGGAGGATCCTACCACCTCCCCTCCATCAATGCGTCATGCAGCCCCCAGTAGCTGAAAGAGCGCTGTCTATATTATTCTTCAACCCTCTAAGGGCTAATTCCTTATGTCAAAGCTACTATTGTGGAAAATTCAACCCCTAATGCCTGTTGAACCCGAAACAGAGTAGTGTTGCATGTGAGAACTTGAAGACACTATTTTGGAACTGGTGCTAATGAATGTTTTTAAAGCACTAGTGAGACTTTTAACATCATTTTAACATGGGAGTAATGGTGCAGACCAATTTCTAGGCTATAGTCTCTGTGGTTTGTGCAGGGCCAGCTGATTTCAATGCAAATCACAGGAGTGATCTTGGCTGGGCTCAGGTTATGAAGAAAAAGCATCGGCTGGTGAACTTACTCCCCACTGTATCAAGCCACCTCTGAAACAAGCCTACGTATACAAATGCTGGACAAAGGTGTGCTTGCACTCTGTTGTGACCCCTCTGCAGTTAGATGCATTACTATTGCCATTGGCCAAATCAATTCATTACCAAACTCAGCAAGACACTGGGCTGGTGTCTGCCCCTACCTTTGCAGGTACAGTCAGCAGTTCAGAAGGCAAATGGCATATTGCAAAGGAGTTGGGGTTTAGAAATAGGGGAAAAGGACAACTAATTTTCACATAGCAAGATCCCATAATCAGCAATATGATGTTGTTCAGATAATCAATGTTCATGATGCTGTAAAAGGGATAAGTATTGGCCAGTTCACCAGGGATATCTCCCCTGGTTTTCTTCAAGATAATGCAACGTGATCTTTTAATTTGCCTGAGCAGGCTGACTGGACCTCAGTTTGACTTCCAGTTCAGAAGGTGGCACCTCTGACAAAGCCGCACTCCCTCTGGGTTGCCCTGCTGTATCAGCCTTGGTTTTTGCCTTCAGAGCTCTGGAGTGGCACTGGACCCTGGGACATTTTTTCATTGTACAGCATGTAACTGACTGAGCCAAAGCTGATTTGGAAATACAGGTCCTCCCCAGGTTATGAACACTCAACTTACATACAGCCTGTACATTCAGATGAGAGTTTGGGAAACCAGTGAGATGGATTTGTCTGCTGCTGGGGGGCTGCTGGCACCTCCTGCTGTGTTTGCGACGTCTGAATAGTTTGAGTTAAATGCCCTGGTTTAACGACACTTTGCCCTTGGTTGGCCTATGTTTTTATTTAAATATGTGGCCACCCGGCCACATTTCCGACTTGCAAACTGTTCAGCTTATGAACAGTTCACAGGATCAGAACCCTGTCGTAACCTGGGGAGGACGTATATTGCCCATCCATCATCGTTGTTGCGGATAAATCCTCACTCAATAGCACTGTGGGAATACCTTCACCAAAAGCAATGCAGCTGCTCAAGAAGGAAGGCCACCACCACCTTCTCAAGGGCAATTGGGGATGGGCAATAAGCGTTGGCTTTTCCAGCAATGGCCAGATTCTGAAAAATGAATAAATAACATGCAAACACACTGCTGGCAGCTGTGAAGTGTGTGGAGTATTTCTGCAATAGTTCTGGAGAAATAAAAATTGTCAGTTTTTTTATTGGTAACATATGCTCCCTGACTGGGCGGGACACTGAACATTACTGCAGGATCACAAAAAAAATGTTCACTAATCCAAGCTCCTATATGTAAAGACTCTATGAACATGATTACAATCAGAAAGGCCAGCAGAAGTAACCTATCACCTTGCTGTACCTCAAGATTAGCACAATGATTTATGCTTTATTTGTGTGGAAGCTGTTGCTACTTTACTACAATGACACAGTGAATATTGTGACAGTGAAGTTCAATCTGTAAACCTGCACATCTGATGTCACGTATTGTTTGCTAGTGCATCAATACGGACAAGCTCTGGCACCAACTGAATCCCTCTTAAATACTATTGATTTCCCATGGCAGAAATAACCCATCAGGTGGACAAATCTCTTCCAACTTACAGATATGCATTAGTTTCTTAATACCTTTAGGTTACCAAATGCATGCACAAACAGGTTCAGCGTTTATATCCCAAAGTCAAAAAAAAATTGCAGATGCTGGAAATCTGAAATGAAAACAGAAAATGCAGGAAGTACTCAGCATGTCAAGCGGCATGTGTAGAGAGAGAAACAAATGTTTCCAGTTGATGACCTTTCATCAGACGAAAAAATTTGGTGAAGGTTCATTGACCTGGAATGTTAACTCTGTTTCTCTCTCTACAGTTGCTGGCTATCATACTGAGCATTTCCAGCATTTTTTATTTCAATTTATACTACAACATTAGCAGTAAATTGTAGACCTCAACTGGTAATGCAAAACCACAAACAACTTGTTATTCTCCATTAATGTGTACTTTATTCACAATTGTCAGTATCCTGAACATGTTATGTAATGCCATTTGTTTAACAATGCACCTCATTTGTTATTTTTGCTGCACAGTTTGTGATATTATATTTTATTCTACAAATTATTGGTCTACTTCTTGGCTCTACTGGAATAATATCTTGAAAACTGAACCGTAATCATATATATTACTGAGTGAGTTGGGGATTAGTACAGTGGTTCCTTCCTCATGCATATTATGGTATTTGGAGGATATTTTTGCAATTTGTACATATCTTAGCATGATTTGCAGAAAGTCTGACTGGAGAAAAGCAGGTCAGGATTAATTGGATTTTTCCTTTTCATTGTTTACCTTTCGCAGTTGCAAAAAAATTTAAACTGTCACATTTTCCTGACAGGAAGTTGGGCTCAGTAGCACCTACACTGGTAATCATCAATACCCACAACATCTTCACAGCACCTTCTCATACAATGTGCCATGCCTGTCCTTTTATCTCCTGCCTTCCCACCAGCCAGGACCACAACACTCTTTCCAGGTGAACCAGTGATCTACCTGCACATCTTCCAAAGTAGTGTAAGGTATCCACTGCTTGTAAGGTGAGAGAAGAAACCAAATTCAGACTGAGTGACTGCTTTGCGGCGGACCTCTGTTCAGTCTACAAGCGTGACCTTGAGCTTCCGTTTGTCTGACATCATAATTCTCCTTCCCATGCCCAGTGTGACCTGTCTGTCAGAAATCATTATAATATGCAGCCACCACAATGTTGATGTGCTTCCTGGATTGCAAGGGCTATGAGTTAATTATGCATGTAGTCGCTGCACCTGTCCTTGGGGGGCTTTTAATTTAGCCCCCTCTGTCTCCAACAATTAAGACTGAGCGAAGATTAAATTCCATGAGTTCAGCAAAATACAGCTGTAATTAAAGGTCTGACATTAGCGAAGGGAAACTCCAGGTCCATTTTGATGGATTTTCCTGCTCCTTTGGTCTAAACCATTGACTGGAAATGTGGAGCTAGGGGGATAGGAGCAGCAAAGTGTCAAACAGAGAGGTTGGTAAACCCAGAAAAGACTTCCCAAAATGTTCTCCCTTAAGTTGGATTTCTGCTGGAGGTTAACAAGCTGGAGGCCTTTTGGACCACAATCCTGCTTCACAAAACTGAAGACTATGCGAGTGGGTTGGTGTATTTAGGCATTGAGAAAGATCACTGAAGGAAGCAGGTGAGGCTCAGAACACAGGAAGGAAGAACAGCAGAAGGTGTTATGGAAGTTGGGAGGGGTCTCTGTTGTGGGTGGAGTAAGACTTGAATGTGGTGGGGGATGGGATTGAGGGAAAGGAAGATCAGGGGTTAAGGATATTTATTGGGTACCTGGTTATACATGGAATTAACACTCCTGTTCTTCTCTGCTCACAAGCAATGCTGTAAAGGCATTTACCTTAAGGATTTAACCCTACTTATTTAGAATCAGTAGCTGGGTTTTCCAAGGCTTGAGTAACCCAACCATCTATTGTCAAAAATAAAATGATTATTAAATGAAGACAGGCAGCTTTGTTGTAATCCTTAAATAACCAATCTGCTTCCTGTGATTGGACTGGTAGCCTGATCCTTGCCCAGCAGGTGTTACAATAAAAGGATAAACTCAAGGTGAATTAGGCTCCCACACCAATTACCAGCTTGGCACTGTGGTATTGCAGGAGCTGCTCACTCAAAGCTCCAGCAACATGGGTTCAATCCCGACCTCAGGTGCTGTCTTTGTGAAGTTTACATGTTCTCTCTGTGGCTGGGTAGGTCTCCCTAGGTGCTCCAGTTTCCTCCTACATCCCAAAGATGTGCTGATAGGTTAATTAGCCACTGTAAATTGCCCCTAGTGTGTTGGTGAGTGGTAAGAGGATCGGGGATTGTTAGTGGACATGTTTGAGAGAATAAATAACAGGAAAAATGAAGGGGAATGGGATTGATGGGATTGCTATGAGTTGGCATAGACTTGATGGGCAGAATGAGCTCTTTCTAGTAAATATGAAAACATGGAAAATCTTATTTAACAACTGGGCAAGAACCAAACCAAACATTTTTGGAGTTAAGATTCATTGCTATATTTGACATCATACTAACAGTGCATTTAATTTAATAAATTAATATTAACACTGTACATATTTAAGTTTTAACTAGTTTACTCATCCCTACCTCTAGCTCCTGAAGTAAAATGAAACAACGATTGGAAAAATAGTTAGGTTCCATTTATAGTGATAACTTCATTTTATAATGAGCATTAACACAGCAAAATTATCTCGAGGTACTTCACAGAGCATTAACGGCTGTTGTCCCTAAGAAGGAGATGGGGAGAAGGGAGAGTCAACCTTCAGTGGATGTTAAAGGAGAAGACCGGGGGGACAGGTCTTAGGGAAAGAACTTCAAAGCTGGGCCCTGGATGGCTGAAGGAGGTAGTGATCTCTGCAAATACAATCCAATTACTTGAAGAGATTATTCACATAGGAAGAGGAGAATATCGCTTCCAAACAAGAGCCATAGTGGATGGTGCATTTCATATTTATTTTCCTATGGACAAAGAAACATGCCATTTGGCCCATTGAGTCTATGCCGGCTTTCAGAGCAATCCCATCAATCCCATTTCTCACTTATTTCTCAGTCACTGATTCTTTCTCAGATGCCCATCAACTTCCCCAGATTATCATACCACTCACCTACACTGCAGGTAACTTACCAACCAGCACATCTATAGGATATGGGAGGAAACCCCCGCAGTCACAGGGAGAACCTCCAGACAGCACTAGAAATCACGATCGAACCTAGGTTGCTGGGACAGTGTAGCAAGACGAACTCTTGATCTCTCATTCTACCTCATCATGCCCTTACACCTTATTTATCTACCTGCACTGCATGACCTCAGTAACTGTAACACAAAAACTACATTCTGATATTGTTTTTCCCTTTGTACTAACTTGATGTACTTATATTTGGAATGATCTAGCTGGATGGCATGCAAAACAAATGTTTTCACCACATCTCAGTACATAAGCCAATTACCAATAGATCTCTGCCACCACCCATTTGACCATGCTGGCCACTGCCATGTCGACTGCTCTGATGCTTCTTTTATGCCTGTACCCCAACATACAATCAATCTCTGAGGCCACTTTTCTTAACCATGGAAAGAGGGCTTAAAAAGATACCTAGAGCTGCTACAGTGTCAAATGTATTGTTAATGAGTTTAACGAAGAAGCAGTTTTACTTTTAGGGAAATGTGGAACATAAAATTGATGCTGGGTTGTAAAATTCACCTGGCAAAGGGCTGAATGGCCTTCTGTAAACCTCTTTTGAATGTGAATTCTTCCTCCCTACTTAGTCCACTGACCATTCTCAGCGTGATGTACGAGTCATAGCTCAGTCTGAATTTTTGTCCAAAACAACATTGCTTTGTAGATATAGAGCAAAGTTTATTGGCAATTTTTATCAGGTCTACCAGTAGAATTAAAAACAAACTGCTGGAGGTCCTGATGCAGGGTCTTGAAACAAAACATGACTTTTCTTTCCTTCCACAGGTGCTGCTTGACCCACTGAGTTCCTCCAGCAGTTGTTTCTTTTGCTCCAGACTCCAACATCTGCAGTCTCTGGTTTCTACCAGTATAGCTACTCAGGTAACAATGGTGGATTTCCTGTGCCTGAAAGTTTAAAGGGCTGTGCATATAGCTGGTTTGCTAACTCTCTTTGTGATGTTCACCACTGAGTTGCAACATTGTCACTACCCCAATGTGACAATGACGCAGAAACGTCAGCAGCCAGGCAGTGTTATCTGATGCAATATAAATGGACGGTTACTTCCTAATTGTGAGAAAGCCAGATCATGTGCTGCCAACACTCTTTTCTTCTTTGGCAGTTTCTTGGGGTTGAGGATGAGGTTTCCACTCTGTGGTTCTGAGGTGGCTGATGAGGTCAATGCAGGAACTGTGAATTCTGCCACAGGTGGGGCAGGAGGTGCCTGGAAGAACCCATGAGTAGGTAGAATGGGAGGTGGTGCACTGCTTCTGCTCTTTTCACTGGGTCTCCTCTAATTCCTGGCAAAGGGACACAAGGTTCTCGGTGCCAACCCCCAATGCTCCTTTTCCATTATGAGCAATAAAGGACTAGGAATTCCCACAAGTTGGTGGGGATCAAACCTGGCATAACCTCCTGGTCTACCAGGCAGCAGTAATGCCTGCCCTCCTGTACACTTGAGACTTGGATTAGTTACAACAGACAACTCAAAACACTGGAGTGGTACCATCAACACTGTCACCGCAAAATCCTCCAAGTCCACTGGAAATGAACCAACGTCAGAGTCTACCCACATTGCAGCATCAAGGCTCGAGGACACTCATCTGGATCCTGTGGGCAAGCCACGTCACTCACATGCCTGGCACCAGATTCCAAACTCTGTCACAGGATGAAGTAAGCGGGAGGACGGAGGAAAAATTCCAAGGATGCTCCTAAAGCCTCCTTGGGAAAGTGATGTTATTAGTCCAAAGCATAGTCAAAGGCTGAGGATAAAAATTGGATGTACCATTCATCAGTCAGGGTAGGGAATCAATTTTTTAAAAAAAATCAGCATCTGGGGAAAATAAGAAGAACCTATTTTTGTTTAAAGTGAAGATATGAGATACTGCAGATTCTGGAATCTAGAGCAACAAACAATCTGCTGAAGGAACTCAGCGGGTCGAACAGCTCCTGTGGAGGGAAAGGAATTGTTGATGTTTTGGGTTAAAACCCTGCATCAGGACTGAGAGTGGAGGGGGAAGATAGCCAGTAAAACGAAGAGACGGGGAGTGGAGAGGCAGATGGCCCCTGTCTTATCACACCCCCTCTTCTCTTTATACTGGCTATTTCCCTCTCTACTCTCAGTCCTGATGTGGTGTTTCGACCCGAAATGTTGACAGTTCCTTCACCCAATGCCCACAGCTGCTCAACCTGCTAGCAGATTGTTTAGAGTGAGATGGATACAGTGATGATTTTACAACATTCTGACACATTAACAAGCATGTAGCAGCCGCTTCTTTAGGAGGATCAGATGGGTTAGGTTAGCCGTTTCCATCGCAACAGGTAAAATTGCAGCCATCTGCCTCAAATCACAATGAAGCTATTTACAGATGTAATGAGACACCTCACTTTGCCCTGAAAGGACTATTCAGGTGACACTGGGGATTATGGTTGGGATCTTCTGGTTAAAAGCATCGTATTAGAAATTATAGTGATTTATCTCATGTTCTAGCCCAGAAATGTGTCCTTATGAACATTTTATGATCTTGATGATGAAAGTTTTTGAAAGCTTGATGAAGCTTTTTTTTTCCTATTCATTGTTTTCATCTGTTACTGATTTGGAAAAATAAACTTTTCTCTGGTACGTTGTGTAAATTTATTTAGATTAAGAGTACATTTACGAATTGTTTAACCATCTAGTTTTATTGGGTGAAATTGGGTAAATATAACTTGTTTTGGGAAGCTAAAGCAAATTTGATGCAGAGGTCAACAGCTGCACCGGAACTGTCAGGCCAAGCATCCATTCCTGAGCCTGGACCTCATTTATATGGAACCTGTAACCTTCACACACGGGAAGCAGCTCATAGTGAACTGGCACCACAGATCAGGCTTGTTGCTATTAACAGCGGACGTCTGGTAGGTCCTAGATGGGAAGGGAGGTGATCCTCCAGTAGTCCCCTCAGGACTGCTGGCCTGGCTGCAATGTGGTGTGGTGCCAGCTATACTGCAGGCTGATCTATTTCACATCTATTTTGCCTGATGAAGACGCAGGGGCATTTGGCTCTAAAAGGCAAGTCCCTTCAACACCTGGCAATGCATTTCCGCTGGGCTGGAAAAGCTGGTTTATCATGTACAGGAAATTAACATTTGACAAACTAAACGAATAGATGGATCAAAGTATCAAATCAATTTGATAAAAAGCTTCACGAATATCAGTACCACTGGCAATGAATTATGCCACCAAGAGATCATCACTTGATCTAAACTGGATGAGGAATTTTACATCACAGATTAAATTATTTTACATTACATCACTTTACATTCATTCAAAGCAGAATGAATCCTGCTTTGATTGTATTTGATTAATCAGCTGCAGAGAAAGAAAAAGGCCAAACTGTGCTGGTATCATGTCAATCAGATGAAACCTGAGAAAACCCAAATACCACACACTTTTACAGGTGTATCAGGCTGCTGCATACATGGAACTGGCTGGATTGCAACAGGAAGAGATAATTCCTAGAATGACTCACAAGGTATTAATTCTGAACGTACGGGAGCTGATGTTGGTAATGTGATCCCTTTACAACTAGGGGAAGAGTATAAGGAGGAGCCCATGGAATCCAGAGGGCTGATCTCTACCACACAGGGGCAAAAGGTATTCACGCCGACAAAGGTATTAACACCAGGCTTCTAAGACCAGGACTACTTATAGCAAGGGACTGGAGAGATGTCACCAGTACCATTTCTTCAAAATTCTCCAAATCCTCTGGAAGGATGAGTGAACCAACAATGCTCCAGGGTATCGATGCTTCTGGCAATAACAGCAGTGAAGGTAGGAGAGGAGGGGGAGTTGCCCTATTAATTAGGGAGAACATCACAGCAAAACTTACAGAGGATATCCTGGGGGGGAATGTCCAGCAAGGCCATTTGAGTAGAATTTAGAAATACGAAAGGGGTGATCACTTTGATGGGATTATAATATAGGCCCAGCCAATAGTCAGCAGGAATTAGAGGAGTGAATGTGTACGGAAATCACAGATAGGTGTAGGAATAATAGGGTTGTAATAGTAGGTGATTTTAACTTCCCTTATATTGAATGGGACTGCCATAGTGCTAAGAGATTGGATGGGGCAGAATTTGTGTGCTACGTGTCTGGTCAGGAAAAAGGAGGCATATGTCAGGTACAGGCAGGTGAGATCAAGTGAGTTCCTTGAGGAGTATAAGGGATGTAGGAGTACACGTAAGAAAGAAATTAGGAGAGCAAAAAGGGCCATGAGATATCCCTGCAGATAAGATAAAGGAGAATCCTTAAAGGTTCCGCAAGTATATTAAGACCAAAAGGGTAGCTAGGGAGAGAGTAGGCTCCCTTAAGGATCCATGTGGTAATCTATGTGTGGAGCGGCAGGAAATGGGCAAGGTCTTAAATGAACACTTCTCATCTGTATTTACCGGGGAGAAAGATGTGGAAGATTGTGAGGTCAGGGGAGGGAACAGTAATATCCTGGAGCATATCAACGTTATGAAGGAGGAGGTGGTGGAGGTCTAGAAACTCGTAAAGGTGGATAAATTCCCAGGGTCTGATCAGGTGTGTTTTAGGATGTTATGGGAAGCAAGGGAGGTAATTGCTTGGGCCTGGGTAGAGATTTTTGTATCTTCGTTAGGCACAGGTACCGGAAGGCTGGTGGATGGCTAATGTTGGGATTATCCCTTTCTAATTGCAAATAAATCCCATCTCTCAATTTTGAGAGATGGGATTTATTTGCATTTAGAAAGGCAAGGATTGATTAGTCAGCATGGCTTTGTGCATGGGAAATCACATCACATGAATTTGATTGAGTTCTTTTGAAGTGACCAAGAGGATTGATGAGTTGGACTTTAAGTATATATGGACTTTAGCAAGGCCTCTGACAAGATCCTGTATGGTAGACTGGTCTGGAGGTAAATTATTGGAAGGTGTTCTGAGAGATTGGATATACAAGTATTTGGACAGCTAAGGACTGATTAAGGATAGTCAGCATGGCTTTGTGTGTGGTAGATGGTGTTTAACGAATCGTGTAGAGTTTTTCGAGGAGGTTACCAAGAAAGCAGATGAAGGAAAGGCTGTGGATATTGTCTACATGGACTTCAGTAAGGCCTTTGACAAGGTCCCACATGGGAGGTTAGTTCAGAAGGTTCAGACACTAGGTATCCATGGAAAGGTTGTAAACTGGATTCAAAATTGGCTGTGTGGGAGAAGACAGAGAGTGGTAGTGGGTGATCGTTTCTCAGACTGGAGGCCTGTGACTAGTGGTGTGCCTCAGGGATCTGCGCTGGGACCATTGTTGTTTGTTGTCTATATCAATGATCTAGATGATAATGTGGTAAATTGGATCAGCAAGTTTGCTGATGACACTAAGATTGGAGGCGTTGTGGACAGTGAGGAAGGCTTTCAAAGCTTGCAGAGGGATCTGGACCAAATGGAAAACTGGTCCAGTAAATGGCAGATGGAATTTAATGCAGACAAGTGTGAGGCGTTGCATTTTAGAAGGACAAATCAAGGTAGGACGTACACAGTAAATGGTAGGGCACTGAGGAATGCGGAGGAACAAAGGGATTTGGGAGTTCAGATACATAATTCCCTGAAAGTCACATCACAGGTAGACAGGGTTGTAAAGAAGGCTTTTGGCATCCTGGCATTCATAAATCAAAGTATTGAGTATAGGAGTTGGGCTGTTATGGTGAGGTTGTATAAGACATTGGTGAGGCCAAATTTGGAGTAATGTGTGCAGTTCTGGTCACCTAACTATAGGAAGGATATGAGTAAGATTGAAAGAGTGCAGAGGAGATTTATTAGAATGTTGCTGGGTCTTCAGGAGTTGAGTTACAGGGAAAGATTGAACAGGTTAGGACTTCATTCCTTGGAGCGTAGAAGAATGAGGGGAGATCTAATAGAGGTTTACAAAATTATGAGGGGTATAGACAGAGTTAATGCGAGTAGGCTCTTTCCACCTAGATTAGGAGAGATAAGTACAAGAGGACATGGCTTTAGGGTGAAAGGAGAAAGGTTTAGGGGGAACATTCTTCACTCAGAGAGTGGTGGGAGTGTGGGACGGGCTGCCATCTGATGTGGTAAATGCGGGCTCACTCTTAAGTTTTAAGAATAAATTGTATAGGTACATGGATGGGAGAGGTCTGGAGGGTTATGGACTAGCTGCAGGTAAATGGGACTAGCGGAATAAAGTTTAGGCACAGGCTAGAAGGGCTGAATGGCCTGTTTTCTGTGCTGTAGTGTTCTATGGTTCTATGGAAGATTGGAACACATGGGATCCAGGATGAGCTAGCAAATTGGATACAAAATTGGCTTGGTGGGAGGAGAAAGAGGGTGGTAGGGGAGGGTTGTTTTTCCCGATTGGAGGCCTGAGACCGGTGTGCCCAGCTGGGATGGGTACTGGGTCTTTTGTTGTTTGTCTTATGTATTAATGATTTGGATGAGAATGTAGGTGGCACGATTACTAAGTTTGCAGGTAACACCAAAATAGGTGGTACAGTGGACAGCGAAGCAGGTTGTCTAAAGTTACAACAGGATATAGATCAATTGGGAAAGAGGGCAAGGAAATGGCAGATGAAATTGAACTCAGACAAGTGTAAACAATGCAATTTGGGAAGTTAAACTAGAGCAGGACATAAACACAATGGCAGGGACCTGGGGACCTTGTTGAACAGAGAGATCTTGAGTACAAGTACATAGTTCTGTGAAAATGGTGACACAGTTAGACAGAGTGGTGAAGAAGGCATATGGCATGCTTGCCTTCATCCGCTGAGGCAATGAGTATAAGAGTTTGGACATCCTTTTACAGTTGTACAAAACACTGGTTAGGCCACACTTGGAGTATTGTGTGCAGTTCTGGTTGCCACACTATAGGAAAGATGTGATTAAGCTAGAGAGGGTGCAGAAGAGATTCATAAGGATGTTGCCTGGATTGGAGGGCTTGAGCTATAAGGAGAGATTGGATAGGCTGGCACTGTTTTCCCTGGAACATAGGAGGTATAGAGGTATATAAAATAATGATAGGCATAGATAGGGTAGATAGCCAGAGTCTGTTTCCCATGGTAAGGGTGTATGAAACTAGAGGGCATAGGTTTAAGATGAGAGGGAGGAGGTTTAAAGAGGATCTGAGGGGTACATTTTTCACACAAGTGTAGTTGCTATCTGGGATAAGCTGCCAGGGCAGGTGGTGGAGGCAGGAACAGTAACAACATTTAAGAGGCATCTGAACAGGTACTTGAATGAGCAGGACAGAGGGATATAGAATTAACACAGGCAAGTGGTATTAATATAGATAAGCATGATTGTTGACATAGACACGGTAGGCCAAAGAGCCTGTTTCTATGCTGTACAAGGCTATGATTCTATGAGTATGTCTAGATGTCATTTCCTCAAGTGTATTAATGATAATGAGGCATGAGAAATATTGGGGAACAACATTAGCAATCCCACTATATCTCAGATGGAAGGGGCAATTCGATTATGTTGGAACAAGTGGTGGAAGGAGTAAGGGACATTATTCTTGTATTGGGATTGCCATCATACCAAGGCCTTCTCTGCACCCCAGAGCCCTATGGAGATCAAACTCTACAACAAAAGTCCATAACTCAGAAAAAGGAGGAAGAAATGGGAGAGAATACAAAGGGCAAACGTCCACCAATGGTGCCTGTAAGGGATCAGAGAAATAGTCCTCTGGTTGGTGGAGTGACACACAAAATGCTGGAACTCAGTGAGTCAAGCAGATTCTATGGAGGGAAATGGACTGTCTATTTCCCTCCACAGATGCTGATTGACCCGCTGAGTTCCTCCAGCATTTTATGTGTCGCTCTAGATTTCCAGCATCTGTAGTCTTTCTTGTGTCTCCTCTGTAGATGGTGGAGTTCAGCCTTTTTGATTGATTATCGGGGACAAAGGCCATACACATAGCACACATAAATGAAAGCAAGCAGGATCAGGAATGAGAGTCTGGGACAGAGTACTGTATTTATGGTAAGACAGACATGTTTCCCAGGATTGTAGGGCAAACAATTTTTATAATCACAATTCTGCTCTTGATCAGAGATTAGAAAGTGAGAAAGCATAGAGGCTGCTGGATCATTGTTAATGTGCTGAGTGTTCATTATTGATCATGCAAACACATACATTGATGTGTTTGCGTGTTCAATGTAAGTGTTTGCATGATCAATCATTTACAGCATTCCTTTGTTTTAAACCTTTGAAGTTGAAAAGTCACATAAGATATATATCATTGACTTTTAAACTTTCCTGGCTGTTCAACCCTTGAGAGTAAGTCATATTTTGTAACTGAACTGGCTTAAAGTGCATGAATGCT
Source organism: Pristis pectinata (assembly GCF_009764475.1). NCBI lineage: Eukaryota > Metazoa > Chordata > Chondrichthyes > Rhinopristiformes > Pristidae > Pristis > Pristis pectinata. The sequence continues at coordinate 19,172,307 of NC_067411.1, read as the reverse complement.
CTGACTTTTAAAGAGTTGCATGAGGTTTGGCAACTTTTGAAAGCCTTTTGATTTACACAAGCAGAAAAAGAGAAAGAGATTGAAATGAAAAAGTTGTTAAATGTTTGTTAAGCCTGCGAAAGACTCTGGAAAAAGTAGAACACTTCTCATATTCTGGGAGTCACCTGTCAGTGAAAGCAGACACCAGTGATGAAATTCGCCACCTTCAATGTGCCAGTGCAGAATTTGGTCATTTGACGATGTTGAAAGCTCAAGACTTCAAACGTGATACAATACACAGTGTTTATGAGGCAATAGTCTTCCCAGTACTTCTGAGACTTAGTCCACCTACAGCAGGCACCTCAAGGCACTGGAGAGAAATCACCAGCGCCGACTCTGCAAAATCCTTCAAGTTTACTGAGGCCCCATTTGTACTCAGTCACATCTCTTATGCAGGCCACGTCACTCACATGCACATCAGACTCCTGAAACAAATTCTCTAGTCTGATGTCAGGCATATGTGCTGTTATCATCTTAATCACATGAAACTTGTGTAAACCTAAATACAGTTTTGTCATGGGCGGAGCCATGAGCCCATGACCACTCAAAGTGGGAAAGGAGTATTCAGTATAGTGTTGAGAACCTCGATTCCATTCCATACAGCGGAAGCCCAGTGAAGCCTGGCATAAACTATGGAAGGAGTGTATCACCCTCCAAACTATCCACCTACCCTACTTGTCAGACACCTGCTGTCCCATCTGTAGTGGAGTCTGTGAGTTTCACATTGACTTCATCGGTTACCTCAGAACTCACAGAACCAGAGTAGAATCAAGTCATCCTCGACCCTGAGAGATTGCTTAAGGAGAAGTCATCTGTGCTGGGAGGAAATTTGAATTAATCCAACGTTCTACCTAAACTAACTATGTAGCAGAAAATGAGGTGCAACAAAGGTAAAGATTCTGTGTTATTTTGTGTTAAATAAAGTTGGAGGAACTCTAATAGGCAGGGTCCCTTTAAGAAGCTATGTTAATGTGAGAGCAATGCGAAGCTCCACTTACTATTTCTCTTTTCATTTCTCCTTTGGCATGAGTGTTAAACTCTCACTGGAAATTATTTATTTAAGTTTTACAGTTATTTGCAAAGATTCCTGAAAACACAAACCCGTTTCTCTTTGTTTTGTCTTAAGCAAGTGCTCTTTTGTTTCTTTTCCTTTTTCCCTATTTTAAAGCTATTGTGTTTTAATTAATAACATTTGTTCTGACTAATTTTTGGCTTAAAAGAAAAAAATTGGCTGAGGCCTTGAAAGTTACAAAGACTGAAACCAAAGTAACCCTTGGACTCCTAAGGAGAGCCACAATGGATTCAATTTGTTTTAAAACCAGGTGAATTCAATACTTTGGAATCACAACAGGCAAAAAAAGATGTCCAGGTTCGAGAAGTTAAGAATTTATCTGCAGACATCAAATGACACAGCATGGTGGCAATTTGAGTTGAAGGGGTTTCAACTTAACACATTCAGGATTGTTTGTTATTTTCCAAGACAATCTCCAACAAGGAGAAATTTACCTGCAGTCTAAGGAAATGATCTAATCTTAATTTAAAAAACGTGCATTCTGGAGATTTCCCTAGTTGTATAGAGGAACAAATTCTAAATGGGGAAACCAAACTGAACTCTAACAAAATTTGTTTTGATTTTGGATTTTGAAATAAAAAAAGGACAGTGCAATATATTGTGGTATTACTGGGACATTCCTTAGATTTAAATTAATCTAATAAGAATGTGCTAGTAACATGGTCCTTGTGGGAATATCTGATTAATGTTTTAAAATCGTCATGGAAACACTGTGTTAGACTAGAGGGCATGGGTTTAAGCTGAGAGGGGAAAGATTTAAAGAGGACTTGAGGCGTAGTTTTTTCACACAGAGGGTGGTGGGTATATAGAATGAGCTGCCAGACGAAGTGGTGGAGGCAGGAACAATTACTGTGCTTAAAAGACATATGAACAGGTTCGTGGATAGAAAAGGTTTGGAGGGATATGAGTCAAATGCAGGCAACTGGATGGCAGCTTGGCCGGTATGGACAAGTTAGGCCAAAAGGCCTGTTTCTATGCTGTACAACTCTACAACTCTAATAAAGTTTTTCCAGAGCTGCTGAATAAAATGAAATTATAACTTCAATCATATATTTTGAAACACAAACAGAGAAGTTCCTCCATCAAATAGAAGGTTTCCTGAAATTGCCTTTGAATGGGATGAAATTACCCGGGTATACTTCATTTTCATTTTAAAGTTAGAACTCAGGAATGGTGTAGTTAAGAATAGTTAATTAATTACTTTCTCTTGGAAGTAAGGATGGTAAGAAAAGATATACACTGTTGCAAAGATTAATGGAAAGCCAGAGGGATGGGAAATCTTTAGAAACCAGCAAAAGGTGACAGGAGAATTGGTGATATTGTTGATAGTAAGGACCGTAGTCTTAAGCTACAGGATGACTGTGATCCAATGGTAAGATGGGCAAATGGAACTTAATTCTGCTAAGTGCAAGGTAATATACTGTGGGAGGATTAATAAGGCTAGGCCATCAGCTGAGCACTTGCATTGCCAGAGTGTAGAAGGATACAAACCAAATAGTGGGATTGGTGTGGATGGGGGCTTGATGACTCACATGGACATGGTGGGCCGAAGGGCCTATTTCTCTGCTGTATGATCCAATGACTCTATGACTAAAAAAAATAAAGTAGTGAGTACAGTATTAGAGTAATAATATAGAATACAGGCTTCTACTGGTCTATGAAGACAGTAGCTAAAGAAATGTTGGCCCCCTAAAGGATAATGGATAGTTAATAATGGGAAATGGCGGAACTGCAGAGATGCTAAATAATTATTTTGGGTCAGTTTTTACGATAGAAGACATTGATCTCAATAATATAATCAATGGGCCATTGTGTGAGGGATGAACTTAAAATAATTTGTATCACTAGAGAAAAAGTGGAAGGCAAACCAATGGGGTTAAAGGCTGAAAAGCTCCCTAGACCTGACTGCCTACATCCTAGATTCTTAAAGGAATTGGCAGCAGAGATACTGGATGCATTGGTTGCAATCAGCCAAAATTCTCTGGATTCAGATTGAAAAGCTAAAAATATAATACCGCTACTCAAGAAAGGAGTAAGACATAAAACCGGAAAATATAGGTCGTTTAGCCTAACACCTGTCCTTGGAAAAGTGCTGGAATGCATTATTAAGATGGTAATAGGACATTTAGACACAAGAAAGACTGTAGATGCTGGAAATCTGGAGCAACACACAAAGTACTGGAGGAACTCAGTTGGTCAGGCAATGTAGGACATTTAGAAAATAATACGACAATCAGGTAGTTGACATGTTATTATGCAAGGGATATCTTGTAAGACAAATTTGTAAGAATTATTTGAGGATATAACAAACAGAGTAGATAAAGGGGAACCAGTTGACAGAGACCATTTGGATTACCAGAAGGCATTCGATATGGTGCTACAGAAATTACTGCACAAGATCACAAGGCGTTGGTATGGATGGGGAAGTGGCTAACTAACAGAAAACAGAGTCAATATAATGAGTCATTTTTATATTGGCAATCAGTAACTAGTTGGGGTGCCACAGGGATAATTGCTGGGGCCTCAACTATTTATGATCTACAGTATATTGATGAATTGGATGTGGGGACCAAATGTAGTATAGCCAAATTTGCTGATGATACACAGTTAGCAAATTGTGAAGAGGACACACAAAGCCTGTAAAAAGATATAGGCAGCTTAAGTGAGTGAGCAAGAAACTGACAAATAAAGCATGATGTAAGTAAGTATGAAATTACTCACTTTGGAAGGAAGAGTGAAAAAAGTTATTTAAATTGAGTAAATAATATTGTGGTACATCAGGATCTGATGGTCCTAGAACATGAAATACAAAGAGTTAGCAAACAGGTACAGTAAGTAACTGGAAAGGCTAATGGAATATTAGTACTTATTGCAAAGGGTATGGAGCATAAATCTAGGGAAGCTTTGATGCAACTTTATAGGGCACAGGTGAGACTGCACCTGAAATACTGCATACAGTTTTCATCTTCATATTTAAGCAAGGACGTGCTTGCACTGGAGGAAGTGTAGAGAAGGTTCACTAGGTTGAACGTTGGGATGAAATGGTTGTTGTACAAAGGAAGGTTGAGCATATTGCGCCCATAGTTTGGGAATGTAAAAGAATGATAAGTGACCCTATTGAGACATAGGAAGAGTGGTGGGCTGTGAGAGGATGTTTCCCCTACTGAGGGTATTTAGAACTAGGGGGCATAGTTTCAGAATAAGGGGTTTACCATTTCAGATGGAGATGAGGAGAAATCTCTTAAACTCACAGGATTTTGAATCTTTGTAATTTTCTACCCCAGAGAGCAGTGGAGGTGAAGCTATTGGATGTAGAGTGTTTCTATGACTTGAAAAGTCCACTCTTTATCTCTTCCTACTGATGTTTCCTGATCTGCTGAGTGCTTCCAGCATTTATTGATATATTCCTATTTGGGAAGTTATTGTATAATTAAGATAGACAACCTGATGGCAAGCTTGGAAAGGCAGGCAAGAGAGACTAATGATCTTTCTCTGATTTCTTAAAACATTCCTCTACTGTGAGAAACACACACAAAATGCTGGAGGAACTCAGCAGTTCAGGCAGCTCCCCTAACCTTCTTATTCTGGCTTCTGCCCTCTTCCTTTCCAGTCCTGATAAAGGGTTTCGACCTGAAATGCCGACTGTTTATTTCCCTCCATAGATGTTACCTGACCTGCTGCGTTCCTCCAGCACTTTGTGTGTGTTGCTCCAGATTCCAGCATCTGCAGAATCTCTTGTGCCTCTGCTGTGAGAAAAATATAGGCTCATGAGATTTTTACGCTTACTTGTGAAGCTGCTGTTGTTAACAGAGAATGTTATGAGGCCCCTTTCAGCAGTGTGTGGGTTTCTGTGACACTTTGAGGCTCACTCACTCTGTGACACACAGAGCATGGCCCTTCTGCTTTTACTTTACAGAAGCAGGCAACTGTGGATTGACTGCACATTTTTCCGAGCACACAATGCTGTGGATTCACCGACTATCCAGTCACTTACTGCTAAAGAGAAACATATGTCTGTCTCAGCGGTGTACTGTTTTATTGGCCTGCATTATGAACTTAAAACCTAATGCGTGTGTCTCGAGACCACAATTTTAAACTAAAGCCATCCTGTTGTGCTCTTTTTGTTTCATGCTTTGATTCATTTTGATGCAGAAGGTAGCGCCTGCATTAAAAGTGCAAGCAGGCTGAACTTAAAGTAGCCAGAAAATTATATAAATGAGGGTCAAGCACTGAATGGAATAAATTGGACAACTTTTTGGACAGCTCAATCAATTCAACTGCATCTGGTACTTTCTTTAGAAATAATAATTTTGCATGATGGAAGTATCAGCTAGTCAGGTAGACTAGTTGCATTCTACTCAGGTAGAATCTGTAAAAAGAGAAGCAGGTTTAGTGTTCCACTTCTGATGAAAAATCATTGAACTGCAGCTTTAACTCTCTTTTCTGTTCCTTCAGATGCTGCCTGATCTGCTGAGTATTTGCTGTTTGTTTTAGTGCAGATTTCCTGCATCTGCAGTATTTTGCTCCAGGTGTGCACAGAGAGATGTTTGATGGTTTTTGCTGCTTCCACTTTAATTTATCTGGCTCCAAACATGGGCGGTCTGGTTGGGTTGCATTCCGGAACTGAGCATGAGTGAGATCAAAAAGGAAGATACTACACAGTAGGACAAGCTGCATGGAAGAGAAAGCCAGCAATTGAAAAGATGCCATATCCATAGAGGATCGTTGAGCTGACCAAGGAGCAATGTGTGAGGCTCCTCTGCTTTGCTAAGGAGGTTGTTATCAAGTATCTCCTGCAGCTGTAAACTACAGCCTCAAATCACAGCATAGACAACACTCTCTTAAGAAATTAGAGATGCTGGTGCACCTTCTTTGTGGTTACATCTACGTGATGGGCCCAGGGTAGGACCCCCGAGCTGATGACATCCAGGAACTTGAAGCTGCTCACCCTTTCCACCACAGACCCTTCAATGAGGACTGGTGCATGTTCACCTGACTTCCCCTTGCTAAAGTCCACAACCAATTCCTTGGTTTTGCTGAGCATAAGACCATAAAACGATAAGACACAGGAGCAGAATTAGGCCATTCAGCCCATCGAGACTGCTCTTCCATTTGATCATGGCTGATTTATTTTTCCCTCTCAACCCCATTCTCCTGCCTTCTCCCTGTAACCTTTGACAACCTTACTAATCAAGAACATATCAACCTCCACTTTAAGTATACCCAATGACTTGGCCTCCACAGCCGTCTGTGGCAATGAATTCCACAGATTCACTACCCACTGGCTAAAGAAATTCCTTCTCATCTCAGTCTTAAAGGGACATGCTTTTATTCTGAGGCTGTGCCCTAGGGTCCTAGACTCTCCCATTACTGGAAACATCCTCTCCACGTCCACTCTATCCAGGCTTTTCAGTATTCGGTAGGTTTCAATGAGATCCCACCTCATTCTTCTAAACTCCAGCGAGTACAGGCCCAGAGCCATAAAACGCTTCTGATGCATTAACCCTTTCATTTCTGGGATCATTCTCATAAACTTCCTCTAGATCCTCTCTAACGCCAGCACATCCTTCCCTAGATATGGGGTCCAAAACTGCTCGCAATACTCCAAATGTGGTCTGACCAACATCTTATAAAGCTTCAGCATTATATCCTTGCTTTTATATTCTAGTCCTCTCGAAAAGAATGCTAACATTGCATCTGCCTTCCTTACTACCAACTCAACCTGCAAGTTAACCTTTAGGGAATCCTGCACTAGGTCTCCCAAGTCCATTTGCACCTCTGATTTCTGAATTCTTTCCCTGTTTAGAAAATAGTCTACACCTTTATTCCTTCTACCAAAGTGCATGACCGTACACTTCCCTATACTGTATTCCATCTGCGACTTCTTTGCCCATTCTGGGGCCAAGTCCTTCCACAGATTTCCTGCTTCCTCAACAGTACCTGCCCCTCCACCTACCTTTGCATCATCCACAAACTTATCCACAAAGCCATCAATTCCATCATCCAGATCATTAACGTATAACGTGAAAAGTGGTGGACCCAACACTGCCATCTGAGGAACACCACTAGTCACTGGCAGCCAACCAGAAAAGGCCCCCTTTATTCCCACTCTTTGCTTTCCACCAGTCAAACAATTTTCTATTCATACTAGTACCTTTCCTGCAATACCATGGGCTCCTATATTGTTTAGCAGCCTCATGTGCAGCACCTTGTCAAATGCCTTCTGAAAATCCAAGTAAATAACATCCACTGACTCTCCTTTGTCTATCCTGCCTGCCTGATGTTGTTATTACAACACTACTCAACCAGCTGACCCACCTCACCCCTGTACGCCTTCTCGTTACTATATGGATGACACCAGAAACATCTTGAAGTGCTCATTACACCTTCAAGCTGATTAACTACACACAGAAGAACACAAGAAAATAGGAGCTGGAGTAGGCCATATGGCCCCTCAAACCTGCCCCAACATTCAATATGAACATAGCTGATGTACCCTAGGCCTCAACTCCTCTTCTGTGTCAGTTCCCCAAAGCCCTCAATCCCCTGATCTTTCAAAAATTTATCTACCTGCACTTCAAATACTTTGAATAACCTAGTCCCCACAACTCTCCGGCATAGAAAATTCCAGAGATTCACTACACTCTGCAAGAAGAATTTTCTTCATACCTTGGTTTTTTAGGGGCGGCATGGTGGTGTAGCGGTTAGTGCAACACTATTACAGCACCAGCGATCAGGGTTCGATTCCCGTCGCTGTATGTAAGGAGTTTTTACGTTCTCCCCATGTCTGCGTGGGTTTCCTCCAGGTGCTCCGGTTTCCTCCCACATTCCAAAGATGTAGGGGTAGGTTAATTTGGGTTTAAAAAATGGGCGGCACGGACTCATTGGGCCGGAAGGGCCTGTTACCACGCTGTAAATAAAATTTTTAAAATAAAAAAACATTTAATTGACCAACCGCCTATCATGAACATATATTCCCTCCCACTAGTGAAAACATCTTGACATCTACCACGTCAAGTCCCCTTAAAATCTTATATGTTTCAATAAGATCACCCCTCATTCATCTAAACACCAAAGAATGCAGACCCAACCTGTTTCGTCTCTCTTAAGGGAGGCAACCCTCTCATTTGGGAATTAGCATGGTGAATCTCTTTTGGACTGCCTCCAATGCTACTCTGTTCTTTCTTAGGTAAGGGAAGCAAGTTTACGTTAATATGCTTCATGGTCTCAAAATAAGGGGTCAGCCATGCAGGATCAAAATGAGGGGAAAATCTTTCATCCAGAAGGTAGTGGGTTTTTGGAATTTCCTCCCTAAGAGGGCTATGGAGCCTCAGTCACTAACTATATTCAAGCCAGCAATGAAAAGATTTTTTGCACATTTAATGAATCAAGGGATATAGGTTAGTAAAGGAAAGTGGTGCTAAAGTAAAAGATTGGCCATAATCTCATTGACTGGTCTAGCGAGCCCAAACTTAGGATTCACTTAGGCGTGCCACAGCAACAAAATATAACGCAATGAGTATTGTGTATCCAGGTGAATGGTAGCTCTCTTTCCAGGTTTTGCTATTTCTCCGCAGAAGTAAAAAAATCATTGAATGTTATGCAAAAACAATTACAAACCCTTGACCTTAGATTACAATCTGACAAGAGATTCAATTGACCATCAGACACTTTCTGACACAACATTGATTCAGCAATAGTCTATAGTCACTCCTGACCACTGTTACGTGTAAATATACCATAACGTTCCTAGTCTAACATCAACAAAATTTCACTCTCTTTGATTTTTGTTATATAAGTACAGGTCCTCCCCAGGTTACGACAGGATTCTGTCCGTCAGAAGTGTGGCTGCGAACTGAGTTCCCACACAGCAAAAGATGCCTGCAGCCCCGCAGCAGCCGGCAAATCCATCCCGCCCGTCTCCCAGACACTCATAGAACATAGAACAACTACAGCACAATTCAGGCCCTTCAGCCCACAAAGCTGTGCCGAACATGTCCCTACCCTAGAAATTACTAGGCTTACCCATAGCCCGTCCGTATGTACGGGCTGTACATAAGTCGGGCGTTCGTAAGCTGGAGAGGACCTGGGGTGACTAAAAGCTTGGGAAAAGTGGTTGGTTTTAAGCAAGGTCTCAGAGGGATTTTAAAACAAACCAGAATTACATTACCTATCAACACCTGGTTCTAATGTCTCTGCAAGCCAGTTCATCAAAATAAAACATGTGTTCAATTCCCTCACTTCAAACACTTTATTTTAGACACAGAGTTAACCATGACCCGTGAGGATGGTCATGGGAGATGTCACTGTTTACATTTAAAGGAATTGTTAATCTCAGCTCTGGGGAGAAGCATTTTTTTATCTTTTACCTTCTCAGCCAAATGATAATTTGAAATGAACACATCCTCCAGCATGTAAAAACAGTGTGTCTCACATGTCTGGCTAACATTCCTCCCTCAACCAAACATAATAAAGGGAGAAAACCTGGTTATTTCCTGTTGATGATATTTTACTGTGCAGTGTATATCATTAGTCACTGCATTCAAAGGTGTTTAACTATAACTGTAAGCTCCTGAGTTCATAAAAGCTTTTATTTAAAAGCAAATCTTTCTTTTCCCTTTAACTGTGGCATTGCCTATATGGAGTATGTTTTGTAATACTTGCTTTAATTTACTCTGCAACATTTTGCATGTTTGATACCTTGAGGCTGAGATCTACTGCTCAAAACTAAAATAAGGACTGCATCCACTTCAGTAACTTTTTATGAATTGTTATGCAATGAAAAAAATGAAAGTTTGTTTTAGGAGAAAACACATTTATTTACATCTTCTCATAATAAATACAGCTTCATCAATATTTGTGTACCCACTTCTCTTGGTACTTCACACTTCAACTTGCCATGTTCCAGTATTGTCCAGCTTGGGAACTTTAACAACATTCCACTTTCAACAGGGCAAAATTCTGCAGCAATGCTTATGGAAAACCAAATAAGCCTAGTTTACTGAAGTCCAAATTCATGCAATTAGTTGTAACACTCGTGGGACTTGGAGCTCTTGGCAGATTTCTATCATTAAATTGTATCTGTTTTGCATAATTTATTCATATTTGGGGACTGAGATTAATTTGATGCTCCACTGAGTCTCAGAAGCACTCAGTTCATTTTCTAAAAATAATTTGCTACAATAATTTTTTCATGATGCTGGCCTCAATTTCTATCCTTGTGATAAACTGCAAATATAAATATATTATTAAGTTGTTACCTTTGAAAGGAAGCAAAGCAAAATTGTTAATGATTGTTGATAGGATCACCATATTACAGAACTAATGATTGTATTTAGCTTTATTAAAAATCTTTCTTTCCTCCATAATTTTCTTATCATCCCTTTCCTTCCCTAAAGTCAGTAACCAATACTGGATCTAATTTCTGCAGGAACTTAGCATCCTCCTAAGAGCTTTAAGCAAATGGATAATTCTTATGTAAACCTGGATGTAATATCTAAGTGCATTAAAGCAGAGTTTAGCTCTGGCCTCTTCTTCTAATGTAGGGAAACCAGTATATAGCAACTCTTGGCTAAGTAACAATTGAAATTGGGGGCCTAATTCTTCTTCTCCTGAGGAACTTAATGCCATCCTACCAGAGAAGCTATGCCGGATGGTAAGCAAAAGAGAAATGGATCAATGTATTGGTTAAGGGCCAGCCATGGCTGGTGAGTAAGGTTCTTGGGAGTTTGGGATAGTAACAAAACAGATAAAAACACAGAAGGATTTATGAAGTCCACAGAGCAGGACTCTAGAGGTGTAGTTTAGGGAAAATTGAGTGAAGAAATTGATGAAGAAGAGTGGGCAAGGACACTGGGACACTGAAGAAATCCAAAAGCAAGGATAATGGAACTTAAATGTTTAAATAGTGTAGGGCAAGGCAAGGGCAGAAATGAAGGAAGTTCAGAGCTGAAGATATGGGCTGTCGTATTCTGACCGATGGAGTGATTCATGCATGAGGAATTACTGAATCCAAGCCTTGAAGCTTTAGAGTTTCAGCAGTAGGGGGAAAGAGCAAGAAGCTAACAATACAAAGTTGAGCCAGCCAATTCAGCAGAGACCAATGATTGAGCCTGGAATTTCCTGGTCTGTGAAAATCCAGTGTAATACATTGAGCCTTTGGGAGGCTATGTATGCATATTCTTCATTTTTAAAGTGCTAAAAAGACACAAAGCTATAAACTAGCTTCATGGTAGGTCGTTAAATTATCAGATTTATGGAAATATATATGTCTATAAATATTTAAACTTTTGACCACAAGGACAACAGGGAAAAGTTCCTGAAGCCCGGTGAAATAGAGGAATGGGATCATTAACATCAATCTAAGGAAAGGAGATTACTCTGTGGTTTAGCATTTCAACTGAAAGATGTAACTAAATGGGGTGCTCATCAATAAAGTGTTGAGCAGAAGATTTATTCCACTGTGGACTGGGATCTATTGAATTTGTCAACTGCAGAAGATCCTCATGGATTTTATAATTTGTGACAATGGTGAAGGGAAATGGGGTAAAAATTAGACCTTACTTTTCAGGAGTAGAAAGTGAACAAAAAGTACCCATTTCTGAATACTGGCAGGCCTGCCAGGTAGATGTGTAAAATGTATCCAGACCATATTGGATCAAGTAATATTCAGGTGTCCCTAGCATTATGTATCAACCCTAACAAGCATTAGCCACTACATGTATATTAATATTAGCCCTAATGTTTGTGTTATGACCTCTGAACACTGTGTATGCTGTACTTTCTCTGTCAGTGGTTCTTAAGTTGTGCCAGCAGCCTAACCTGGAAAGATCTCTATTGGCTCCTGCTAACAAGTTAGGGTTTCTCTTTTAAGTTCACCTTCACCACAGCGTTGCAGATCACCGTTATTCTAGCCCCTCTTACAATTCTCAGACCTCACTCTGCAAAAATTACTGCCAAATTGGTCATCTTCAAGCTAGCTGTTCTCCCAGCTAGCACCCTCTCAGATCAAAGACAGTTCTTTGACCTGAAATGCTCATTCTGTTTCCCTTGCCACAGATGCTGCCAGACCTGCTGAGTGTTTCCATTATTTTCAGTTTTTGTTTCACATCTCCAGCACTGCAGTTCTTAGTCTGCACAGGTCTCAGCCTCAACTTTGTACTGTAAATGATTTTTTTTTAAACACTAGGTTATCACACAGGTTTGTGTGATCAGTAGTGGTGTGTTACATGAGGCAAAGTTTCTTGCTCAGTCAGTCTTGCCTTTGAGCAGAAGATTTTAGGACTTTATTTTTTCATTTTTAAAGTGAGCAGGAAAATCACATAGAACAGTACAGCACAGGAACAGACCCTTCAGCCTTTGATGTCAGTGCCAACCATGATGCTATCTTAAATTAAGTCCATCTGCCTGCACATGATCTATATTCCTCCATTCCCTGTCTGTTCATGTGCCTGTCCAAGGGCCTCTTAAATGTTGCTATCGTATCTGCTTCCTCCACCTCCCCTGGCAGTGCGTTCCAGGCACCTACCACTCTCTGTGTAAAAAAGCTTTCCGTGCAAATCTCCTTTACATTTTCCACCTCTCACCTTAAAGCTATGTGCTCTAGTATTTGACATTTCCACTCCGGGAAAAAGACTGAATATCTACCCCATCTATGCCTCTCATAATTGATATACTTTGATCAGGTCACCCCCTCAGTCACCGATGCTCCAAGTTAGTCCAAATTCTCCTTATAGCTAATACACTCTAATCCAGTCAACATTTAGGTGAAGCTCTTTTTAACCCTCTGCAAAGCCTCCACATCCTTGCTATAAAGTGTCACCCAGGACTGCACACAATCCTCCAAATATGGCCCAACTAAAGTCTTGTGTAGCTGCAACATGACTTCCCAACTTTTATACTCAGTGTCGCAACTGACCAATGAAGGCAACTGATGCCCCATGCCTTCTTCACCACTCTACCTACTTGTGCTGCCACTTTCATGGAGCTATGGACTTACACCCCAAGATCCCTCTATATATCAATGTTACTAAAGGTCCTAGCATTTATTGTGTACTTTCTTCTTACATTTGACCTCCCAAAATGCAACACCTCACACTTGTCTGGATTAAACCCCATCTGCCATTTCTTTGCCTATACCTGTAATTGATCTATATCCCACGGTATTCTTTGACAACCTTCCCCACTGTCCACAACCCTGCCAATAAGTTGAGCATAATTGTACAGTACATTTTTATTTTCAAAATGTTCCTTCTGATGTAAAATAAACATTTGTCTGGACTTTTTCCATGGAGGCTTATTCAACACAAACAGCTCTTCAAGCCCAGCATAGCAACTTACTAATTGTCTTTACAGGAGACACAAGAGACTGCAGATGCTAGCATCTGAAGCAACAAACAACATGCAGAGTCCTGATGCAGGGTTTCAACCCAAAACGTCGATAATTCCTTCTTGCCCCCCCCCCAGAGATGTTGCTTTACCCACTGAGTTCTTCCAGCAGATTGTTTGTTGCAATTGACTGTACAGGGCTGTCAAGCAGCAGTTAGGTAGTATACTCCATCTCTGAAATTCAGTTCTAACATAGTACTATGTAGCATATCTAGCAGTACTGACCGGTGACGAATTTCTCAGCAAGAATTCAGCCACTGTGGTCTGTAAAATGGAGAATTAACTTCACTCTGTCTATTGTCTGAAGCACCAATGCATATGTAGAAATGAGCACACTTACGGTGTCCCAATCAGAACTCACCCAGCAAAAGCAGTCACATTAATGGGGCGGTGAGTACTTATCCCTCAGATAATCCATATATTTTGTATAATGATATTTAACAAAGCCCTGTTTATCCATCACCTCTTACCTGCCTCACCTCTATTGTCTCCAGTCACACAATTTTATATTTCTTGTTCAATTCTTTAGATCCGAAAATGGTTCTTTTTACCGTAAACTCCTCCAGACCTGCAACACTCTGAGATTACAGTCCTCCTCCAATGTAAAAGCAGTAGAAATAGGAGCAGGGGGCGGCCATCTAGCCCTGCAAACCAGCTCCACCATTCAAGATCATGGCTGTTCTTCAATCGCAGCACCACTTTCCTGAACTATCCCCTTATTCCATGATTCCCATATAATCCAGATCTCTGCTTTTAATGAACACCATGGCTGACCTTACCCAGCGGACTCATGTAAAGAAATCTAAAGATTCACCACCCTTTGAGTAAAAAAAAGTTCTCTGCATCTCAGTCCTTAACAGCCTACTACCCCTTATTCTCAAACTCAAACTGCAAGCAAGTTTTTCATTGAACTTGTACCTCACCATACTTGTGCATATGACAATAAACTTGACTTGACTTGAACTGTGGCCCCTGCTCCACCTCCCAGACTGCTGATATTTTCAGAAGAACGAAATAGCTAATTGCCATCTGTAGAATGCAAATCCTTGATCTATATGCTATTCAACAGTACGACAGGGTCATGACAATATAACTATGAGGCAATTATGAGAAAGATCATGCAAAGTTCACAATATTTATCTGATTTAGACATGTTTTCCCTGAATTTGAAAGAGGATCCCATTCCCAAATCTTCCTATATAATTTCTTAGGTGTAACTACATAACATCTGCCCAAAAACAAACCCTTTGGACAGAAATTTGATTGTATGGTGTTGTTTATTTCAGTGTTAGATGACTGAAAATGGATGTTTTAAGGAGCAAAACATGATAATGTCCAGTTCTGGGTTGTTTTGCATCACTTCAAAAATTCGACTGGCCATTTCCAGTGTGAGTCAATCTTTGTAGATCTGATACAAATTCTGTGTCAGAGACCGGGGACAATTGTCTATGTACCATTCCTTTTAAAACACTGTGAGTGAAATTAGATCACATTGCCCTCAGAATGATTGTCAGTGGTCAATCCTAGACTAGGTGTTAATGGTACTTTGCCAAACCAGGACTCTTTTTAAGGCAGGTACCTACCATCCTTCAGATATCCCCCTCCATCCCATAAGGTATGACAAACCGCCCCACCACTCCAACTGCTCTCAATGTACCAGTTGTCCAATATTTCATTGGCCCCTGGCTCACCATCCAACCCACCTCTGGCTCCGATCCTCCAATGGCTGAAGATGCTCATCCCATCCTCTGATTTTCTAACTCCTCATTACCCTGGCCCCAACCACCCCTCCCCAACAATCTGCTGAGTGCCAACCTGCTGAACTCCATGATGGAGAGCTTGATCTCCATCTCCCCCATGTACTGATGCCAAACTATGCATCCTCAAAGGCTGAATCCCACCTCTCCCTACCCCATCCCCACTGGACCCTGCTTATCCCTCCTTTGGCCTCAGCTCCCAGTGAAGGTTAGAGTGGTAGGATCACGACTGAAATGATTGCAGGCGCACCAAACATCAACTGATATCACATCTTTACCAGCACAAAACCATTTCTGGGCCACAAAGAGGTAAAATAAAAATAGCTACATTACCGTGTCACTACAATGTAGTAGCATGGCCCTTAAACATTGAGAGTAAACAGTCAGAGAGGTAGGCTGCGATTTGGAGTGTTAAGTAGCAAGTACAGACCTGTTCCCTTTAATCACACAATTGCCATGTTAATATAAACTTGGAAACCACTCTTAAAAGAGAATCACTTCATGGAATAAACATTTAGTCGCAAAGATTGTCAGAACTAAAGATTACATTGTTAATTACGATAACCCTGGTTCTTGATAAAATGCCACCCTTTATAGACCGGAAACCTCAGCTGGTAAACAATGTTGAATTCTGCAGTCATAAGAATTCTAGGTGCAATAATCAAATACAGCATTAACAAGAGATGCACGGCACACATCCACTCACTGAATCTTGAGCTTAACAAATATTAAATCATAAAAGCCCCTTCTCTCATTTGGATCACTCCTAATTTCCTCCAGCAATCAGCTACAATTTTGTTTACATGTTTTCTGAAAACCAAATGGGAAACTGCTACTGGCACACAGCAGCCAGCACAAGTATACAGAGAGAAAGATGTTTGAACACACAATTAACACTCACGAGCGGGAAAAAAAAATCCACATGCAACCTGGTTCTGCAGATCCAGAGCATGGAATTTCTCTCTGCTAAAAGAGCTGCAATTTGCAGACGTTTCTTTCAGCTTTTCAACCCCCGCAGCCACGAGCAGCTGGGAAACACATGACATCATCACTCAATTTTATCTGTTGTTACAGTTTAATCAGTTCACCTCCTCTGCCCTGGCCTTCCAGCATTTCCACACTGTCTGAAATCCTTGTGCAGCTCTCAAGCGCAGCCACATTTAGGCGTTAATGCAGCAGGGAAACAAAATCCTTCAAATTTTTACTCTCCATTAGCAGCTTAGTCCCCAAAAGAGTCCGAGGCATTTCTTCAATGGAGCCTTCTCGTGTATTCACTTTGTGCTTTTACCCAGCATGCCCCGGCCATATAAAGACAATAGAGGTGTGACCATTTGCATTGTGATCTGGTAGGCAAATGTTTAAAAACTCCTTCCAATAATGGCCATTGACACGCTAGTGGGCGGCCTGCTGCACCTGTTGGCATGGCAACAAGGTTTGGCTGCTCTTTAACCTAGCCTTAGCACTTTTCTTCTATCCCACGGCCACAGGCAATTAAAAATTTAACACCCAAGTTTTGCAGAAGGTATGAAAATAAACAGACAGTGTTAATTGCTTGCTGCTGTCTATACCAATATTGTCTGGAAAAATAAACAGACATATTGTTATAGCTTTGGAATACTTTATATTAATCATTAAAAGGACATCAGTCTATCAAGGCCACTGTTGAGTCAAGAAAATGCCACTTTCCTTGACATACGTATTGCACAAAAGCAATGCGTGTCTGCAACTTTTTCTCAATTACACAGCATTTGCAAAAACTATTGGTGACTGTAAGTTGTACAGTATGAGCATTAGAAATTTTGCATTATCACCAGCTTCTATTTGACTCTTTTTTTAATAACACTTGCTTCTGAGTGCCAGTATTGTTGCCCAAAAGTCTGCAGGCCATGAGTTCAGGTCTCACTCCAGAGACCTGACCCCAGACACAAGGCTTGCATCCCAGTTCAGTGCTGGTGGATGAGCTTAGTCTTTAGAAAGAGGCATTAAACTGAGGATGTATTTGTCTTGGTGAGATAGTCATAAAAGCTTCCCACAGCTTTAGCAGAGCAAGAAAGTTCTCTTGATCCCTATCAAAGACACAAAAACAGATTATCTGACCATTATCACAGTGCAGTGTGTGGGATCTTGCTGTACATAAATTGGCCAACACATTTCCTACTTCACAACAGTAATTGGCTGTAAAGCACTTTGTATCATCCGACGATTATGAAAGTTTAAATACTGTCCTTTTCATTGATCTGATTTGTAGGTCTATATCTTCACAGGTCAATAATGTTGCTGGCTTCCTTTTTGGTTTGGCTACCTATACAGGTCGTCCCCAGGTTACAGCAGGGTTCCATTCCTGTGAACTGATTGCAACCTGAACAGTTCGCAAGTTGGAAATGTGGCCATGAACCAAGTTCCCTCACAGCAGAAGATGTCTGCAGCCTCACAGCAGCCAGCAAATCCACCCCGCTGGTCTTCCAAACACTTATTCATATGAACGGGCTATACATAGGTCAGGCATTTGTAAGCTGGGGAGGACCTGTAATCGGGAATGCTGCTGATGGAATAAGGATTACATGTCAGTCATCAAGTGCACTTTTTTAATGCAAAAATACCTTGTGAGGTTTACATTACAGGGGGGAATTACGCAGGTCTTCTCTTTGTGGGACACACAGTCTATTGGGGATAAGTGCATGTGTCACCATTCCACTGGGATCATTGCCAGGAAAGATATCACCTTCCAGGATAACGTGCAAGGCACTTAGATGCCAGGGGACAACCAGATCTGGCGTTTCTGTGATGACCCCCATGGAAGAATAGCTGCACTTTACTCCCTGCCTATTCTTCTACATGAACAATAGCCAGCTGAGCAATACAATTGGGACATGTGTTTCAATTCCGGCCGCTGTCTGTAAGGAGTTTGTACGTTCTCCCCGTGTCTGCGTGGGTTTCTTCTAGGTGCTCCAGTTTCCTCCCACATTTCAAAGACATAGGGGTTAGGAAATTGTGGGCATGACCGGAAGCATGGTGACACTTGTGGGCTGCCCCTAGAACACTTCTATGCAAAAGATGCATTTCACTGTGTGTTTCGATGTACTGTACATGTGACTAATAAAGTTATCTTATCTTAATGATAAATGGTATTCAAGGACTAAAAAGGGAGGTGGAGAATTAAT
The DNA here is from genome assembly GCF_009764475.1 of Pristis pectinata. NCBI lineage: Eukaryota > Metazoa > Chordata > Chondrichthyes > Rhinopristiformes > Pristidae > Pristis > Pristis pectinata. The sequence goes on along the minus strand of NC_067411.1, from coordinate 19,153,891 downwards.
ATTGAAATGTGAAATAATTAGAAAATTAGAGAAGGTTTACTAGACTTACACCTGGAATGGGTGGTTCATTTTATGAGGAACGATTGGACAGGCTAAGCTTCATTCTGCTGGACTTCAGAAGAGTGATAGGGGACTTGAGACAGATCCTGGGAGGTATTGACAGCGTTGATGTGGAGAGCATGTTCTGTCTTATGGGAGAATATAGAGATTCATTGAAAAATAAGGGGTTGCCTATATAAGAAAGAGAAGAGGAGAAACATTTATTCTCCCAGTGGACTGTGAGTCTTTAGAAAAACATGGTGCAAACAGAGTCTTTGAATATTTTTAAGACGCAGGTAGGTGGAAGCATTGGTGACACGGTTAGTAGAGCTCCTGCCTCAGAACTGTAGTTACCCTGGTTCTGAGAGTCTGGAGTTTGCACATTCTCCCTGTGATTGGTTTTCCCTGGTGTTCTGGTTTACCTGAATATCCCAAAAATATGTGGGTAGGATAATTGGCCAATGTAAATTGTCCCTAGCATACAGGCAAGTCAGGAGGAGTTGATGGAAATATGGGGAGAATAAAATGGGATTAGTGTACAATCAGTATAAATGGGTGTTTGATGGTCAGCACAGACTTGGTGGGCTGAAGGACCTGTTTCCATGACTCTATGACAAAGGGCTGAAAGGTTACAGTAGGATAGCAGACTTGAGGTTACAATCAGATCAGTCATAATCCTATCAAATGTCAGAGCAAGTTTGAGGGGCTGTATGGCCTATTCCTGCTTCTAATTTGTATGTTCATGTGTGATACTCCCATCATATGAAGAATCCTTGCACTAGAAAGCAAAATAAGGTTCAGCATTCTCTTATACCTCTGATTATTATCTTTAAGGTAGGCATGAAACCATTAAACATAAGTAGCTTAGTTTAACCTCATCTGAAAAGGCAGCACTTACTTTGGTATGGAATGTCACTTAAGTTTTAAGCTGAAATCAAATCAATCATTGAAACCCACAACTTCACTGTGTTTGTCCACCACGATGTAACATTCAGGCTTCCAGTTGAAAGTCAGTAACATTTCGACAAGGAGATTTAATGCCATAAACAGTGAGAGATCAGGTTAAATAACTCAATACCCTCACGATGTCAGCCGAGCTTCTAGGGTGTATCGTACTGCTTTCTGCATTTCTGTGTTCATCAAGGTGGGCCTTATTTCAGGGCCAACACCAAGCACTCCCTGGTCCAGCATGGAAACCCAGAGCAAGTCTTTTTCTTTCTGTTCATTTGTAGATCCATATCTTCATAGGTCAATGGCATTGAAGGTTCCTTTTGAAGTCTGGCTGCCAACACTCAGGAATGGAGACACAAGAGACTGCAGATGCTGGAAAATGCAGCAAAAACAAACTGCTGGAGGAAGTCAATGCGTCAAGCAGCATCTGTGGAAGCAGAGGAATGGTTGATGTTTCAGGTCGAGACCCTGCATCAGAATTGGGAACACTCAGGAATGCTGTTTTCAGTATTTCCAGCATCATCTGTTGATACTCAGTCCATCTCATCTTTGCTGATCCTTTGAAAGAGCTTCCACTTGATGGCTCTTGTTCCATAAAGCTACTTTTTTTTCCCTTTCAAATATTTATTCAATTCCCTTTGAAAAATTCTACTGAATCAATGCTCATTATTGGTTTAGGACTTGTAACTCAAATCATTCCAATTTATGGCAAAAAGTTAAAATCTCCTCTGACGTCCCTGCTCCTCCTGCTTATTTAGTTGATTACTTTAAACCTCTGCCCTGTCTAGCAGTGCTCTCTGAAGCAAAGTAGAGCAACCTTGAACATTCCCAACTGTAAGGTTGAGTAATTAATTTGAGCTTTAAGACATTAAGTCAAGTGTCCATGCAAACCCATGGATGAATGATATTCTACTGCAGATGGTGTACTAAGCATTGTGCACAAAATCTGGTGAACCTTTGGCTTTATGTGTGATTCTGTACAGAATCTTCTGCTTTAAATAATGGGGTCTATTTGGTACAGTCTTGCCCATGAATGGCAGATAGGCAGGAGTGGGACAGTGTGGCAAGAGATTTTATTACATAACTCCAACAAGAAATACTGTGACATTATTCTCTTGGGCAACCATGCTGAGTTTCCCCAACCTCACTTCATGGAGTACCCACTCAAATAGAAGTGATCTTCACTCTATAAAGTCCAGGAAAATGAAAGGACTCTTATGAATGAAGTTTAACTGACAAAGTAAAACAACATTGTAAGTTCCATGATTCAGTTCCTCCACCACGATTATCCTCAACACTGCTGCCCCACAAGGCTGTGCCCTCAGGCCCCACTCTACCCCCTCACGAATGCATGACCAGATTCTGCTCTAACTCCATCTACAAGTTTGTGGATGATACCAATGTAGTAGGCCGAATCTCAAATAATGATGAGTCAGAGTAAAGGAAGGAGATCGAGAGCTTAGTGACATGGTGTCATGACAACAACCTTTCCCTCAATGTCAGCAAAACAAAAGAGCTGGTCATTGACTTCAGGAAGGGGGGCAGTGCACATGCTCCTGTTTACATCAATGGCGCTGAGGCTGAGAGAGTTGAGAGCTTCAAGTTCCTAGGACTGAACAATTTACCAGTTTAGAAGAACATCCAGCATAGTTTTAGTGGACAAACACATAGATATCTACTCTTTACTCAAAAAATCCTAATAAAAATATGCTTGCTCCCCAGACCTCAATAAGCCTATGCTGGACATTCTTCTGAAACTGAATCGTGGGACTTCAGATGCTGTTACACCTTGTGAATTAAACATCATTCTTAAGAGTTTTTTCATAAATTATTACAAAGGGATTACCAGTTACTTTGGTGACACAAAAAATTCTGCAGCTGCTGGAATCTGGAGCAATACACAAAAAAGTGCTGGAGGAATTCAGCAGGTCAGGCAGCATCCATGGAGGGAAATAAACAGTCGACATTTTGTCCCAAGACCCTTCATCAGGAATCTGTTAAATTTGGTTCCCATTCCACAATGGCTCAAATTTAAAATTCTCACCTGAGTATTTCAATATAATGTAGAAATGCCAAGGTGGTATCGATAAATAAATATTAACCATGAACATCCAATTGGCACACTAATGTCCCCTAAGGAAGCATACTTGCCATCCTTACACATTCTGGATGTGAGTAATGGGAGACCAACACCAACAACCTTGCTTTTTAACCGTGTTGTAATCAGTTATAATTGAACTAATGCAAAGAGTAACCATGAAGCATCTAGACTTGGAAATATATTGTCATTCCTTCACCATCACTGGGTCTACATCCTGGAACTCCCTCTCCAAGAGGACTGTGAGGATACCTTCGCCTGGAGGATTGAAGCGGTTCTAGCAGATAATTTACCAGCTCCTTCCCAACAGCAATTGGGGATGAGCAATTAATTCTGTCTTGACAGCATTATCCTCATCTCATAACGGACTTCATATTAGCTTCACTGGCTGCAACTGACCCAGATCATTCACATTACCTTCCCAAGCCAATGAGAGATAAGGAATAAATTTTAATTTGAGTGAACATACACTCCTCTTTGCGGTATATCACTGAAGAATGTAACGAGGACAGCAGTATGCAGTGGTACTACCACTGAGCCAGCTGCCATAATGTTTTGTGGCTGGAGATGAAAGAACAAACTCAAAGGATTAGCTTTTACTGATGATTGTATAGGGCCCAACATCATTCATAGTTCCTCAGATAATGAAGCCATCCATGCCCACATGCAGCAAGATGTGTTTGCCATATGGACTTCGAATGATAAATGGCAAATAACATTCACACCAAACAACTGGCAAGCAATGACCATCTCTGTCAATGAGTAAAGAGCATTCAATGGTATATCTTCACTGAGTTTCCCAACAGGGATGATAAATGAAAGAAAACACCATTGGACCAGCCTTGTCAACGTCACAGAACATAAAACATAATAGAAACAGGAGTAAATCTGCAACACCACTCTATAACAATTTGGCTGATCTGCTAATGCTTTACAGCGCCAGTGACCCAGGTTCAATTCTGGCTGCTGTCTGTAAGGAGTTTGTACATTCTCCCCGTGTCTGCATGGGTTTCCTCCGAGTGCTCTGGTTTCCCCCCACGTTCCAAAGATGTACGGGTTAGGAAGTTGTGGGCATGCTATGTTGGTGTTGGAAGCATGGCGACACTTGCAGGCTGCCCCCCAGAACACTCTACGCAAAAGATGCACTTCACTGTGTGTTTTGATGTACATATGACTAATAAAGATATCTTATCTTATCTCAGGACCATTTTTCTGCATTAAACCCATATGCCATGACTCCCTTAGTATCTAAAAACCTACCAGTTTTCACCTTGAATATTCTCTGTGACAGCCTGCACAGACCTCTTGGGTAGAGAATTCCAAAGATTTTCTATGGTCTGGGTGAAAACATCATTCTTGCATTAGGCCCACATGATTTTATATGTTTCCATTTGCAGTATAATATTCCAAGTGTGGTCTCACCAGGCCCCAAATAAACGCAATAAGTTTTTACTTATTCACAATGTACTCTTGTACTCAAATCTTCTTTCAATAAAATACCATTTGCCATCCTGATTGCTTGCTCTATCTGCATGTTAACTTTCAGTGATCTATGTACTAAGGGCACCCAGAGTACAAATCATGAGTGTGATGGAACACTGTCCACTTAGATTAATGACAACAAAGCTGAAAATGCTCAAATGCATCCAGCATCATGTACTTGATTGGTCCCTCAACCACTACTGTCTAAACGTACATGTCCTCAATCACCAGTGAGATCATTGTCTGGTGACCAGCTGAGCACTAGTCAACTATTCTCTTTGTAATCCAGGGCATGCGGTGCCTCTGCCTTTCCGGACAGCTCAGTTAATTCAGTGCCGACCAAACTTCCAATAAACTATCCGTGAGCCGGCCATATATCAGAGAAGCACATGAAACATTGCTATGTCTTGCAAGAAAAGTCAGCGGCACTGTTGTTAAAAACGAGCTGAAAGCAAGCAGCCCTCCCTAACATGGCTTCCCTGGTGCTATCACAGGCTGTGACCAGGGGCTGTTTTGCAATGTGTCAGAGGCTGCACCCTTGATACAGTTCCAAGACTGCAAATGGGTGCAGAGTGGTTGACTGACTGGAACAGTGAAGGGAAGTTGGAGACTGGCTCCATGTGGCACAGGACCAGTAGAATTAATTATGACCAAAAAAAAACAAAGGGGAGTTGTTGCGAGAGAGTATAGGTTATAAGGCATTAAGAAGGTGGGGGGCTGGGTAATAGGATTGATCTGCTAGAAGCTGGCATGAACCTGATGGGCTGAATGGCCTCCTTCCTTAAGAAAGTAAATCAGGCCTGGCAGAGGTAGTGGTCAGGCTGGTATGAGTGGAACTGAGCAACCATCTCACAGTGTTGAAATAAGCTTCATAAAAGCTGAAATGTGCAAAGCTGAGAATAAACTCAACCACAATCTGCAACTCCTGGAAAACTGAAATGAGGAACCACAGGCCCTTATCTAAGCAGTACTGAGCAAGTGGTGGGTATCTGAAACAAGAGCCTGGTGTCTACCAAGAGGTGAACTCTGAATGGTGGGGGAGGGGAAGTGTAGTCCTGAGGTCAGGAAATCAGGCAGAACAGGTTTTTCAAATGTCCAGCAGTATCTAAACGCAGGGCTCCTTCACATTTAATTCTGTCGAGAGCTTTCCTTCAACCAGCTTGCTCCGCAGGGCAGAAGTTTATGTGAGAAGGTTGAGGTATTAGCAGCAACTTGGGTCCTGAAAGTGGCAGCCATAGAAGGGAGCCAATGGTCAGAGGGGGTCGTATAGTGGTGGTGGGGAGGCTCTGATGGTGGTCGATGTTGAGGACTCTGGTGGAGGTGGTGGTAATGTGTGCAGTGGTGTTTGGAGTGGTCCGATGATGGTTTGGAAAGGGATCCCACAAAGGGAGGGAGAGAAGACTTAATGGTTGCCAGGGGCTCTGGTGATGTTTGGTGGGGAACTGAGGGAGATTATGAGTGCTCTTACAGCATTTGGTGGTGTGGGATGTGGGGTAGAATCTACAGAGGGTGCCGGGGTCTGATGGTGGTCGGGGATGGTCAGTGTGTGAGGGGCAGGGGCAGAGAAGTGTGGATTGAGTGGGGTGACAGACTTTGTCTGATAGTGTCAGGAGTGTGTAGGTTCAGTGGTGAGGTGTCACTAAGCAGACAGATCGCAGGGCGGAACATAAAGGAGCCACTTACTGGGCGTTTTGTTGGTCATGGAGGAAACATTCAGGAACAGTATCCATCCTGTCAAACCCAGAATGGATGATTCCTGGTCAAACATGGGATGGATACGGCTCCTGGTCAAACATAGGACGGATATGGCTCCTGGTCAAACATAGGACGGATATGGCTCCTGGTCAAACATGGGACAGATACGGCTCCTGGTCGAACATAGGATGGATATGGCTCCTGGTCAAACATAGGATGGATACAGCTCCTGGTCAAACACAGGACAGTTACAGCTCCTGGTCAAACATAGGAACACACAGTGCCATAAGACAGACATCTTATGTGGATTCAGCCCTCCTGCCTCCATTAAGCCGTTGAGTTTTCTGAGACCTACAATATCTTAACAAATAGCCTAAAACACAATTACATTGCTGCAAAGCAGGTACATCACGTGATTCTCCTGTCCAATCAGGGTCAAAAATATGTACACGTACATGGATGACAAAGAGAACAACATGTTCTCACTCCAAGATACACTATGGGGCCCAGGAAACTAACTAGCTGTCTTTGAAACAGGATGGCTATTAAATGAAGGCAGGCCATCTCATTATAATATCTACAAGACTAATCTGCTTCCAAGACTGGATTTATTGTGATGATCTTATTGAATGGCAGAGAAAGCTTGAGGGGCCAATTAGCTTATTCCTGCTTCTATTTCTTATGCTTCTTATTCCTTCTGACTCCTTCGGTTTATTGTACTGTTACTGATGCGTTTTCGCAGCTACTTTGTATAGTAGAGTCAGCCATGACTCAGTTCCTGAACCAGATGCTTGCTTTTTAACCACTGTCATGACATCAAAATTTTTGGGAGTTTGACTCAGCTCAATATTTCTCACACACTACAACAAAACCTCCATAAATGGTTTTATTGGATGTATTAAAAAATACATCTTCTGATAATAAATTAGAACTCCTGCTTTTCCTCTGCACTTGATTGGCAAGGGTTGACTGTAAAATTTCTTTACTGTCATTTCTGCACAGATGTACCAAATGCAAAAGGAATAATTCAAACCAGATAATTCTCCAGTCCATATGACTCCACACAGCACTGGACAGTGTGCACTTTTCTACAAAACCATTGGTAAGATTTGATTTGATTTTTTTTGTAATTAAAGAGAAATATACCATTTCTATCCTCCCACATTCCAAAGACGTAAAGGTTAGGGGTTGTGGGTATGCTATGTTGGCGCTGGAAGCATGGAGACACTTGCGGGCTGCCCCCAGAACACTCTACGCAAAGATGCATTTCACTGTGTTTTGATGTACATGTGACTAATAAAGATCTCTTGTCTTATCTTATATACCATTTCTATCCATTTTGGATTTTGATCCATGCCCTGGCACACTCACCTCTGAAGTGGAAGGTTGTGAAATTAAATTTTGGTCAGATATCTTAGCACATTAGACAGGTATGTCGTTTACTGCTTAACATTATCTGAACACTTACCTTGTTTCTGTCTGAAAACTTGTGGAAAACTGTAGTAGTAACCACAGTTCAAAATATACAATATTGGTTGTTGAAAGTCTTGGAATATGCAGAGGACATGAAAAAATGTGGAAATAAATGCAAGTTTGTTCCCTGTAACTCACCTTGACACCATTTAGAAACTAAAGACCACTTTCGTCTACTGTGCTGTGATTGATGGAAGCTCTGATTGTAACAACTATAGAAAAACTTTGTTAGCCACAGGTGAGGTACCAGAAAAGTAGAGAATGGCTAATGTTGTGCTTTTATTTAAGAAGGGCAGCAGTGATAAGCCAGTGAGCCTTACATCAATGGTGGGAAAGTTATTGGAAGGGATTCTGAAGGACAAGATTTATTTGCATTTGGAGAGTCAAGGATTGATTATGGATAGTCAGTATGGCTTTTGCCAAAGGGAAATTGTGTCTCACAAGTTTGATTGAGTTTTTTGAAGAGGTGACCAAGAGGTTTGACAAGGGCAGGTGAGTAGAGATTGTCTTCATGGACTTTAACAAGGCCTTTGACAAGGTCCTGCATGGTAGGCTGGTCCAGGAGATTAGAGCACATGGGATCCAGGGTGAGCTGGCAAACTGAAGACAAAATTGGCTTGGTAGGAGTCAGAGGGTGGTAGTGGACGGGCGTTTTTCAGATTGGAGGCCTGTGACCAGTGGTGTCCCACAGGGACTGGTGCTAGGTCCTTTGTTATTTGTCATATGTATCAATGATTTGAATGAGAATGTATGTGGCATGATCAGTAGGTTTGCCAATGACACCAAAATTATTGGTATAGTGCACCATTATGGGGAACTCACACAGGAGAGGAATTGAAGCTTGGGCAGATCAGCCATGATCACCCGTTTCATCGAGACAAGCACTTGAATCACCAAGGCATAGAAAGCATCCTATCTGGATGCATCATGGCTTGGTACAGCAACTGCTCTGCCCAGAACCGCAAGAAACTGCAGAGAGTTGTGGACACAGCCCAGCGCATTACGGACACCAGCCTCCCCTCCTTGGACTCTGTCTTTACCTCTCGCTGTCTTGGTGTAGCAGCCAGCATAATCAAAGACCCCACCCACCCAGGACATTCTCTCTTCTCTCCTCCTCCATCGGGTAGAAGATACGAGAGCCTGAGGGCACATACCACCAGACTTAAGGACAGCTTCTACCCCATTGTGATAAGACTATTGAACAGTTCCCTTATACAATGAGATGGACTATGACCTCACGATCTACCTTGTTGTGACCTTGCACCTTATTGCACTGCACTTTCTCTGTAGCTGTGACACTTTACTCTGTACTGTTACTGTTTTTACCTGTACTACATCAATGCACTCTGTACTAACTTAATGTAACTGCACTGTGTAATGAATTGACCCGTACGATCGGTTTGTAAGACAAGCTTCTCACTGTACCTCTGTACAAGTGACAATAATAAACCAATACCATTACCAATACCAATATCAATAGAAGGCTACGGATCAAATGCTTGTGCTCCTATTTTCTTATGTTCTAACTAGACAGCTTGCAACCCTCTCTCCATAGATACTACCTGACTTACTGAGTATTTACAGGTATCCTCTTTTATAGCAGCTGGGTAGTACATCTCATAGTTCCAGCACTGTTTTATCCCTCTCCCCTCTCCTTATTAATCACCTTCCACTTACAACTCCTCTCGATAGATCAGCAATGATAAATAACAATTTACTATCCCTTGAGACAGCACCAACAGCCTTTGAGTCATCTGGATTCTCTTAGTATCTACCCTATCACAGGCATTTACTTTGTTGGTGAATCCCTGAAATTCTTAATCCCTTGGGGTTGTGAAGACTAGATTACTGGAGACGTTTAAAAAGGAGGTAGATACATTTTCGAAAGATAGGAAACTCAGGGCTACAGGGAACTGGGAGTTGAGTTCTGTGGTAGATCAGTCATGATCATATTGAATGGCAGGGCAAACTTGAGGGGCTAGGTGGCCTACTATTTTCTTGTGTTCTTATCTACCCTCAGCACAGATTGGTTAATAACCATGTGAGTATGAGACAGAGAACGAAACATATGAAGAACATTTGCCTCTCATGGCAGTCCAATACACTGAGCAGCTAATTAAAATATTTTCTTGTTCTACTGCTCTCTCAATCCCTCCCCATCGTTGTAATTTAAAACATGTTTGGTTTCTCACTCTTTTGATCCTGATTAAAGGCTACTGATCTGCAATGTTAATCCTGCTTCTCTCTCCACAGATGCTGCCTGATCTACTGAGTATCTCTCACACTTTCAGCTTTTATTTCAAATTTTCAGCATATGCAGTTTTTTCGCTTTGAGAAAAGTTGACATTTTAAATGTATGACATTGTTAAGCCACACATTCCAGATGCTGAAACCAGTTATAGGTTCACTATATTTGCAGCCATCATAAAAATCAGCCATGCAATGGTCTACAGAATGTAGTTTAGAATATTCAGAAGGATTTAGGAGAGTAATCAAACGTGGAAAGTACGATTACATGTTTGGGGAAAAAATATGAAGGTCATTAATTTTAACAGATGGAAGAGACATACCAAAGAGACCTGGAATCTGCCAGCAAAGCAATTTTCCACTTGCTTGTCTATGTGCCTTTTATCCAGGAAAAGGACAATGATATGGTGAAAAATATGGCTTAAAACTTTAAAGCAACCACAACGGTGCTATTCTCTCTTATTTCTAGTGCTGTTTGGCTGTGTCAATGGAGCAGGATTCACAACATTGGCTAGTGTTATCGTTTTATCAAAGAGAACCTAGAAAGGTAACTTAAATAAAATGCTCACTGCAGTGTTAATTCTCATAAACACCACAAGAAAACAGCAAATTAATTCTAGTTATTTATTGTATTAATGTTCTAATGTGGAAGTTAGCTGCTCACCAATCTGACAGATAAGTATTAACTCAGTTTGCTGATATACACCAAGTGAATTTCAGTGGTGTTCAACAAAAAATTCCAACCAGTAAATGGGAGTACTGGGAGAATGTGGGTAAATGGGGCTAACATGGATAAGTACGATGGTTGGCAAGGGCTTTGTGGGCTGAAGGGCCTGTTTCTCTGCTGTAAGAGTTTATGTGGATCAACAGCTGGTTAAAAGACAGAAAATCAAGAATAGGAATTAATAGGTCTTTCTCAGGTTGGCAGGCTGTGACTAGTGGGATACCACTTGTTACTTGTTACAGCAGTAGAGGCCTCAGGTACTGCAGGGATCAGTGCTCGTGTCGCAACTGAGGAGACCAAATGTGACATTTCCATATTTGCTGGACACATAAAACTAATGAGGAATGTGACTGGTAATGATGATGAAAGGAAACTTCTGGAGGATATAAACAAGCTGAGTGAGTGGATAACTATATGGCAGAAGGAATACAGTGTTGACAAATCTGAGGTTATCCATTTTGGTAAAATAACACTGAAAAGCTGAGTACTTTTTAAACAGTGAGAGACTGGGAAATGTTGACATTCAAAATGACCTGGGTGTCTTTGTATGTAAGTCACTCAAAACTAACATACTTTGATGGAATTAGGAAGGTGAATGGTACATTGGCCTAAATTGCTAAAGGATTTAAGTTCAAGGTAAGGATGTCCTACTACAATTATAGAGGACCTTAGTGACACCACACGTGGAGCACCATGCACCATTCCCAAAACAACTTGCACTCACTCTGGAGAGAATACAGCAAACAACCTGCTGCGATGGCAGGACTGTTTAATGAGGAGAAAATGAGGCAGCTCGCTCTCTTTTCTCTAGGATTTAGAAGAATGAGAGGTGTACACATTAAAATGTACAAAAGTCTTTGAGAGTGTGACAGGATAGATGTGGGGAGGATGTGTCCCCTGGCTAAGGAGTCTATAACTAGACGGTCACAAGTTCAAAATAAGGGGTAGGAGCTCTGAGGGTTGAAATACAAAGAACTTTCTTCACTCAGCACGGTGAATCTGGAATTCTCTACCCTGGAGTGCTGTGGAGGCTCTGTCACTGACTGAATTCTAAATAAGGACTGATAATTCTTGGATATTAAAGGAATCAATGAATATGGAGATCAGGCAGGAAAATGGTGTTGAAGTAAATGATCATAAACGATCTTGTTAAATGATGGTGCTGGCTCTGGAGGTTAAGTGGCTTACTCCTGCTCAAATATTCTTATGTTCTTAAATCATGCAAGCCCCTGCCTCACTTAGTACTGTCAAAGAGTTCTATACACTATACTCCTTGACCAACTGCACAAGTTTTATGAATAGTAAACTATGTAATGAAACCAATGGTAAGTTATATTAGAGTTGTGAGTTAATATTTCAACATATGGAAACATGCAGTGCTTAACTGAAGATACTGTGTTTGTGAGAAACACATTTGCCATGGGGGTCAAGATCGATTGGTGAAGCACATTTCCAAGGAGGAATTGTACAGTTTCAAGGACTAAAGATGTATTTTGCCAATTACATTATGTGGTCTGTGCATAGGATGGTCATTGGCCGTCATTGTCTTGAGCCATAAAGGAACATAAAATGGTTTGTTCACACTGAATTATTTCTGCACTTGAAGAATATTGTTATCCTGGCAGAGATCTTACACTTCAAAGTTGAGAAGTACTCAAAATTGGACTGGACACCATGAACTGATCCTTCTGACTGCTCATTGTTTCAATACTTCCTCAAATCTACATATCTAGTTGCCTTTGAAACTCTAATCAGTATTATATCATTTTTTTTTGTCAGAAACTTGGCCCCATATTTAATTTTGTTTACCACAAACTCTTCCTTGTGTACAAACACAAACAAAAGTCTTCCACCTGCCACTGGCAGTATGTTTTCTGAGGCTCTGGGTGCAAAGATCCCACTATTTGAGACAAATTACGTAACATTTACAGATTATCCATCCACCATCTATTCTTTAGACCGTAGGTTATCTGTTGGACCTCACTCTTCAGGTATCTGTAGGATTGTTAACCTTGAGATTCAGTGGAGTTCTCTAATGAAGGACATCTTGCACTTGTGGTAAAGTTGCTTCTGAATCTCCTGGCCATTCTCATCAAACCAATTGGAGTGTTTTCCAGAAGAATGGCTAAGAGTCTCTTCAAAGGTGCTAATTATGATAGAATTCAGGATGGTCCAAATGCTGTGGAAAGTATAGTTTCTGCTAGTTGGTGGTCACCAGACTGTCTATGAGGCATGCCATAGAAGAGCTCTCTCAGTGGGGTCCTTGAGACTTACAACTTCAATTTTCTTGTGGCAACATTTCTGTTTGCACATCAGGCTGAAGAAAATTAGAGAGCAGATTAAGCAGTCCAACAGTTGTCAGCAATTGTCAAGGCAGAGGTGATGTGGGCATCTTTGTAGTCTTTTGCTCAGATGATGGATTACTGAAACAAGTGCCAGTCTCTGGATCAGGGTGTTGCTATGATATCTGGCACTTAGTGATAACTATGTCATGCTGGGATTCTTCAGTGCCATCAAAATCAACTCTGGCCCAAATCCCAAGACGCCACCTCCCTGACAGTCATAACTGGAGGGAAACTTGTGCAGGACAATGAGGCAGTCAGTGACTATTTGAAGAGGCCTTTCAAAGAACTCCTCAATCAAGACTGTGTCCTGGATGAGAGGGCCCTCAACTCTACTGAACAGCAAAATATCCGGTCCAACCCTCACCACCAAGAAGTAAAAAAGAGCTCAGGAACAAACTGTATCCCTGCTGAAGTTCTAGAACTCAGCACAGAGGAATGTCACTTACAAATTCACAACCTCTCCCATGTCAGGTAAGAGAAGGACATTCCAGAGTATTAATGAGATATTGCAATTGTGACTATCCTCAAGTAAGGAGAGGTATCTGATTGCATAAATATGTCATCCCGCTGTGTGCCAGAGAAAATCATCACCAGGGATATTCTCAACTGCCTCCTCCCTGGGCCTAGAAGCTGCTCCCTGAATCGCCATATGTCAGCTCCAAGATAGGTAGGGAGCAGCATCAAACACTATACCTGGCCATTTTTGCCCTCACAGAAGTCTTTGAGTCTGTCAAACGAGTGAGACTGTGGAGATCCTTCTCAAAGTTATCTGGCAACTTACTTCACTGTCTTGTATTTGCTTCATACTGGCATGCAAGACATGATCTTAACCAACTACGGCTTCAATCTCAGTGTAGACTGACATGAAACAAGGTTGCATCATCACCATAACACTTTCTCACTACTTCTTGGTACAACTTTGCACTTCACCTCCAACAAGCTTCCTGCTGGCATGGAGCTAATCTGCAGGTTCAACAGGAAACCAAATTATTTCACTTCCATTCCAGAACATGGGTTGCCCATCTCAATCATCAAACTGTAGTGTTCAGACAATATTTACATATATAAACAGTCGGAGGACACACAGAACATAGAACAGTGCAGCACAGTCTGGGCCCTTTGGCCCACAATGTTTGCTGGCCTATATAGAAACCTACTCCCTTTCCTCCTACACAGCCCATAACCCTCCAAATCATTGTCAACTCACTAAAGGCATACAAGAGAATGGATCTTTTACTCAACATCTGCTCAAAATGGTCCTCTGCCAACCAGGCTCCACCGAACAACACCATTCTCAGACAATAAAGATCTAGGATGAGGCCCTGGAAAATGTATTTGGTATCTCGGAAGCCACTTCAAAGTAAAAGCTGACATCGATGAAGAAATTCACCATTGCCTTCAATATGCAAGCACAGCGTCTGGTGTCTGAGGAGAAGAGTGTCTGAAGATCAAGGCCACAAACCCAACACAACGTTTATGATCTACTGGGCAGCAGTGATCCCTGGCCTACTTATAGCAAGCACCTCAATGTCATCTCCTCAAAATCCTTCATGATTGTCAGCATCATCTCCCAGGCCAACATCCCCAGCATTGAGATCGTAATTACACTCAGTTGGCTTCAATGGGCAGTCCTTGCTGCTCACATGATTGATACCAGACTCCCAAAACACACTCTCCATTCTGAGCTCCACCTCAGCAAGGGATTACCAAGTGGAAAGAAGAACGTATTCAAGTATGTTCTCAAAGCTCCTTGAGAGGTGTAACATCTCCAATGATTTATGGGAGTCCCTGGAAAGAGAACATCACCTCCAAAACTACCACCCTCCTGTCCCATCAAACATCTCCTGCCCCACCTGTGGCAGAGCCTGATGGTTCTACATTGGGCTCATGAGTCACCTTAAAACTGGTCAATCTTGATTCATGAAGGATCACTTATGAAGAAGAATATTCCAGATTATGGGAATATTCTTTCTCTTAGGCTACTGACCGTACTGAACCATGCTTCTCTTTCTCCATCAGATAGTTGGTAGAAGAAGTAATCGCAAAGCTACTGAAGAAAGCCCTACAGTTTAAGTCTGTGATCTTCCATCTCCTCTTGCTGTCAGCCGAGAGAGAAAGGTAAATGCCTCATTGTCTACACTTCTAACATCACAGTGTTCTCACTGAACCAGGGTTGCTAGATAGTGTTATAGGCCACAGTTTTCTGAATCTATTTTAATCAGCCCTCAAAGGCACAGGCAGGTAATTTCATCTGCTTTACTCTACAGCACAATTCAGATTTTGATTGCTGCCTTGCACTTAAACTTGGCCAGTGGAAAATCTTGCTCAATAACTCTTGAACTTGCTAATTAGCAGACGTTTATGGCTAGCCTCTACCACTCTACCAGGCACAAGAGTTTCAGGAACTTCCAAGGTTTTTTTGAACTGCATTTTTTAAACATTGAGAAAATCTTTCTCCCCCACATGCTGTTCTTGTTGACGTACATTGAGTCCTGCTCAGGCAAAGCTTTAACTTTAAAATTCTCAGTCTTGCTTTCAAATCCCTCCAGGGTATCATCCATTCCTAACCCTGTGACCTCTTCCAAATACCTTTATTAATGTCCTTGTGTATCCCTGATTTTAATTGCTTCACTATTGGTGTTGGTGGATTCAGCTGCTCAGGCCTTAAGCTCTGGAATTCCTTCCTTTAACCTCATTTCCTCACTTTGCTCCTGCTGAAACCTACATCTTTGTTCTAAAATCTTTCCTTAAGTGATTCAATGTCAATTTTTGGTTTGATAAGGCTCCTGTAAAATGCCTTGGGACATTTTTGTTTGCTCTGTTAAAGATGTTAAACAAATGGAAGTTGCTATTATTGTTTTCTAGCTATGAAGTCAAGAAGGTGGCAATAAGAAGGGCTTCAAAGTTTATGTGTACAGGCAGAGTTTCTTTTTTGTACGAGGACTTGAGATTCCTCCTTTTCTGTATGAGTGTTTGAAATTCCTCTTTAATCATTTTTGGAAATACGTATCTGTCTACTCTGGTTACAAAAAAAACCTGACATTTGTGCATTAGGTCATGTGAAATCCTTAGACTTTCCAATGAGTTCCTCGGTACAATTACTGTAGAACTTTCCAAGCTTCAGATGACCTCCAAGGTCAAATCCACGAGATGCATGTCAAGCAGAAGAAATGCTTGGATACAGCAGATGAGGCAGGTATAATAAGCTAGGGAAGATAACTGACAGGAAGGAATAAACTGTGAATGGTGCTTCGTCAGATGCTAATCAAAGAGCAGATTAAACCATATGACAGGTGATATATTACCCAGCATGAAAAATCACTGTTAATATAATTTGGAGTGGCAGAAGTAGCATTGCAATATTAATTTATAACATAAGGATTGTGTCTGCCATTTCTGAAACTTTAGTAAATGATGTCATTACATCAAAGCAGTATGATAACATATTTTGCATTTGCACCAGTCACCTGCTTCATCATAGCCCCATTTGTTACACATTAATGGCTCCCTGCACTAATCACTGCTTTCTAATATGGAATGATTCTCTTTCTCTCTCTATTCTTTTAACTAATCTAGAATACAATACCATGAAAGAAATTGTCACAGAGGTTGGTGAAGCAGCTGTAGGAGGGCGTCAATGATCAAAAGAGCCTTTTATTGGATGCATTCTAGGCTACAGAGAGGCAGAGGAGGATGGTGAGCAGGATCACAGCCACAAAGAATTTCATCTGGGATTGAACTTTCTTTCTGAGAAAAGCCAAGAGCAATATACAAAACAGCTGGAGGAACGCAGCAGATCAGGCAGTATCTATGGAGGGAAATGGACAGTCCATAGCATCTCTGGAGGGAACCGTCTATGACAGTTGCTGCCTGACTCGCTGAGTTCCTCCAGCGTTTTGTGTGTTGCTCCAGATTCCAGCATCTGCAGTCCCTTGTGTCTCCATAAAGCCAAGAGCAGACAAGATGAATTTAAATAGGGCGGTTTGAACGAGGTGAGCACAGGGTGGTGTTAGCAGTGTTGGCCCTGACTTGACAATAACTGCTCAAATGGATAGTTCATGAGTCTCAAGCTCAGTCCAGAACATCAGTCACTTTTCCCCATTTGTCCGAAGGAACTTTTCCAGTTCATTAATGTGAACAATGGAATGGATTTAGGAACAGGAAAACAAGGAGGTATAAACCCAGTGCATGTGCAATTAGTTGGCATTAACAATAGCATATTTGTTAATTTAGTTGGGACCTTTCCCATTACCAGTGTGTACTGATCAGTATAGCCAAAGATACCAGTGAGCCAGGTCCAAAATAATTGACATCAGAGGCATCCCTGAAGCATTAAGGACAAATCAGCCAAGTAGAAGCATGCTGCTTGACTCCAAGTTTCCTGGCACTATTTGTTCAGGCAACAACTTCACTCTTTAAGTTTGCTGGGTAACTCTGGATAGATTTGCATCAACCGGGAGAGAGGAATAACGGCACCGGAGTGAGGCGACTTGTTGCAAGCTGCTCTCTGCAGATCTACTTTTACTATAATCATTCTACTCTTTTAAATCTACCCTGGACTACCTCAAAGCACTGTGAAATGAATTGATCTGTATGAACGGTAAGCAAGACAAGTTTTTCACTGTACCTCAGTACAAGTGACAATAATAAACCAATTCCAATTCCAATTCCAATAATCTGTCCATTTTATTTTATCTCACACTGACTGTTAGATTCTCTAAGTGCCCCATTAGTGGGTTTGCACTTTTGTTTAGTCTGTTTTCGTATGCTGCAAAGTTCACAAAGGGTTAGAGGTGAACTACAGATCATTAAAGTGTCGGACATATCGGATGTCTGAAACAGTTAACACATTGTTAAACTGATTGGGTTTTCAGAATTCTTTAAGTACAATTAAATTTTTACAGACTACTTCCCACGATTTTGACTGGAGAAGTGAAAAAATGATGGATAAACAACCATATTATAAACAAAACTGGATCAAAATGAGAATGCTTCAACAAAGGGGTATTGTATTTTAATGGCACTGCAAACTGTGGGACTCATCAATCATTCCAGTTTTGCCAACAGCTTATTTGGGTAAACTAGTTAATAATTACTATTCTCAGGATTAGATGGCCCTTTGAAATTTTATACAGCAGCAATTTACAGAGAACAGAACACTGGAGCCTTAATATTTAGATATCCTAATTACTTGAGTTCAGGCTGGGACTGGTCAGTCACACACCATAATAACAGTGAAAGCAATAGCAATAGGCAACTTTTCTCTGCCTAACTAACTGGAAGTGTCAAGATCATGTTCTATGTACATATTGGTATCACTGGTGAACAGCACTAAAGTTATTGTCTGATAGTTCCTCACAACCACCAACCTCCTCGTTAAGTTACAACAAAGGAGGCTGGAAAAGCTCTTTAAAGTCCCTGACAACTTATTTGGTGTCAAGTGAATAGGGGTTTTCCCGTTCCTGCCTTGTCTATTACAGTGTTGAAAAGTCTGCGACTGCTAACCGAATGGAGTTGCACAGCAATAATTGGCTCTTGTGCTGCAGAGAGACTTGACTTGCGTGATCAGGTGCGGGTAAGAAGTGTTGAAAGGTTCACTTAAATGCCATGTGAACAAATAAATGAGGTGGCTTTCTGCCACTAAACCACTGGGGATTGGACGTCAGAGCCACAAGACCACACATATACAGAAAGGGTTCGTTTCCCCATCAGACAACCATTGAGTGTCTGAGGCTACAGAACCTGCTGCACATTTGAAGGAGGATAAAAGGTCATTAAACTAAAAAATCAAATCCTGGGTCCTGCACCGGTTACTGGTCGAGTAAGGATTTGCTGCTCTGGCTTCAGAAACAACTGCTCCTCCCCATGCTTGCAACAGAATTTTCAACCTGCATGCTTGCTTGGAACAAGAAGAGAAAGGGCTTTCCTCAATAGAACAGAAATAAAGACTAGCCTGATCAATCTGACAATCTGTAAAGGTTTTAGAATTACCTTGTGCCTACATTCGTCCCTCAACTAGAATTAGAAAAAAGTCTTGCATTAACATAGCACCTTTCACAACCACAGCATATCCAAAAGTCCTTGATAGCTAATGAAGTATTTATGAAGTGTTGGAATGCAAGAAATCCTGCAGACAATTTTCTACATATTCTGAACAATGTTCTAGCCTTCAAGTGCAAGCTGAATTTTGTTTTTAAGGTATTAATAAAAACTGGTTTGGCCTGCAATTCATCCTCCATCTAATGAATGCTTGCAATAGAAGTAATCAATCCTGAATAAGGTCTCGGCATTTGATTTGCTTGAAGTCATTAAACTTTTTTAAATTGGTTTGGTGAAGAGTTAATTTTATTCTCAGTTTAATAAAAGAGAGCAAAGCTCTTTTCCTCATGAAGCAAGTTTGTGTGTAAATAACCATTATTGTATGATTGATTGTTAAACCTCTAATTAACACTAAGAACTACAGGAATTACAGTTTTGGAACATGCACTTCCTCAGAATGTAATTTTGTGAACTGGAACAAAAGCAATCAGAAAATTCACTGCACCTGTAATAATTGAATGTTGGTACTTGCAGCCAATAAAACAATTTATGGGAATAAGTGGCAGAAAGATTGTTGATCTACATTTAGCTTGAGACAATGCCAGAGGCATTTGGCAGGGTTAGCTCCAGTGTGCACACAGGGCAGGGTACTCCAAGACTGAACAGAATGTAACAGCTGTGATACTGCTTTTAAGGAACCAGCATTAGGTGTCACAAATAACCCTTTGGAGCATGCATAAAAGTAGAAAAAGAAAAAAATACTTGAATTTATAGAGCATCTTTCACAATTTCAGGACAATTAGGCCGCACAGTGGCACAGCTGGTAGATTGGCTGCCTCATTGCACTGGAGAACTTGGGTTCTGTGTGGAGTTTGCATGTTCTCCCTGTAACTGCCTGGGTTTCCACCAGGTGCTCCGGTTTCCTCTCACATCCCAAAGACATGCAGGTTGGTAAGGTTAGTGGGCCACTGTAAATTGCCAACAATGTATTGGTGATTGGTAGGATCTGGTGAGGCAAATATGGGGAGAATAAAAATGGGATTAATGCAGGATAAATGTAAATGGGTGGTTGATGGTTAGCACAGATGCCATGGGGAAGGGCTTGTTTCGTTGTTGTATTTCTCTATGACTCTATAACATACTAAAACTCTTCACTGCTTCATAGCATTCAGTTACAATGTAGGAAAGGTGACAACTAATTTGCACGCAACAAGCAAAGTGATGATGACCAAACCAATGTAAATCCAGTGATGACCAGAATAACATCAACGTGATGATGACAAGACCAGACAAACCTCTATTTTGGGATGTTTTTTTCTGGCAAGAATGGGGAATTGCTGCAATGGGTTATTCAGATTTCTGAATTTGCAAAAGAATCAGGGTTCAAATTTAGAGTGTTTCTGCTCTTTCACTGGATGTATAGTAGTGAGCCTTACACAACCTCATTTCCAGAGGTCAGGGTCATCAATGTTAGATCAGCAGTAAGCCAACTTACGTGACTAACACAGCTCTCCCAGGTGAGGGGAAAGGAAATAATTGATGGATCTTGACATATGAAATCAGCCAGTCTATCATCAGTTTAAGCTTTTGTTTACAGTGGATATTTTAAATGCAATCAATTGTTCTGCAATCAGCTGGATACACAGAAAGTGTATTTTAGATACACACTGCCTTGACTTGGAAACACTGGAATCTTTGCCAATCGCATTGTGTGATCAACAGTCATAGAGTCATGGAGAATCACAGAAACAGGCCCTTCAGCCCACTGAGTCCACACCAACCATCAACCATCCATTTACATTAATCCTACATTAATCCCATTTTTTTATTCTCTCCACATTCTCTTCAACTCCCCTGAGATACTACCACTTGCCTACACACTAAGGGCAATTTATAGTGGCCAACTAACCTAACAACCTACATGTCTTTGGGATGTGGGAGGAAACTGGAGCACCAGGAGGAAACCTACAAAGCCTAAGGGAGAACATGAAAACTCCACACAAACAGCACCGAAGGTCAGATTGAACCTGGGTCTCCGGTGCTGTGAGGCAGCGTCTCTACTAGCTGCACCACTGTGCCACCCGTTCTGTGAATGCACTTAACAGCAAGTTATCCTCTTTTCCCCAGCCCCTTAGAACCTCTGAATACCATTGATAAACAGGCTGTAATTGCCAGATATCATTTGCCCCTCATAATATGGAAAGGATGCCTTCCTGATTTTCCTCTCCACCCACTCCGGAAATACACAGGAAATTCTGTCCATGGTTGTATAATTATCATTGAAATAGCATTTTGTTTATATTCATTTATGGAATGTGGGTGTTGTTGGCTATTTATCGCCCGTCCCTAGTTGCCCATGAGAAGATGGTGGGAAGCAGTCCTACTGAACCTCCAGCAGTCTATCTGGTGAAGACATTCTCACTGGTATGGAAGTCCTAGTGCTTCCAAATCAAGAGAGGGTGCAACTTAAAGGAAACCTTCAAGTGAGCCTGGGTAGGAGACGGCATAGAGATAGGATGTGCTGTCAAAATGGCTTTGGCAAATTACCTCAATACACTTTGAAGGTGGTATACACCATTGCCACAGTGTACTGGTGATAGAAGGGGTGAATGCTTAGGTGAAGAATGGGACGCCAATCATGGGGGTTGCTTCATCCTGGATGGCATTGTTTCTTATGGGTTTTTGATCCCAGTATGGTGTTCACACAGACGAGTGGAGAATGCCTCATCAAAACTCCTAAGATGTTTTGCAGTTGCTGGAAAGACAATGGAGAATCAGGAGGCAAAACACAAGATACTGAACTCCTGACCTACTCTTGTAGCAACATTATTCAAATGACCAGTCCAGTTAAACATCTGTTCGATGACAACCTCCCTGGATGTTGATGGTGGGAACATAGTGAAAGTAAACTTTGATTCATTCATGCATAGGATGAGCCAGCTTTTGGTTAATTGACCACTGAACTCCCTCACTGCTGCAATGGAAAATACAGAAAATCCATTGACAGGACAGGCGAATCAACATCAGCAAATCCAGCCTCAAGGCTCTGATTGCATTCGATCAGCTCTAATGGATCACTTCATTCTCTGCACGCCTGACACCACACTCCTGAAAAAGACATCCTACTCCAAGCTCTGTTAAAACAGGAGAACAGAGGAAATGTTTCAAGAACGTTCCCACAAACTCATGGAAATCCCTAGACCAAGAATCCTCAATGTGGATAAAGAGCATTTGGGAAGACACTAATCAACTTGAGTCTCCAGTGATAGAAGTATATGGAGAACTAGAAGTATGTGGAAAACAGTGAAGTGAGTGCACAGTGTCCCAAACTCCCTAACTATCAACACTGCAGGAATACCTTTACCAGATGGACTGCAAGTGATTCAATAGGACCTCCTGCTCCACCTGTGGATCCCACCTTGTCCTCATCAGCCACCCCAGAACTAGCAGAACTGGAGTGGAAGTAATTCATAATCAATCCTGTTGAGAAGACTCAAGTGTTAAGTTTCAGAAGTGGGATTTGAACCCCTGACTTTTTTCCCCTTAGAGGCAATATTGTTGGGAATAGTTGTCGTAATACAATCCACATTCTAAAAAAAATCAATACAAAACACATTCCTCTGAATCTCCTCACACTTCCGATGATAATTGTCAGTATGTGTTCCCTTCATGACATAAAAGCAAAACATTGCAGACCTTGGAAATCTTAAGTAAAACCAGAAAACGCCAAAAACATTCAGCAGGTCAAGCAGCATCTGTGATAAGAAAGTTAGAGTTTATGGTTTTGGTTGATGACATTTCATCAGTCTTGCTGATGTTTCCAGCACTTCCTGTTTTTATTTCTTTGATGTTAGATCACTGAATAATGTAAGGATTGGTTTGAATGTTTGCAATCCCACTTCTCTACTGTGGGAATCTTCATTCACTGGTGTGGAGGCAGCCTCATTCTGACAGAACCTCATGGCCAGTATTTAAGAATATTGTTTGGCAACATTGCATCAACCAATAAGCTAAGGTGGAGTGTTGCAAATGCCATAGCAAGCTGACAAGTTACTCAGAAAATAGACTGTATCTGAAAAATGTACTGAACAGAAACTAAAGCAACCTTTCCCAATGAAAGCAATATCACCTCCCCTGACAGATCCAATGAATGGAGGATTAGTCCATTTATATTTTGTGAATTAAATCAATCCATTTACTACAGTATGGTCACTAATAAAAGGAGAAAATAGTGAAAAGATGAAATGATTTGACAAAAGATCATTGATCTTTAACATTAGCTCTGTTTTCTATCCAGAGATGCTGCCTCACTGCTTGGCATTTCTGTTTTTATTTCAGATTTCCAGCATCTGCAGTTTTTTTTACGTTTTCAAGTAAGATCATCAGCTTGATTGACAAAGGAATTATCCATATGCCGCCAGTCAAATGCAGCCTAACCTTATATAGGTAGGTTCCTCCACCATTGTTGTTGCAGCTTAGACAGGTGCTGAAGGAAGAGAGCTAGAATGCCACCCAAAGGTGAAAACCTACAAAGTTACTAAAATAACATAACTTTAAAAAGTGGCCTTGTTTAGCAGAAGTTTGATTTCATCTTCTATTTGATGAGATTGAAACACCAGCCAGAATTGGAAGACTGGAGGGTGGTTAATGTTGTAACTTTATTTAAGAAGGACTGCAAGGACAAGTCAAGGTGGTGAGTCTGACATCAGTGGTGGGAAAGTTACTGGGGAGGCAGTGATACTGAGAGTCAGGATCTATCTGCATTTGGAAAGGCAAGGAATGATTAAGGATAGTCAGCATGGCTTTGTGCTTGGGAATCATAGCTCACAAATTTGATTGAGTTTTTTTAAAGAGGTGACCAAGAGGATTGATGAGGGCAGGGCAGTACACATTGTCTACATGGACTTTAGCAAGGCCTTTGACAAGGTCCTGCATGGTAGGCTGGTCCGGAAGGTTAGATCACATGGAAAGTTACTGGGGAGGCAGTGGTGGATTTCAGGAAGTCAAGGAAGATAGATCTTGGTCCAGTGTTCATTGGTGGCGAGGCTCTGGAGAGAGTCTCCAGTTTTAAGTTCCTGGGGGCATACATCACCGAGGACTTTTCCTGGGCAATACACACCTCAGCTGTCATTAGGAAGGCACAGCAACACCTCTATTTTTTGAGGAAATTGAGGAGAGCCAGACTGTCTCAGAACATTCTGGTGAACTTCTACTGGTGTGCGGTGGAGAGCATCCTGACATACAGCATTACTGCTTGGTATGCCAGCTGCACTAGGAAGGAGCAGAAGGCTCTGCAGAGGGTCATCAAGATGGTCCAAATCATCATTGGGACTCAGTTACCAGCGATGGAGGACATCTATCAGGCTCGATGTCGGAGCAGGGCTTTAAACATCATTCGAGAACCAGCTCACCCTGCTCACTACTTTTTTAAACTACTCCCCTCTGGTAGGCGATACAGGACAATACATGCACACACTACAAGACTGAAACACAGCTTTTTTCCCAAAGCTGTTAAATTGTTGAACATGGACTGACACCTCCTATACATACATACATACACATACTATGTCCTCCCCCCTTTACCGGCTGGACTCATCATGGTATTATTTAATATATTGATATTGATATGCTGCTGATTATCATTATTATTATTATCATGGTTCATTTGCACACTGCCTTCTTATTTTTTTTATACTTTATATTTGTGTAAGTATGTTTGTTTTATTTTATAGTTATAACTGCTCTTATCAATTTACTGTTTTCGTTTTTATTAGGCAAGGGAGTGCCATCGTAATCTTGTTGTGTTGTTGTTGTAACAGTACAATGACAAATAAAGAAATAATAATAATGAATCCAAGGTGGGCTATTCAATTGAATACAAAATTGGCTTTGTGGAAGGAATCAGAGGGTGGTAGTGGAGAGTTATTTTTCAGATTGGAGGCCTGTGACCAATGGTGTGCCACAGGGATCAGCGCTGGATTTGTCATATATATTAATGATTTGGATGAGAATGTAGGTGGTGTGATTAGTAAGTTTGATGATGACACCAAAATTGGGGGCACAGTGGACAGTAATGAAGGTTGTTTAAGACTATAATAGGATCTAGAGCAACTGGGAAATAGGGCCAAGGAATGGCAGATGGAATTTAACTTGGACAAGTGTGAAATGATGCATCTTAGGAAGTTAAACTAGGGCAGGACGTGCACAATGAATGACCTGGGGGTGTTGTAGAACAGAGAGATCAAGGGGCACAAGTACATAGTTCCCTGAAAGTGATGACACAGCTAGACAAAGTGGTGAAGAAGGCATATGGTATGCTTGTCTGAGTACAAGAGTTGTGACAACTGTACGAGATGTTGGTGATACCGTTCCTTGAATATTCCAAACAGTTCTGGTCTCCATACTATATAAGGTTGTGATCAAGCTAGAGAGGGGAAGAGAAAAGATTCACAAGGATGTTGCCAGGGCTGGAGGGCTTAAGATATAAGGAGAGACTGGATAGGCTGGGTCTGTTTTCCCTGGAGTAAAGGAGGCTGAGGAGTGACCTTATGGAGGTGTATAAAATCATGAAACACACAGATAAGATTGATTATCACAGTCTTTTTTGTAGAGTAGGGGAATCTAAAACTAGAGGGCACATGTTTAAGGTGAGAGGGGAAAGATTTAAAGGTGACATAAGAGGCAAGTTTTTCACCCAGAGGGTGGTCTGTATATGGAAAGAGCTGCCAGAGGAAGTGCTAAAGGCAGGTATAATTACAACATTTAAAAGTCATTTGGACAAATACATGGACAGAAAAGATTTAGAGGGATATGGCCAAATGCAGGCTAATGGGACTAGCTCAGGAAGACACCTTGGTCGGCATGGACAAGCTGACTGAAGGGTTTGCTTCTGTGCTGTATAATTCTATGCCTCTATGACACTCTATAGCATAGAATTTTGGCACATTGCTTACAATTGAGAGTCAGAAGCCAAGAACAGCAAAATGATCATCAGATGATGCTTTTCTGCTGGCCCCTTCCTTCTGTTTACAATACCTGGCTTTCTTGGGGTAGTTAGAACTTCTCTCTCTTCCTTCTCCACAATCCTGGTCTCTGGACAGACCATTGCTGGCTCTTTCTCACTTTTACTTCCACCAAGTCAGTAAAATTAGATCTCTACTTCAAATATGTCGCTTGCCCTGAAAACCAGGGTGCACAGTATTTAAACTCATTTGAAATTCTGCAAGCATCTTCAGCTTGCCACTTACCCTCCTTGGCTTTCATAAAACTCAGATTTCTGGGCCTTTGTTCATGACAAAAACATTTCATTGGTTATAATTGTCATGAACCTTTGCTGAATCCTTTCCTGTGACTGATCATCTCTTCTTTTGACGTAGATGGAGGCCATTTGGCCCATTCAGTTTGTGCCAGCTTATAGCTGTCCTACAATGGAGCATGTTACTTTGTGTTTAATCTTTGAACTTAGGTCATATTTGTTGAATTTTGATATCAATTTCTTGCACAAATCTTTGACCCAAAGGCCATAAATCCCATCTGCCTTCTTAAATAATGCTTTACTTCTATTTATACTCCTGTGTTTAAAAGTGCATCATCTGCAGTTCACTCCAGAGAAACTCTTGATCTCTCAATCTTCCTTGTCATGGCCCTTGCACCTTATTTGTCTACCTGCATTGCACTTCCTCTGTAACTGTAACACTATATCCTGCTGTCTGCATCTGCAGTCTCTTGTGCTTCCACTTCTGCATTCTCTTTTGTTTTCTTTTTGTACTATCTCAATGTACTTCTGTATGGAATGATCTGTCTGGATGGCACGTAAACAAAGTGACAATAATAAACTAGTTACCAATTACAATTTCTTCACCCTGTTGCCAACAAAGGCATATTTCCCTTCATTATTTTTATGTATGTAGACAAACTAATAAAGCTACAGCACTTCACAATGAGGACATCTACTCGTTTCAGCAGTGGCACTCTGGCTGTTTAGGTGATTACATTCAAAGACAGTCTGCTGCTCGGCTGAAATGTGGGGACAGTTAGCTGTTGTGAATAAATTGCTGGTTTTTCTGATTCTAGATGTCTATGGATGTGGTTGAGGGAGGAGTGTAGCCAAAAACTATGTGCGGGAACAAAACACAGGTTAATTTTTCTGAAGCTACTAAACCATTACAGGGTTAAGACAAAAAGGGTGAGGGAGGAGAAGAGATAGAAGGGGAATCAAACTGCATTCACCATAGGCATGTGAAGTTGGAATTGTAATGGAGCAGATACCCAAAAGAAAGATTTTTACTTTGATATTTCAGAACATGCCAAAGTGCTTTACAACCAATGAAGTACTTGTGAAGTGTAGTGTCTGTTATCATAGAATCATAGAGTTACACAGTACAGAGACAGGCCCTTCTACCCACCATGTCCATGTTTACTATTAAGTACTTATTTACACCAATCCCATTTACCAGCACTTGGTCTGTAGTCTTCAATGCTTTGGCGATTGCCTAGATAATTCTGAGAGTACTTGCCTCCACCAGCCACACAAAGCAATGTGTTCCAGATTCCAAACACCCTCTAAACCCCTTACCCTATTTCTATGTTGCATTGTAGGAAGTATAGCTACCAGCTTTCAAACACCGAGGTCCCACACAAAAAAAATCAGTGCTCCGTCGTGACAAGATAAACTGCTAAACAAATGATAAATATTGGCCAGGGCACCATTGATAAGTCCCTGCCTTCAGAATAGTGCCATGGGCAGAGGACAGATACATAAAACACCAGCACTGGGATCTGTCAGTCCATGTTTTAACTAAAACTGTCCAAGGTTTAGTCTCTTCTTCTGCGCTGTTTCCACGTGTCTGCAGCCATTCAGAATCAGAATCAGGTTTATTATCACTGACATATGACATGAAATTTGTTGTTTTGTGGCAGCAGCAGAGTGCAAAGACATAAAAATTACTATAAATTACAAAATAAATAAATAGTGAAAAAAAGGAATAATGAGATAGTGTTCAGGAGTTCATGGACCATTCAGAAATCTGAATTCCACTTTTAGTCCAATTATATCAACATGCTCCTGTCTGCAAACTAACTCTTGCTCAAAGTTCCCAGGCATCCCTGCACCTGATCTGAAGCAGCCAATGTCTAGCAGAGTACACGATGCACACACACATACACATATATTGGTGGTTTAGGGGAGAATGCTGGCAGAACCTTTTCCCTCCATTTTGCACTGGATCTGTTCGTTTCTACCCTCACTGCCACTGACAATGGATGCTTTAAGCTTCAGCTGTGAATCCAGACCATCTCCCCTACATAGCACATCAATAATTATTTACACAGTCCAGGCTGCAAAGGGTGGACTTAAAAGCCAGCATTCTGTGCCAAGGTTTTGTGTTGTCAGGGGATAATTAAGCCACTCGATATGCTGCATTTGGGAGAGATCGGAAAAGAGGGCAGGGTAGTGAGAGACAGTCTGGAATTGAAGAGCTTTATATGCCTTTGTTCTTTTGTATTGCTTGTCCCATCTATAACCTCTGTGGGAGTTGGTCAGGGAGTATGTGGGGGTGATCTCTTAAAGAAAAATTATCTACAGGCTTGGCAGGAGTGTATGAAAATCAAGCTTTTCAGCAAACAGACTTCACCAATGGCCAGAATATTTTGCCAGACAACACCTTTCAACAGTATGTTATTATACAACTGACAAGGTCACTTCCAACCACAAATTACACCATTATGTGAAAGCTGTAAAACTAAACAAGCCAAATGTGATGATTACAACTGAGTAATCTGGTACTAGACGAGAAGTTACATTCCTTATTCTTTGGAAATGCACTTAGCCTCAGCTTCCAATCTTTCCTATTGAGCTGCAGACATTAGGGAATGTATCACTCTAATTTACAGATATTATATTCCTCATGCATCAAACTACAGCATGAAACAGCAGCAAGGTTTTCCTGCAGAGTGAGCAGAAGTGTTTGATGTACAAAATATGTTATCGCTGCTGCTGCTGTTGTTTTTTATAATTGTCAGCGTGCACAGTTCGCAGAGCTGGTATTGTCTGGTAAATATCACAGCAGGTTAACATGAGAATGTAAGCCCCTCCGATAGCTCAGTAGAAGTGTGCTGAATCTGGAATGTACAACACGGGAAAATCTGTCATTCTCCATCCGACTGGGCCCAAACATCTTGATTATTCCAATTTGATTGAATGATATGAAGGCAGGAACAAGAAAAAAGCTATTTAGTCCAGTGAGCCTGTTCCACCATCCAAGGGAATCTGGCTAACTAGATTCAAGGCAATGGGGTTAGCAATTGGAATCACCTACAATCAGTCCCTGAGTTCTCTATATAGTGCATGGTGCAGTTCTTCTACAGAAACCACATCACTAGACTTCACCCTTATCCCCGTGCTGACACCACCACCACCTTACCCAAACCAGCTCCCTCACAGCTGATGGTGAGCATGTCGCCTCTGATCAATCCCTCCCATCCCACAACATACCCAACACTGACCCTTGAGGTAACGATGCACCTAGCCAAAGCTCAACAACCTCTCCTCATTCCACAATGGCAGATCTAATGAAGGAAATAGATTTGTGCACAAAGTGACTGGGGCTTTGCATTTGGGCCTTGAGCGCAATAGAATTTTTCATTGAGGCCCATGCATAAAAGGTTCATTGACTCACCTTCTATCACCAGCTCTGCACGGTTAGGTCAGTGTAGTGAAACCACCAAGGTATCAACTATTGTTTGGAAAGGAATGCCAAATATCCATCATTCACTGCTTATAGAGTGGCTTTCTACATTCATTCTTTAAAGGCTCGGCTCAATTTTTTTTGTTTGGAGGAACTGACAGCCTAATTAAAAAGTCATTTGGCTCAGTACCGATGATCATACTCTCAGAAGGCTGCTCCTATTTACTATTTCAATGGTATTTCCTTCTCTTTCTCCCTCATTGCTTCTCCAGCTTCCTCTTAAATCTTTCTGTGATCATCCTAACCATTTCTGGATGATTTGACTGCAGGGTTAAAAACTCTTCCTCTGCCTGCTCCAATTGCACTAATAATTCCTGAAGTCGAGTCAGACTTTTACCTCTTATCATTTGCCCTCCAGGAAGAGGATTTTCTGGGAGGAAAGGCTCCTTTTTCTCATGGTGCAAGGTAAAAAACTCCTTTTAAAGCTTCGGGACCTACAGATTGGCATTAGTATTGGTTTATTGTTACGTGTACCGAGATACAATGAAGACACAAGAGATTCTGCAGATGCTAGAATCTGGAGCAACACACAAAGTGCTGGAGGAACACAGCAGGTCAGGCAGTATCTATGGAGTGAAATAACCAGTCAACGTTTCGGGTCAAGACCCTTCATCAGGACATACAATGAAGAGATACAATGCCATCCAGACAGAGCATGCGACGCATAAGTACATTGAGGTAGTGAAAAGAGAAACAGAATGCAGAATATAGTGTTGTAGCTACAGAGGAAATGCAGTGCAGGTAAACAAATAACAAATAAAATGCAAGGGCTGCAATGAGGTAGATTGGGGGATCAAGAGTCCATTGTTAGCACATGAGGTCCATTTGTGAAACCACACCCTGATGTGGACACTTTCCTAGTCTTAAATGGAATTTAACAGTGTCTTTCCTAGTGTTAAATGGAATCCTAATTAAAAGAAATACAGGTCAGATGTCATCTCTTGGGGGAAAGAAACGTAGTCAATGTCTGCAGTTGACGAGCTTTCTTCAGTCCCTTCTGATGAAAGTTTATCAACTTGAAACAGCAAACAATCTGCTGGAGGCACTCAGCGGGTCGAGCAGTGTCTGTGGGGGGGAAAGGAATTTTTGACGTTTTGGTTTGAAACCCTGCATCAGGACTAAGAGTGGAGAGGGGAGATAGCCAGAATAAAGAGGAGAGGGGGAGTGGTGGGACGGAAGCCAGACGTGATTGTTGGCCCCTTTCCTTTCCCCCCACAGGTGCTGTTTAACCCGCTGAGTTCCTCCAGCAATTGTTTGTTGCTCCAGATTCCAGCATCTGCAGTCTCGTGTCTCTCTTTCGACTTGAAATATGAACTCTTACAGATGTTGTTGGACCTGGAGAGTATTTCCAGCTTTTGCTGATTTTACACATAAATGCAGAGTTAAATAAATGTCTAACACTGTATTCATTTAGATATTGAAACCCTGAACCTGTCTAGCGGCTGTTTAAAAGATCTTAAAATGGGCCTTACACTTGTATTGAAACAGAAGCTGATGCCTCCTGAACTGATCAGTGATCAGATGTCTAGTCTGATCACTTAGTTCACAAGTGGCATATCCATACTGGAGGCTACCACTAAAAAGACATTTACCTTGGAGTTCATCCTTGGCTGGTAGGATGAAACATGCCTACCAGCAGTGATTGTGTACTATATGCCATTTCCAAAATTCACTTCCATTGAAGTTAATCCAGAGACACTGATATATAGTGCAGTCAACAGAATTTCTGTGACCAGTGGACACTGTATTGATGTGATGTCTCTGGAATCACTACTGTTCACCCAATGAAAAGTGGTAATTTCAGGTAGTCCTCGAGTTGACCTTGATTGTACACTGAGGAAATTAGGTGCAAACCAATTCATCTCACGTGGTCTCCTCAATGGATGACAATGTTTGAAAAAGTGGGTAAAACTGGAGAGCAAGGAAAGGGTAATCGAAAATACCTATGGGTGTAATGTACAGTTTAGGAGAAAGCTTAAAGCAAAACAAAACTTGGTCATATCAATTACAGCCAGAAATAATTAATTGTGATACCTGGTGAAAGTAAAGCAACAAACTTTATTGGAAAATCTCTGTGAAACAAAATTTCTAGGAGCCTTAACTTAATCCTTTGCTGTGATGGTAACTGTTAAAACAGACTTCCACACATCTTGATTTTTCTCATGATCAACTACGGCAGCTTTCCAGAAATTAGTTTGCAGCAAATACTGTATGTTTTCTATAGTGAGAAGTGAGAGTGAGTATGGTGTTTCTTCCTCTTCAAAAAGGACTCTGACCTCTTGTCTGCTCTGAAAGTTGCTGCCAATCAATGCCAAGCCCAAAGCTGGTTTAGCTGGATGGAAATCAGAACCATTTGTAGACCAAAAGCACCTTTCCCACTTTCACTCCCCACCACTGAAAATAAACCAACTTAAGAATGATTTGACTGAAATATTTTTGGCTAGTCTAGTAGATTTCCCTCATACTGTATTTCTCAAAATACTGTTACATATATTAATGCAGATTTAAGAGCTCTCTCACATACACAACCACCACTTTTGCTATTGCATGGCAAATGAAATTGTAGACAAAAATAACTTGTATAGAACAATTCCAATAATGCTGTTCATCCCATTGTGAGTTTCTAATCTCATTTTATCGTGACAACAAATGTTAACAATATTTCTAAAGCTTTCCATTGTGAAACCATTCAAGACTTAACATTTTGAAACTCTGACCACTTCTTATTCTCTCTGTGCCCTTCATTTTGTTTGAGTTGTTCACTCCACACTGTTCCCTCGCATCCCCGTGCCAGTTCTGAGCCTGCTCTCCCATCACGCAGGTCCTCTCTACTCTCCAGCTCCTCACGATCCACACTGCTAAACCCTTCATCTCAGCAGGTGGCATTTACCCCTTTAACTATCTTTATCTTCAGTACCTGTGCACAACTCATAGCCAGCAATCTCGAATTTAAGAGTGAATTTGCCAGGATTTACTAAGTCTAGTGGCCAGCTCTGGTTAATAGTTTTGACGATAAACACATTTTCAGGTTCTCTGTTTTTCATCGATCTGTGATTCTGCCTCAGGGAAGATGAAGATTTATCAGTCTAAACATCTGAGAGGACATGATTGGGCAATTCGCAATTCCACATCATTTAGGCTTCTCCCAGTGAGTGTAGCTCCACAACTGGACAATCCCCACTCACCTGCAAAGTTTAACACCCATCTCTGCAAACCGACCACCAATTCATTCTGGAGTCCCTTCTCAGTAATTTAGCAAGAATTCTGGGAAGCTGATACTATGGGGTTTCTTGACCACCAAATCTCTCTCCCTCTCAAACATTTCTGAGTACAGAGAGCAGTTATGATCTGGAACTCACTGCCTGTAGGGGTGGTGGCAATGGAATCAGTCAGGGCTTTGAGGGTATTTAATTTGCAGGGCTATGAGGAAAGAACAGAGAAACAGGACTGATAGAATTGCTCTGCTAAGAATCAGCACAGATTTGATAGGCCAAATAGCCTCATTCTGTGCTGTAATAATTCTGTAGTTCACTCCTTATCTCACATGCTTGGGCCTTTGGTACTAAAAGGAGGAGAACGACTCCAGTATTGGCCTTTATCTCTTGCCAAAAGTATATCGGAATGAATGTTTACTTCAATACAGAGTCTGTGATCATATCAGCTGTAGAATAACTTAATGCTGACCTCTCAACTGAGATATTAACATTTTAGATATTTATCTGCCTCAAAGGATTTGGGGAAACAGTGCATGTGGCTGTATTTATAGAATGATGCCTTGCAGCTTCTAAGTACAGTCACTCATTGAGAGTGTGGGAATTGCAGAACATTTTGTGTTAATTTGAAAGAGACTGACATAATAGACATGCCTGCACACTGGAACATTATTACAGGACAAAGCAATGGCTGCTCCCTGGGTGGCAGAGTTCAGATGGAGTTCTAGTGGAGAAGAATCCGAACGTGCACTGCAACCGGACTCACAGGTGGGTCTTGTGGTGCGTGGAGCCAGCTGTCCCATGGACATTGGCTGTGCACTCACTGACCACAGAAACTCCAGTGGAGGGCAGGACTTGGAGGCAGGCTTGCCACACATGCTGGCCTATCTAATGGGTCTGTCTTTAGAGAAAGTTTTCTGACTGTGCTTTTCGCTGGTTAAGCCGAAGCTACATCAGTGGAAAACAGAAACAGTCACCCCTGATAGTGTGAATTCCATTGGGGTCCATATTTACGACTGCTCTATTGTCTGAAACAGGCCAAGAATGCAACAGGGCTCAGGAACAAAATCAGACACCAGCAGCTTTCAATTAGCTCCCCCGGGTCAAGGGTTATACTTGCAACCTCCCAATGCAGGTTTATGTAATTTTGACTGGGA
This sequence comes from Pristis pectinata, assembly GCF_009764475.1. Lineage (NCBI taxonomy): Eukaryota > Metazoa > Chordata > Chondrichthyes > Rhinopristiformes > Pristidae > Pristis > Pristis pectinata. The sequence continues at coordinate 19,119,684 of NC_067411.1, read as the reverse complement.
TGGGGAGAAGCATTTTCTGGGCATGCACTCATTTAAGTGATGTCACTGTGGGACCAGTGAGCTTTTTAAGTGGATAATTTATGAGCTAGCTGACACTGCCTTTGGAACCTATGTTTGCTATCGACTCACAAAGTTGTTATTGTTGCCTATCCGGTGGTGTAATCCTGTAACGTCACTTGTGAAGACTGTAGAACAACAGGACCCCAGCATATTGGAGAATTGGCTTATTATAAAGTTGTCATTGATATTCCCAAAACGCATGAGTTTCACCTAGTTTGCATATGAATGCAACAATGTCCTAGAATATTAAACACATGGCCTGAAATCTCCCTGGTGTTCTTTGTTTGGAATTACTGCTGGAAAATCACTTAATAATTTTTGGTTCTTTTACATTGTTTTTATATATTATTTCTTCGGTCAAATTACCAGGCAGACAGAGAAAAAGATTAAAGGATGTGCTTAAACCATCCTTGAAAAAATGCAACATCCTCACTGATTTCTGGGAATCCCTGGTCCTAGATCATTCAGAATTAGAATCACGTTTATTATCACTGACTTATATGATGTGAAATCTGTTGTTTTGCGGCAGCAGAGGGGAGAAGTGGAGAAGAAGCATTCGGAATAGCATTGGGAACCTCGAGTCCATGCATCAGGAACACTCAGAAGTCCAGAGTGAAATGCAGAGGAAGTGCACCAACTCATAAACTACCCTTCCACCCATCCCATCAGGAACCTCCCGCCCCATCTGTGGAAGATGCTGGAGTTCCCACATTGGCTTCATCAGCCCTTGTCAGAACCTACAAAATTGGTGTGGAAGTAAGCCACCTGACAATAAAGGTCCATGATATAACCCTGGGAAATATGAACCACTTTCCATATCTTGGCAACCATCTGTTCAACGGTTCCCTTATACAATGAGATGGACTCTTGACCTTGCAATCTACCCTGTTATGACCTTGCACCTTATTGTCTACCTGCAATGCACTTCCCTGTAGCTGTGACACTTTACTCTGTATTCTGTTATTGTTTTTACTCTGTACTCCCTCAATGCATCGTGCAATGAATTGATCTGTACGAATGGCATGCAAGACAAGTTTTTCACTGTACCTCGGTACAAGTGACAATAATAAACTAATACCAATACCAATCTCTTAATGAAGACAGCATCGAAAATGAAATTTACCATCACCTTCAGTGCATCAGCACAGGTTTTGGTCAACTGAGAAAAAGGGTCAAGACATCAAAGATCAAGACCTCAAATCTGACATAATACTCATGATCAACAGGCAATGCTGATTCGTGCCTTCTGCTTCAGATACTTGAACTACCTATAACAGCTACCTCAAGGCACTGGGGAGATGGCACCAATGCCATCTCTGGAAAATCCTCCAAGCCTACTGGGAGGAAAAATGAACCAATATCAGTATCCTCTCCTGGACCAAAATCCTTAGCGATGGGGCCTGACACCGGACTCTTGAAACAGACATTCTTTTCGGAGCTGCCGCAGGAAATCTTTACCAGTTATACAGAGGTAAGGTTCAAGGATGTTCTCAAAGCCTCCTTGATAAAATGGAGCATCCCCATTGACTCCTGGGAATCCCTCGCTCATGACTGTTCAAAGTGGAAAAGGAGTATTCAGGATTGTATTGAGAACCTTAAGTCCATGCATCAGGAGCACCTGGTAAATGTTAAAATGAGGGCACCACCTCACAAAATATCCACCTATCCATCCTGTCAATCACCCCCTGTCCCATCTGTGGAAGAATATCGAACATACAAAGCAGGAACAGGTCCTTTAGCCAATGATGTCTATGCCGACCATGCCAATCTAACTAATCCCATCTGCCTGCACAAGGTCCGTATCCCTCTGTTCCCCGCCTGTTCATGTGTCTGTCCAAATGCCTCTTAAACATTATTAACGTATCATTCCCACCATCTACCCTGGCAGCACTATACAGGCACCTACCACCCTCTGTGTTAAAAAAAACTTACCTTGTAAATCTTCTTTAAACTTACCCCCTCTCACCTAAAAGCTATGCCCTCTAGTATTTGACAATTCCACCCTGGAAAAGGACTCTGTTTATCCACCCTATCTGTGCCTCTCATAATATAATGTATTTCGATCAGATCATCCCTCAGCCTCCGACGCTCCAGAGAAAACAATCCAAGTTTGTCTGACCTCTCCTTATAGCAAATACTCTGTAATCCAGGCAACATCCAGGTGAACGTCCTTTGCACCCTCTCCAAAGCCTCAACATCATCCCTATAGTGTGCCGACCAGAACTGCACACAATATTCCAAATGTGGCCTAACCAATTTTTTATACAGCTGGAACATGACTACCCTACTTTTATACTCAGTACCCCGACCAATGAATGCAAGTATGCTGTATGCCTTCTCTATTTACTTGCTTTGCCACTTTAAGGGAGCTATGGACTTGCACCCCAAGATCCCTCTGTAAATCATTTCCTTGAAGGGTCCTACCATTTACTGTACACTTTCCTCTTACATTTGACATCCCAAAGTGCAACACCTCACATTTGTCCAGCTTAAACTCCATCTGACATTTCCAACTGGTCTATATCCTGCTAAAACTTTTGACAATCTTCCCCACTTTCCACAGCTCCGCCGATTTTTGTGTTGCCTGCAATTCCCTCAACAGCCTTTTCAGTCCCACAGATCTGGAGTGGAAACAGATCATCTTTCATCATGAAGGGCTGCCAAAGAAGAAGATACAAAGCTGGGTGACAGAGTGCATTTTGAGGAGGACACAGAGAGTTTCACTGATAATCTGCAGTGAAGATGGGGTGGAAGGTAGTGGGAACAGGATGTAAGTCAATAACTTAAAAGGGATTTACTCAGTATTTGGATCCAACTGCAGATCTGATGTTATTATCAGATCAGCCACACTCTTAATTAATGACAGAGGAAACTCAAGGGGCCAAGTACCTACCCCTGCTTCTAATTTACGTATTCATGTGAACTGTCTGAATCAGTGGCCTGGGGCAAAGGAATTTTAAGTGAGCAGTGTCCAAACATGCACTGATCACAATTAGATGCCATTGGAATGGGTGCACTTGTACTATAGCATGCCATATGTGCAGAGGATCCAGAAGTAATTTGGTGAACTCTTTAATTCACACAGCAGGTACTTGATTGCCCTTAGCAGCCTGGTGTTGATAAAATCCCATTGAATAGTACAAACAAATACTGCTCTTCTCAGTAGAATTGCCAGGCCGTAATCAGTTAAAGGGCCTTTGGGATCTTGCTGTGCTTAAAATGGTTGCTTAATTTCCTACACAATGACAGTGACTTCGTGAGCCTTAAGGAACCTTAGGGTGACCAGAAATTATTTGTGCATGTCTTTCTTTTCTTTCTTTCATTTAAGATTTCAGAGTGAATTCTGACCATCTGAAATTCTGCTCAGCCTTCTCTGTAACATAAAACTAACTTGTTTTCGCTCTTTCCCAGTTCTGACAAAGGGTCTTTAACATGATACGTTAACTGCTTCTCTTTCCACATATTTTGTTTGACCTGTTGGGTGCTTCTGGCATTTTCTTTTTTTGTTATGGGAGGTCAGGGAACTCTCCTTTAAATTGCCCAGTTACGCCAAGTAGCATTGTTAAAACCTGCTTGGCTGAGCCGACACAACAACACACATGCTGCAGAACCACATAACATAATCTCTCCCAGCAATGCTGTAAATGACTTTGCATAGAATGACATCATTGTGTGCATATCTGACATGGAATACCTGTTCAAGCACAGTTCTTGACAGGAAACGCCTGGTTAAATTTCTGAAGTTGCACAATTTAATGTGGAAATCACATTCTATTCCACGATAGATCAATTTCCATAGGAATTGGAATGAGAAAAAGCAGGGCCACATCACTGAAATTCTACGCACTGATCTTTTAAAGGGTGTCTTGTTACCATTAATATTTTCACATGACAAAAAAAATGCACAGTCCATTTCACACATCATCTTCCTTATTGTCACAGTGAAGTGTCGGCCTGAAGACATACTCCATTCCTGGACTGAGGTTTGGAATCAATAACCTTGGACTTCAGAGGCAAAAATACTACCAACTGAACCAAACTGACAGGTGTCAGAATGAACAAATTCTTCAAACTGTAAAAAAACTGTGAGAAATTACTGCAAAAACTGTAAATGTAAATAATGGACATCGATCACTTTTCTTACCGTCATTAATTTTTGATTAGTCACAATTGTAAGTTATGAGTGACTTTCAACAGGCCAATTCAGAAAAAATTGAAATTAAAGCACTACATTACTGTCAGTTAGAAATCCCACCTTATGAAAGCATAGTGATATTGTGCTTCTCCTGATAATCTTCCTGGTTCAGTAGCAGAATTGGGTTGCAGCAAAACAACTTCTATCAACTGCATCACAGTGCACTTCCTGTTCAAATAAAGTCTGCAGAGCAGGCTGCCAGCACTCTGAAAGTGGCAACACAGGTAGACAAAGTGGTGAAGTAGGTGTATGGCATGCATGTCTTCATTGGATGGGGAACTGAGTATAAGAGTTGGGATGTCATGTTACAGTTGTACAGGAGACTGTACCTGGAATATTGTGTTCAGTTCTGGTCACCATATCATAGGAAGGATGTGATTAAGTTAGGGAGGGTGCAGAAAAGATTCACAAGAATGTTCCTAGGATTGGAGGGCGAGAGTTATGAGGAGAGACTGGATAGGCTGGGACTGTTTTCTTCAGAGGGAAGGAGGCTGAGGGGTGACCTGATAGAGGTTTAGAAAGTTATGAGCGGCAGAGGTAAGGTGAATGGTCATAGTCTTTTTCCCAGGGTAGGAGCATCTAAAACTAGGTCAGAGGGGAAAGATTTAAAGGGGACCTAAGAGGCAAGTTTTTCACACAGAGGGTGGTGGGTATATGGAATGAGCTGCCGGGGAGGTGGTAGAGGTGGGTATAATTACAACATTTAAAAGACATTTGATCAGGTACCTGGATAGGAAAGGTTGAGAGGGATTTGAACCAAAGGTAGGCAAATGCGACCAGCTCAGGAAGACATCTTAGTTGGTATGGATGGGTCGGACCAGTTTCTCTGCTGTATAACTCTTATGACTCTATAACAGTATGGGAAGGGAAATATTGTCCTCCCACACAGAGTGGTGCAGCTAGTAGACCTGCTGCCTCACAAGTTCCAGTGACCCTGATCTCTGCTACTATCTGTGTGGAATGTTCACGTTCTCCCAGTGTTTGTGTGGGTTTCCTACAGGTGCTCTGGTTTCCTACCATGTTCCAAAAGTGTACATGTTGGAAGGTTAATTGGTCACTGTAAATTGCCTCTAGTGTGTAGATGAAGGGTAGATCCTAGGAGGTTATGGGGAGGGTTTGATAGGAATGTAGAAAGAATAAAATGAGCTAGGGTAGGATTACACAAGAACATAAGAAATAAGAGCATGAGGAGGCTATCTGGCCCATCGAGCCTGCTCTGCCATTCAATAAGATCGTGGCTGATCTGGCCGTGGACTCAGATCCATGTACCTGCCTTTTCCCCATAACCCTTAATTCCCCTACTGTGCAAAAATCTGTCTAACTGTCTTAAGTATATTTAATGAGGTAGCCTCTACTGCTTCCCTGGGCAGAGAATTCCACAGATTCACTACTCTCTGGGAAAAGCAGTTTCTCATCATCTCCATCCTAAATCTATTCCCCCGAATCTGGAGGCTATGTACCCTAGTTCTAGACTCACCTACCAGTGGAAACAACCTTCCTGCCTCTATCTTATCTATCCCTTTCATAATTTTATATGTTTCTATAAGATCCCCTCTCAGTCTTCTGAATTCCAGCGAGTAAAGTCCCAGGCAACTCAATCTCTCCTCACAGGCTAACCCCCTCATCTCCGGAATCAACCTGTACTGCCTCCAAAGCCAGTATATCTTTCCTCAAGTAAGGAGACCAGAACTGCATGCAATACTCCAGGTGCTGCCTCACCAGTACCCTGTACAGTTGCAGCATAACCTCCCTGCTCTTAAATTCAATCCCTCTCGCAATGAAGGCCAACATTCCATTTGCCTCCTTGATAACCTGTTGCACCCTAGTGTAAAACCTAGTGTAAACCTGGGTGCTTGGTGGTTGGCTTGGTCTTGGTGATGAATGTTGCTGGAAATTTGGGGGATTCTAAGCCGCACCTAATTTTTACCTGTAGTGAGGTAGACATTAAATGAGCAGCTATTATCAGAAGCAGATAATATAAGTTTCAGAGGTTTAATTTAGAGAGGTGGTTTCAGAAGACCTCACTGCCTCACTTCCTGTGTTTTTTTGCCACATTATCTGGCAAAAATCTACCTTAAGGGAATGCTGGAGGAAGAAACTTCTCCTGAGTACCGAAGGCTAAGGGAGAAACACAACCCTCTCTATACCCACCCACTAACCAATCCTCCCCAATTCATAATTAGATAATAGCTGTCGAAGAACATTGTGCCGAGGATCAAATGAGACAGGTTGGCCGGGAAAGTGCTGCGATCGATCATAGGTGTGCTATACGGAGTTGTGTGGTGGGTTTGGATCAGTGGCTGCAAGCTGCAGGCTCACCAAGGCCTGCTGTTGGATTGGCATGACATCTTTTCCCTTGCATGCACCATTGTCCAAAAGGTAAATGCACATTCAGGACTGAAGCCTGGTCCTGAAGATCAGGGGGTGGTAGAAGGGGCATCGATCAGTGCATGGAATGGGATGAGGGAGGTGATGCAGGTGGACTTTGGTTCACCCTTGTAACTATTGATAGTTTACTGGGCAGGAGGTGTAGTGGTGGTTGTGGGGTGGAGGTTGGAGCTTCTACTGTGGGGAAGAGAAGGATGGGATCTGGGAGTGCTGGAGGAGTGGGACTCGGACAGTTATGGGAAGTCAGCGCAGAACAACACTATAAAAACAGGGTTGCCCCAAAGGTGATGAACAATGGTTATTCCTCAGCCCAACATGGTCTAATTTCAGAGTAGTACCACAATGAGATCCCACTGATTCTTTGAAGGGTAAATCAAACCACCCCACCCAGCGTACCCCACCACCCCTCCCATCACCATCTCCAAAAGGAACATCACATTCAAACATGGCTTATGTCAGGAAATGCCTGATGAAATTTCTGTAGTAACACCAAACAAATGACAGTTACTGCACTTCATTTCAGAATTTTGTTCAGAATGGAACTTCTGGCTATTTTGTGTTAGGGAAACTGGTTCTCTGTGGCACATTTATTTCTCTTCTACTCTTTTAAAAGAAAGACATGCATTTCTCTTGCACCTTTTATGACCTAATGATCTCTCAACATGCTTTAAGGACCGTGAAATTACTTTCCTCTGAAGTGTATCCATAACATAGGTAAACTTGCAAGATATTTTAATTTACAACTTTTCTAACGACAAAAGACCCATTCTTTCCAGAGTCTCCTTGAATGTCTTTTTTGGCTTCTGAAACTGTAGCACATTTTAGCAATGAAGTATATTGGCAAAGAGTCATATAGAGACTATGTCACACATGAACGGACATATAAGATGAAGGGTCTTCAACCTGAAACTTTATAAAACCTCTTTTTACAAATGCTGTCTGATCTGCTGAGTGTTTCCAGGATCCTCTGTTTTCATTGTGGACATTTTTTATTTACACAAAACCAAGCAGCAGCACGGTGTTCCATAGTAAACAGTAAACAGGAAAAGGAAAATCCCTTTATATTTTGCAATCAATGCTCTGATGGATCTCTGAGCCACAATCACATCAGCTTGAGATTTGAGAGATCAAGCTGCCTGTCTGGCTGTCCTAACATTTAATACGATGTGCAACTGGTTTTCTGCCAACTCACTGCATCGTGGGGGTTGCTGCTCTGTGCAAGCTGTCTTGATGAGGTCATTGACTGTGCAAAGCTTACTCTATCAGATTCAGCAGCTGAAAACCAATAATAAAGCAGTGGTCCTGCTTGGTGTTAAATTACTAAGAAAACAAAGGCATTTATTTTCCCTTAAAAATCACAGGGGATGTATCCAGTCTACTGATAATCTCCAAGGTCTGCAACTAATTCCACATCAGGTATTAAATGAGAGGAATTTTAGTTCTGAACTGCAGACAACTACCTCAGTTCAAAAATGTGCAAAAGGACATGTACAAATCTGGATTGTTAGCTGTAATTTAAATAGGTCTACTAATTGTGCTTCTATATTCAAAATTTTTTACAATATTATGCTGTGATAGAGGGAGTGCAATGAAAATTCACCAGATTGATTCCTGGGGTGGTGGGCTTGTTATATGAGGAGAGGTTAAACAGAATGGGATTATATTCCTTTGAGTTTAGAAGAACAAGAGGTAATTTCATTGAAATGTTCAAAAATCTTACAACATTTCTCCTAGCTGAGATGTCTAGAGCCAGGAGTCATGGTTTCAAAATAAGGGAGCGACCAATCGGAGTGGGAAGGGGGAAAATTTTCTTCACCCAAGAAGGTGGGGAATCTTTGAACTCCTCTATGTCAGAGGGTTGAGGAGGCTCACTCAATAAATATATTCAAGACAGAGACTGATAAATTTTTAGATATTAAGCAAATCATGGCATATAAGGTTAGTGCAGGAAAGTGGGTCTGTAGTAAGGAATCAGCCATGGACTCATGGAATGGCAGAACAAATATAAGTGGCTAAATGTCCTATTCCAGCTTCTGTTTCTTATGTTCTTAGGCAAATAATTACATAAAATCTTACTGACTTTGAATAAGCCATTTGTGCCAAGTGTTTATACTCTGATTAAGCTTCCATCTCCTCCATCTACACATACATTTATTCCTTCCTCCCCCAGATATTTTCTAGTTTACCTCTGTTGTGTCTCAACCACTCCACATGGTAACAAGCGCCAGGTTCTCACTATACTCTGAGTAATTTCTCTTGACCTACGTATTGGATTTATTAGCTAGTATCTTCTATTTATGGGATCTAGTACTGACTTGAGGTGAAAACATTCTAGAAAACTCAGATATCAAACCTCTCTAAAAGGTCATCTCTGATCATTTTATTTTCTTCTCCTTATAAATCTTTCTGGAATTTCTTCAGTCGTCCTACTTACATGTTTTGTTGACATGGAGACTAAAGCACTGCACATTTCTCATGAATATGGTTGTACATATCTGGAATTGAACCACAGTGCTTGAAGACAGATTAGCCAATGTTTTATCATTCAACTTTATTCTTCCATTATAACTGTGAATACACCTTTGGCATGCAGTTAGGTACAAAGTGCTTTGGAAAGCCCTAAAGTCATGAAAAGTATTGAAATTATTCTGTTTTCAAGCTCCCCTTGCTTTGTAAATTGTTTCTTATGAAACCTAAACTTTTGTTCTCAAGTGTCTTTTGTACAAAAATGAAATGGATGATAATTATAAAAATGCGAATTTATGTCAACTGAAGCAAAAGTGGATTTTGTCTTTGATCTACCACTGTATAGATAAAATATATTTAGATTATTGCACCATTCTTGTTTCAGGAACCTGTTTTATTCAGCAGTTAAAATGCAAGGTACCCTTTGCAGTGGAAGCAGAAAAAAAATATTATTTTTCAAAGGGAAGTGGATAACTATTTGAAAAAATAATACTTATATGGAACATGGAAAGGAGAGGGAAAGGGAAGTAAGTGGGCTGCACCTCCTGAGAGCCAGTAGTAAAGGGCTGAATGCTTTCTTTAGTACAGTTAAATTCCATGACTAATTAAATTGGCAGTATTAAAAAGAAGTGAATAATTGACCTCCAAGCATAGGGCATAGACTATATGTTATATGTAGTGAGAGAGGGAAAATGAGGGGGGAAACATACCTCCGTGATACAAAGACTTTATCAACTCTTTATTCCAAGGAGCTTTGAATTATGTTTTGATAATTTGGTGCACAGAAGCATTCCAGAGCTCAGCATTGCACAATGAGACTGGCTGTGTGAATGCCCTGTTGCCCTTGGAAACAAGCATTATTTTTCTTAATCCTTCAGCCTTAAGCAGAAGAGTACTAAAGCACGTAGATTCAGCAACTTCACTGGCTAAGCTTTCTGCAGCATGTCCAGACGATAATTCTACAATTTGCTGCACAATATGTTACAGAAACAAATTTTGGGCCTAATATTTTCCACTCTGAACAGCAGTCAGAGAAGTGCTTACAGTCTTTTGTTTCCCTTTCTCCCCAGTGCTGTGCCATGGTGAACTGAATCAATATTTTTAAATTATTTTGAAAGCCAAGTATTTCTTTATTAGCACAAGGGTTTGTTATTTTCAAAAATCCAATCCCACATTAAGACTCAATAAATAACATACTGGGAAAAAAAAACTATTGCATTAAAGTTGGCCTGATCTGTATTTTAAATTGAATGGTAAATACCTTTCAATTCTAGCAGAAGTTTATTATAGCCAGCGGTATATGCATAGAGTCATAGAATTGTACAGTGCAGAAACAGGCCATTCAGCCCAACTTGTCCACATCAACCAGTGGGCACCCTTCTATCAATTCCATCTCTCAGCACTTGGTCCATTAGCCTTCTATGCCTGGGCAATTTAAATGCTGTCAGCAACCCAGCTTCAACTAGTCTCTCAGGCAGTGCATTCCAGGTACTTACCACTGTGGGTGAAGAAGGTCCCCTTCATATCCTCTCTAGATCTCTTCCCCCTTACCCTAAATCTATGTCCTCTAGTTTTATCTACTCCTGTAAGGTGAAAGGTTTCCTGTAGTCTGTCCTATCTATACCCTTCATAATTTTATATACCTTAACCATGTCCCCTCCTAACCTCCTCTGCTCCAGGGAGAACAGACCTGGCTTCTCCAGTCTCTCCCCATACCTGAACTGCTCCATCCCAGGCAACATCCTGGTGAATTTCCTCTGCATTCTCTCCAGCGCTATCACATCCTTCCTATGGCACGGTGACCAGAACTGCACACAGTGCTCCAGCTGAGGTCTCACCAAGGTTTTATAAAGTTGGAGCATAACCTCCCTACTTCTGTATTCAATTGTATTCAACTGATGAAGGCCAATATTCCATATACCCTCCTAACCATGTTATCTACCTGTGTTGCCACCTTCAAAGATCTATGGACTTGTACTCCGAGGTCCTTCTGTTCCTCAATACTCTCTAAGACCCTACCATTCATTGTGTATCTTAGCCTCATTAGTACTCCCAAAATGCATCACTGCACATTTGTTTGGTTTAAACTCCATCTGCCGTTTTTCAGCCCATTTCACCCACACATCAATATCTCTCTGCAGCCTAAGGCTAATTTCCAACTGTCAACAATTCCGCCAAATTTCATGTCATTCGTGAACTTACTTATCACGCCTCCTACATCCACATGCAAGTCATTTACGTACATTACAAAAGCAAGTGTCGCAGTGCCAATCCTTGTGGGACACCAGTAGTCGCAGGCATCCAATTGCAAAAAATAACCCTCTACCATTACCCTCTGTTTCCTATTGCCAAGCCAGTTTTGGATCCAGTTTTGTATGGTAATTGACATCTTCTCCCCCTTCTCTATCCTGAATTTGCTCATCATTCATTGGGTATCCTTCCATGCAGCCCTTCTATGTTAATTACTTCAATTATCTTTCTTTCTTTCTTGAAGGTAAATTGAGGACAGATATCAAGACATATTCTTTACACAAGAATGATCAATATAAGAAATGGACTCCAACAAAACCTGGGATTGTACAATAAACAATCAGACTGAGCAAAAGAATCACAAAAAAAGATGGAAAATATGGCTTTTGTCCTCCATAATTGTCTTGTGATTTTACACTAAATTCTGAATTACTAATGGAATACTTTTCATTCTCTGTTATACATATAAAAGAAAATTGGCTCCGAGTCTGTGGTTGTGAGTAATATAGTATGATGAAAATATTTTGGATGAATTTCAAATTTATGGTGCATCCGGAATGGAGCATTAAGCAATCAACAGCAACAGAACATAGGCAGAGAACCACTCAACTTCTCCACAACATGCTTTATATTTCAATATATTGTACTTATAAGAATTTAATCTCAACTATGGACTGAACATTAGAAATATGAGGCAAAAAACAAACATACAGCCCAACAAGCTCAGTGCCCACCATCTGGTAATTGCATGATATAACTGATGGAGTTACTGACAAACTAAAGCAATCAATCGTTATCAATTAGCATACAACAGATGCAGAATTTACATGAGGAAAATGCCGGTGGTGGGAGAGTTGCCAACTCTTGTACAGAAGTTCAATTTTAATTAGTACAGGGCTGCTATATGCCCAGCCAATGACCATTTTGATCATGGACCCACAAGACCGAAATTCATTACTGCCCGATGCCCAAGGCAACAGGTCTATCATTTGACCACAAATCCATGTGTGAGTTTGGACTAGGGAAGAGGTGGCCAGCAGATCTGGGGAAGATAGTGGTGGCTGGGGTATGTGGGGAGGTGGGGAGAACCTAGAGACCCAGAAATGGGGATCACCCCTCGAGAAGCTGTTTCACAATGGGAAGTGGTTGGTCAAATTTTCATAGTGTGTGATTTAGCCTGGAAATAGTCCCAAAGGCATTTCACTCTGGAAGTGAGCAGTCTTCTGAAATGCAGTGTCTTCTTGCTACTCCTTTCCTTGTTTCAATATTGATTATAGAAAAGTCCTGCAAATAAATTGCTACCACAATAGCCTTACCCCAATCTGCAACAAAAGGGTGGCAGGATTTATCAAGAGTACCAATAAGTGTCATCTACCAGAAACTTGTTCCTTGACACTTAATTTAGGATCCACAAGATCCACTCAGCTCCAGATCTCATTACAGCCTCGGTCCAAACATAGACACCAGACCTGAATTCCAGAGATGAGGTGACATTGAACTAGGTCTGCCGTCAAGGAGGCCTAATAAAACTTAAAGTCAATGGGGATCAGGGTAAATCACTGCAGTGCCAAGGATGTTATCTAATACAGAAGGAAGATGGTTGTAATTATTGGGGATCCATTATCACAACTCCAGAACATCACTTCAGGATTTCCTCAGTGAAGAGTCCTAGGCCCAAGTATCTCAAAAAATAACCCCAATGACAGCCAATGATATTACATTTGCCATATCCCTTACTGTCAACATCCAGCAGGCTACTTTTTAATTAAAAATTGAACTAGAACAACCATACTAAAACCATGGCTCTAAGAATATATCAAAAGACTAAAAGACTGTTGATAGTGAAAATCCGAAACAAAACAAAATGCTGGAAATACTCAGCAAGTCAGACAGCATCTAAGCAGAGAGAAAGGGAGTCAATGCTTTAGGTAGATGACTTTACATCAGATCTGAAATGTTAATTCTGTTTTTCTCTCCACAGATGCTGCCTGACCAGCTGAGTGTTTCCAGTATTCCCTGTTTTTATTTCAGTCGCTGGGTATCCCACAGTAGGTGTCTTGCCTTCTAAGTCCTCAACTTCCATTTTAGAATTGTGATGATGTATCCATATTCAGTGAAGCATGGTGACAAGCTCATACTTCATGTTTTCTCACCCTAAACAAAACTATTGTCTCCCCCATCCCAGACCATGTTTGTGTCAACTAGTTTTAAGAAAAGTATATGAGGAAAGAATAAAGAAAGAGCTTCTTTTTACTTCCATCAGCCTTTCACCAAAATTAACAAAGAGAGGAGTAAATGTTGTAATTTCTGTGTTGCATATTTCTGTGTCTTCAACCTTCTACAGCCACGTAAACCTCTAATTCTGTCCACCTGTGTAGTCTTACTTAAATTGCTTCACCTTCCTCTGCATTGGTCCAAAGCAATATCAATCCCTCTTCAAGTCTCTCCCTTACTCTACAACATAGGAAGGTTAATTGGTTTTTGTAAATTACCCCTCGTGTATCTGGGCTACTGGAGCATAAGGTGATGTTGGAGGGGAATTAATAGGGATGTGAAATGAAAAATAAGATTTCTGTAGAGGGGTGCTTCATGGTCTGTGTGGACACGGTGGGTTGAAAGGCCTATTTCCATGCTAAATTACTCTAAGACTCTACCTCCATCCTCCAGGATACTCTTTAAAACCTCTTTGATCATCTCTGATCATCTGCCATGAAAGCATCTTAAACATCTTGGTGACAGATGACAAACTCCCTATTTTACTGTTTATTGTCGTGTCTTGATGTACTTGAATACCATCACTGCTAATATTATGTCAGTCAGTGCCCCACAATCCTGAACTTCTGATTTAGTTCGTGGAGTTTTCATTTTCCAAGAAAGGGGATAGAACTACTTAAAATCTGGAATTTCATACCCAAGAACACAGTGGGTGTACCTTCAGCAGAAGGACTGCAATGGCTCACCATCACCTGCTGTAGGGCAACTAGGGATGGGCAATAAATGTTGGGCTTGCCATGGACCCCTAAATCCCAGAAAAAAAATCTAATATTGGTAATTTAATCATGGATCTTTCAACTAAGTACATGACTCCAATGATCAGTGGAAACTTTGAATAAGCAGCTGAAAAATGGTGTCTGCTGATCTCTTCCCAAAGTTATGCAACTATGGAAATTGCCAGAACACAATTTCAAGAGGATAATCTTGGAAGTAGCTACTAACTGCTGCCATCAATACATTGCTTCAGGTCTCAGCTTTACTTAATTCTAAAAGTAAATTAGAGAGTTGAGCTTCTTGATACCCTATTGAATAAACAGGCCACATATCAATGCAAAGCGCCAGGCCTGGATATAATACACTTTCAATGTTTTTGGTTGATCTTAGTCAGAGCGGTAATACCGTTGATGAAATGGCCTCAAAACGCCAGAGTAGGGCAAGATCTCTGGGCTCCCTATCACAATCCAGTGATCCCACACATACCTTTGTTGGATGAGCGTGAGATCAGACTCTGCTGAGTTAGGTCTATGATGAAGAATCCCTTTGATATTCTAGAGGTTTGCAAGGAACAATTCCATGATCTGATGATACCTAATGTGACAGTGAATCACAGAAATGCCTCAATGGAAAATAGGTCAGTGGGAAATAGAACAGGTAGCTATGCCTGATTCAGAAGAGAAGGAACAAAAATTCATGTTTATTTTAGAAAAGCCAATGAAAATAATTGACAGTTCAGTACAATCAAAACTATTTGGCAGGCTGTGATTGTGCTAAATGAAGAGTTGTCAGTTGCTCTTCTCTGTCGGGTTTTGTAATAGCTAAAAAACCTTGCGCAATCTCTTTTCCTCCAAATTATGAATGTGTGGTAAGGAAAATCAATTAAATTTTGCATTTAAGATCACTGCATTGGCCTTGTGTATCTTGGGATATAATGATTCTGGATAGTTTCTGGTTACTTCCAGAAGCATTAAATAATTATAAGAACAGCAACTTGTATTATGGAATCTTTAACACAGCAAAGTGTCCCATTTTTGAGATTAATTAGTTTGAGAAAGCTACCTTGAGATTCAATGGCACTTAAAATATACTGTAATAAAGAAATCTTATATTGAGCATTGCTTTCAACTGAGATTAATGTCAGTCATCAGCAACATATACTCTAATTTTAAAATGCATTTGTCACCAACAATCCTTTGAAAGGTCATAAATCAATATGGCATTGCCAGTAACATTACAAAAGGTAATATCCATCAGTCCAGGAATTTTCAAGCCTTAAGTACAGCAAGCCACGTACAACATTATTACTATCCTGAGTGTAGTTCACCTTTATATCTATAAACTAGCTCTAGGATATTTAGTGCTCTAAAGATACTCCATAGATTATCTGACATAAGCATCTGACAACTTGCATTCTGTTACCTGCCTTATCGTTCACCAGCTGACTCAGTCATTCATGAATGAATAACGGTCTTGTCTTTCCAACACAGTTTAATTGTAAAAGGATTCTAAAAACAGTAAAAGAAATTAAGCTAAAATTAATTGCACGAACAGAAAACAACTTGCTCACTTCAGGGTCCTCCCACGTACTAGTTGATGTGTGACAAAGAACATATTTATCTTAAATCACAGCAGGTTTTTTTTTAACATGATCACTTCCTATAGGTTTCCTGTGAAGAAAGCAACTTCCTTAAGGAAATGAAAGAACGATTACTTAGCTAAGCCTGAGTACATTAATATTTTTACAGCAAGAGTATTGATCATTAGGTAAAATTGTCAACTGTTGGATGTGGTGTGTTTCTCAGTAATACTATGTGAAGTAATTAACCCTCTGGTCTTTGAGCTCTGCTTTCACTTTGCTTGGTATGGTACTAGATGAGGATAGTTGGAATCAAAGGTTAGAACTGAAAATAAACAGTCTGAGTTCATTCTTTTTGCATTTGGGCACTGTGCTGTCTGATTCTATCCTGGATCAAGAGGCAAATTTGTCATTTGTGTCTGCTGTAACATCTGGTTTTATTTATCATTGTTCTACAATGGTGATGGTTTGCGAGAGTTAGAGCAGTAGATCAAAATGGGGCGGGGAGGTACATTGATGAGATAGCTGAAAATAACCATCTGCTAACACTGAACTGGAATACTCCCCCATAAAACAGGCATAGCCCATGGATGCATGATTTGTTCCTTTCAAATACTGACCCTACCAGGACAATGGTTACCCACACACAATAATCAGTGCCTTCAGAAGGGAACCGCATCGGTACTTGAGAAAGAATAATTTTCAAGGGTATGATGAAAGAGAAGAGAATGCGATTGACAGGATTGCTCTTCTAGGAACTGGCATAGGCACAATGGCATGAATAGTCACCTCCTATGCTGTAACAACATGTGAGGTTAAAATAACTACCAATGAGAAGAACTCCGCACATATTTAGTCCCATGGGCAAGGAGCCCATACCTCTAGCTGAGGCCAATGGTCTGCCACTTCCTCATTATGCTTTAATTTAAATGTTAACCTGGGCCAGACATGCATGTGAAGTGCAAATGCAGGAACAACTCTTGGATACAAGCTGGGTGACACTGAGCTGAACTTTTTTTCAGAACTTATGAAAGCAATCAAAAGAGAAAAATAGAGCCCTTTGTATACTTTTTCCCTGCTGAGTATTACATGTGCATTTTTTCCAAGCAGAAATATGGGCAGAATGTATTCTTGTTTAATGGTATATAATTATTAAAGGAAATGTAATTGAAAATTATTGTGCTATCCAGATTCCAAATTTTAATATTTTCAGCAAGCAAACACACATGCCATGAATAAAGCACTTATGTGTAGTATTATTTCAGATCAAATCGTGCATGTGGGCAAAATTCTAGGGGATTTTCTAAAAACATTCCTATGTGACCACTATAGCAACAGCAGCTAAAAGCAAATATAGGTTTCCTGCATCTGCCAAAGCCATCAATTACATTTGCCACTTCCTTTGAAAATACTTGGCACTTGCTCCCAGAAACACTGGAGAAGCCCACGTACCAAAGCAGGATAATTCAGTCAAACCAAGCTCACCACTTTCTTGAAACTAGATTCGCACACTCTTGGATTAACTTCAGTCAGATTTAGGCTTTTCTTTGTGAAATTAGGTCAATTCAAACTTAGAAAACGGAGCTTTCTTAAAAAAGATTCATTAATGCGATTCAAAAACTCTGGCCATTTTACTAACAAAATCATAGCTTGTCAGTACAAATTATCATTAGCATTGATGCAATGCATGTGATAGAATTCAGTGTTTATCTGGAGTCAGCAAGTTGAAATAACAAACTGGAGTTGCATTACAGGGCACTGTGATGGCTTAGTATCAAGTCCCACGCTACAAGTCTCCACAGAACTGATTCCTGCTCTCAAGCCTACTTTCAGGTGGACTTACTGAACACAGGATTAATATTTCTCAGTGGAAAGAGGGAAAATTAGAAAATTCAAGTTGTTTTCATCAAATTTCCAGCAGTTAACAGTGCAGTGGGAATGGCAGTAGTTTGACAGCTACTACTTCTGCTGATCGTAGATGGCACAAAGTTCCCCTATAACGCCTATACCAAAAAATCCTCACAAGTATTTTTAAAAATCCTGAAATTTTCTTAGTCAGCATAAAATCTCAGCTGAGTACGAAAGAAATATTGTATGAACTGTATTTTGATCCAAAATAAAATTGCAAATCACTTTTAACTGTTAACTTAAGCACCGTAAGAATATGCTTTTGTAAATTTGGTCTACAATTCCTGTGCCGTATTCTGCTTTGTATAGTATTAAATGTGCATTGTTGACATTGGGACTGAAGGCTGGAACTGACTCTGAGGTGAAGCAGAGGAAGATTATCATCTCTGCAGATTCTCGATCCCTATCAGTAAGGTCATGAACTGACTTCAGATTCAGGCTGTACTTGCACTATACAACCACACACCTGTCGTAAACTGAAACCACTTTGCACTGACACAGGCACCCTAAATGCAATGTTTAAGTTCGACAGCGGTTAAGTGGCAAATCAGAGATATGCACAGCAGTATAAAATGTAGCTGTATTAGTGGGCATTTATTTTATGATTTGCTGAAACTAGTGTTATTAATTTAAATGTAGATAGTCCAACAGCTTCAAATTCCAACTGATAATTCCCCTACATGTACCAACTGTTTCAAAATAAAGGATTTTCAGCTGCTGAAAGATCAATTTCAGAGCCTGTAATTCTACCCGATGGTATCAAATGTACTACGGATGGTGTGGTAAACCTCCTCGAAGAACAAACACATGAATGAAGGGTGGGAGGGAGCTGCGATCAGCACCATTCAGGAGGATTCTCAGTAGCTCATTGAATGACAAAGAAAATTAAGCCAGTGCTAATGCAGAACTAATGTAAAATCCTTAAAATCCACAGAAGATGGATCCTGCTGTTGTGACAACAAATTCCAGGATCCCATCACATCGGTGTAAAATCATTTCATCCTTACTCAATTATTAAATTTTTGGCTAATGTGCAATTGTAATTATTTTGGAAGATTCTAACATGCATCTTCCTAGAAGTCAAAATGGAGGATATCTGCTTTTGTTAACATTAATCAGGACCATTTATGTTATCACTCACACATGTCAATGTACTTCAGCGAGCAACAAAAGCATTGTGACAGATCCTCACTACTCCCTCCAGCCCTCCACCTCCCCGAAAGCAGCAAAATTGTCTACGAACCTGAAGTCAGATATCCCCTGGATGCAGAAGAAATAAAGGGTGGTGGGAAATGCTTGTGCAAGCGGTAGTCCTTCTCACTCCGGGACCTGATGCGGTCCGAAGCCCGGTCTGAAAAATCCGAGCTAGGCCAAGCTCGGCGTAAGGTTGTACTCCGTGTTTTCTTCATTTGGAGGCTGCACGCAGTCTAATCCACTAGCAATGTGAGTCGGGCTCCATATCTCTTGCTGTGCTCTACTTGGTTAGAAATAAGTCAACGTGCTGAAAGAATTAGCAAACATTCTGGCACTGCCTCCTTCACACAGCGAACCGCAGATCTGCTCCTATGTCTTAACAGATCCAATTTTACACACATCCCACAATGCAATACACTTCATTTAAAATCACCACTGCTTATAGCTTCCAGCTTCACATAAGGAGAAAAAAAGCACATAATGTGGCTTCTGAGCTAAAGAACAGCCAGCGATTTGCAGCGTGAAAGCCCCAGGATCCCAGACAATAGCTCGATTCAGCATAGGAGTACTTGGCGAACTGTGAGCCAGAACACAAAAGGCCCAAACAAATTAGAAACCCAGCCTTGGGTTTTGACCCAAACAGTACACCCAGGAACTTAAGGATGCAATGTCAATCCACCCTGCCACAGGATTAGTATAATGCTTTGAACATAGCGAAAGTGGTTTGCTACATAGAGCAAAATCCAATCAATGATAAAGGATGAGCAGAATACATAAATCAGAAACCAATCTTCAGTTCAAATACCCTGCAGCTGCTGCCACACAGAGAGAATGCGCGCGTGTGTGTGCAGCTGAGGAACACTGTTCCTGCAGGTATCTGTGAATCAATCTATTCCTGTGAGATTAGCAACTAATTAAAGCCCAACGTCACAGCTGTATTTTCTTTCACTCTCCTCACGAATTTCTCAGAAACCGGTTTCCACTTCGGCAGGAACGGCTGGAGTGCTTGTAGTTCCAAATGTTTAGCTTTCAGTTTCGCGAGGCGCAGAGTTGAGTCTGTTCTGTTGCTGTGACTGCCTTGCTGATGAATGGCTCCCTGCTTCTGAATACAGTGAACAGCTATTGAGGGGCAGGAAACGAGTCAGCCACCCAGTCCCATGCTAATCAAAGAGCTGTCTTATGTCAGACGCACTGATTCCGACAAGCTCCGCAGTTTTAATGCACAACCCTCAGGCCGACTGCTAAGCTGGCCAGCATCCAAGAGCTATAATCAGAATTAGTGTATTTACACATAAAACTGGATATCTTAGGGTGGCCCAATGTGCATCGTAAACAGAGCTGTAATTTGGTTTTCACTGTTTAAAGCAGTGCTGGTAGTCTGCCTTTCTAATCAGCTATTTTTTACAAAAATTCTGTCAAGACTTGGAAGGCAGGGGGTCGGCTCATGTAACAGCTGTAATAGACTCCTGACACTGGAAAGTAACTAAATTCATCTGTAATAACAGCAGAAATAGAAGCAATAACGACCTGCTGGCTGTTAACAACTGACACAACTACCCTATCGCTTGCAATATCCAAAAGCTCTCAGTTTCATTTCAGCTGTTTTCCGACACAGAAAATCACTCAGTGCTGTAAGAATATGGAGCACAAGGGGGGAAGCTGGAACAGATGCAATGTTATCCTTTGCACTGCACAATATAGCAAGTCTCTTGTGAAAAATTAATCAATCATGGTTAGTCCTTCTACTGCAATGTGAAAAATAGCTTGACATATTGATTATAATTAAGTGTTTTCCTGCAAATTTATTAGATACAGAAAATAAATTAAATAAAGAGAGTGAACAGTTGGGACCTTACAGGAAGCAGTGATGGCTCCTATGTACTGAATGTAAAAGTAAGCAGTTGGAAAATAAACAGGTTTCAAATTTGTTAAATGTACCTTCTTGAGGAAGAAAAGGAAATGGAATTGGGTGGACTGCTGATGAAATTTAGTCTAAGAAGGAGGATGGGGAGGAAACTCATTCTGCAGTTGAGTAGAAGTTGGTGGGGGAAAGGTTGGCATGCTTGCATTCATACTGAGAGGTTGTTAATGCAGTTAAATGTTAGCACATTCTTTATAAGTATATTGTTTTCAATTACGAAACAAGTATTTTCATTTGTAATTTTCTGTCATTACATTTGGAACACTGAATATCCCAACTTTCAAACCTGCTTTTTAACTTTATCTATTGATTGTAAATTGCAGGCAAGACCAGAAAATCATAGCTGCACCTTGGTTAAAAAAACACCCAGAAGCAAGGTCCTTGACCTCCTGCAGAAATCATCAGAAAATGGATTATACTCCATTTAATCAGAGACAGCAAAAAAAGCCATAGCCTTAGCCTGTAAAGGAACACCCAGGAACAAGAGCCTAGACATCCTGCAGAAATCAGAAAATGGATTTTATTTCAATAAAATAGCAGGAAATAAGGTTTTTTCAATAAGACCTGGATCTAGTTGTGACCATTTCTAAAGCCTTAAAAAAAAGAGATCCCATTTTCCATTTAAGTACAGAAATGAGATGGTAATACTTTATCAGTTTGCCACTAGGGGTGTGAGAGGTGAATGCATGATAGTTGTACAGAACTTTCAAAAATTTACATAAACCTGGCATGAAATGCACACAGAATTCAATGATAACAGAGGAAGCGCAGAAGATAGTATTCTACTGTCGAGCCAAGGTAACTACTCCAAACAGAGCCCTGGGGCTCAGAGAGTTTTCTGTAATTGAGAATAGGGTGGCGCACCCCTTCAACCTGAACTAGCCTGCAACAGTCTCCACCACTGACTCTGGCAAGGATTTTAATCTACCACTAAATGTTTTCTTCTAGAAGAACTGAACAATGTTGGAATCTACTTTAACAGAACGAAAACATATTTATGAGTGCAGATTTGATAGCTTGCTTTGAATAAAGACCACATATGATATAGTTTGAAACTGTACCTGTGCACAAATAGGCGTAAGAAGTATTTGTGTTCTGCTGATGTGATTATGAAGGTGTTGTGACACACCCTAATTTATAATTTCTTATGATGAGCAGGAATCACTTGCAGCCAAAGGAAAAACAGCACAAATTATATAAGCAGCACATTCTATATATGTTAACCCAGCTCAGAGACTGAGAGATCAGGGCATCACAGAAACATGAACTACTACCTGTGCAGGAAGGTAACGGAGGATATTAACCCTGATCCTAAAGATCCCATGTGCATCTGAGTGCAGACACCCAAAAGGGAAGTTTTTTGGAGCAGCAGTATGTAAGGCATAATGCCAGTGTTCAATTTCAGAATGCTTTCAAATTTCATAAGCACCCAGGAGAAGGTCATTCGACCCATTGAGTCTATGTTGGCTCTGAGAACAATTCCATCAGTTCTATTCCCTCACCTATTAATCTATTCTCAGCTCCTGATTCTCCTGCTACCCACCTACATTAGGGGCAATTTACAGCAGCCAATTAATCTACTGGCATGGCTTTGGGCTGTGTAACAAAACTAGAGCACTTATAAGGGAGAGGATATCTGATTTTGATTTTCATCAGATGTATGGTTCCACTGGGCTTCTTCAAAACTCTATTACCTAAAACCCGGGAAAATCAAAATATAGTAGCTTTCAAATCAGCACCTTGACAGCCTGAGTTATACTTCCTCACAAATCCAACTACAGACCCTAAGACATGTTTTTGTCCTTTGCATTAGTTCTTAATGATAGAGAAGGAAATAATGTTGCTCATTAGTACACTATGACAATATAAATACCACACTATTAGATGAACACAATATGAACACATGATAGATACAAATAAGTATTGTAAGACCATTCAATCTGTACAAAAAGAATATACTGTTGTTTCAATTATAGAATTTATGCATAATTTAATAAAAAGTTCATCCTTGTGTTAATAAATCTTTGTTTCAACAAAGATTCTAAATATATATTTTCTTAGTTTGAATCTTTTCTATTTTACTGTTGACCAATTTAAAGTAATATACTAGCTCTGTCTCTCCAATACAATCTACTACCTTATATACATCTAAATCAGCTTTCACTTTTATCAAGTCTATCATGATCTTCCATTTGTTCTTCATTCTATGTGACCTTCAATTGTTTCTTGCACTCCAGGAAACTTCACAATCTGCAGAACACAGGGCGCTATAAAGTACCTTGTGACGAACACACAGAATCACAGCACATTGCAACCAGCCGTTTATCCCACCAGGTCTGTGCTGCTGTTCTGCTCCACAAGGTAATCACACTAATCTTATTCCTTTCCTGCAATTTAATATTCTAAGTTTTCAAGTAATTATTTAATTGGATTATTTATGGATCCCACTTTAACTGCAGTTTGCGATGGAGACATCCACATTCAAGCCACATTTTATAATTTAGTCACACTTATAAATTCTTCCCATTATTAATATGCTCTCCAGCTTCCATTTCTCTGACCATTTTTTAATTCATTCGTTCACAAGGTGCAGATTTTACAATCAAGGCCTGCATTTATTGTCCATTCCTAAATGATCCTGGAATGAAGAGGCTTGTTGGACCATTTCAGAGGGGCAGTTAAAAGTCAATCACATTGCTGGAATTGAATTCATACGTAGGCTAGACTGGATAGGAGAGGCATACTTCCCTCCCTGAAGGACATTTGCAACAAGTTAGAATTTCTTGACAATCCTATAAGTTCATTGGTTACTATTAACTGGCGTTTTATTCAACATTTATTTAATTACCTGAATTTAATTTCCCCAGCTACCTTGGTAGGATTTGAAGCTTCAGTCGTCTGCTTGCTAATCTAGTAATTTAACAATGGAAATCATCCATTGCTATTTATCTAATCACAATAATCAGAATTTTATTGACCTCCAAAAAGTGGGATGCAAAATCAAGTGTAATCCCAGAGAAGCATCTAGCCCAGTGGGAATGAGATACTGTGAGTTACAGTGATATCTGGAATATTAAATCAGCATTATTTTAATGGAATTGGTAATCTTACTGCTGTTAAATGAGTTCTTAAACAATACACAGGTATGTGAAAAGAAGCTGTTGGAAGTTAAGACAATCAGAGAAAAATTGCTAAAATCGCAGTTACATGTAGTTGTACCCTTCACTAGCATGTCAGTTTTATTCAGAGATACCCTTTCCTACTTTGTATAGTCCAGGAAACACTGAAGAAAATTTGCAACTAGTTACTTTAACAGCTGGTCATAGTCAGCAAGCATTCAACACTTTAAAATTAGAGCTTGGATTAAATTGTTGTTGAATAATATGCATGCTGACTGTATGGCAGCTGTTACCGTGACCAGCTGAAAATTTGCTTCATCCTTAGGCAGCTTGAAAGAGGAAGAACATGAACACTCAAAATCGTATTGCTGATTAATAAAGTGATGGCAAGCAAAGAAATTGTCAGGAATGTTGTGCTCTGGGCTAAAAATCACAGGATTTGTCTGGGAAATCCGTACGGCATCAAATCAATTGCCTTTGCCATGAGAAAACATTTTGCTTTTCATGGTATAATGTTCCAGTCTTTGCAAAACAGCATCCGGCATAGAGTTGACAAAAAAACTGCAGATGCTGGAAATCTCAAATAAAAACAGAAAATGCTGTAAATATTCAGCAGGCCAGGCAGCAACTGTGGTGAAGGCAACAGAATTAATGTTGCAAAAGGGAAAAGCTTTTATAGTTAGCTAGCTAGTTGGCAATGCCATGGGAAATACGAACAGATGAATTAGGTGCAGGAGTAGGCCACTCAGCCCTGAGTTTGCACTGGTTGATTAGTGTACAACATCAATTCTGCATTCCCGCCTACACCCAGTAAACTTAGGCATCCATTTTTCCCCATTCTTGAAGATATTAAAAGACTCCAATTCCACTACATTTGTGGAAGAGAGTTCCACAGACTCACAACCCTCTGAGAGAAAAAAAACTCATCTTTGTCTTACATTTTTATCTTATTTTGAACACACTAAGGATGAGTTTTAATTCTAAAGTCTTCCACAAAGAGTTATATCCTCTCCACATCCACCCTGTCAAGTTTCCTTAAGATCTTAGATGGTGGATATAAAAATGCAACTTCTAGTATGTCCTTCATACTGGAAAATGCCATGCTTATGAGCTCATGCACAATCTGGGCCAATTCATAGATCTTACTGACAAAAGGTCAATAAGTCACATTTGAACAAGTAGTGATCCAACCAATGAACAGGTAGAATCATTGAAAGAAGAGTGAAGGAAGCTGCCGATCCAGCTGCACACAGATTTGGTCCCCTTACCAACAAAGAGATATAGTAGCATTGGAAGCAGGCCTAAGGAGATTCACCGGGTCAAATCCTGGGATGAGAGGATTGTCCTATCAAGAGGTTAGGTCTGTACTCTTTGGAGTTTAGAAGAATGAGGGATGACTTTACTGAGACATATGAGATCTTAAGGGGGCATGACAGAATGGATGTCAATACGTTTTCACTAGTGGGAGAGTCTCAGATGAGGGAACATCGTTTAAAGACAAGGGGCAGCCATTTGAAACTGAAGTGCACAGAAATTTCTTTTCAAAGAGCGTGATTAATCTCCGCAATTCTCTACCCCAGAGGTGTGTGGAAACTAGATTAAAAATATCTAAGGTGGAGGTAGACACATTTTTGAAATATCGGGAGATTGGGGGTTACGGGGATCTGGCACAGAAGAGGAGTTGAGGTCAGTGCAGTTCAGCCATGATCATACTGAAGGCCGGGTGGGCTTGAGGGGCCAGGTGATCTGCTCCTCCCTGTATATTCTTGTGCTCTTGTGGTTTCTTGGTGCTTTCTTCCAAGGTGGATTTAGTGATTTTACAAGCTTTCTCAGCAATACCAGTTCACCTCAGAGAAACGTGGAATGGTCCTCATAGCATATATAACAAGCTAATTATTTTTTGGAATGTATTCATTATAGTTCTGGCCATCATTTTGTCTACATCAAAGTCCCTCAAAGAGCAATGGGGCAGTTGATCTGTTAGGAAATAGCTTTAAGGTGAGAGGGGGAAAGTTTAAGGGAGATGTGCGGGGCAAGTTTTTTTTACACAGAGAGTGGTAGGTGCCTGGAATGGGCTGCCAGGGGGAGTGGTGGAAGCAGATACGATAGTGGCATTTAAGAGGCTGTTAGATAGACACATGAATATGCAGAGAATGGAAGGATATGGATCCTGTGCAGGCAGAAGGGATTAATTTAATTTGGCATCATGTTTGGCACAGACATTGTGGGCTGAAGGGCCTGTTCCTGTGCTGTACTGTTCGATATTCTATTATTAAGGAACAGCAGGAGGCCATTCAGCCTCTTGAGCGTGGTTGGCATTCAATGAGATCAGGGCTGATCTGCGACCTAATTCCATATAGCAGGACTTACACTTATTGTTTAATCTTTGGTAATAAAATTTGAATGATCTCAGATTTAGAACGTAGCAGTGTTTGGCAAAGAGAGCTACAAATCACTACTACCTCTTCTGTGTAGAACTGATTCCTAATGTCATCACTGAAATGACTGGCTCTGTTCTGTAGGTTGAGGAATAAATTTGATCACAGCAGCAGGAGATGTCCCTAAAAGGAAATCTTTAGATGCTGCCCTCTCCCAAAACGACTATCCCCTCAATTAATATCCACCTTGTAATCATGGGTGCACAGCTGACTGTCTCAGCTGAGGTGCCAGGTGAAGTAGACCATTTTAACTCTGGCGCCTGTTCTACCATTCAATAAGATTATGGCTGACCTTTTACCTCAGCACCACTTTCCACTACTAGCCCTTTATCCCTTAATTCTTTGGTGATCAGATTCTAGGTAACAAGTGATTCAATTAAAACCATTACCATGATGTTGCAAGATCACACTTGTATCGACCATCTGTGATACTTCCCTCCTGATATTAAGTTCCATTGAGGTCATTTAGACAACGCTAATAGGTAGATTCAGCATCCCACGAGGGAGTCCAGGCTCTGTTTGGCAGTCATTGGAGCTCTCACCAAAACTGCCATGTTTAGTTCCACCACACTCTCCAGTGCTGACTGCAGTGTGCTGATTCCAAGTGAAAAGACACTGCAGAGGGTGGAAGGAGATTCTTCCACAGTTTCTACAATAAGCCTAAAGCATTGAGATGGACCATCTAATACTTTGTGCATGCAGGGTGGTTTTCCATTTTACAGGTGGCTATGGAGTATTTATACCTATTCTGCTTGGCAGAGTTGGAATGCCACCATTAGATACATCTTCCCTCCACAGCTTACTGGTTCACTATTTGACCTCCACCACCATCAGCTACTCTTCCCATAACACTTTCCCTTGCAACCGCAGGAGATGCAACACCTACCCTTTATCTCTTCCCTTCTCATCATCCAGGGATACAAACACTGCTTCCAGGTGAAACAGTGATTCACTTGTACTCTTCCAATCAACTGTACTGCACTTGGTGCTCACAGTTTGGTCTCTTCTACACTACAGAAACCAAATGCCGATTGGGTGATGGCTTTGCAGAACACTTCCACTCAGCTTGCAAGAGTGACCTTGAATTTCCAGTTTCCGGTCACTTGAATTCTGCACTGCACTCCCACACTGACCTCTTCTTATTTGGCCTCTTGCACTGTTCCAACAAAGCCCATCTTAAGCTCAAGGAATAGCATTTCAGCTTCTGTCGCACCCTCTCAAAGCTAAACAGTCAATTCCACAATTTCAGTTAACCAGACTTTCCAGTTTATATCAGAACTGACCATTTCTGATGGAAGGTCATTACTCTGTAAGGTTAACTCTGTTTCTCTCTCTCTCTACAAATACTGCCTCACTTGCTGTGTATTTCCAGCATTCTATTTCTACTTAGTGCAACTGCTGTGCTTTGCAGCTGACTTCAACACAGTTAGCATCATTCAGTCTCTCTCATCCTATTACATGCACTTTCTTTGTTATTTTCACTTCTCCCCATCACTGCATCTTAAAACATTTTTGATTTCCAACTTCTCCTGGCTCTTATGATAGGTAATCGACCTGAAACATTAACTGTTTCTCTCTTCACAGATGCTGCCTGGCCTGCTGAGTATCTCCAGTACTATCCTTTTCACTTCAGCGTTGGGACAGGACTCTGTGTCCTTCAGGCCACTCTATGACATGGCTATCTACGTGGGGTAGGGACGGGGTGGGGAGGAGGAAGACAAAGGTTCTATTCAAAAAATACCCCATGGAGATGGTAAAAAACTATGCCCCTCTGAATCCTAGCCCCTGCCTAATTCTTAACTCCTTGGTTGCTCTTCCAAGAACTTTCTTCTAAAACATTTATATGGACCAGGTCTGGGTAAATCTCCCTTCCTTTCCTTAATACCCACCTATCTAAATCCACAATAAATAAAGTCTTTGGTTTGTAATAAAAACAAATTGTACTTGCACAGAGTTAAAGACTAATCTGATTAAAGCATACGAGCCAAATGTGTAGAGGAAAAACACAAACAACTCAAAAATGGCTTATCAGGGAATTTAGAGCTTAACTTGTTAGGTTTCAATTCTACTAACTGTCAGAATTTGGAAATATTTACCAACATTTGGAAATATGTTAGTGGGAAATAGGTTACTGTCACTGAGCACTTGAACCTTTTCAAAACTCAGTCTTGTACAGTATTCTGCAATTAACCACTTATTGCAAAGTGCACCTGCTCTATAGAAGCACACTGATGGAACATTTGGTAAACAGGTTAGAAAAGGATTATCAGCAAAGCAAACAAACAAGTGAAATGGGACAAACATTGCCCTTGTAGTGCTAATCTGGACTGGGCCGATTAAGATTGCTTTGGAGGAATGAGAATTTGGCCCTAATATGCCTCTAAATCAGACTGTAGCTCTTAGCATTTGGAGAGACTAATTTCTGTTGGCGAGCTGTCGAATTAATATCATAGGCTGGTTTCATTAACAAGAGGGAAGTAAAGCAAAAGGTTGGCCATTGACTCACCTGTCTTATCAACCTCAGGCTTTTGAATAAGGTTTAGTTATCTTTACTTCCTTACATACATCTGAACAACCAGTTAAAGGTAAGGCAAAAATACTTTTTATGAAGCAGCAAATATACACACTATACTTGCCGTACACAGAGATTCTTACTTTGCCCGTCCCCCAACTGATTCAAAGATGTTTTCTTGAACTGTGCTTTTGTTTCAAGGTGCATCTGATATAAAATCTCAATGATTATTAATTTTGTGATCTGTAAGGACTCTTGAGTTCATGACATCAGGCTCAAGGAATAACCAAATAATTTCTGATGGCACATTGCAGTAAAATCCGTTTCATATCAACAGGCAGGCCACTGTTATTGATTAAGAATTACTCTAATAGGCAGTGGCAAGCATGGAACCCACTGCAATTTTACAATATTATTTATCAACAGTTGGAAATGTATTTCCATTAAAGAAGAGGAAACTGGAAGCCAACTTAATGTACAAAACAACAAATACTCACAAACACTTTAATTTCCAGACATATTGAATAATACACCTGCATTTTTATATCATCTTGGGAATTTCTCAAAGTGGTTCAGAATCAAGAGTGCAGCAACCAATTTTGTGTACCAGCAAAGAGTAAATAACATGGTATCTGAATAACAGATTGGTCCCTATGTAAATATGGTGCATTGGTGCAGCTAGTCCAGCTGCTGCCTCACAGCTCCAGCAACCCCGTTTCAATCCTGATCTCCAGTGCCGTCTGTGTGGAGTTTGCACTTTCTCCCTGGGACTGTGTGGGGTTTCTCTGGTTGTGCTAGTTGGTAGGGTAATTGGCACAAGTATGGGTGGTAAGAGAATTGGGGTGAAATTGATGGGCATATGAGGAAAAGTAGGTTTCGGGGAATTAGGTGGGGGAATTGGATTGCTCTGAAAACTGGCATAGACTTGATGGAAAAATAAAAATTTGCAAATATTTATGGGTTACTAAAACATCCAAGAAAACAGTGGTGTAAAAGTTCTGGCTGGGCAGAAGTAGCATCAACTTTGGAACTCAGTACCTTTCATTTGTATTGGTGTTCTACAAAGTACATGGTTGCAGACCAAGAGCTGGTATACTGGAGTACACCGAATAACTTTTTTGGCCAATGTGTACACAATGAAACAAACAGCCTAGTTTATGCCATAAATTTCTATGATTCTTTCACCTTCCCTCTCATTCCTAAAGTTCCTTCTGACAGTAATGCAACTGCAGTATCAATGTCGCCTAAATACTGTCATCACCAGTAGCTTCACCAGAAGGACAACAATGGTTCAAGAAGGCAGTTTACCACCACTTTCTCAAGTGCAGTTAGTGTTGGGCAATGAATGCTGGTGTTGCCAGTGCCAGCCAGACCCCATAAGATAAATAAATGAAATAAAAAGCACTACCTAAAAATTCATTGAGACATATCTGTCATCCTCCATGTCGGGTTATCCAAGGTCAAATGGAGCCTGTGAGGTCCACAGTCTACCCTGATTCTGGCACCAGTTCTTCAAACTTCCTACGGTTGGAAAAGTCAACCTCATGACTGATGGATCATCCGGGAGCAAACTTTACACAAATCAGAAAGGCCCAGACATATTGACAGGCTTAAATTTCCCAGTTTTAAATAAATGTTCATGGACAGGGTTTTTTGGATTTTTCTTGTAGAGAAGGGCATGCATATTTCCATTATTAAATATGCTGAAGTGAGTGGTTTTGATAGATGTACTCCAATTCTAGCTCAAAACTTCAAAGGTATTCTGCTCTATAATATGTCTACTATGTATTCTGTGTTATTCTGTAAGTAACTGTGGATCCAAGATGCAGCTACCCTTTAATTCAGGGCAGTACTTAAAAAATATTCTTTGACAATGGGGTTCAATTACCTAGTAGTTGTATTGTACTTGAACTTTTTGTGAACATTTATTCTATCTTGCTTCATAGTACTGATTTAACAGAACACTTACAGAAATCTGACTTTACACAAATTCTCCCATACGTTTTTAAAGCATTTTCAAGCCAGAAATAATAATCATCGTAATAATAATAATGTTTCATGGCATTCATTAATGACTGGATGCAGTATATATTCCATTAGTTTAATTACGGGTGGTATTAGGGTGATTACTCAGTGAAATGAAAGAATTATAGCAAGCATATGTAGAACAATACAATATGGGTTACAATACAAAACATGTTTCTGACTTATGTAGAAATTGGCTTACAGACAGTTCTCAGGAACAGAACCTTGACGTATCACAAGAACTAGAGCGAGAGCAAGAGCGAGAATGAGAGCGGGAAGCAGTTTGAAAAGGTAGGCCCATTGTTGTTGTTCTTGTTGCTGTAGTGAGTTGATAGGCCTTTTGATTGGCTAATTAGCCAATAAAAAGAAGTTAGGGTCAAGCAGAGTGGTCATTTTGGAGTGGTCATTGTTGGAGTGGACAGTGTTAGAGTGGGGAGCTGAGGCTTTAGCTAAAGAGGCTTTGGCGTGAAGAGGCGGAGTAGGTGAGCAAAGGCTTCTGGTAGGTTCTTTTTCTTTCACCGTTATTTGTAATTTTCTTTGTATAGAACAGTGGTAATGGCAGTCAGGGCAGAAGTATGCTCCTCCTGTAGGATTTGGGAAATCAGGGAGACCTCCAGTGTCCCTGATGGCTTCACCTGCAGGAAGTGCGTCCAGCTGCAGCTCCTTACAGACTGCGTTAGGGAGCTGGAGCTACAGCTGGATGAACTCCGGATCATTCGAGAAGCTAAGGAGATAGGAGTTACCAGGAGGCAGTTACATCTAGGGTCTGGGAGGTAGGTAGCTGGGTAACCGTTAGGGGAGGGAAAGGGAACAGGCAGTCAGTACAGGATACCTCAGTGACTGTTTCCCTTGAAAACAAGTATATCATTTTGGATGCTGTTGGGGGGGGGGGGGGGCGGAATGAGTCACCAGTAGAGAGCCACAGCAGCCGGATCTCTGGTGTGGAGTCTGGCTCTGTGGCTCAGAAGGGATGGGGGTGGGGAAGAGGAGTGTGATAGTGATAGGGGATTTGTTTGTTAGGGGGACAGACAGGAGACTCTGTGGACAAGAACGGGATTCTCGGATGGTACGTTGACTCCAAGGTGCCAGGGTCAGGATGTCTCAGATCGAGCGCACAGCGTTCTTACGGGGGACAGCAAGGAGCCATTGGCACCAATGACATAGGTAAGATAAGGGTTGAGGTCCTGAAGAGTGAGTATTGGGAGTTAGGAAGGAAGCTACAAAGCAGGGCCTCAAGGGTAGTAATCTCTGGATTGCTGCCTGTGCCATGCACCAGGGAGGGAAAGAATAGGAAGATACGGCAGACTCATGAGTGGCTGAAGAGTTGGTGCAGGGGCAGGGGTTCAGATTTATGGATCATTGGGATCTCTTCTGGGATAGGTATGACCTGTACAAATGGGAACCGGAGTGTCAGATTAGAGGATGAATCAGTTGGTGTAGAAGTAGATGCAATGTATACAGAGAAGGTGAGGAAAGAGAGGCAGGGGACAGGGCATAAATGTAATCAGTTAGATGGGTTGAAATGTGTTTACCTTAATGCAAGAAGTGTTAAGAATAAGGGTGATGAACTTAGAGCATAGATCAGTACATGGAATTACAATGTTGTGGCCATTACAGAGACTTGCTGTCGCATGGGCAGGAGTGGCTGCTTGAAGTTCTGGAGTTTAGATGTTTCAAAAGGGGATAGGAAAGGGGATAGAAGGGTTGGGGGCTGGCATTGCTAATCGGGGATAATATCACAGCTGTAGGAACAGAGGACATCATAGAAGGATCGTCTATTGAGTAGTGTGGGTGGAAGTCAGAAACAGGAAGGGAGTGATCACTCTACTGGGAGTATTCTATCAGCTCCCAAATAGCCATTGGGACACTGAGGAGCAGATAAGAAGGCAGATTTTGGAAAGGTGCAAAATTAACAGGGTTGTTATGGGAGACTTCAATTTCCCTAATATTGATTGGCACCTCCTTAGTGCAAAAGGTTTAAATGGGACAGAATTTGTTCAGTGTGTACAGGAAGGATTCCTGACACAGTATGTAGACAGGCCGACTAGAGAGGCCATGCTGGATCTGGTATTAGGCAATGTACCTGGTAAGGCGAAAGACTTCTTGATGGGCAAGCATTTCGGGGATAGTGGACTACAAATCCCTGAACCTTTAGCATAGCCATGGACATTGAGAAGAGCAGATATTATGGGAAAGTATTTAATTGGGGGAGGGCAAATTACGATGGTATTAGGCAAGAACTTGGTTGCGTACACTGGGAACAGACATTCTCTGGTAAATGGACCGCAGAAATGTGGAGGTTGTTTAGGCACCACATACATGGGGGTCTAGTTAGGTTTGTCCCGCTGAGACAAGGAAAGGATGGTAGGGTGAAAGAACCATAGTTATAAGGTAGCCAGGAAGGAGCTTAAGAAGGGACTTAGGAGAGCTAGAAGGGGACATGAGAAGGCCTTGGCAGGTAGGGTTAAGGAAAACCCTAAGGTGTTCTACACATATGTGAGGGACAAGAGGATGACTAGGGTGAGGGTAGGACCACTCAGGGATAAGGGGGGGGGGGGGGATAAATGTCTCTGGAGGCGGAGGAGGTAGGGGAGGTCCAAAATGAATACTTTGCTTCAATGTTCACCAATGAGAGGGGCTGAGATGAATATGAGGTTAGCGTAGAACAGGCAAATATGTTGGAGCATGTCGAGGTTAAGAAAGAAGCAGTGTTGGAGCTACTAAAAAGCATTAGGATAGATAAGTCCCCGGGGTCAGACAGGATATACCCCAGGTTACTATGGGAAGCAAGGGAAGAGATTGCTGGAGCAGTAACGATGATCTTTGAATCCTCCCCGGCCACAGAAGTGGTACTAGAGGATTGGAAGATGGCAAGCGTTGTTGTATTGTCCAAGAAAGGTATAAGGTCTAATCCTGGGAATTATAGACCAGTGAGTCTTACATCAGTGGTGGGCAAACTATTGGAGAGGATTCTTAGGGACAGGATTTATGAGCATTTGGAGAAGCATAGTCTTATAAGGGATAGTCAACATGGCTTTGTGAAGGGCAGGTCATGCCTCATGAGCTTAATAGAGTTTGTTTGAGGAAGTGATAAGACAAATTGATGAAGGTAGGGAGGTGGATGCGGTATATATGGATTTCAGCAAGGGGTCTGACAAGGTTCCCCATTCATTCAGAAAGTCATGAAGTATGGAATCCATGGTAAATTGGCTGCGTGGAATTGAAATTGATTTGCCACAGAAGGCAGAAGGTGGTTGTAGAAGGGGAGTATTAGACCTGGAGGTCAGTGACAAGTGGTGTTCCACAGGGATCTGTTCTGGGAACCCTGCTCTTTGTGATTTTTATAAATGATTTGGATGAGGAAGTGGAAGGATGGGTTGGTAAGTTTGCAGATGACACAAAGGTTGGTGGTGTAGTAGACAGTGAAGAAGGTTGTTGTGGGTTGCAACAGGATTTAGATAGGATGCAGAGCTGGGCAGAGAAAGTGGCAGACGGGAGTTCAATCCGGAGAAGTGGTGAAGTGATACACTTTGGAAGAACGAACTTGAAGGCAGAGTACCTGGTTAATGGTAGGATTCTTAGCAGTGTAGAGGAAACAGAGAGATCTTGGGGTCCAAGTACACAGATCCCTCAAAGTTGCCTCACAAGTGGATAGGGAAGTTAAGAGGGTGTATGGTGTGCTGACCTTCATAAACCAGGGATTGAGTTCAAGAGCCAAGAGGTAATGTTGCAGCTCTGTAAGACTCTGGTTAGACCACACTTGGAATATCGTGTTCAGTTCTGTTAACTACATTATAGGGAGGACGTGGAAGCTTTGGAGAGAGTGCAGAGAAGATTTGCAAGGATGTTGCCTGGGATGGAAAGTATGTCTTATGAAGAGAGCTTGAGCGAGTTGGGGCTTTTCTCTTTGGAGCGACAGAGGATGAGAGGAGACTTTTCATAGAGGTACTGTATATAAGATTATGAGAGGCATAGACAGAGTGGACAGCCAGCATGTTTTCCCCAGGGTGGTAATGGCCAATACTAGAGGTCACCCATTTAAGGTGTGTGGAGGGAAGTTCAGGGGAGATGTCAGAGGTAGTTTTTTTACATAGATAGTGATGGGTGCCTGGAGTGCACTGCCAGGGATGGTGGTAGGGGCCAATATGATAGGGTAATTTAAGAGACTATTAGATAGGCATATGGACAAAAGAAAAATAGAGGGTTATGGGAGGTAAAGTAGAGAGGGGGATAGATTGAATGTGGATAAGGTTTATATAGGTTGGCACAACATCGTGGACCAAAGGGCCCATACTGTACTATACTGTTCTATGTTCTATGTAACCCAGGGACTGCCTGTATAAGATTCCAAGTGGAACTGACTGGGTGGATGCTGAAAGGATATTTCCATTCATGTTGTTATCTAGAATTTTAGGGCATAGTTTCACAATGAACAATTATCTATTTAAGACAGATGAGTAGAAATCTCTTCTCCCAAAGGGTTGTGAAATTTGGAATTCTCAACTCCTGAGAGCTGTGGAGACATATTCATTGAATATATTCTAGGTGGAGATATTTGAACTACAATGGGGTCAAGAGGGATGGAGAAAGAATGGGAAAATGGTGTTGCCATGATCATACTGAGGTGGAGCAGCTTCAGCTTCAGTTGGTTTACTCTTGCTCCTATTTCTTATCCATGTGCACCAAAAGGCTCTTCATTTAGTATGTTATAGCAGTTACACCTCAAAAGTATTTCAGTGCTGTTAAGCTGTACGGGATGCCTTGAAAGGTATCTGAAAGGCATTCAGTACAATACAGTGGAATATCTTCAATCTGAACTTCTTTGGACCGTGCTGTACGAGAACTATGGATAAATTTGTATAATGCATAACAATTTTGTTAATGTTAACAGTCATGTTTTTGTGTACCTATTGAATCATAAACTGTCATTTGCATCTTACACAATCTTTTACAGGCAAATAAATAGTAAGAACTACATAAAACATATTTATTTATTAAATTCATTAACATTTGTAAATATTTTTGAAAAGTCACTGCTTCATAAAGTACGAATTTCAGGTTTCTTCAAACTATGGACATTTTGATGAAAATCTACAATAAATGATTTTTTTTTCCACAAATGACCTATTGACCTCTGACAGCTAAATATTTTGCAGAATAGTGCATTATTAGCAGATTTCTTCATTTTTTTTTACACTTTGCGCTCATGAGAACAGAAGGTTCCAAATGACCAGCACATGGGTGGTGAAGTCTTTCTTGTAACACAATACTGAGACTGGTGCAGAGCTGGTGTTTTATTATTCAATCATTAGCAGTATCATCTAACATGAAAAGGAAGATTTAATCACACTTGGTTATTTCTTTTGGCAGCTTGTAACCCATTCTACAATGAAGTTACTGTCTTAATAATTACACTGAATGCTGTGATAATATTATACGGTATTGATTCTTGTAATTCACTCTACTACTTCTTGTTTTCTTTACAGAAGAGTTTTTGTCTGCATGTTAAAATGGGAAATAAAACAGAATTTTAACTGCACCCTTGTACCTCCATATCTTGGAGATGTCCAGGATGTTTAGCACAAGACACCATCCTTTTATGGGGGTTGAAGTTCTCACCAGGAACAATCACCCAGCATACTTCCACTGACATTGTTTCCATCAAGGAGGCTGCATGACTGTTTGGTGTCCAGACCTTGGACTAATTCCTTCTCCGAACATCAATCTACTCATTAGAGGATTCTGAGTGCTACTTAAAGGTATCACTAGTCATTACCTGCGAGAAGCTTGAAGACAACTTTTGACTTTATGGTACATTTGCTAAGACCACTGTTCCAACACTGACCCAGGAAATTAAGACATAACTTCAATACATCTTTCAGGAGCTGTAACCTTTCAGGCTCTTTGGAGAAGGGATGAATTTTAGTAAGGTCTGTAACGATCATATCAACATCATTTCTGAACAACTAGTTACAATTCTGCTCTGTTGTGACAGCTTATGCGTAATATTTAAAGGCAGAGTATCATGTAGCCATTTTCACAGAGTTCTGACCTAATTCTCCTTGTGGGAACTTTTGACCCTTGGGGTCACATTTCCATGCACGGTCAAATTTTTCCACTTCCTGCTATTACTTTCATGTCAAACTCAAAAAACTAGTACTGCTTCAGGAGAAATAAATTCCCCATTCTGATCTATTACACTAGTAAGGGGCTAGCAATACAATACCAACTCTTAAGAGGTGAGGAGGGCTACAGGTTTGAAAATGAATCCAGAAGTGTATAGGGGAGGTGCAGCAAAGGAAGGCTCAGCCAAAACATACACAAACTGCTTGGAAGCCTAGAGACACATGTTTAGTCAGTAGTTAAATGTTATTTTTGTGCATCATAATGTTTAAATATTTTTCAAATTTAATTCAAATAAATTATTTATTTTGGCTACTAATTAATATTCACTAGAATGACTTCAACAAGCAAACAGAACTTTGATATTAAGTCTCATTGGAACTGTAATTCAATATAAGCAAATGAAAGATATAAAACATTACAGGGTTCATAAACTAATCCCCTACTCCTAGCAGGGCTTTGCACGCAAAGGCAACATGAGCTGGAGAATTTGTGCAGCAGTACCAATCTTAACTTATGGTCACTTCAAGTGCATCTCCATTAATGCCAAGAATATGCCACTGTGTATGTAGAAAGAAACCTAAATCAACCTCTTCACCCGGAAATGTGTTTAGTTGCTTTTCAATTATAATCATAATCTTACAAATTTAATCTGGCAAGTGGAATTAATTTATTTCTAAGGGGATAAAAGTAGCTTTGCTCCTTAATTTATTGGCAGTTATTAATTAAATACAAAAATAGTCATTCTCACACGTTTAGAAACATTTTTATTTCAAGACAGCATCCACCTCAATTTTGCCATAGTTTCCCCGATAGTCAGCTAATCCACATAGCTCTCTAACAGGAGAAAATTGATTAACATCATGCACATGCATTCAAATAACAAGGAATTTGAGATAAAAGGCTTACTCTTTACCAAACATTGTTGAGTCACTGTGATTGAAAAGTCCCCGCAATCTAGGTATAGCCCACCAACCCCAGTAGGAAGCTGGTCCAGATTTGGCAGCGTCAACTTGATAAAACTCATGGAAAATGTGTAGAGAATACAAACGTTGCTCCTGCATTGCCAAGATTTGAACAACATTCAGATTAGCCAGCATTACTTTTAATCCGCAGAACCATAAATCCAACTGAGTTTGCCCCAGCCTGTTTATGTTATTCTTTGTTTGAGGTCATTCCACTTTCCAATCGTTCCTTGAGTCTTGTCTTTAAATATTCATTACACCAATATTGACAAGAAGCAGAAGCAGGAAGGGGCAATGTGGTCCCTTCTGTTCAATAAGATCACAGTTGATTCCATCCTCCGGGTCCACTTTCCCTTCCTCTGCATCCACAAACACCTATCGATCTCAGTAAGATAATCATTGATTAAGCATCCCCAATCCCCTGGGATACAACAGTTATGAAAATTTATGACCTTCTGACTACAGAAATCGCTCATCATCACGGTTCTAAATGGCTGAGGCATGTTACAATACTATGACTACAATTCAAAATTGTGAATTCCACTGGACTGCCCTCCTAGCGCTGAAAAAAAGTGGTACCATGTGATCCAATTCCTGAGCCACAAATTTTTAATGTCTATTTCTCAGTATGTACGCTCCCATTCTTTCCAAAATATTCTACAGGCCCAGTAATTAAATACCTGGTCCATGTCTCCTACAAATAAAAGACAGACCCCCGATGTTGATGGAGGTAGATTGGGCAAGTAGTGTTCTATTCCTTGGCAGTTCAAGTCCTCGTCTAGATACTTCCTAAACATTGTACAAGTACCTGACTCCATCCCCCACTCCTGAAGTAAGTTCCAGATTCCAATCAACCTCTGGGTGAAGAAGTTCTTCCTCAGATCTCTTCTAAACCCCTTACTCCTTATCCTAAACCTATTCTTCTAGCTTTAACACTTCTATCCACACTCCTCATAATTTTGTATATATCTATCCCCCCTCAGCCTCCTCCACCTCAAGGAAAAAACACAGCCTCTTCATGGTTGCTCATAACTGAGGTGCTCCAATCCAGTCAACATGCTGGTAAATCTGCTCTGTGCCTTCTCCAATCCTTCCTATAATGTGGTCTAATCAATGGTATATAAAGGTGCACCATAACCTCCCTGCTCCTATATTCCATGCCCTGGCTAATAAAAGTCAAATATCTCACATGCCTTCTTCATAACCTTATCTACCTGTGCTGCCACCTTCATGGATCCTTGGACTTGCACACTGAGGTCCCTCTGTTTGTTAATATTCCCCAAGGCCCTAGCATTCATTATGTATGACTCACCCTTATTAGTCTTCCAAAAGTGCATCATCTCGCACTTCTGCCATTTCTCTGCCAATATCAGCCCATTTCTAACTACCAAAAAAAATTGTATCCCATTGGATGAAGCAAGTAATTTGCAATAAGAATAGAAAATGTGGAAAATGCTTAGCAGGTTGGGCAGCACTGGTAGAAAGAGAGGCAGATCTGATAAAAGGCCTTTCACCTGAAATGTCAATGCTGTTTCTCTTTCCACAGATGCTGCCTGACCTGCATTTTCTGTTTTTATTTCCTATTTCCAGTGTCTGCTATTTTATGATTTTCAAATAAACTGCAATTTGATCTAAAGACTGGACTGAAACCAAGCTACTCAAGGATAGGGTTGCTTATTTCAGAAATGAAAAGTGTTGAAAGCTGTGAGACAATAGGGTAAATTTTCTCCTGTACATAAAGCTACATAAACAAATAAAATGTCACTGGTTTCAGCTGAGGGTTTTGTAAAGTAATTTTTCTTCACTCTTGCACACAGAGGGACGTGCATTCTAAAACTTGTTTTACATTCCAGACCCTGCCCCCCCCCCCCCCCCCCCCCCCCCACCCCATCACAATAGAACAAAATACTGGTAAATCCTGCTGGAAGCTAAAGCTCAGTGAGGCATCTAAGCTGCCGTGTGCTAAATCCTTCCATAATGTTGAAAGTACACAGAGTGTCCTTAATCTGATATTGATTAAAACCCCGGCATGTATTCAAGTAATCAGAACTTTTGTTCTTCAAGCATCAGCCAAAATATACATAAAATATTCTTCTATATGGTATATCAAGGGAATTACAACATTATGTGCAACAGATTGGATATCTGAAACTGCAGGCAATTGCGCAAAATGCTGGAAAAACAAAAATTGCTGAAAACATACTCAGTCTGCCTGCTTAATATAAATACAAATATTTATTACATTGCTATTTGCAAATTAATGTTTATGTTTACCATCCATATTGCCATGTAATCCCACTTTTCAGAAAGGAGGAGAGAGAAAAGGGAGAATTACAGGCCGCGCTTGGAGTATTGTGTACAGTTTTGGTCACCCTGTTATAGGAAAGATGTTATTAAACCAGAAGGAATACAGAAAAGATTTAGCAGGATGTTGCCTGGACCTGGGAACCTGAGTTACAAGAAGAGGTTGCGTAGACTAGGACTTCATACCCTGGAACATAGGAGATTGAGGGGTGACATGATAGAGGTATATAAGATCATGAGGGGCATAGACAGGGTGAAAGCACATAGTCTTTTTCCCAGAGAGGGGGTGCTAAAAACAAGAGGGCATAGGTTTAAGATCAGAGGCAAGAGATTTAAAAAGGGACATCAGGGGCAGCTTCCTCACACAAAGGCTGGTGCATATTTGGAATGAGCTGCCAGAAATAGTGGTTGAGGCGGGCATATTAGCAACATTTAAAAGCCATCTACATGGATAGGAGAGGTTTAGATGGCTATGGGCCAAAGGCGGGCAGATGGGACTACCTCGCTGGGCAACATAGTCAGCATGGACAAGTTGGGCCAAAGGGCCTGCCTCCATGCTCTATGACTCTGTGACCATGCTGTATAGCCTGACGGTATAAGGAGAAATGGTAGAATTTGTTATTAAGTAACAGGTAACAGGGCAGTCAGAAAGTAATGATTAGATTGGGAAGAGTCATCATAAAGAAGGGAAATCATGTTTGCCAAATTTGTGAACAATTTTTAAGCTGTAACTGGTAAAATTAGTTAGGGGTGCCAGTGGATGTGGTGTATTTGGACTTTCAGAAGGTCTTCCATAACCAAGATTAGTTAGTTAGTTTAGTTTATTGTCATATACACCAGGGTGCAATGAAATTCCTTGCTTGCATGAAGCTCACAGAGTAAACAGTATGCATGATAATAATAAATACATCAATAGATAAACAAAATTAGAGCACATGGGATTGGGGATAATGTACTGGCAAGGACTGAAACAGAAAATAGAACACTAGACAGACTCAGCGGGTCAAACAGCATCTGTGGAGGCAAAAGGTGTAAGTCGACATTTTGGGTCAAGACCCTGCAGCAATACTGAAAGGGAAGAGGAAAGAATGCCAGTGTCTTACAGTATGAGGGAGGGTTGGGACAGAGGCTGGCAGGTGATAGATGGAATTAGATGGGGAGGGGATGATGGGCAGATGGAGCCAGATGGATGGAGGGGAATCAGAGAGTTGAACAAAGGGAGAAGAAAACTAGGTGGACAGGTGAATGTGTGTGGGAGGAGAACTCAGGGGGTGTGAATTATCTTGAAATTGTAAAAGTCA
The DNA here is from genome assembly GCF_009764475.1 of Pristis pectinata. NCBI lineage: Eukaryota > Metazoa > Chordata > Chondrichthyes > Rhinopristiformes > Pristidae > Pristis > Pristis pectinata. The sequence goes on along the minus strand of NC_067411.1, from coordinate 19,077,948 downwards.
ATGTTCATACCATTGGATTGTAAGCTAGCCAAGCAGAATACGAGATGTTGTTTTTCCAATTTGTGTTCGGTCTCTCTGTACTATGGAGAAGGCCAAGGGCAGACAGGTTGGTGTGGGAGTGGGAAAGAGAGTTAAATTGACATGTAACCAGATGTCGAGATGGCCATTGCAGAAAGAGCACAAGTGCTCCGCTAAACAGTCACCTAGTCTAATTCAGAGGAGGTCACTTTGTGAGCACCAAATGCAGTTGACTGATATTGACTGAGAACTGGTTAATGACAGAAAAGAAAGAGTGGGCATAAACGGTACATTTTTGATTGGCTGTGGGGCCTCAGCTGTCATAATCAATATAAATGGCATGAATGAAAGGATCAAGTGTAATATATCCAAGTTTGCTGATGATACAAAGCTGGGTGGCATTGTGGGTTGTGAAGAGAATGCAAAGGGACTTCAGGGGATATAAAGAAGCCAGGTAACAGTACAAGAACATGGCAGATGAAATATAACATTGAAAAATGTGAGGTCATCCACTCTATTACAGAAAATAGGAGTATGGTGTATTTTTTAAATGCAGACAGATTGAAAGGTATTGGTGCTTGAAGGGCCCTGGCTGTTCTTATATACAAATTCCTGAAAGGTAACATGCAAGTACAGCAAGCAATCAGAAAGGCAAACGGTATGCTGTCTTTTTTTGCAAGAGGATTAGAGTGCAAGCATGGAGACATCTTGCTCCAATTATATAGGGCCCTGGTGAGACTGCACCTGGAAATATTGTGAATAGGCCCAGTCTCTCTACCTAATGAGGTTTACCAGGTTGATTCCTGGGATGGGGTTTTGTCCTATTAGGAAAGATCAAGCAGACTGGTCATATTCTCTTTAGATTTTTGGAAGAATGAGAGGAGATCTTATTGAATCATACAAATTTTTGACAGGATATAAAAGAGTAATTGCAGGAATAATGTTTCCCCAGGATGGGATGCATAAAACCAGCGGTCACAGTCTAGAAAATAAAGGGTTTGCCACTCAGGAATTGAGATGAGAAGAAATTTCTTCAACAGAGGGTGTTGGAATTCTCTACCTAGGCGGGTTGTGGAGGTTCAGTCACTGAGTTTATTTAAAGGAAACATTGATGGATATTTGGACATTAAGGGACTCTGAGGAAGTGGAATCAATGCAGTATAGAACATGAGGTTAAAAAAATGCAGCCATTGTCTTACTGATAGTGAAGCAGGTATGAGGAGTTAAATGGCTTACTCCTGCTTCTATTTCTTACGTTCTTATGTTATTACCAGTCCTCCGCAGTTTACGACAGGGTTCCGTTCCTGTGAACTGGTTGTAACCCGGTCAGTTCATAAGTCGGAAATACATCCGCGAACTGAGTTCTCAGGAGGCAGAAGATGCCAGCAGCCCCGCAGCAGCTGGCAAACCCATCCCACCGGTCTCCCAAACGCTCGTTGGTATGTACGGGCTGTACATAAGTCAAGCATTCGTAACCTGGGGGGTAACCTGTAATTACAATTGGAAAGGCTCATAGTTTGATAATTCCTTCAGCTACGAAATTCAGTGATTGTCTTAAGAAATGACAAACAACAGGTCACACCAGGTTAACATTTCAGGTGAATGACCCACTTCACCCTCCTGACGAAGGGTCTTTGACTCTGTTTTTCCTTCCAAAGATGTTGCCTGACCAGTTGACTATTTCTAGCATTTTCTGTTTTTATTTCCTATTTCTAGCATTAGCAGTTTTTTGATTTTCACATCAGACTTATGAAGGGAGACGTATGCAGCCTTTGTGGAATTTACATTTAATTTATTTATGTATTTTGATATAGTAAGATAACTTGATACTAAGATTTACATTATACATGTACTTATACAGTATAGTTATACTTTGTCTAATTTTTATATATTATACAATTGCATGCTATTTCTAAGTAATGTTACAGACAATATATCTGGTACATTTCTCTTGCTTATGTATTCCAGCTCTAATTATTGTGAAATCATTTTGGATAGTGCATTCCATGTGTAAAACACTATCTATCAAGTAACTGACTTGGGGTTGCAGGTATGCTTTGTTGGTGCGTTAGCTTTGTATTGGAAGACTAATTTGCTCACCTAATTGCACATTTCACCAAAGCAGATTTATTTACTTAACTGAAAGATCTGCAAGCTTGGATTTATTTTTTTTAAGTGCCACAGTTGCACTTGAGAAGTACAAATTCACACTACTATATAACTCCACAGGAATCCTCCAGTCAGTTTCAAAAATAAACACAGAACTATTTGTTTAAGGGGGCTGATGGTCTGGTTCAGTGACTATGATCATAAATCTCAGCTGTAATATTTCCACCATGCTGGCAGAGGTCTTTGGAAATGCATTATCTGTTTAAAAAAATGAGCAGCTAGGAAAAGTTATTGGAAAGAAGTTATGCACTTAGCAAATGATTACTGAGGATTTTGGTACAGATCTCTGTTACCATCTCTGGATCTGCGTACAAAGATTATCTGTCACATTAATTTATCATTAGGAAAACGACTGTTCACTTCCTGAGAAAACTGTATATCCAGATCTATCAGACTGTCTTTTTGTTTAGTGCTTTACAAGCTGATGACACTGGGCCCCATTGGCAGCCTCAGCTGCACTGGAACAACCATTCCACATAAAAGTTGCATCAATGTCAGGGATCCAGGGTAGTGTGGTAGTTCATGCTGCTGCCTCGCAGCTCAAGGGGCTCACCCTGACCTTGGGTGTTCTTTCTGTGACTATATAGATTTCCATTGGGTGCTCTGGTTTCTTTGCATGTCCCAAAGATGTTATGGTAGATTAAATGGCTGATTGAAATTACTCTTTGGTGTAGTTAAGTGGTAAAATAATCAAAAGGGGAGGTACCAGGCATGTAAGAGAGAATAAGTCACAGGGACATAAGGAGAAGGGAATGGGATTGATTGAATGATTTGATGGGAGCTGCTATGGTCCCAATGGGTTGAATGACCTCATTCAGTGTCATATTAAGTAAGATTGGTGTTGCCAAGGAAACAATTCTCTTTCTTTCACTTTAGCTATTGTCAGGTCCCTCCATTAATGCTAAAACTATAAATCAAAACCATGACCTGCGATCTGCCAGTGAAATGCTCCTTAAAATTGAGGTTTGGCTCCTCCAAAGGCACAGAGCTGTACAGGACAGAAACAAAATCAATCTCTTTTGGCTGGTATCAATAGGGTGATAGTAGGAAGGCTACAATTAGCCTCAGGTTCCGTGGACAAGCATAGAGAAATCAACCAGGTTATCCGCTGTGGGGAACAATTTATGATTCCTGTTGAAACTGGGTCTTGGAAGGTCAAATGAGGAAAGGATCAGATTCAACTGCAATGCCTCTTTCTGACTGAATAGACTGCTGATGCTCACTCACATGAATAATGGGCATTTGGGCAATGTGCCAGAGTGTAATCAGCATCCATGTGATTGTACTCCAATGGAGAATCACCCATATCAGGAAAGTGCAGGAGGAGAGAAAACTGGAACAGCAAATTTGGAAAAGGTTTGGGAGAAGGGTTCAGGTTTATTTTTGTTTATATAGGAATTCAACTTAAAAATAAATTAAAATCAGTAATCAGCCAGAAATATTTCTGGGCTAGAAAAGCTTCAGAAAACCTAAATAATCTTGAGTGAACCAGCATCACAAAGGATTTAAAGAATATTACTGCTCATGAAGCATTCACCACATGTCTAGTTAATAGTAGGCTTCTCTCATTCTTCCTTAATGCCAGTTTCAGTCAATATAATTTAATTTTTCTCAGCCCCGCACAACATATTATGAATATGATTATTATTTTTATCAGTTCTTGTTTTATGGTCAATCCTGAATTACTGAACCTTGTTCCTTGTGTATCTTTTAATAGAAATTGATCAACACTTTCTATCTGTTATTGTAATCAGTAGTGTTGCACAAAGAAAATTCTTAACAGCAGAACACAATTCAAGGTACGAGAGCAGCGTAAGACACTTCTGCATACAGGCTGATAAAACTGGTGAGCAGAGAGTATGTAGTGTCACAGACAGATCTTGGCAATGGGAGAAGAGAAAAAAAGAAAGGGAGGAAAATAACAAAGAGAATTCAAAATAAAATGTAAGATAATAAGGTGTTAACAAAGGAATTCAGCAATGTTTCAAATCAAAGACCCTTTGTTAGCACTGGGAAAGTCTTTGATTCTATTTCCCTTTACACAGATGCTGCCTGACCTGCTGAGTATTTCCAGGATTTTCCATTTTTATTTCCAGCATTGGCAAGTTTTTTGGATTTTCAAATTAGGATATATGCTTCTTGGAGGGGAGCACCATTTCCCCTAGGCACCAAGTCATGATGGACAACAAGAAATTACTCAAACTTTAGTACTCTAGAACTCCCTAATAACCACCACTGTTAAAACACTAACACCATCCCAACACAACTTCCTGAGGAAATCTTTCACACAGTTGTTCATGAGAACAGCTGTGAGGATGTGGTATTTGTTACCAGATGCACCTGCCATCCCTTCAAACAACATCTAATACTGTGGCTTTGGTGAGATGGACAACTTCAGGACTCTCAGGAAACCTGTGCACACCAGATCCCAAATTCCTGCTTCTTAGGTTCAATAAATAATTACCACATTGAATCCCCAACCCACATCTGCCAATGCATGTGTGTGGTTTGTAAAGAAGTTTTCCTCACACACAGCCCAATGGACTCAGGTTAAATATGGCACATGGTGGGTTGGTGATAGATTTTTGATATGGGATCACTTTGGTGCATTTAACTTCCTGCATGTCCTAAAATGAACTACTCACAGATATTAAAAATTCCCATAGATTCACAGCTGATTAGAGGGAGAGAAAAAAACTATGATTTTTGCACTTCTGCAAATTACACACTAAAATACTTCTCATTTTGTATTACATGTGCATCTGTCATGGTGTGAAAATGCACTATATGTCTTTCTGCTTAGTTATTAAGTCAAAAATTGAGTCTCTTCCAACTCTGTGTTAGTTGATTTTAATTAGAACTGTGGTGGGGGCTAGTGACCTGGTAAATCTCCAAACTCTGTTGCTTGATCTGTAGTTGCTTGAAATTGTAAGAAGGATGGGATCAAGCTTTGTTCTGAAGTTCTCCCATTCTGAATTAGCTGCTCCTATTTGCTTTTGGAGAACAGGCAATGAACAGTCAGACCAAGGCATTAGCAAGCAGCTAGGACAAGGAAACCATAGCTCAATGTGTGTCTGTAGTGCCACTGGGAGAGGGAGCGGAAACTCAGAAATAAAACATCTGTGATTCTGAGTGGTATGAGGGTGTCAGTGGCCATGTGGAGGGGTTCAGAGCTATCAAGTTCAATTGCACCATTTCTCTTCCTAGTTCACAGGCAATGCTGGAATCTTCCAGACACCAGTGCTTACTTTCTAATAACTGCTGACTTTTCCCAGACCCAGGAAATCTAGAGCGAAAAGGTGACATGTGCAACCTCTTAATGAGCAACCAGCCTCCTGGTAGCTAGTTGGTCATTCAACTCCCATCCTACTCCATTTCTGGGTGAAGCTGAGGTGACACTGGCTGCAAGCATGAGGTTTTAAATGATTAGTACTTCTCACTTGACACAAGCTCTGCTGTTTTGACAGTAAGAGAGGATTGTAATCTCCCCTTTTCCTTTCATTTATTTATTCTATGTATTAGCTCCACCTGCTCTCTAATCTGGTTGTATACTTATATCCTTACAATGAAATGCTAAATTGATGGTCGATTTGGTTTGTTATAAAGATCCCATATTATGAAGAAATGCAGTGGTCTTTTTTTTCTGTCCAGCTGGCCAACAATGACCCTTTAATCATTATCACCAAAACAAATTGCCTGATCATTACCACAGTGTTGTTTGTAGGAGCCTGCTTTATGCAAATTAACTTCCTCGTACCATATTTTATAATGCTAACCACAATTCAGAAATTATTTCCTTGGCTATAAAGAATTTTGTGACATCCCAGAGTCATGACAGGAACTATATAGATGTAAGACTTGATATTATCTACACATTATATTTTTATGGCATTATTGCTATTGGTTTATTATTGTCATCTGTATCAAGGTAGAGTGAAAAACTTGTCTTGCACACCGTTCAAACAGATCAATTCATTACACAGCGCATTGAGGTAGTACAGGTAAAAATATTAACAATACAGAGTAAAGTGTCACAGCTACAGGGAAGTGCATTGCAGGTAGACCATAAGGTGCAAGGTCATAACAAGGTAGATTGTGAGGTCAAGAGTCCATCACATTGTAAAAGGGAACCGTTCAGTACTCTTATCACAGTGGGATAGAAGCTGTCCTTGAGCCTGGTGGTATGTGCTATTACACTTTACATCCCTTTCCAACACTTGCAAAGTTAACTTATTTTTCCCTATGAGACAGGTGTATAATACAAGTCCAAAACTAGACTAATCTGTGCGGCAGGTAATGCTTTACAAGTACAAGCAGTGGAATTGCACAAAGCAAACAAATATAGAGCTGTGGCCTGCAGAAAATCAACGTACACAAGAGAACAGAGGTGTGAAAGGGATTCAACCCACAGCCTGAGCCTTGTGCATGCTATTGCTTTCCTGATTTTCAAAGTTCTCAGCCATCCTTGTTGATGGACAGCTGGAAAATAATTCTGATGGTGAAACGAAGTTTGATTGTCCAAACTTTTGCATTTATACTTTATATATAAATTATATGAAAATTCCTGCACTATTTTAAAAAAATATATTTTCCTCCCTCTTCCACTAGCTCACTCACGCATTTCCTTCCCAGTCTGAGAAAGAAAGTAGCAATAAACTAGATAGGGCACAATATCGATTACCACTTGCTTCACTGCCTACTGCTGGTATTTGTGTGACATTTCATAGTTTGTTATTTGCATGGCTTTATCATTGCTATCACAATGAAAACCAAGTACGTATCTCCTGTGCTAGCTCTAAACTGGAAAACTGTAACTGGTGATTGATACCAAAAGACAGTATTCAGTGATAAGAGGAACAAATATAATATCAATTATAAATATTATTTTGAAAACGAGAACTTGTGTTGAAAGTTGTTTTGCTTAAAGGCACAACTTTCAAGAAAATAACCATGATGTTAAACGAGGAATTACTGGATTGCCTTTCTTGGCCTCCCAAAATCTTTAAATCCAATAAAGTATCTTGAAGTGTTACAATGTGGCAGTGAATTTTCCACAGAAAATTTCCACGAACAGCAATATGACATTGACCCAAAAATCTGTCCTTTAATAACAAGTATTGAGCAGAATGCAAAGAATGTTGCTCACCTTTAAATAGTGTCATAGAAATATTACGAAAAAACAAACTGCTGGAGGAACTCAGCAGGTCAGGCAGCATCTGTGGAGGCAAAGGGACAGTTGATGTTTTGGATCCTTACTTATCAGATTCCAGAATGTGCAGCCCTTTGTTGTCTCCACTCATCACTCCCAGCTTCTGTCTTTACCTCCACTCTTCCCTCCCCCCACCTGGCTCCATCTGCCCATCAACCCCACCTCACCTGGTTCCACCTATTGCCTGCCAGCTCCTGCCTCACCCCTGCCTATCTTCCCTCTACAATCTCAGTCCTTGTGCAGGGATTCGACCTGAAATGTTGACTATCCCTTTGCCTCCACAGATGCTGCCTGACTCGCCGAGTTCCTCCAGCAGTTTGTTTTTTTTGCTCCAGATTCCAGCATCTGCAGGCCCGTGTCTTCATAGAAGCATTTATGTCTACTGCAGAGAGCAAATGAGCCTCAGTTTAACAAGACTCATGAAGCTTTCTCCTTGATTTTGTCCTCAAGCCTCTGCAGTGGGAATTGAACCCACAGTATTGTAAATCAGCAGTGAGAGTGCTATCACCTGATGCACAGCTGAAACTTTAAATAGAGACTTTTTGGCTCACATTTAAAAATGTTGGACTGCCAACAAATGAAGCATGAATATTATGAAAAAAAGACTGCTAGAACTATGGCTGTAGATGTATTTAAGTCATGACAAGTTCATCTCCCTTTGCACTCTCACTATAATTATTTTCTGTATGTCATACACAAATCTATTGGGTGTCAAATTTCACAGAGAAATGAAGTAAGTTACACAAGGTGATTCCAGAACTCTATTTAGCAATCCTGAAATATAATGCAATAAAATGGATTTAATTATCCAGCCAGCTTGAATGAGTGATGTGGTTATGGCTGTTTTTTTTCTGAAGACATATTTAGCTGATGCAAGTTGTTTTTGAGTGCTGTTGATCAACTTTTCTGACTCATCTAAGCTGGCATGTATGCTTCTCCAATTTTCATTGAGGTGGAAGTGATGAACACTCTTGAAGAGCCAAGGTAATGTAAAATCAAAGAAGTTGTTTATTTTTATTGATAAGATGCATGACTGAACAGAGTACTAATTCCAGACTTCTGAGCTTCTTTACACTTCCCTTAACATGCAAAACAACAAAAACTTCTATATTTTCTGTGTCTGCCAAATAAATGCTCCACAGATTTATATTAATGATTTTCCTTAAAAGGGAAGACAACTTTATGCAGGATGAATTAAAGTAAAATGTCATTAGGCTGCCATTTCTGCTGTTCAGCAGAACCTCAGCATTAGCTACATAGAAAGCAAGCACTAACAAGTTTGGCATTTACTTACCTTGGGACGCAGAAGTTAAATATTCAAGCTCTGCTACACTGACAAGTCACAGTATTCTTCATGCTTTTTATTTTACAAAGCCTGTGATGGACACAACATGTCACAGCAGCACACTGCTTTAGTTTGGCAATCTTACGTTCAACGTCTATGATCTGCACAGGCTATAAATGAATAAAACATTTAGAGCTCCCGTGGCTTTTATAAATTACTAATGCAACGCTTGTTCTTTTAAGTTAGTGAGAAAGCAAAGAGGCCATGTCAGACAGTGGCACCTCTGTAACAAAGCATCACAAGGAGCTCAGTGAATTAAATCATGCTTCAACACACAAAAATGACCTCAGTGCAATGTGGAAAGCTCTTAGAAAAACTGTGTTAGTTAGATGCCTGAAGGTCACCTTCTACTTTTACAATGCTCCAGTTTAGCCAGTGGTCAACAGAAGGATTTTTCTTTCTTGCTTATTGTTTATCTTTTTCTTTTATCTTCTCCTGCTTTAATTCTTCCCTGGTTTATACTTCCACGTCCCTGGTACCACATCCAAGTGCACATCATTCACGTATGATCTTTGACCCTGAGTCCAAGCTGGCCTTGTTGAATATCTGCACATACCCATCCATCAAGGGTTGCTCGATAGTTATCAGGAATCTCTCGTATAGAAACTGGGTTTCACCAAATGGATCAAACCAAATGAAATGTCGCACAATGTTATTAAGCACACACATTCTTTAGCTAAAAGGAAACTTTTATGTAGAGCTTGGTCCTGTTGCATTAATGTCTTTTGCCAGCTGGGAACTTTCTCCATAGCAGCCTCAGAGAGTGGTGGATAAGGCTGCCACTTATTTCCCCACTTCATATTTCCTTATAACACTGGCCATTCAGGCCAGTGAGTCTATGCTAGCTCACAGAGCATCCTCATCAATCCCATTCCTACACTTATTTCCTTGTAACCCATTCTCCCTCACATGCTCATCAACTCGCTCCTGATTCTCCTGCCACCCATCTACAGTAGAAGCAATTTACCGTAACCAATTGCCGATTAACCTACTACCAGCATATCTTTCGAAGGTGGGATCAGCAGACCCAAGGTAGTGAGACTCCCTGCTTCAGTGTGTTAGCACACACGAGGCTGTTCTTTCTTCCCAAGACTTACGTGCGAAGGATGGAACTGGTTATCAGCAATAAAAAGGATGGAAATCAATCTGGTAAGTTTCTCCATTATGCAAATATGCAATTCTCTACATCATGTGAGGTCTTCTGCAAAAAGGTGTAATGCATCCTGCACACACTTTGCACTAAGACAATGGACAGCACCATTTACAAATCATAGTTGAATTCACCCAAACAAAAACACTAATCATCAACTTCAACCCACTAACAATCCACACCTATCAGCACATGAATCACCAGTAAACTTGCCCTCCTTAAATATAAACAGAGTTTGATATCCACTTGGGATGTGATTACCAAATTTGGGAGCCTCCAGGAACAAAATGTTGCACTGCTCCAGATAATTCCAGAGAAGGATCAAAGGTGAATATTGAAGAGTTGGGGCAGTCAAAGAACAATGAAAGAAAAAGGATTGTGAAAGAACAAAATCCTCCTGAAGTATATCCGACCACAACCCGTAACACTAACAATGCTAAAACTACTTGTAACAAGAAGCAATCTGGCCTGTATTTATTCACAGTTTCCTTGCACTCTCAGGTAAGCAGAAAGAAGCAGTCATCAAGTATAAGGGAAATTGGTTCCAGGCAACAGGTGGGCACACTAGTTGAAAAATTCGTTGGCACCAACAGAGGCAAGTTAACCAGTTGCTGTGCAGCATGTCAGTGATCTTTACAGTCAGAGTCCCTCAGCGCCCAACATCCAAGGCATCAGGGAACCACTGAATTAGGCATACACAAGGAAAGGTTGTTCCTTTCCTGTGGCAAGCACAGGAAAAAATTACTTCACCATAGATAATGTTTCAAAATAACTCATTCTGCTTTTTAATGGGCTGAATCAAGCCATGAGTGATTGCTGGTTCCAAAGGGACCCAGCAGCATGCAGTTATCACAGATAGGTACATCCCAGATATTCACTTCTACAAATCTACGCCATCCAGACCCAGCAATGGACCACAGTCACGGGATTTTCAACACAGAGACCATTTACTTATTTTAATTATTTATTAATGTTTATTTAATACATTTTTAAAAAAATAAGACCATAGGACATGGGAGCAGAATTAGGCCATTCGGCCCACTGAGTCTGCTCCACCATTCGATCATGGCTGATTTATTTTTCCCTCTCAACCCCATTCTCTGACCTTCTTCCCCTCTCAACCCCATTCTCTGACCTTCTCCCTGTAACCTTTGACGCCCTTACTAATCAAGAACCTGTCAACCTCTGCTTTAAATATACCCAATGACTTGGCCTCCACAGCCGTCTGTGGCAATGAATTCCACAGATTCACCACCCTCTGGCTAAAGAAATTCCTTCTCATCTCTGTTCTAAAAGGAGGCTCTTCTATTCTGAGGCTGTGCCCTCTGGTCTGAGACTCTCCCACTACTGGAAACGTCCTCTCCACATCCATTCTAGCCAGGGCTTTCAATATTCATAGGTTTCAATGAGATCTCCCCTCATTCTTCTAAACTCCCGTAAGTACAAGCCCACAGCCATCAAACGCTCCTCATACATTAACCCTTTAACCCCCCAGAATCATTCTCGTAAACCTCCTCTGGACCCTCTCCAATGCCAGCACATCCTTCCTTAGATATGGGGCCCAAAACTCCTCACAATACTCCAAATGTGGTCTGACCAATGCCTTATAAAGCCTCAGCATTACATCCTTGCTTTTATATTCTAATCCTCTTAAAATGAATGCTAACATTGCATTCGCCTTCCTTACTACCGACTCAACCTGCAAGTTAACCTTCAGGGAATCCTGCACTAGGTCTCCCAAGTCACTTTGCACCTCCAATTTCTGAATTCTCTCCCTGTTTAGGAAATAGTCCACACCTTTATTCTTTCTACCAAAGTGCATGACTATAGACTTCCCTATGCTGTATTCCATCCACCACTTCTTTGCCCATTCTCCCAATCTGTCCAAGTCCTTCTGCAGACTCCCTGCTTCCTCAACACTACCTGCCCCTCCACCTATCTTTGCATCATCCACAAACTTGGCCACAAAGCCATCAACTTCATCATCCAGATCATTAACATATAACATGAAAAGTAGCGGACCCAACACTGATGCCTGCGGAACACCACTAGTCACTGGCAGCCAACTAGGAAAGGCCCCTTTTGTTCCCAGTCTTTGCCTTCTGCCAGTCAGCCAATCTTCTATCCATGCTTTTTGCCTTTTTAGTTGCCTTCTGTTAGTTTTTAAAAGCTTCTCAATCCTCTAGCTTCCCACCAATATTTGCAAATATTGTATGCCCTCTTTTGCTTTTATACTGTCTTTGACTTCCCTTGTCAGCCATGGTTACCTTATCCTCCCTTTATAATGCTTCTTCTTTGGGATGAAATGATCCTGTATCTTCCAAATTACTCCCAGAAACTCCTACCACTTCTTCTCTACTGTCATCCCTGCTAGGGTTCCCTCTCAATCAACTTTGCCCAGCTCCTCTCTCATGCCTTTGTAGTTACCTTTGCTCAACTGTAATGCAGATACATCCAATTTCAGCTTCTCCCTCTCAAACTGCAGGGTGAATTCTATCATATTATGATCACTGCCTCCAAAGGGTTCCTTTACATTCAGCTCCCTAATTAAATCTGGTTCATTGCACAACACCAAATCCAGAATTGCCTCCTGTCAAAGGGTATCAGGGGACTCTGTGGGAGAAGCCTGGTGGTATACCAGCTGAGGCCTTAGTTGCCACCAAAACCTTGACACCCAACTCTGGGTTTGGGAGGACCAGGATGATTGGGCTCCCCCATCTCTACCATGTTGGTACAGGCTTGAGGAGATCATAGGGAATGCATTGGGGTGACAGGTCAAATCAAGCACAAATCTAACCATTAATTTTTCTATTATGGGACCTATAGTTTTGTAAATATTTTCTGTTAATTTTAACTTCAGTGAAGAATCTTGACAAAAGTGATACATCTACATTTCCTCTGTAAAACACCAGTAAAATCTGATTAGTGTTTACTTTGTTGAATTGTCATTAGACACGAGAGAAACCATCTGCTTGGATGATGTATTATAATGGTTTAAAAGTTCATGGTCTAAGATGCCTAATTCTGAATGAAGAAATATAACCAATTAGTCTTTGAACGAGATCTTCAAAGATGTATAATGTTCTGTTTATATCACAGTAATGCTTTTGCTGAGAATTTATTTTCCTGAAAGCTTTCGGAGAGCAATTAAAATTAAATTGAGTCTGTAACAATAAATGGTCCAAGTCTCAGCTGTTGTGTGGTCTAATAAAGTAATTCAGACGTACAAACGGATTTAGCAACCAACTATTGCAGAGTTTCAAGTCACTTAAACCCAATTAGCTAATGGTCCAAACTCAGCAATAAGTGAAATACAAAATTCAAATAACCATAGCAAAAAATAATTCAAAATGTTTATAACAGCTGGACTTTTAACAGAGTTGCTCTGATCTGCTGAAGTTATCCTGTTGCTGAGAAATCTCAAATGAACTAAACAGAATCAAATTGGTAGTCATGCTTGAATTTCATGATCAACTAAATGTCATGCAGGCAAAGGTGCAGACTCATGTGGTTCCACAGGTCTTGAATACACACAGGTTCCTCATTTGAGAGATTAACATCAGGCTGTTCTGTCATGAGAACCATGCCAGCTCTCGTTTGCAACCCCAGTGCCCATAAGTGAATATAGAAAGTGCAGGAGTGAGATTAAAAAGGAAATTAAGAGAAGTGTAGGGCATATTGGGAACCAAAGAGTAACCTATGGAGGTCATGTAAGTATGTAGGTTTCTTAATGAACACCTTGCAGCTGTATTTACAAAAGAAAGGGATGACGTAGATATTGTAGTTAAAGAGGAAGAGTGTGATGTAGTTGATGCGACAAGCAGATTAAAAAAGCAGCTTTGGAAAAGAATAAATCGCCAGACCCAGAAGGAATATATCCCAGTTTGCTAAAAGAAGCAAGGGAGGAAATTTCAAAGGCTCTCACAATCTTTCAATTATCCCTGACTGCAGGGGTAGTACCAGAGGGCTGGGCATCACTAACATTGTACCACTGTTTAAAAAGCAAGGTAAGGATAAAGCAAGTAATGACAAGCCATTCCTTTAACATCAGTAGTGTTGAAACCAATTCTGATTGTTGCTATAAAGCTTTCTGTAGAGAAATACAGGTTACTAGGAGCAGTCAGCATAGATTTGTTAAAATAAGGTTGTGCCTGCTCTGCCATTCAACATGATCATGGCTGATCTGCCTCAGGCCTCAACTCCTCTTCTATGCTAATTCCACATAACCCTCAAATCCCCAGCCTTTCAAAGATTTATCCACCTATTCTTCAAATTGGTAGTCATGCTTGAATTTCATGATCAACATGATCAACATGGCAGCACAGTAGCATAGCAGTTAGCGTCATGCTATTAGAGCGCCAGTGATCGGGGTTCAATTCCCGCCACTGTCTGTAAGGAGTTTGTACGCTCTCCCCATGACTGTGTGGGTTTCCTCCAGGTGCTCCGGTTTCCTCCCACATTCCAGACATATGGGTTAGTAGGTTAACATGGGTGTAATTAGGCGGCGCGGGTTCGTTGGGCCAGAAGGACCTGTTACCGTACTGCATAAATAAAGTTTTAATAAAGTTTTTTTAAAAACCTCCAATGCTCTTGCCTCTACAACCTTCTGAGATAGAGAACTCCTGAGATTCACCATCCCCTGCGGAAAAAAATTCCTATGTGATTCAGTTTTAAATGACTGTCCTCTTATCTTGTAAGCATGTCCCTTGTTCAAGACTCTCCCATTATTGGAAACATCTCAACATTGACAATGTCATGGTCCTTTAGCATTTGTTGTGCTTCAATAAGATCACCCCTCCTGCTTCTAAACTCCAAAGAATATAGGTCTAACTCTTTTAGCTATTCATGATAACCCACCAGTCCCAGAAATTAACCTATTGAGTCTCTTCTGGACTGTCTGTAATACTGGTTTTCCATGGGGATGGAAATTCGACGCAGCACTCCAGGTGTGGTAGTACCAAGGACCATACAATTATAGCAATCCTTTGTAAACTACAACCCCTTAGCAATAAAGGCCAATTTGCCATTTGCCTTCTTAACTACCTGCTGCACCTGCATGCTGACTTCTTGTGTTTCATGCACATGAACACCTCTACTTATTTCTAGTCTCTCTCTGTTAAAGCTCAGTTTCACATGATTTATACACCATGCCAAGAAACAACCTTTTTAGAAACAATCCTTTATTTAAGATGCTGCTGGCAATGAATACAATTGCTTAGGCTTTGCAAAGTTAAAGGGTTCACATTCATGTTTGTTAGTTCTCTTGATAATTCATCTTGATTAAAGTTATAAACTGAACAATCCTCTTTCCCAACCCTAATTACAACTGTGCTATTCTCTGAACCTTTTAGATGAAAACCATCTGCTTTTTTGCTCATTCATCTTCCAAGTCTCCTCAACTGACTGTTGGTTCAGACATTTCCAGCCAGTCCCATCGTATTCATTTTCATTATCTGTATTTTTTTAAGCTCACTACAGTTCAACCCTGCATGCCTTCACCAAACCCAGCCTTGAAGTCAGTTATGCTGCAGAAATGAACCTTGTTGAAATGCTGGCTCACGGATAAACTCATACATTGATCTCAAGAATCTCACAGTTACCTGAATGAATGTGGTTCGAGTTTGATTGACAATGTCTATCAGTAATCAGAGAAAAATTCAAACAGCATTGAATCTGTTGGTTGGTCAAATTTTCCCCACTTTTAATGTGCCTGCCAACCCTCCAGCACACTGTGTCTGTCACCTTCTCAATGCAGCTTTGAACAATACCACGGTAATCTCCTCCAGGTGGATGGACAGTTCCTGCAAAAATGTATGTTAGAAACTGACTGTTGTGACTATTATAGCTGCAGGGCAGACTAGTCAGAGCCACTAAGACATCCTCATAATCCGGAGATATCATTTGACTTAACTCCATGACTATTTCCTTTGCTTTTACAAAATGTTTAGCTAGACCTTGATAATTCATCTTTGACTGGTAAAGCCTTTCATCTGCCTTTTCCTAAATATCTTCTCTTGCACTGCTTGCATCTTCTGAACAAATGTGAAATAGTAATGCATTTTAAATTTGCTGGAAGCATTCTTTAAAAAGCAATTTTTGTGATGTGGACATTGTTGCCATTTAATGCCCATTCCTAACTGCCCTTGAGAAAGAGGTGGCCAGTCAACTTCTGGAACTATTCCCATACTGCTGTTGCATAAGCAATTCCAGGATTTTCCTCAGGACATTGACTGCTGCAGGAGTTCCTCAGGGAAGTATCCTGGGCCAAACCATCTTCAAATGCTTCATCAATGACCTTCCTTCCAAGTTAACTTCAGAAATGGGGGTGTTCAGTGATTTCATTCTATCTGCAACTCCTCAACAAATGAAGCAGTCCATGCCTGCAAGCAGTAAGATCCAGACTACATTCAGTTATGATCTGATAATTGGCAAGTGGCAGTTGCACTGAAAAAGTGCCAGCAATAACCAAATCCAACGAGATTCTAACCACTAACCCTTAAAAGTTCAATGATGTTACCATCACTGGGAACCCCACCATCAACTTCCTGGGAAGGGGAGTGGCATGGGGGTCACCACCAGCCAGAAACTCAGCTGGAACAGTCACATAAAGAGCACATCAGAGGCTGGGCATCCTGTGGTAAGTGGCTCATCTTTTGACAACCCAAACCCTTTCCCTGCTCCGCAAGGCATGTCAGGAGTCTGAGGGAATACTTTCCGCTTGCCAGGGTGACTGCGGCTCCAGTATCACTCTAAAATCTCGATACCAGCCAGGGCAAAACAGCCCACTTGTCTGGCACTCCATCCACCACCCTGAACGTTCATTTCCCCCACAATCACTGCAGTGTCTCACTTTGGCTTCTCTGACAGTATCTCCCAAACCTGGAACTTTAAACATCAGGAAGGATGAGAAGAGCAGGCATTATCACCTGCAGGTTCCTCTTTTGGCAGGGTCTAATTCTTCCCCTAACTACACTGTGGGAGTACCTTCACCAGGAGGACTGCAGTGATTAAAGAAGATGGCTCACCACCACCTTTTCAAGAACACACAGTGACATACAATAAGTGCTAGCCTTACCAGCAAAGCCCACAATAGGAAAATCAATAAATTAAAAATAATATTCAGACCCAGCAATAATGAATGGACAGCAGCATATTTTCAAGTGAAAGTGGTACACAACTTGGAAGGGAACCAGCAGGTGATGGTGTTCCCCTGCATCCTCTGGCCTTGTCCTTCTTGCCAGTCAAGGACACAAGTTCAGTAGGTACAGGTGTCAAGCCCGAGTGAGAAAGGAAAAAGTATTTTGTTGCTTTTACACATTGCAGCCATGGTTCATTGATGGCAGAGGGAATGATTGTTTAGGGTGGTGGATGAGATGCCAATCAAGCGGGGTGCTTTGTTCTAGATAGTGTCAAGCTCCTTGAGTGTTGCTGGAGCTGCATCCAGGCAGGCTGGATTAATTCCATCATGTTCTTCAGCCTTGTAAATGATGGTAAGGCTCTGCAGTATCAGGAGTCAAATTACTCACGGTAGGGAACCCAGCTTCAGACCTATTCTTGTAGCCAAAGTATTGACGTAGCTGGTCTTACTGAGATTGTGGACAATGTTGATGGTGGGGTATCAGTGATGGTAATGTCATTGAATGTCAAGGATAGGTAGTTGCATCTCTTGTTGGAGGTGGTCATCCTCGGGCACTTTTGTGGCACAATTGTTAACTACCATTTATCAACCCATCCCTAATGACTAATTAGAAAACCTGGGTAATATCAACCAAGCTGAAGCAGCTACATTGTATAGGGTTTAGCATCTTGTCAAAGACATCTTAATGGCAGTCATCCTGTACACACTGAGAACTGAAACTGGTGAGTGATGGTATCAGGAGTTAACTCATGAATGGCTTCTCAACTTACTCTACCACTTCCATCTTCCTCTGTGTTATTGGGATGCCAGTTCATAAAATCTACACATAATAGAAAGTTGCTCATGCTTACATAATGAGAAGGAGCCCCTGGAGGTGAGTAAAATTCCTATACATCTCATTAAGCAGTGCATTGTAAATAGGGCAGTAAATGAGCTTCAGCTGGACATCTTGAAGTCTCAATTATTCACCTTTGAACTGACCACACTCAACAATGAACATAAAATAGAACAGTACAGCACAATGTTGTGCCAAACTAATTAAGCTAATGACAGCTAATTAAATTAATCCATTCTGCCTGCACAAGGTCCATATCCTTCCATTCTCTGCATATTCATGTGTCTATCTCAGAGCCTCTTAAACCCCTTTATCATATCTGCCTCCACCACCACCCCTGGCAGCACATTCCAGGCATCCACCACTCCGTGTAAAAAAAATTGCCCTGCACATTTCCACATTCACATCTGTACTTCTGGCAAATTATTTGGGTTTGAAACTAACCTATTTAATATTTGATACGATTGCCTACTGAATCCAAAACTGGTGAGAATTCAGTGACAGAATTCAGATTTGACTAAATGCATGGATTCACCATTAGTTTGCTATGACCTTCATGGCAACTGCAGTGATTGTTTTGAACTGGAATAAAATATTGTTTCAAGAAAATAGGTCAACAAAGATTGATTTATTATAGTCATTTTTGCTTCCAATCTGTGTTTTATGGTCAGAGTCCAATTGTTTTATTACCTTGCAGCTGATTTTTATGGAAAGATTTTCTCAGGACCAATTAGAACAGTAAGTGGAAGGCTATGAAAGCCAATCGCATTGTGAGAGCCAATCACATTGATTGAAGGGTGCTACTGGAGCCTATCAGTTTATTTCCATTGCCATTGGTAAAGGAAGTTAGAAGAGGAAAATATTAAAATAAGCTGGGGCTTCTGAGACTCGGGATGTACACCCTTGCCCTCCCCTCCCTCCCAAAGAACTAAAATAATAAAGATGATCGGACAGAATATGACTTTTAAAGATCTTTGCTTTCTGGATACTTTTGTCCATATCTGAAAAATGAAAGGAAACTAAAAGCAATGGGTGCATGCAGGCAAGAAGGTCAAGGATGGGAACCATACTCCAGGACCTGACCTCACTCAAGTGATTATTGTCAATGAATGCATCTTCAAAACTCACTTCCTTTCAACCATTAACCTCAGATGCTGCTTGATTCACCAAATCCTCACTTTCAACAACTTCTATCCCACTCTCCACGACATCCCCACACATCACACAGCTTGCACACGTTGTCAGATTATTCAACCTTGTCAGCCAAAACACTCAAGAAAGACAGGCTGGTTGGTAAGCTAACTGGCTACTTAAAGATCCCCCTAGTGAAGGTGGGAGGCAGGAGAATTGGGGGAATTAATGGGTATATGAGAGAGAAAAAGTTTATCAGGAAATATTTGGAATAATGGGATCGATGGAGTTGTTCTGAGAGACGACATAGACGTAATGGCTGAACATTGTGAGAAATATAAAGTGCAATGGACCCTCTAACCCTCATGGAAAAGGTGCTGCTGTTCATTACTGTAGTGAGGCTGGCACCAATAGCAGGGCTGAAACCATCAAGGACGATGACAGATTCATCAGAGAACCCTCCTTTACATATCCCACCTCTCACTCAATGCACGTTCCTTTCTGATTTACAAGCTGCACATACTTTCTCCTCACTTCCAGTGACAGACAAACTGCTGGAGGAACTCAGCGGGTTGAGCAGCATCTGTGGGGGAAAGGACTTGTCAATGTTTCGGGTCAAAACCCTGCATCAGGCATTTCAACCCAAAACATTGACAATTCCTTTCCTCCCCCACAGATGCTGCTCGACCCAGAGTTCTTCCAGCAGATTTCTTTCACTCCAGACTCCAGTCTCCCATGTCTCTATTTCTCCTCACTTTGCTATTGCATCACTCTGTCTCATATCACAGCTCAGAAACTGTCACCAGGCATCTTCCAGGCCAGGAACAAGGCAGATCTGCATGTCATGAGCCACCAAGCTCTTGGCAGGGCTGGGGCACACACTGCTAGTTTACCAGAGATCAAGGTCACACACAAGTTCTACACAAAAGGCTTAGACAAGTGCTATCATGGGATGGGCTACAGAACAAGGATGATGGGTGGGCATGCTGAGGAAAACATGCTGAAAAACCAAACTAGACTGTCAATGAGCATGGAGAAGATCACAACCAGCTTGGCACAGAGCTTCCCACAGGTACTTGGACAGGTACATGGATAGGAAAGGTTTAGAGGGATATGGGCCAAACACAGGCAAATGGGACTAGCTCAGATGGAAGTCTTGGTCAACATGGATCAGTTGGGCTGAAGGGCCTATTTCCGTGCTGTATGACTCCATGACTCTGTTACCTCTAAACCTTTCCTATCCATGTACCTGTCCAAGTACCTTTTAAATGTTGTTAATGTACCTGCCTCAACCACTTCCCCTGGCAGATCATTCCATATACTGACCTCCCTCTGGGTAAAAAGATTGCCCCTCAGGTTCCTATTAAATCTCTCCCCTCTCACCTTAAACCTATGCTCTCTAGTTCTTGATTCCTCAACCCTGGGAAAAAGACTGTGTGCATTCACCCTATGTATGCCCCTCATAATTTTATACACTTCTATAAGGTCACCCCTCATTCTTCTATGCTCCAATGAAAAAATCCCAACCTGCTCAACCGCTTTCCATAACTCAGTCCCTCGAGTCCTCATAAATCTCCTCTGCACTCTTTCCAGCTTAATGGCATCTTTCCTATAGCAGGGATATAGAAATTACTTTCCTATATCATAACTTTCTAAGATAAATGAAAATATAAAAAACAATTCTTCATATCTGAAATAAAAGCGGCAAGTGTAGGAAACAGTCAACAACTCAGACACCATCTGTAGAAAGACAAATAGAGTTAATGTTTCAGGTTGAAGGTTTCGGGTCCAATGAAGAATCTACAACCTGAAACGTTTATCCTGTTTCCCTTTCCACAGGTGCTGGCTGACCTACTGAGAGTTTCCAGCATTTTCTGTGTTCATTTGTAACTAATAAAAAAAACAGAAGTTTGATAGTGTGTGTATGTGTGTGTGTGTATATATACATATATATATATATATATATATATATACACACACACACACACACACACACACACACACACACACACATATATATATATATATACACACACACATACATACATACACACACATACATATATATTATACACACACACACACACACACACACACACACATATATATATATATATATATATACACACATACATACATACACACACATACATACATACATGCTTTAAAAAAAGTGTGGAATGCAACCGTCCCACTGTGAACATGCCTCTTGTGATTTTCAGAGGATTTTGTGGTGTGCAAGTACCCTGCATGGATTTATCAGCCTGTTAAACAAAACCATTCCCAGGCTCAGGCAGCTCGGCTATGAAAGGGAGGATGGAGTGTTGTCACAAGGAGGAGCCTTTAACTGTACTCCTTGAGAGGAATAGAAATGCTCTCCCTAGTCCCTCAAGAAGATTTTTGCTCCCACTATGGATTGCAAATTCTTTCTCTACCCACCTGGCCCATGCCAGGACCCTCCATGAAGGCAAATGTGGCTGGCGCTCCTGTACCCCAACTCTAATATTCTGCTTTCACTCCATGCTGTGATGGTCCCTTGCCACCCTCTGTAATCTCTGGATTTTCCATCTCCCAAGGTCGCAAGGTCCTTCCCAACAGCTGGTTTCCCTCCCAGTGATTTGGTTACTGTGGGTGAGAAATTGTAGAAAGTGTATAATTGGGTCCTGCCTTTAAATTCAGCAGCGCATATGTATCCATGTCTTGACAGATTATACCCCCACTACTGCACACCCTAAAATAGTGGCAAATCCTTACATAAAATAAATCCTGTGTCTGCAGTAGTTACACTCTGCATCAGTAATCTCTACATCAAACACTAGAAATAAATTGCAACTTTGGTTACATTAAAGGTGATTAAATGTTGGTTGTGCCCACTGCTCAAACAATGACAAGCCTGCATCTTAGTGTACTTTCAGTCTAAGTTCAATTTTCTGTCAGTTGAAGCAAGCCACTGGATTGTTCATCACTAATGGAGACTGAGTTGGATTAGACAGTTGTGAGACAAATCAGTGTTAATCTATTGATGATGTGTTGTTATAGTAGTAACCCTGCTTAGTAAAAAGAGGAGCACAGCACCAGAAAACTGGTGGATGTGCATGGCTGAGAAGCCAAAGGTGTGCAGCTACCATCTGAGGAATTATGGCTGAATGCCAGAAGATCAGAACTACAACCTAAACTTCGTTATCATTCCATAATTCCTGCACCCATGGCTCTTTTTCAGTTATGAGCGTTTCTTAGAGTGGGTTAAGGTTTTTTGAAGTCATTATTAGCTTTAGCCAGTCTTTGTTGTGCATGTTTTCACAACTATCTACTTTTGTCTCAGAGGCACTTTGTCTATGGATTGAAGAAGGATTTCTTCTATGCTCCTCTACATAATCCTCCAATAAATGCAAAGAGGCATACTAATGTTGATTGCAGCTCATAAGTACTCTGTACCTGTGAGGCACTTTAGGATCTACCAATGTAGTGACAAATATTAAATAACTGTGGTCTTTACTTTTATTCCTTTTATTGTACTGATACACAGTTATGATCGAGACAAAGCATGCAAATGAGGAGCAGGAGTAGGAGTTGGCCTCTCAGCTTCTCATGGCTGCTCCACCATTTAATAAAATCATGGTTAATCTGATTGTAGCTTCAAATCGGCATTCCTGTCTACCCCAGGTGACCTTTCACTCCTTGCTTATCAATAATCTATCTACATCTGCCTCAAATATAGTCAAGGACTTGGACAAGGACAAAGACACAGCTTTTTGAGGACAACAGTTCCAAAGAGTCAGATCAGAGAGAAAACTTTGCCTGATCTCTATATTGTGCCAGCAAATCCTTATTGTAAACATTAATCCCCGCATCCTAGATTCTCTTACAAGAAAAAACATCCTCTCTGCATCCAGCCTGTTAAGGACCCCATAGATCTTATGTTTTAAAAGATGAGCATTAGTCAGTAGCTATAACTGTCCCCTTCTCCTCTGCATTGCTCTTAACCCTGTTTAACAGTTTTCCCTTGTAGCTCACTCATACACAAAGTACTCAGGCAGATTTTAGTAACTCATATACTTGGAATCTGTTATTTCTTTTGACTGAAGAACCCTATAGCTTTACAAGAAGAATCAACTTTTCAAATACAACACATTTCACAGGCTGCTCTAAATATTAAGAATTAAAACTATTCAAGCAGCAACTCATATAATAACTACAATAATAATCCTTTGGCTCTGTGAAAATCACTTTCTGCTTTTCATACATCAATCTGTGTGTAATTTTTTGTCATATTTCAGGGCTAGATTAAAAATACGTTGCTTGTCAGTGTATTGCTATTGAATGCTGTCTTTCAGTTAGCAATTGAACTGGCAGCACATGTCTGAACCTGGAGCTTTTTAGTTGTATTTAAGTGGAACTTACTCAAAACACTTTCCATTAAAACATTACTGTGAAACACTTTCTAACACTTTAAAATTTGTAACCATATCCCTTTTGTCAAATAAGGCAGATTTTGGAATAAAAATGAAAGATGCCATTTAGGATGATTCTGAAATTATACCTGCAATCACAGATGTGCATAAGCCTTCTGTACCAAACTGCATATGTTGAATCAATACACAAAATAACTAAGTATATGTTGGGGCATGCACAGAAAGAACATCATTGCCAAATCAAAGCATGGAATTTGTTTGCTTAAATCAGTGGCACCTCTACACTACACATTGTTGCTTTGCTTGGAATAGGTTCTGTTCTAGTGTTGATTTCTGCTACTCCAGAATTTGTGCTGTTTAGATTGCAGGGCAGAATACCGATCATCCATGGCGACACTGTTTCATGGCTATACTGTTGTTGGGATGGGTGTAAAGTGAAGCCATGTAAAAATTGCACTGTTGGACTGGACAGGCCAGTTGCCTGCTCAAGCAACTTGTGGCCAGGAAAGAGATGTTAGCCCTATTGCTCTTCCAGCAAAGTGTAAAACAAAACACCATCACAGAAGTAATAATCAATGCTTTAATATATACAATATTATCTGTTGGTAAAAGCAGATCTACCATTGGTTACTGCACTGTAAAAACAAAGGCAGCAATAATTCTTTTAAAGACAAGAAACTCCTGAATGTTCAACCATCCTACTGGATTTGAATTAGTCAGTAATTTTGACTTGCGGGTACTTTAATCTGATTGACCTTCAAATTAAAATATATATATTGTCATCTTACTAGGTATTCCAGTAATTACTCTAAAGTCTTCACTGAAACTGTAATTTAAAAAATTTCATTTGTAATTTTATTTGAATTAAGAGGTGAAAAGATTAAATATTACTGAATATTAGACAATGCAGAGATAAAGGAAACACAGACTATCACTGGAAAATAAGCCAGGGAAGGCAATAATTCAAAATAAAAACTGACTTTAAATGACAAGATTAACATTTCTTTACTCAAAGACCAATTAAAAGATAGGATAATTCAACAGAAGGGCTGTACAACAAAAGCATTTCAGTTTAAAATGTAGTTGGGTAATATACTGAGACAGTAGGTTATTGAGGAATGTGCTTCAGTGACAAGATTGATTACTGACAAAGGGAACTCAATTTGCTCATTTGATGCAATTGATTCAGAAGGAACATTCAACTTAGTCCCACCCTGTCTCACAACATCCACCTGTTTTTTTTAAACAATTCTGAATAACCTCTTCTCAATCTGGATTTTCTTCGTGTTCTTACGAAAAAGACCACAGGAGATAATGGCTTGAAGCCAAGAGAAACTTACACGAAAGTTGTAGTGATAATTAATTCTGGTAACTGTAGGATCCTGCATATAACCAATGGAGGAGTGACCTGGTAACCTCTTTTGAGGGTAGTTATTTGGCAGAACAGTGTTAATCACTACATTGGGAGGAATCCCTCTTCTTACAGCATTGTGGGAGCACTTGTATTTGATTAATGGACCCGAGAGATGACTAACTTCTACACATTGAGAAAGGCTGCTTGGGTTGAGTAGAGCGAGGGAAGACTGTGCGGTAAGTGTTTCTATTGTCCAACACTGGCACATATCATGAACACTATTCGAAGGGATTGGGCAACTCATTGCTAGTAATGCAGGTCTGGGAATTGCTTTCTCTTTCATCCAAATTGTAATCTTCATCAATGAAGTGAATAACCCTGACTCACATATGCAACATCATGGCCTAAATTCTGAAGGGTGGAACCTCCCTCTCATACTCAGTGCTTGGGACTTCCTGCACTTGCCAGGTTTAGATTTCCAAGGACAACTGTACTGGGTTTGATTGGCATGTCCTTCTCATTGCCAGGGCCTTGTGTGAGCTAACTGGGTCATATGGACAGAGCAGAACAAGACCCACTCAATAAACTTACTAGTTATTCATTCACTGGATGTGAGGAAGCATCACTGGCTGGGACTGCATTTTTTGGCCAACTCTCATTGTCTCTGAACTGAGTGATTTGCTAAGCCCCTTCAGAGAAGAGTTAAGTAAAAACCACATTGTTAAGAAAACTTTCACTGCTGCAAAAGCCACAATTCTAGCTTTGCTGTCTATCAAAGCTGCCATGCATTGAGAATGCTTCTGAATGGCCCTGATAATTAAAAACTGATAAAAATGAAATAAACAGTTTAGTTTTAAGAAGTGAAAATTTTAAAAGAGGTCATCACAACACACTTAAATTATTACAGGAATAAATCATTAAAATGTGTAATGTATTTTCTTTTTTATTTTACTTCCATGCAGCTGAAAAGTTGCCATTGCAGTGGATAGGTTCATGGACCAGGATCTAACAGGAGATTCCCCATAATAAATGCTGTGAAATCTCAGCAAGTTTCTGCTTTGTGCAGAGTCAGCAGGTTCAGGAATCCTGCAAAAACAAACTGCCAGAAGAACTCAATGGGTCGAGCAGCATCTGTGGAGGCAAAGGGATGGTCTCTAGATTTTTCCTCCAGATTATTTTGCTCCAGCATCTGCAGGTTCAAACCTTATTTGCATTTTTGGGGGTAAACACTCATAGCCGAGCATCAAAGTGATTTTTTTTGAGGATGGTTAATTGGGTACCAAACAAATTAACTGATTTTTATTTGATGATGTCAAGCTTCTTGATGGCTGTCAGAACTATACTCATTCAAGTAGCTATTCCATCACAACTCTAACTTGCGCCTTGTAGTAGGTGAACAGGCTTTTAGTGTCAGGAGGTGAATCACTTGCTATAAGATAGCCAGCCTCTGATCTGTTCTTGTAACCAAGATGACTGATCCTGTAGAGTTTCGGCTCAATGGTAACACACAGAACAACAACAGTGGAGGACTCAGTGATGGTAATGTCAATGGTAGATAAGCAAATTCCCATACTAAACTCTTGTGAATATTAGTCATAAAATTACACCCTAATATCTCGTAACACCTAAAATTTATGTACCAAACAAGCTAACACAGCAAGAATCCTAGCACAATGCATTAACCCAATAATTGTTATGTATTGGGCAAAGGTGCTAAGGTTATTTAAATCCTAAATGTACTTCAAATGAAACTCTTAACAAAGGTGGAAGTTAAAGATATTATGGCACTACTTTTAAGAAGATGAAGGGAGTTCTCCCAAAGTCTAGGTAAATCTTTAGCACTTACCTAACATTACATAAAAACACAGATCTGGTCATTATCACATTACTATTCATGGGAGCTTGTGGTATGAGAATTGCCTCTATTTTTTCACATCACAACAAAGACTGCACTACAAAAAAAGTTAAATTTAAGGCATGCTGGCACAGGCTGAGGTCATTAAAGATGCTGTATTAATCCAAGGCCCTCATTTACTTTAGACAGGGCTGTTTTTCATTATTATTCAAGGACTCAAATTATACTCAGGTTTATACTTTAACAGCGATACATCTAATCCAGATTTAGAATAATTCCTTATTATAGGATATGGTGGGTGAGTGCCATGTTTTTTTGTAAATTATGAAAGGAAAGTACTAGAGTTACTTACACTACTGGGGGATATTCGATCACTGGCACATATGTTGGAGCTGTCAGATTCCTGAGGGTCTATTGCCAAGTTTGCCTGTTTTCTCTCTGAAGTCAGCATATGAATAATAGTGGAAGCATCCAGTTCCCTATTAGTGAAATAGCAAGCTTATGCCCATGTGCTCTATGCAAGCAGGAGGCTACATTTGCATCTTTTGGTGATTAATTCCACCAACCCTAAGAAGCATCTCCTTTAATTTTCCCTCTTTGTAAAAGGAATCAGGATCTGCATTAAGCACAATACATTTGGAAATGATCAGGATAAAATGCAGAACAGATTGAAATTAACTACCAATTTACTGCTCTCTAGTGAGATTAATTAGTCAATATCCTATTCTTTTTCTTTTCCCCTTATTCATTTACAGATTTGCATGTCATGGGAAAGACCTGCACTTATTGTACATCCTGAATTGTCCCTGAGAAGTGGCAGCAAGCTGCCTTCAGCCACTGCAGTCTGCAACAAGGGTCAGACACAGTGCTATTGGATCAGAAGCTCCAGCACTTCAACACAGTGCTGTCAAGATGGCATGCTTGGTTTATTATTGTCACTTGTACCAAGGTACAGTGAAAAGCTTGTCTAACAAACCGATCGTACAGGTCAATTCATTACACAGTGCAGTTACATTGAATCAGTACAGAGTGCACTGATGTAGTACAGGTAAAAACAATAACAGTACAGAGTAAAGTGTCACAGCTACAGAGAAAGTGTAGTGCAACAAGGTGCAAGGTCACAACAAGGTAAATCATGAGGTCATAATCCATCTCCCCAGGCGGTGGTACTTCCATGTGCCTACCATTCTTGGCGTTCTCATTGGTAGAGGCGTGGGTTTAGGGAAGTGCTTTCAAAGAAGCCTTGCAAAGTTGTGGTTGCTGTGGTGCATCTTATGAATGGCGCATATTATAGAGTCATAGAGTTATACAGCACAGAAACAGGCCTTTAAACCCAACTCATCCATGCCGACCAAGGTGTCTACCCTGAGCTAGTCCCACTTGCCTGCATTGGGCCCATAACCCTCTGAACCTTTCCTATCCATGTACCTGTCTGGATGTCTTTTATATGTTGTAATTGTACATTACAGTGTCTGTGCACCAGTTATGTTAGGAATGAATGTTCAGAGTGGTGGAAGGGGTGCCAGTCAAGAGGTTTGTCGTGGATGGTGTCAAAGTCCTTGAGTGTTACTGGAGGTGAACTCACCCAGACAAATGAGGAATAATCCAGTGATAGAAAGGCTTTTGACAGAGAAAAGATCAGCCACTCGCTGTAAGTGATCCATCATATGAAATTTTTTTGAAGCAACATATTTCTATAGCTGGTCCAGATTAATTTCTTGTCAAAAGTAGCCCAAAGGATGCTGATAATGGTAGTCACTTGAGTAGTATGAATGCTACTTCACACAAAATATAATACATAGCATAAATATTGACAATTCATCAGTCCATACCTTAATGTTCTCTGGACCTTGCTGCACGTGGACCTGAATTGCATCATTAAAAGGTGTGAAAGGAATTGAAGGCTGACCATCGGCAAGTTCTGATCTCATGATGGAGCAAACGTAATTGCTAAAGCAGCCAGAAGTAGTTGGGTCTGGAACAATTTCGACCTCTGCAGTAATATCATACTGTCATTGGGTCAGAGAGAAACAGCTTAGAAATGGACCCTTCAGCCCACGGAGTCCACACCAACCATCAACCACCCATTTACACTAATCCTGCATTAGTCCCATTTTCTATTAAAACATAGAACATTACAGCATGGCCCACAATGTTGTGCCAGACTACATGAACACCTCCTCCACGTTCAATCTAACCCTTCCCTCCTGCACAGCCCATAACCCTCCATCTTTCTTATTTCCATGTGCCTATCTTCCCAACATTGCCATCAACTCCCACAAGATTCTACCTCTCACTAGGG
Source organism: Pristis pectinata (assembly GCF_009764475.1). Lineage (NCBI taxonomy): Eukaryota > Metazoa > Chordata > Chondrichthyes > Rhinopristiformes > Pristidae > Pristis > Pristis pectinata. Next base: position 19,049,030 of record NC_067411.1, on the reverse strand, counting down.
GCAATTTACAGTGATCAATTAACCTACCAACTCGAGCATCTCTGGGATGTGGGAGGAAACTCATGTGGTCATAGGGAGAATGTGCAAACTCCACACAGATTGCTCCTGAAGTCAGGATTGAACCCTGGTCTCTGGCGTCATAAGGCAGTGGCTCTGCTAGCTGCGCCATTGTGCCATCCAGTATCCTGGGTCTGAAATTAATATCCTCCAACAAAACCAGTAAATAGTTTTCCCTCAACTTAAACTGACATGAATGTAAGAATTTACCAGGGTTCTTTAGAAGCCCCACTCAGTCAAATGCAGTCTCAATGGAAAGGGCAGTAACCTTCACCTCAGCTCCGGAACTTGGCTCCTTAGTTCATGTTTAAACTAAGGCATGATGAGGTCTGGACCTAAGTGGTTTAGGCAAAACCCAAACTGGGCACCAGTGAGTAAGCCTTTAGTAGTGCTGCTTTTCATCATTGTGAATAACAACCTCTATCACTTGCAGAATTATTCTGCAGTATAAAAATGGTTAAACATTGAATAAAAACTCTTATGGGAGAAATGTAGAAAAATACAGCTGTGGAAACTTAACAAGCAAGAAACTTCAATTCTGTGAATCTATGTTACAGAAAAAAATCTGCTCCCAGCTTGTAATGATCAGAGTGGTCTGATAAAATGGGGCCACATGGATTTATTGAAGACAAAACTTTTCACAGGAGCTAACATTCCAGGCTTCCATGAGGAAATAACAACAAAGACAGGAGGTACATCTTAATGAAAACACCAGAAGAACAGGGCATTGATGGCCAATTAAGTAACTAATGCTGCATCTACTTAGGATAAAGAACAGGAGGTATCAACAGTCGGAGCTACAGTCATAACTGAAGTCAAAGGCTGGCTCGTCAGTCAGCTTGGGACTGACTAGCTGAGAATTGCTTGTTCAATATCCAATCAATATAATTCAATATACAACCATCAGCTAAATTGGGGATGTGTGAGTTGACCGTAGCTTAAGTGATTTATAATAGCGATGGGAGCACTGAGAGTATCTACAGAAGGTACAACACATAATTTCAGTAAAGCTGTGGAATTAAAACACTTGGTCATGTGTTTTGTTATAAATTACAAACATAATTGTGCAAAAGTGCATAGAAGTGGAAGTCCTCAACTTCTCATAGCTGAGCACAGGTGATATCCTAACTGCAACTTGATGGAGCAGGTTTGGTAACAGTTATGTTCCAAAATTTGCCCACTGAACTTCCAAGGTTCAAGCTGTTGCATTGAACAACTCCATTCACATCACTGAAGAGGAATGGTTGAGAAGGAGAGACTATTTTCAGGTAATTTACATTTCTGTAATTAACTGAGTTTACTTCAATGCTTGTAATTGTGCTCTTCTAATGTTTATGCTTTATTTTAAAATATTTCAATATCGCAGTGATTTTTAACATTTTTAATAGCCCAATTAATTTTTTTAATAGTATTTGAACATCTGTAAATGTCAGAGACATTTAACATCAAGGTTAACTAGGGATGGTCAATAAATTTGGCTTTGCAATGACATTCAACCAGTTGGTCTTAAACCAACCAGCAAAACCCTACTCACTACAGTTTAGCAACACTATGACCACTTTGTTCACTTTGCACTAAAGTGGACTTTGTTTTCTTTTGTTCTAATTGTGTTCTTTCTTGTAAAAATTGTGTATAATTTATGTTTTTCTTCTGAATGCTGCTTATATGATGCTATGTGTCTGTGATGCTGCTGCAAGTAAGTTTTTCATTGCACTTGTGCATACATGTACTTGTGCCTATGAAAATAAACTCAACTTTGACTTTGACATCCATATCATGTGAATGAACAAACATGAAATACTTTACTCTCTGGTCCTGATAAACTTGGAGTCATTCTTGTGAGCCCAGAAGTAACTGGATGTTGTCCGGGCTCAAATGCAGCTGCCCACCTACAAACCACCCTCACCCCCATCTTCATTCATCCCAGCCTTCCATTCTAATGGCCAGATTGCCCGGCTCTGTGATGTCCTTGGGGCCATAACATAGGTGTGCAGCGTGTTGGTGCATGCAAATGAGACTTGACACTTAAAATTCACCAGTCCAGCTGCCCAAACAGTAAAATTCCAACTCCACCCATTCCCTATAACATAATTGGTAGAAAATTATCCAAAGCTCTATTATTGTTAGACGCTACTTTAAGTGTTGATAATTGCAAATTTACCCCAAGGCTTTTTAAAAAAATATTTTAGGCATGCCCTGGCATATGGTTTTTGTGACTATACATAGTGTCTCCCCCTCCCCCACTTAAAAAATTCTCCTTAACTCTTTAATAAAACTCACTAATTTTGAATAACTCTAGTCTATTTTTGTATTAGTAGCATCTGTGAGGAATATAGTTCTTAAGCAAAATGGATCAGACAGTGCATTGGTTACTGCTGCGAAGCTGAGCTGTCACCCTAGCATGTTATCAGTGGTGGGTGAGCCAGAGACCAAGATTGGAAAGCTCTTGTGGAACTGAGCAGCAAACGCCAATGCTTTCAACAAAATTCCAGCTAGAAGTGTTGGTACTTGGTTGCACAACGTATTGCAGCAACAAGTCTGCAGAAGTCACAATGTAATGCCATGCACGTTCATTCCTGCTCTCCGATGAGTATATGATCTCAGTGGTTTGATAACTTGCTGCAATGAAGGATGTGGACCAGTCTAAGGCAATGATCATCAAAAGTTGCTTTTATCTACCTATCATAGGTAGATAGGTGGGAGGGATCGTCCAGATGCACTGTTTACCCTTCTAGGGAGTCACAGAGTCATACAGAAACACAGAATGGAAACGGGGTCTTTGGCCCACCTAGTATGTGACAATCATCAAGCATTTTTACACTAATTCTACCCTAATCCATTTTATTCTCCCGACATTCCCATCAATGCCCCTCTAGATTCTACCACTTATCTATGTACCAAAGGCAATTTACACTGGCCAGTTAAACTACTAACCTACACATCTTTGGGATATGGGAAGAAATGGGAGCACCAGGGGAAACCTACATGGTCACAGGGAGAATGTGCAAACTCTACCCAGTCAGCTTGACCATCAAGACCACTAGGAAGTAGATAAAGGAAGAAAGAAATGGGAAGAAGACAATTGGCAATAAAAATGAGGACTGGCATACAATGAAGATATATATTGATAATAATTACTGATATAAAAATATATTTTTGATTAACTGATACTTCTCCCACATAAGAAAACTGTTTAAATTGCAGGTGACATGACTTGATTTCTATTTATAATTTTACATAGTAAAAGAGGCACCATTAATTATAGGTGCTTGAAACTGATGAAAATGTAATGAGGTACAAGGTCCCAAGAGGCATTTAAAAATCTGCAATTCAGGAAAGTGACCAAAGCAGTAATTAAACGGCTAGGTGCATTGGTCCTGCCTGCAAGGCAATTATGAAAGAATAAATAAAACCATGAAAAAAAATTTAAAAAGAACCATTGGCTAGAGCTCCCTTCACATATAACATTTATTCCTCCCTCTGGGCAAGTTCATGGTGAGCACATGACTTCTACCACAGAATAATTGCAACAGATGTGGGAATTTATAGTCAAGTAAGTAAAGTCAAAAAGTGTTTCATTTAGCATTCAGTGAAAAAAACAAGAGTTGCCTGGTCCAAACAGTAGTTGATGTGACTTTACACTTGTGACTTGATCACAGAGCAAAACAACCTCAAGGACAAGACTGGACTAATAAGATGAAGGATCAATTAATTCTGAGGAAGGGAAGATTCACAAAGTAAAACTTCTTTACCCAGTAGTAGGGATGAACCTGTTTATTCTTTCTTAAGGTAAATTTGTTGTTAGAGGAATTGGAAAGAAGGCACAAAGAAACTTTCCATCCCTTGAGATTGGGGGTACATTAACATAATGATAATGATTAAGTTACTGGATCAGTATCCACAGGCCAGTATTATTAGCCTGGAGGCACAACTTCAAATCCCATAATCCCAGTTAAGTGTCAGTAATAGTGAGCACAAAACTACCAACTGCTGTAAAGACCCCTCTGGTTCACAAATGGCCTTTGGTGAAAGAAAACTGCCCTTGTTATTTATCTGGCCTATACATGGCTCCAGGCCTGCAGCTTGACTCTTACCTGCCCTCTGAAATGATCCAGCAAACCATTCAGTTCAGGGACAATTTGGCAAGAAAGGTTGATGTTGTCAGCAAAACCCAAATCCCATGAACAAATACAAGCCTTATCATTGATGTGGCATCAAAATCTTGACCAGTGTTGTGCTAATGGCACCCATCTGTATCATGTGTTCCTTTGATCTGGAATGGATCAATTCTGCTAAGGGAAAAAAGAGCATTCCCAAACCACCATTCTTTCCACAGGCATCTTATCTCATATCCTAATGAAATCTCCATCTTCAAATCCACCCCCCCCCCCCATAACGTAAAATGTCTTGCACGGCACCTGAAACCATGACATCCTAAAATACCAATGAAATGTTTTTGAAGTGAAGCTACTGTTGTCATGTTGGAAAGGTGGTAATCAATTCATATCAGCAAGCAGCAAGCACTACCAGGGCAAAATGTCATTGACCAGATAATATTTATCAGTGATGTTGTTTGAGGGCTAAATATCGACCAAGTCACAGGGAGAATCCTTTCTTCAGAGTAATGTCATACAGTCTTTCACAGCCACCCCTGACACAGCAGACAGACTTCAGCTTGGTGTCTCAACCAGAAAGTGGGCACCCCCAATTCTACTTCACTCTTTCAGTACTGCACTGGAACAGCCACCTAGATTGTTTACTTAATCCTCTGGAACCTTCATTGTCCACTCTGTTCCAATCATCTGCCCTTTGGAGCCTTCAGATGCCCCACACTGACCCTTTGGAGAACATTCCCAGTCTCTCCACTTCTGAAACTAGTTATATCTGATAATACCTAAACTGATATTTTAATGTTCTTACTTCAGACTTCTTTCTTCTCTAGATATAATATTTAATCTGGCAGATGAGTCTGGAATGTCCAGTTCACTTACACGTAAAGAGGCTTTCTTGTACTTAATTACAAGAAAGCATGCAGATGTGATATAGATCAAAACTCACCTTTTGGATCAAGTTCTCTGCATCCAATTGTCCCAAAGCTTGTTATCAGTTTTAAAGAATGTATTTTTGTCACTGTCAAGGACAATGGATTTTTTTTTAAACCTTGAAGGCAATTTATAAATTCAAGGCTTGGTAGAGATTTTCCTCAGGACATTAATGGGGAAGTAACTCCTGTTGTGAGCTAGGAGCTACAAGCAGTACTGGTTCTACTGTGATTTTGCACCAATCATCATGATTAGGAAGGGAATTCTTCTTCTCCTTACAAACAAGAGCTCAAGAAAGAATTACAAAAAAGTCATTTGACAAGGTCTAGCTATACCCAAGTTGCATCAGACTAACAAATATCTATGTACGGGGACCCAGGTACTTTGTGAGAGCTTCTTGAACCAACCAGTGGAAATGGATTTAAAGACATTGTCTTTAGCCAAGTTGGCTTTTATTCCACCTTGGAAATGTATCCTCGCAGGGATACCTTGTGACAGCTATGTAGTTGCTTTGAGAGTTTTATAAATCGAGGAAGAACTCATGTGTACAATTTGCCAATTAAGTTGGAGGGTGGCTATGTAATTGAATATAACACAGTAAGCAGGTTTTACATGATTCAAGATGTTGACACAGGTTGAAACTCTCTAACCCGGCACCCTTGGGACCAGACTAGCTTTGGACCACAGAAAATCTGGACCACAGAAATTGCCCCAGTGATCTTCCTCTGAGCAAGAGAACTGTTCTTTTTTTAAGTATAGACACTCCCAGGTCATGGAAGGGTTCCAAGAACTGTCCGTAACCCAAAGTTGCCACAAGTCAAAAACACTGTCGGCTGAGATTGCCAACAGCTGAGATCACAAAAGTTACAAAGGTAGATTCATTAGCTACAGGTTAGTACAGATCTTAGTTAATTTTAGATCTTAGTTAGATCATAGTTAGAGTTTCAACCTGTACTACACTGCACTTTGAGGATGTGCTCTCAAAATGTGAGTGTGTGAGACTCACAAATACCTCCCCACACCCAGCTCACAGTGCTTCATGCCTATCCTGCCAGACATGAAGTATGAGCTTAACTCTGACACATGCATGTGTTCCTTTAACATGGACATCTTGTGCAAACTTTCAGCTCCATCCATTAGGCTTGCTTCCTGGATGAAATGAATCACAATGGAAAATTAGGGAGTACAATTCACTCTACTGCTGACTAGTTTTGCTACCCCAAGGGCACATAAAATCTTCAATGACATTAACAGCAAAAATCCTACCAAAGGTCAGTAGCAAAGATACTGGGCCAGGTCTTCAGAAGGACTATCAGCAGCAATCCATGTATCTACCTTCTGCCTTTTCTAACAGGAACTTTTTTGGAGCTGTGACCATCTTGTTTGCAAGGAGAAGAATTCCCTTCATGTCAATTGATGCAAAATCATATTAGAATTCATAGATGGCAAAAAGAGAATGAAGTACCGAGCTATTTGCTCAGGGATGTTGATGAGTTGCTGAGCTCTCCACAGAGAAGCATTGGCTTTCAAAGTGTTCTGGGGGCGCCGCATTTAGAGGCTCTGAGATTCCGTTTTCTAGTTGCCACACAATAATTTGTCATGAAAGGAAACCATTATTAACACCCTTTTCAATGTGTTGATAACAATGTCCTGGAAGATACTTCGCACTTTCCAGCTGACTATCAACAGAAAAGTAAAACATCTGAAACAAGAAGGATTTGTTACTTAGGACATGATACAACTGTCTTTTCATGCAATTCCAAGGCAAGGCTCATCTTGCTGCACCTACAACAGCTGCCAAGTTTTGTCTACCCTTAAACTCAGTGTAGTCTCAGAGCAGATCAACCACAGACATGATCTTTTCCCTGTGGCAACGTCAAGAATAGAGCAGAAAGTGAAATCGATCTTCACCTTTTTCAATTTAATCAACACTGTGAGTCAAGCTGACTTATTTGCAGTAATATATAACATAGGATGCCCACCATTCCAGTTGAGTCTTATATGGTCTTAACATGACAACATAAGAAGTGCTGTTCAGTATGATGGGTCTACTTTGGACAGTTTTGAGGTTTAACACAGTGTTATTCTCTTGAACTTCTACAGATGTGCTATAGAAAGTATCCTGGAGACACAAGAGATTCTGCAGATGCTGGAATCTGAAGCAATACACACAAAATGCTGGAGGAACTCAGCAGGTCAGGCAGGATCTATGGAGGGAAATAAACAGTCGACATTTTGCATCTCAGTCTGGTATGGCAACCACTTTGCTCTGGTCCTCATAACTTGCAGAGGGTGGTAAACACTGCTCAGTCCATCACAGGCTCATCACTTCCTTCCATCCAGTCCATCTTTAGGGTGTGCTGCATCAGGAAAGCTAATAGTATTGTCAAGGTTGCCTGCCACCCTGGCCATTCCTTTTTTGACCAAGTTCAAGAACAGCTTCTTCCCCACTGCTATCAGATTTATGAACCAATTACCTCTTTCACATCCCTTCCCAGTGGTGTTGCCACATTCTCAAACCTTTAATTCTACCTCTTCCATTATTGTCACTTTTGTATTTCTTTCTGCACTACTATACTTTGAACCATTCCGTTGTTTTGTGCTCATCGCTGTATTTATTTTTGTATTTATTATTGCCATGTATACTGCTTACTCTGTGATCTTCACACGAGCAAGGAATTTCATTGTACCCTAGTGTACTTGACAATAAACTAATCAGAATCTGAATTTGTTATGTGTCCTTGCTCCTACACTCTTTAGAATCTTCTCAGACCTGAGCATTCAAAGGAATGGAAAGTGAAGTGTACAGTACCTGCAAACAAGCTGAGATAAATTGGTAAATTCATTTATTATTGTCACATATACCGAGATACAGTGAGAAACTTTGCTTTGCATGCCATCCATATAGATCATTTCATTACAACAGTGCATTGAGGTAGTACAAGGGAGAACAGTAACAGAGTGCAGAATAAGGTGTTACAGTTACTGAGAAAGTGCAATGCAGGTAGACAATAAGGTGCAAGGCCATAATGAGGTTGATTGTGAGGGCAAGAGTCCATCTTATCTGTACTAGGGGACCATTCAATAGTCTTATAATAGCAGAATAGAAGCTGTCCTTGAGCCTGGTGGTATGTGCTTTCAGGCTTTTGTATCTTCTGCCCAAAGGGATGGGGGAGCAGAGAGAATGTCCTTTGATTATGTTGACTGCTTTACTGAGGTAGTGAGAAGTGTAGACAGAGTCCATGGAGGGGAGGCTGGTTTCCATGATGTGCTGAGCTGTGTCCACAACTCTCTGCAGTTTCTTGCGGTCTCAGGCAGAGCAGCTGCCACACCAAGCCATGATGTATCCAGATAGGATGCTTTCTATGGTGCATTGATAAAAATTGGTGAGGGTCAAAGGGGACATGCCACATTTCTTTAGCTTCCTGAGGAAGCAGAGGCGCTGGTGAGCTTTCTTGGCCGTGGCATCCACGTGGTTGGACCAGGACAGGCTATTGGCGATATTCTCTCCTTTCAACCCTCTTGACCTCAGCACCGTTGATATAAACAGGACCATTTGCACTGCCTCCCCACCTGAAGTCAATGACCAACTCTTTTGTTTTGCTGACATTGAGGGAAAGGTTGTCGTGAGTGTATAGGGAGTAGAGTAGGTGGCTGAGGACGCAGCCTTGTGGGGCACCAGTGTTGAGGATGGTCGGGGCAGAGGTGTTGCTGCCTGTCCTCATTGATTGCGATCTGTTGGTCAGGATGTCGAGGATCCAGTTGCAAAGGGAGGTCTTGAGTCCCAGGTCTATGAGTTTGGAGATGAGTTTGTTAGGAATTACAGGATTGAAGGCAGAGCTGTAGTCAATAAATAATAGTCTAATGTAGGTGTCTTTACTCTTCAGATGCTCCAGAGGTGTGCGTAGGGCCATGGAGATGGCATCCATCTTGAACCTGTTCTGGCAGTAGGTGAATTGCAGTGGATCGAGGTTGTCTGGGAGGTTGGAGTTTCATGATGGTGGAACTCTAATCCGCTGCAACTCAGGCAAAGAGTGAAGACAGAATGCTGCTGATTGGGGAGCTTTTATTCACTTATGGATTACCTTTCAAGAGCTTGTCAGGCATTTGCTCTCATCATCAGCATAGAGAAACTGATTTACACAGAAAGGGAGCTTCAGAAGTTCTGTCATTCACCTTTAGTGAGAATCGATTAGAAGTAGTTCAAAAAATTGGCTATATAGGGCTCAGCAGTGATCACCAACCTTCCACTTGATGAAGAATGATGAAAAAGTTATGATCACCTTTAGCTGATTAACGAAACAGCATGGAACAACTCCAAGCTCACCATCGGAACGATGATGCCAGTATACAAAGCTTGTGTAGATAGCACTCGTGAGTTTGGCGGGGGAAACACACACAACTTTTGCACTCCAACAGCAAGTGCTAAACAGTTTCTGTGCTGCTTAAGCCACAAAATCAGCATCAAATGGCAAGGTAGGGTCACCATCCTAGAGATTCTTCAAAGGGCAAATTTACCAGTTTTGGTGCCCCATCCAAACAAGGACAATGGTACTGGTTAGGTCAACTGAGCAGATTGGAAATTTTTGGACATGCTGTACAGGAAACTGTCAGAAGAGGATCGAGAAGCCCCAAGCTTCATCAGAAAGATGTATAAGAGCAAGGGAAGGAATTTGGAACTGATAGAAAGCCCTGGCCATTGATCAACACTTGTTCCATCATTGCCCAGGCAGGGCATCAAAGTCCACAACAGAAATTGTCTCCAACACCTTGGAGAAAAGAGCCTGTAAGAAGCCTGCACCTTCTGAGCTATCCAATTACAACAGAGCACTTACAAGCACTGCCAAGGAGGATACAAATCTTGGACTGGATTACTTAGCCACATGAAACAATGCAAGCCATCCACTGTTTCCTACAGGCAAGAGGATGCCAAAATATTTATTATTCAACACTTTTAAATTTATGAAGCTACCTACATTTTAATCTTGCATCGTATTTATATTTAAATTTACTTTCAATATGGAAACAGAACCATCACTGATACTTCACCAAGATGTAAAACAGTGCGCAGCAGAGGCTATGTGAATCAGAGCTGAAATTAATCGAATCCAGAACACCACCTTGTGGTTCAACTGAGAATTATTATTGCAATAGCAACTCATCATATCCAGGGTATCAGAAAACATGACAATTAATCATTTAATTTTGAAATTGTGTGTAAAAGCAGAAAATAATTTGCATGTAGCAAGATCTTACAAATTGCCTATAAATGTTCATCAGTTTTCTGGTGTTCGTTAAAGGATGAAGAACTTAATCATGGAGTTGAAAAGCAAAGAAACAGGCCCTTCGGACCCCCATGTCCATGCCACCCGTTGAACATTTCTACATTAATCCTATTTACCTGCATTAGGTCCATAGCCTTCTATACCTTGGTGATTCACATACTTGTTAAACGCTTCATAAATGTTATGAGAGTATCTGCCTCCACCTCCTCTTCAGGCAGTGTTTTCCAGATTCCAACCAGCCTCTGTGTGGAAAAAGTACTCCCTCAAATCCTCTCTAAACCCTCCTACCTCTCACCTTAAACCTATGCCGTCTTGTCTGAGGCACCCCTACTGTGGAAAAAAAAAGATTTTTACTATCTACTCTATCTATGCCTCTCATAATTTTATACACCTCTCTCAGGATACCCTTCAACCTCCTCTGCTCCAGGAAAAACAAATACAGCCTATCCAATGTCCCCTTATCACTGTAATACTCCAACCCAGGCAACATCTTGGTGAATATTCTCTGCAACCTCTCCAGGGCACATCCTTTCTGCACTGTGGTGACCAGAACTGCACATATTACTCCAGGCATGGCCTAATCAACGTCTTATAAACTTTTATAAGTCTCATAATCCAAGTACACCCAGGAGTTTCTTCGAGTCAGTAACATATGTTTAATGTGGAATCAATGTTGAAGATTGGCAGCAGACTTGTATACAGCAAGGATCCAGAAATGCTGGTTGAGTGATACATATCAGTCAAAGCACAGGAAAATGTTGGCCAGTACTTGGGGAAAACTTCTTATATGCCCAGCAACAGACTGCCCGAGAAAGTCAGCAGGTCAAACATTATATCTTTTGTCTCCTTATATGCCCATCCTTATATGATGGGCCTTACATGAGGCCTTACACACCCAATTGAATAAGTAGATGATCCCTATAATGGCTGCTTATGTCAAGCCACAGTTATGTGAAAAGAAACAAGATTTGCCCTTCGGGGTTCCCTCCCCAAAACCAAAACTGGAGCATACAAGAGAGGAGGAGGCAATCCAACAGAACACTGAGAACAATACACCAGTACAAGTTGAGACCAAGACTGCACATATTTCTTGAAAGCTTCTAAGCTAAGACAGTCCAGCCCTATCAGATAATAACCCAATAGATTAAGGGCTGAGGGGGAATAGAAGCATAGCAGATATGTGACTAGACTAAGAAATGAGAAGTCAGGATGAGCTCAATTTCCATCACACCAGCTGGGGAAAGTAAATTAAGCTAATTATAAAATCTCTAACAAAAATATATAACCAGTAATAATGGCTATGAAATATACCAAAGCCCACCTGGTTCACTCATGTTCTTGGGGAAAGAAAGCTTTCCTTATCTGATCTGATGAACTGTGACTCCAAACTTCAAACAATGCAGGTGATCTTTAACAACCCCTAAAGTGGCCTAGGAATTTACTTAGATCTCCATGACTGTCCAAATATTCCCATTATGTTCCTTCAATAGGCAAGAACAGTGATGTACAGTCTGGGGGAAGTTGTTTTGGAATTTCCGTCATTGACTATGGATACCATGAAGTGTTTGGCTATTAGGTCAAGCATGGTCAAGTAAAGACTTGGATCAGGTTAAACACAGAATGAACTGTCCAGGAATCCAAACTCCGAGAGTGATTACGTTGTGGAACTCACAACCACTGACATTAGTTGAAAGAAGTACAATGGAGTAAATCAGATGGCCACAAGAGAGAACAAGAGGTCTGCTAAAATATGAGATGAGAGGAGAGTTATGTAAAGTATAAACACTAGCATAAACACTATGCGCTGAATGGACTATTAATGAAGTAGTTTCTCAATCTCTGCTTCCAAATGGTCAGAAGATACAAACCGAGCACCACAGTGTTTTAGTGATCTAGTTTTAAGACAACTGGTAACAATTGCAAAAGTGTAAAAGTCTACCTGTTTTGTTTTTTGGGTAGATTTACAATAAATAAAACTCACATTAATCATCCTTGTAGCCTTACAGTTTCATCCTGCGCCTCAGAAACAAACATTGTTTCTTCACATTAACAAAAAAAGCTACCTCGTGCACTCTCGAGTTTTGAGCTGGAGTGGCGCATTTCAACTTAAAAGCAGTGAGTTGCTTTATAAATGTGCAAGGTACAGGAGAGGCCGTCACAATGATATTATAAGATTAGCAAAATCAATTAAAAAGCATTTTAGAAGGGATGAACAGTAGATGATGCCCTTTTGTTTTTATGACTACTTAGGGGACTGAGGAGTCTGGTCCTAGAACTGTAGGCACATTGGCAGCTGTTGTAGATGGCGTTAAAATGCTTGTACAGCAATTCAAATGCACAGGAACGCAAGAAGCTGCCAATATATCATGGCACATCCCTCCCCAACATCGAAAGTATCTGCACAAGGTGCTGCCTCAAGAAAGCAAAATCTATCATCAAAGATCCCCACCATCCGGGTCATGCCATCTTCTCGGAGCTACCATTGAGCAGGGGGTACAGTAGCCTGAAGTCTCATACCACCAGGTTCAAGAGCAGCTATTCAGTTCTTGAACCAAACTGCACAACCCTAATCACTACCTCAGTATAGCAACACAATGACCACTTTTGCACTACAATGGCCTTTGTCTTTTTTTGTTCTAATTGTGTTCTTTCTTGTATAATTTTGTATAATTAATGTTTATGTTTTTCTTGTGAATGTGATGTCTCTAATACTATGTACTATGCTGTAAGTAAGTTTTTCATTACACCTGTGCATACATGTGCTTGTGCATATGACAATAAACTCAACTTTGACTTTGAAATCTTGAATGCTACTTTTATGATTATATAAATTAAAAACATAGCCCAGAAGTATATCTTTTGTTTTCACCCAGGACTTGATATAATTGGAATTACTCTTAATTTATTGCAAACTATTCTGTTGAGCAGATATCTGAAAATAACTTACTATGTATGTCTTTATTGAAAACTCCACCTGCAGTATCTGGATACTGACACAAGGTGGCAGGGCTGTGCCTTACCAAACATGATTCAATGCCATGCAGGGCTGTCGTGGCCTAACCTGCCTTTAAACACCATCTGTAACAGCTGCCAATGCGTCTGTACTTCTGGAACCAGACTCCACAGTCACCTAAGTAGCCACAAAAAAACAAAAGGGTATCATCTACTGTTCGTCCCTTCTAAAATGTTTTGCACTTTCTTGAACTGCTGCATTCCGTGTGATAAAATCTCTTCCATATGCAGTGACCATGAAAGAATGATTACATGTGTTCAAATCAAGGACGTCACCATAAAATTAATGATCTATATATTAAATAACCAGCACGCCATCTTTGTACAATAGATGAACTTTTGATAGGTTTTTTTCATTTTATTGGATTTCCTGCTTCTTTTTGCTCTGCAATGCATGGGTTATGACATCAGCCAAAAGAACATCATGGGCTGTCACAAGAAAGTTTCAAGCAAGTAGTCACTACTAAGGCCAACAATAACGTATGTGTTGGAAATGAAGAACTGTCAAAATATTTTAACAGTTTTGTACAATACTTTGCCATATTTCATTCCTCAATTGCTCACCCATTTTGCTGGAAAATCCCACATTGGAATGTTGAGGGAAAATATCAGTTCTTCCGCAGGCCATCTGGGCACTACGTACCCATCAGTTAACTGCACAGTTCATATCTCACAGATTATCAGTATGTGCAATACTTGGGGCAATTACAGAAGTAAGTGTTAATGGCCTCAATGAAATGCTACTTCATGCTGAGAGTGAACTTGAAAATAAATTATTTTGTAAATCAAGCTCCATATAGTCTAATATTATTTATGTGGTAAAAGCAGAATAACCTGTGATAACGTTCTTTGCACGGTTTGCTTCTAGAGTCTGTGATTGGTGTAGAAATCAACCCCAAACTATGTAAAAGGATTGTATTTTGACACTTGGCTAATTTCTCCCTGAACATCATGGCTTCTTCACTTTCTTTTACTGTTATATGCTTATTATATGAGTCAAAAACAATAGAAAACCACAATTTGAAATAAGAACTGTGTTGAAACTTGTACTAAATTCCATTAACATTTAGCTCAGATATACCCTTACGGTAATAGTCTAATGCTTTTAAGCACTGTATCTGGCACTCTGCTGGAAGTGATAATTGAAATTCATGCCACGATGCAAGTCAGAAATTTAGAACTAAGCTTCTTGGATAATTTGGCTCGTACAGATATAATCTAATGAGATCAGCAAGGATTGCAGTCTCACCAGTGTATGCAAACACAGCTGATCTCTGGTGGGATGATAGAAATTATTCTGTAAATGAAAGGGAAAGGAGCAGATTCCTTTCAGTTTCTTCACAGCAAAGTGGCCATGTAATCCTAGGGATTGTGATCACCACAGGTCTCAACGAGGCAGTTGGGATTCAAGTCAAAGATACCTGTGAGTTCCTGTCTGATGCAGTCATCATCAGATTTCACAGATGATAAGTTGTTACTGCTGGAGGCATCACTGTGGACAAATGCCCTGTACAGCATTTTGATTTTGCACAGTTTAGGGAGGGGAATTGGAGGATACCTTCCAACGGCAGCTCTCTTTCCTCTGAATCAGAAGGTTGTGGGTTTGAGTTCAGACATCTGAGCACAAGGAATTGCTGCACTGTTGGAGTTGTTTACCTCAAAATCCACTGCCAGTCAATAGTGCTGTGTACTACATACACCCCCACGGTGGTGTACTTTGCCTTTCCAACTCATATCAGTGAAATTTATTTCAGAGGCAGAGTACACCATTAAAATTAATGTCACCTATAGTATGGGTAATTATTTTTGCACATTAAAATGAAACCCCATATGCATTCCTGGGTAATTGTGAACAATCCCATGCCATGTTTTTGTGGTGTCTGGGTCAATCACCAGTCCCTACCCCTCAGACCTCACTGAAACAGATTGTATGACAGTAGCATTCTGCTGCTAGTGAGAAGGTCCCCTCTTTAAATTGGATGTACAATTCTTACATTGCAATTGTAGGTGGAAACAGAATCAATCAGGGCTTTTGAAAGGGAATGGGATGTACACTTGACAGAGAATGACTTGCAGAGTTTTGAGGAAAGAGTAAGGAAGCTGACTTCAATTATACAGGGCGTCCATGAGAGACCGCATCTGGGGTATGCTGCACAATTTAAGGAAGGATGTTAAGTGAGCTAGGAGTTCAGACAGGGTTTACTAGACTAGTACTGGAATGGGTGGGTTGTCTTATGTAGAAGAGTGAGGGGGACGATTGAAGATTGTGAAACCTTGAGGGGTCTTAACAGAGTGGGCATTGAAAGAATGTCTCTTGCTGTGGGAGAATCTAGAACTAGGCATCATTGTTTTTAAAATAGGGTCTGCCCATTTACAATGGAGACAAGAGGACTTTTTCCCCTCTTTGGGGATTGTGACTCTATAGAATTCTCAAAGAATAGAAGGAGCTGGGTCTTTGAATATTTTTAAAGCAAGTGGGTGAAAGGTTATCATATGTAGATGGAAATGTGGAGTTGAGGTTACAATCAGATCAGCCATGACTTTATTAAATGGTGGAGATCAAGGGGCCAAGTGACCCACACTTGCTCCTAACTTGTGTGTTGGACTGGAATGTAAGTGATGGGATCCATTGCGGCATAGCATTTTTCCTTTGTGCACTCTGTTGTTGTATCTGGAACTAAGATTCAGTCTGGGAGACCGGGTAAGAGAGTGGAATGGTCATCAGATGCCCTGTTGGGGTCTGAGGGTGGCATCACTGATCAGATTGGGGTCAAAGGTGGATAAGGGCTGGTTAGGGTTGGTGTCAAGCACTTTGGATCAGGACGGGGAGATGAATGGGCCAACAATCAACACCTTGGCAGGGGGTGAGAAAATGTCAGAAGGTCAGGGCCCCAGGTTAGGGAGGGAGATCAGAAAGGACGGATCAGTGGTACATTCCATACTCACCCTCTAACCTTCAGGGCTCCACCCCCCACCAATCCAGAGAGGCACTACAGAAAGAAAACCAACAATAATCACTCTTGGAGCAGCTTGGACTAATTACCCCAACGACACTCTCACATTGGTGGAAGAGTGGAAAAGGGAATGTGGTTAGTGAGCAAGATCAAGTACCTTAACTCAATGCATACATAAGGAGAACTGTTTGAAAAGGACAGACAAGAATGCACGGAAGTACCAGCAAAAGAGTAAGATAAAATGGATACTGCTGATAAACAAATGCTACTAACATATAATCTTTGGCCTGAAACAACAGTCTTCTTTTTAGATTTTGAAAAGTTTCCTTTTTACCTTATAGGTCTTGATTCCTACTATGGTAAGCTTCAGTGGTATCATGGTTATTGCAATGCTTTAGGTGGCAATCATTCTTCATGTTTTAATGTTTTCTTTCATTGGAGGTAATTTTCATCTGAGAGTAATTTTATCCTCACCACATGCCCAACATAGAGATTCATAGAGTTATACAGCATGGAAACAGGCCCTTTGGCTCAACTCGTCCATGCCAACCAAGATGCCCATCTAAGATAATCTCATTTGCCTGTGTTTGGCTCATCTCCCTCTAAACCATTCCTATCTATACACCTGCTTAAATGTCTTTTAAATGTTGTAACCGTATCTGCCTCTACATCTTCCCTGGGCAAATCATTCCATATACCCACCATCCACTGTGAGAAAAACTTGCTCCTCAGATCCCCTTTAAATCTTTCCCCTCTCACTTTAAACCTGTGCTCTCTAGTCTTAGATTCCCCTACCCTGGGAAAAAGACTGTGACTGCCTACCCTATCTACGTCCCTCATAATTTTATAAACTTCGAAAAGGTCACCCCTTAGCCTCCTTCGTTCCAGGGAGAATGGTTCCAGTCTATCCAATTTCTCCTCATATTTCAAGACCCCCAGTCCAGGCAATGTTCCTGTGAATCTTTTCTGCACCCTCTCCGGTTCTGAAGGTTTACTTAACTATGCTTGCATCCTGAATAACTGCATGATCTTGCTCTCAATTATGGTCCGTTTCAGACTTACTTTTAAAGTAGCACTTACAATTTATGAAAGGTCATCATAAAGATGAATCAGATTAATAATTTATTAATCTGATTCTGTGATTGAGAGACTCTCCAGAGTCACAATAAATAAAGCCAAGGCATAGGCTCTCCCTGCCCTTACAGGTTAATATAATAGACCCACAATTCCATTTTAAGAACAGGAACACTTCCACAATATCTGGTCTAATGTTGGTTTCACCCATCAAAACAGATTAGCTGGTCATTCAAACAGTCTGCTGTATGTAATTGACTGATTTAGTTTCCCATATAACAAAGACTGCACTTCAAAAATAATCATGGTCTTAACACTTCCAGATATACAGAGCACATAGGAAATATATTGATTTCTCTGGGATTAATCTCTGCATCATGACTAGTTCTGAATACACCTTAAATCAACTTAGTAATATATTGTTAAAATTATATAAACTAAGCAGATGTATAAATCTTGTAAAGTTAAGGTAATTTATACCCCAAACGTTCCTTTGGAAGATGAAAACCTGAACCTGCCCATACCTGTCCACATTACAATGTATCATCTCCAAGTAGTCCGTAAGGAATTTAAAAGCCTTACGATGGTTAAGCTTTGGTGATCAGAAAACATTCTTTACTGCTAAACTAGTGATTAATCTTGCTGAGGCATTTTGTTAGCAACAGTGTTGCTTTGTTCACGTTCTTGTAATTTCTCACATAATAAAGGTTCTGGAGCACTACTACTATCAATTTATTGCCTCCATTTTCTGATATGGTACAATTACTATCAACAGACAGAGTGATTTTATCAGCCAGTAAATATGTTGTAATAGGACTGAGTTGAATTAGCTCTGCAGAGTCATGCCGTGGTCATAACATGGACTAGCAATGAGCCAGGGATGGTTTGTTTAGGGAGGGGGTGCAGTAGTGGCAGGGATTTTGTAGCCTGCCTCTCATATACTTCAAACATTCCTGCTGCTCTGCATGACCCTTGGTTTCTCTTCACATTGACCAAGTTGGTATTCGGTGCATCTTCGATCAGTTTGCCAGGATGACTCTGAGTTTCCAGTTGCCTGCCATTTTAACTCTCTATCCCACATCCACTCTGACCTGTCTGTGGTAACACTGTTCCAATAAAGCCCAATGTAGCCTAAGGAACAGAACCTTACCTTCCATCTGGACATGTTAAAGCCCTTGGTGCTCAATATCAAATTCAACAAATTCAAATAACATTTTTCCCCCCTGTTTTTGTCAGAACCGGCTAGTTCTGCTGCAAGTTTGTAATATTAGCTCAGACATTCTCTCTTCAGACTCACTGTCTGATGTGCTGGCCATTTCCACCATTTTTTGTTTGGTTTCAGGGTTCAGTGACAGCTCTGACCTGCATTTCACAGCTTTTGAGTGTGTTTTTGTCTACTTTCTCTCTCACTAACTACCCTCGTTAATCTATTAACCAGACAGCTCCATAAACATTGGGATCACCTGAGCAACCTGGACTATCAGGGCAAAAGGGATTATCAGGGATCCTTCCTACCTCCACCCTCCCCGCAGGTTAAAACTGCTCTGCTTTATCATTTTCCCAGTTTTGATGTAGGGTCGTCAACCTGAAAAGTTCACTCTGTTTGTCTCTCCACAGATGTTGCCTGACCTGCTGAGTGTTTACAGCAATTTTTTTTGTGTTCTCATTACTGGCATTCAGCACACTTCCTGCTTGCTTCAGAAATTATACATGTTCCTAAAATCTGGACAGCAAGTGAAAGAATGTGGTTATCTGATGAAAGTTCATTGACCTGAAATGTTAACTCTATTTCTCTCTCCACAGATGCTGCCTGACCTACCGAGTATTTCCAGTACTTCTTGTATTAAAATATAACCATCATAACTGTTGATTCCCATTTTATTTTTTTCTCATTTGAAAAGCTTCAGAAACCCTTTAGCACTTGTCCACAGTAACATAAACTGTAATCAGGAATTTTCTTTAGAGAAGGGGAGGCACAGAGCTGCTGCCACACACTGCAAGAGACCTGGCTTCAATCCTGACCTTGGGATCTCTCTGTATGAAGTTTGTACATTCTCACTGTAACTGCATGGGTCTCCTCTGGGTGCTCCGGTTTCCTCCCACATCCCAAAGATGTGCAGGTTGGTAGGTTAACTGGCCACTGCAAATTGCCCCTAGTGTGTAGGTGAGTGGTCGAATCTGGGAAGTTGAAAGGATGTATGGAGTTGAAAGGATGTAGGGAGAATGGAAGCAATTAATGTAAGATTAATGGAAATGTGTGGTTGATGGTCAGAGCAGATGCAGTGGGCCAAAGGACATGTTTCCATGCTGTATATCTCTGTGATTACAGGCATCCCAATGTAGCAAGCTCCTGAGAAAAGCCTTCGAGTACTTCCTAGGACTGCTGTTGTCTTGGATACAAGTTAGGAGGCATACAGGAGTGAGATAGATCGGCTGGTTGAGTGGTGTTGCAACAACAACCCCGCACTCAACATCAGCGAGATCAAGGAAATGATTGTAGACTTCAGGAAGGGGAAGTTGGGAGAACACACACCAGTCTTCATTGAGGGGTCAGCAGTAGAAAGGGTGAGCAGCTTCAAGTTCCTGGGCATCAACATCTCAGAGGATCTATCTTGGGCCCAACACATTGATGCAATCATGAAGAAGGCACGCCAGCAGCTCTACTTCATTAGGAGTTTGAGGAGATTTGGTACGTCACCAAAGACCCTTGCAAGTTTCTACAGATGTATGGTGGAGAGCATTCTGACTGGTTGCCTCACCGCCTGGTATGGAGGGTCCAATGTGTAGGATCAAAAGAGGCTGCAGAGGGTTGTAGACTTAGTCAGCTCCATCACAGCCACAACCCTCCCCTCCATTGAGGACATCTTCAAGAGGCAGTGCCTCAAGAAGACGGCATCCATCATTAAGGACCTTCATCATCCGGGACATGCCCTCTTTATATTACTACCATCAGCGAGGAGGTACAGGAGCCTGAAGACCCACACTGAATGTTTCAGGAACAGCTTCTTTCCCTCCGCAACCTTGTTATTCCTCTTTTGCACTATTTATTTATTTTTGTACCTTATAGTAATTTTTATGTCTTTGTTTTGCACTGTACTGCTGCTGCAAAACAACAACTTTCACGACATATGTCAGTGATAATAAACCTGGTTCTGATCCTGGAAGTCACAAGGATCACTGTATAAACAGATGCTCCCTACAGAATATTTAGAGGAGATTATACTTGGAGATGAGAGTTGAAAAAAACCTCATCACTGGAATATGCAATCAAAATCTCTTTTCAACATGCATTCCCCATTTCAGGAGACTGAATTTGAAGTGAAAATTAAGATTATTGCAAAATAAAATTATGATCATTTTGTCAATTTGCCATCATCTCTATAATTTTCAATTCATGAATTGCTCGCTTTAAATTCCACTCCTGAACAAAGAGATAAAAAGAAGTGACACTGTTTTGCCTTCTGCTATTCATACCAGAACTACTATTTTGCAATAATAATTTCTACTTGCATTTGAGTGCCACAATACTATTTTAAATACATCACTGTAAATGTGTGGAAATGAATAAAATGTTTTTTGATACTCCAAAATCAGAAAGCTACCATATGTCTTTTTAGAGATAGTGGAATATATATTTTGGGTTATACCATCGAAAGGTAACTGCTCAAAGAGTACATGTTGCAGAAATACAAAAGGTTCTAGTTTCTGTTATCCAACTATAAATGTAATAATGAAGTAATGCTATACATAGACAAACTCAACCCATCAATCTCTCGTGTGGGAAGCATATCTCCAAAGATTCTTCCTGGATCAGCCACAGCTCTTTTTCCACTCAGCTCCAGTTAATGATATGATGAGCCCTGTGTGCAAGTCAACCATCATATGCCAAGTCAATTCAAATCAGTGATGAAATAAAGCATATAATGGAAGCTCAGATATTTCAAACAAAGAAAATGCGGGTATTCTTGGCATATAGAAAATAGGACTGACCTCTTTGGAAAGGGGAGGGGGGAGGTAAAATTGACAAAAAGTTCAATGTTCAAAAGAAGGGGAAAGAGGGAAGAGTGTATGAGTCACTTTGATGATCAGGTGAGAGAATAGAGGGTGTCAGCAGCAAATAGAGAAATGCTGGGAGAGAAATCTGGTTACTTGACCTGAAGTGGAAAGAGGTCCTAAAAGGCAGGAGACAAGTGAGGAGTAGGATGGAATGTCAAATAACCAATTAAACTTGTCCAAACCAGTTAAATATGGGCAGAGGGAGTGCAGAAACCTAAGCAAATATAGATGAGACACTACCCTGGACTCCTTCTATCTCTATTCGTTTGACGAGAATGCCACCGCCTGGCATTGTGAACCTGAAACTCACTCCTCCAAATAACCACAGATATCAGTCGATATAAATCCTTCAGGACTGAGATTAATAGTTCTTTTTGATAATTTCCAATAAGTATGGAACTGAGGCAGGCAAATGGAATTGAAGATCAAATCAGCCATAATCTAACAGAATAACTAAACAGACACAAAGAACTGAAAGGTCAATTCCTATTTAAACAATTGGATGATTTTTTTTGATATTTTCCTTCAAAGAGCATAATAAGTTACACATAACTTACACATGTAAGAATACACACACATGAAATGCATCAAAGATATGTTTTCATGTCAAAAAAATTCCCATACTTTCAAGTCTGGAGCCTTTACTTAATGCAAAAACCATTTTCAGTAATACCTCTGTTCACATTGACCCTAGGTGATACAGCTGCTTGTCTCAGCCCTGACAACAGATAATTATGCCAGACAAATCAGACTTTAAACCTTGTACATTCTGGAAGCCTGACTTGTTCCTGCAGGCAATCAGCCACGACAAAAACAAAATCCCCATTGTAGGATGATACAGTAAACCTGGACCAGCAAACAACTCAATCCCAAATACTTCTGTGTTCATTTTCATCTCATGAAACCTATTTAGAAAACAGGATAAATAGATATCCACTGCCTGAGGAGATCAGTGCTCCATAAGCATTCCACCCTGCTTAAATGTAGGTTTTTTTTGGCACCAATATCCTGCCTGGTATTCATCTGAACACCATCTCAAAGCCTCAGCTTAAATCACATTATCATGCAGGTCTGTTGAAATATTTAACACAGCTGATATAAATACAGTTCCTGTTACATTTACACTGTCAGCATGATTCTGCTTATGGCAAGTGATCAACTTTAATTGTTTTTGTTAAATGGTTTGTACTTAAAGGATGAACATGAAGATTAACTGAGAAAGATGCAAAATCTTATTCTAACTTGGAAAGTTGAAATGCTAACATTTTATACATAATTGCTTGTCACTTAATATTACGTCATGCAGCCACTTTCAATTCATGGAAATGGGGATAACATACTGGCATTGATTGAGAACTGGTTAATGAACATAAAGAATGGGAATAAATGGGTCTGTTAGTGGATTATCTCAGATTTCAGTGGTTGGCACTAGCTATTTACAATCTATATCAACAGGGGTTCAAATGTCATATTTCTAAGTTTACAGAATACAGATAAGCCACGTCAGTGGACAAGAACATTACAGATGGAACATAAGAACTGCTGCACAAAACAAAAAAGCAGAGTATCCTTTTAAATGGTGACAAATGGGGGAAGTTGCTATTCAAAGTGGCCTGAATGTCTTTATACACAAGTCACCGAAAACTAACATGCAAGTGAAGCAAGCAGTTAGGAGGGTGAAGGGTATGTCTGCTTTTATTGTGAGAGCATTTGAACACATGAGTAAAAATATCTTAATGCAATTACATAGGGCCTTGCTGAGACTGCACATGGAGAATTGCGGACAGTTTTGGTCTCCTTATCTAAACAAGGATGTACTTGCCATGGAGGAAGTGCAGCAAAGATTCACTAAACTAGTTCCTGGGAGGGTACATTTGGTAGATATAGAGAGATTGTGTAAACTAGGTCTATGAGCTCTATGATGAGATGAGGAATGAGAAAGAAGCAGCTTTATTAGCTTTTTTGTCAAAATAGCAAGTATCTATGTTTGCATATGTTTTTCTACATGCTATAAAAATAATCAATTCTGAGATACACATAACACAATCTTAACAGTAGTCTGCCACCATGCCTGCTACTATCCAGTAACTAACCTGTCGTATATGTAATAAACAACAACCTTGTCTTAAGAGGAACAATGAGGAAAAAACTCATATCACTTTCATTGGCATAATAGACACAATACATGATTATATTTTCCCAATGCATTTCAACCTAATTGGCACTATTGTGTCCAAGGGTTTGAAAGAACAAAAGAATTTCTTTAATTACATAACTAAGCATTAAATGGCAGAGGTTTAGTCTCTGTCTCGTTGTAAAATTGCCAGATGAATTACAGGACTTGTGAGCTTCTTTCTCATTTGAAACAGCCACCCAAGCATCATTTCCTGATTCTAAAGTAAAACAAAGAAAAGCAACTGTGATACTGGTCTACAGAGGGTAAAAGCACCACCATTGCAATGAAGATGTTCATATTTATTCAAGATTGTTTTTGGCTTCAAAGTCCTAAGGTGCTTCAGCGACGATGAATTATTTTGCAAATAAAAACTAACCAAGTAATTCAATCTTTCAGGAGTAGGCTGAGGGACAAACAATTACCATGCAATCAGAAAAAAAACTGTTCATTTTCAAAATCTTCAATGACACTATTTGCCATCACCTGAGTGAGCAAATAGGGCCTCAACATAATGCTTCATCTGAAAGGCAGACTGCTTAACAAATCAGAATCATCTACAGCTTGAGTTAACGTCCTCAGATCCTGTGCAGGTCAGCTGGTGGGGGTATTTGCAGACATTTTTAACCTCTTCCTGCTTCAATCTGAGGCTCTCACCTGCTTTAAAAAGACCACTATCATCCCGATACCTAAGAAAAACAAGGTAACATGCCTCAATGACAACCGCCTGGTGGCTCTGACATCCACTATTATGAAGTGCTTCGAGGGGCTGGTCATGGCACACATTAACTCCAGCCTCCCATATAACCTCGACCCACTGCAATTCGCCTACCGCCAAAATAGGTCTACAGTGGATGCCATCTCCCTGGCCCTACACTCATCACTGGACCATCTGGACAGTAAAGACATCTACTTTAGACTATTGTTTATTGACTATAGCTCCAACTTCAATACTATAATTCCAAGCAAATTCATCTCCAAACTCCAAGACCTGGGACTCAACACCTCCCTTTGCAACTGGATCTTTAACTTCCTGACCAACGGACCACAATCAATAAGGATAAGCAGCAACACCTGCGCCACGATTATGCTCAGCACTGGTTCCCCACAAGGTTGTGTCCTCAGTCCTCTACTCTACTCCTGATACACTCATGACTGCTTGGCCAGATTCTGCTCTAACTCCATCTACAAGTTTGCAGATGATACCACCATAGTGGACCATATCTCAAATAACGATGAGTCGGAGTACAGGGAGGTGATAGAGAACTTAGTTACACGGTGTCATGACAACAACCTGTTCCTCAATATCAGCAAAGCTGGTCATTGACTTCAGGAAGGGTGGGGGGGGGGCAGCGCACATGCTCTTGTCTACATAAACGGTGATAAGGTTGAGAGGGTTGAGAGCTTCAAGTTCCTTGGAGTGAACATCACCAATAGCCTGTCCTGGTCCAACTACGTAGACACCATGGCCAAGAAAGCTCACCAATGCCTCTACTTCCTCAGGAGGCTAAAGAAATTTGGCCTCCATTGACCCTCACCAATTTTTATCGATGCACCACAGAAAGCATCCTATCTAGATGCATCATGGCTTGACACGGCAACTGCTCTGCCTGTGACCGCAAAAAACTGAAGAGAGATGTGGACACAGCTCAGCACATCACAGAAACCAGCCTCCCCTCCACGGACTCTTGTCTATAATTCTCACTGCCTCGGACACCAAAGACCCCACCCACCCCAGATATTCTCTCTCCTCCCCTCTCCTATCTGGCAGAAGATACAAAAGCCTGAAAGCATGTACCACCAGGCTCAAGGACAGCTTCTATCCTGCTGTTATAAGACTATTAAATGGTTCCCTAGTACAATTAGACAAATCCTTGACCTCACAATCTACCTCGTATTGACCTTTCACCTTATTGTCTACCTGCACTGCACTTTCTCTGTTGCTGTTACACTTCATTCAGCATTCTGTTATTGTTTTACCTTATACTACCTCAATGCACTGTGTAATAAATTGATCTGTATGAACTGTATGTAAGACAAGTTTTTCACTGTACCTCGGTATTTGTGACAATAATAAACCAATTCCAAAACTGATTCTAATTCACCTATCACACTTCTGGGATGCACTTCCAGTGTAGTGGTGAAGCCAGCATTCAAAAGGGAGCTGCATAAATATCTGAAAGGAATACATTTTCTGGATTATGGATAAAGGATGGTGAACTGTGACTGGCTGGCGTGCTCTTATGTAGAGCCAGTATAGACTTGATGGTTAAAAGATCTCCTTCTGTAACCATTCTGTGCTACTGACCTCCACCTCAGCATCTGTAGCATGATAGCTAAATCTTTGTTCACATACAGATCTCTCCAAATCCTCCCCCTATTCTTGTCTTCACAAACTTCTCCAGTCTGATTTCTCCACTCAGCCTTCTTATCCAACTCCATGCTGTTTCACTTTCCCTTTCCCCCAGGTTTACCACCAATGATAGAGCCTTCATCTTTTGACTCCACTCTTCAATTCAATCCGCTCCTCACCTTCGAAGTCTATGTCTTTTATCACTCTTGACAATACCACCTAATTATCCTACTCCTTCTAAAATCTATTCAAAATGGAGAATCAAAATGACTTTACTCTTGCAGAGTTCTCCACTATCAATGTCCTGGGGATCACAAATGACCAAAAAATTGGATCAACCCCATAAATACTGTGGATACACGAGAAAGTCAGAGCTAGACATCCTGGGCTGAGTGATTCACCTCCTGATTTTCCTAAGCATTTCCACCAGCTACAAAGTACCACACAGGAGTGTGATGAGGTACTCTCACTTGTCTGGATTAGTGCTGCTATAACAACACTCAGTAAGTTCAATATCATCCAAGAGAAAGTGACCCACTTTAAACATTCACTTAGCCCACCAATGGCACAGACTGGCAGTGTGTTCCATTTACACAATGCATAATGCTTTCAGCAATTGACCCATCATAGAAAATGGAGTACTAAATAAAATTGCTCAAAGTAAATTTATTTACTTATCATTTTTAGGTGAAATTGTGTTGCAATGCAAGTTAGCATGCCTGACCTGTTCTTGACATCCAGCACACATCTATTATTATTCAGGAAAAGCATGTTTCTGAGCTATCAAACTCAATTCTCCACAAACTGGCCATCAGTCTCAGTAGAACTAGGAGCATGCCAAAGTATGTTCTTGCTTTTCTCACTATTTAAAGAGACATCCTGCTGACATCGGAAAACCTGACTGGGCAGTTCCTGAGCTATCTGTAGGCTGCTCATACACTTGCAAAATTGAAATTACTATAACTGGTGGTGCATATTTTTCTCAACATTTAGCTGCTGAGCTGCTCATTCAATGGATGCCTCAGTTGTGGCATCACTGGTAGCACTCCAGCTGTACTGGAAGCTTACACACAGGCCACAAAGGGGGGCTCAGGGACCACAAGGCAGATGGCATGGATATGCCCATCTGAGAAGAGCTATTCCCACACACTGATCAGAGGCACCACATTCTACTTGGATCTGTCTGATGAACAGTGCATTCGTACTCTAAGGTTTTCCAAGGTATCACAGTATGTCAAATGTACCATGGCACAATATTCAGACAACTCTTGTTGCAGCAATGCCAGCAGCTGCCATACCAGCATGACTTATTTCTACATACTGATTTTATGTTACTTCCCCCAAATGTGAATGCATCTGAATGTTGCTAGCTTCTCAAGGTTGTTTATAACAAAACAGAATCAAATAATACATAAATTGAAAATCATAAAATTTGTCTCTAACGTTACAGACCCAGTCTCTTTCCTGTTTGACAAAACTTGTAGGTGGGTTTCAATGTCCTAGCCCTTCATCACATTTTCATCTCTAGCTGCTGCAAGGTGGCCCACAAGAAGCTCTTGCTCTAAATGGGCCAGCTTCAGACAACTGCCCATAGCCAGTTGAAGCAGCAGTCTGTGACAGCTGGCAGTGGAGCACAAGTGAGGCAATGGTGGGGAGTGAACTGGTGACTGCATGAGGGGTGATATCATTGTCCTGACTCAACACACTGAGCAACCTCTCAGGGGACTGGTTAAACATTGGTGCACCAACCTACTGGCATTTGCTTCCATTTCAGAATCACTTCAACCTCAGTCATTTAGTTCTATAGGATGTTTGCAATGATTAAGTTCAGAAGTCAAGCTTCAAGTCATCATCAACTCATTCATTGAAACAAACAAGGGAATAGGTCTTACATTTAACATCCACAAAAAAAGGTCCTCTACCAAGCTGCCCTTTCTATGCAACACCATCTGACATTAAAAGACCGCAGTGAGACCCTGGAAAATGTGGATCACTTCTCACATCTCATGTAGCGCCTCTCTATGAAGGCAGGCAGCGATGTTAAAATTCACCATTGTGCCAGCATAGCATTTAGTTGTCTGAGGGAGAGTGTTTGAAGATCAAGGCCTCAAGCCTGGAAAAAAAAGCTCGTGCTCTCTAGGTCACCTCCTATAGACATTGACTACCTCAGCAGACACCTCAAAGCACTGAAGTAGTCAAGGTCAAGGTCAGTGTGTCCTCTTCCAGGCCAACATCCCCAGTATCGAGGCCCTCATTACACTCAGTTGGCTCAAGTGGACAGGTCACACCCTGCACATGCCTGATACCAGACTCCAAAAGCAAACATATCACTCCATTCCATCATGGCAAGAGGTTACCAGACGGAAAGAGGAAATGATTCAGGGATGTTCTCAAAGTTTCCTTGATAAACTGTAGCATTCCCACCAACTTGTAGGAATCTCTGGCCCATGATTGCTCAAAATAGACGAGTAGCATTCAGAATACCACTGAGAACCTTGAGTCCCTTCATCAGGAGCACAAATAAATCTGTCAGAAACAGCAGGAGTGCACTCCCTTCCAAACTACCCACGTACCTGTCCCAACAAGCACCTCTTGCTCCACATGTGGCAGAGTTTGCAGGTCTCACCTTGGCCTCATCAGCTATGTCAGCATGCACAGAAATGGAGTAAAAGCAAGTCATCCTCAATCATAAGAATTCTCTATGGAATGGTGCTCTTGGAGAGTGTCATCAACTTGAGCACTATAGCAATTCAAGAAGGCAGCTCACTACCACTTTCTCAAGACCAAAATGGAGGGTGATAAGTGCTGGCACTGCCAGCCACACCATATCCCAA
Source organism: Pristis pectinata (assembly GCF_009764475.1). Lineage (NCBI taxonomy): Eukaryota > Metazoa > Chordata > Chondrichthyes > Rhinopristiformes > Pristidae > Pristis > Pristis pectinata. The sequence continues at coordinate 19,020,190 of NC_067411.1, read as the reverse complement.
AAATGAAATAAGACATTACAGAGTTATGCACTACTATATTGTTGTTCACTTCTAGTTTGGTCTCAGTTGTGGAACAAGCTTAGGGGCTACACTTGGCCTCAGTACCTCTGAGGGGCCAAGACAGAGAAAAAAAAACACTTTTTTTTTCACTCATTATTCAGGGGCGCTAGTTGGAAAATGTACATGCATACAGATAAATTGAAAATAAGATTGGCATGGCTATCATATATTCTCTGAAACAATCTGATGACATTACTTCATCTCAGTCACTCAGCTGAGCAAAGTACTTGAGGGCTACAAGCATCCATGGAACTGCACCCCGGCATCTTTAGACATTCCAAAGGAGGATGGAAAACTGCTCATTAAAAACATACACACATTTTGAAAGCTTGAAAGTATTTATTAAATAATACAAGTGTAAAATGTTTACATGAGGTCTATTAATTGTAACAGAAAACCAAATTGCTCCTCTTTTCCATAAACATCCCAGTTTTCCAAGAGCCATAAACATCTGAAGAACAAATGGCACTGTTCAACCCGATTCTTACTCCTCATTCAACCTGATCCCAGCTGACAGCCATCAGAACCCATCCTTCACATGGCTCATGAATTCCATTTTCAGTTACTAATAGGATTTAAAATAAGAGTTAATTTTAGGAAACAAGTGCCTTATTTCTTGCACAGTCCATTCTTAATTTATGATGCAGATATAAATATTGATATTTTCTCATGAATTTAAATTACCTGCATCTTCTAAGCAATGAATCTATCATCTTCAAAGAAGGCCAGTCCTTTTGGGACTTATTTTGGAATTAAATTTTCTGCAAATACTGCTTGTGAGTTTTGGCTATCTCCAATGCTGGAGCTATGGGACTCCATTAATGTGCTTTTATGTCGGGCCAGGATAGCAGAAGAGAAAACAAACTGTTTCAAAAAATAGATGTGGTCCTGCCTTTGCAAGATCAGCAACATATGGAGTCATATTATTATTCAGATTCTCTTTCATAAATAGCAATAGTAGCAAGGCTAATCTTCACCTCCTATTAATGTTTTGAACTAATCCCAACACTTTCTGGTTTAGGACAAAAATTATGGTGGACTTTAGGGTAATCCACTGTAAACACTCTGTAGCTTTTGTTGGTTGAGAGTTGACAGGTTGTCTTGGAGATACAAAAGAGAACAGCTACAATTGTGGGGTCAGAAAGCTTTGACATTGATTTTCTTGCCACAATGTCTCCATTGACCTTATGTTTTGAGGCCCTGTTGGTAAAGATAATAACGTGCATTAGGCAGCAATCAGTCCAGCAGTCATCAATACTTTTCACAGAATGAGAGATGCAGGCATCTTTGCGGTCCCTTGCTTGGACAACAATATAAGCTAACAGATACCCATGTCTGGACAGGGTGGTGTTGTCATGAGATCTTGTGCTTGTCCATCTGATGATGCAGTGTGTTGGTTTGAGAAGACTGTGCTCCAAGCAGGAGAAGCAGCTCTTGGAACTAACGTTCCCTACACCTTCCTTGCCAAACATGCCTTGCCAGAGGTTTGCGTCTTTTCCCTTTCTGGTTAGTTTGCCTCCCTCTGCGACCCAGACTAGGGTTTTCTTCCCCCAAAATCGAAGTCAATGTCCTCCTCATCCTCATCTGCAGCTTCCAGAGCTGGGCATGTGTGCTGGTAACAGTAGTGTGTTGACTTCATGTTAGAGTGAGGTGAAGACATTCACTATCAAGATTCACAGTGGGGTTCTGTAAAACATGGAACACCTCTCATATCTCAAGAGCCATCTATCAGCAAAGGCAGACATCAGTGATGAAATTCACCATCACTTTCAATGCACCAATGCAACCTTTGGCACACTGAGGAAAAATGTGTTTGAAGATCAATACCTCAAATCTTGCACAAAACTCTTAGCCTACTGGTCAACAGTGATCCCACCCTTCTATATTCTTCTGTTCCCTATACTACATATAGCAGATACCTCAAGACAATGGAGAGATACCACCAGCACTGTCTCTGTAAAATCCTCCTAATCCACTGACAGGAAAAATGAACCAACATCTAATTATATTCAGTCATCTTCATTGGGCAGGTCGTATCACTCAAATGCCCAACATCAGACTCCTAAAGCAAAGTCTATTTGAATTTTGTCACAGGAAGAGATTATTAACCAGACAGTAGAACACATTCAAGGATATGCTTAAAGCCTCACCGAAAAAATACAACACCCACATGTATAAAAAACCTTGAGTCCATGAAGCACAGCATAACGGTTGGAAGGAATACATTGCCTCACAAATTACCCACCCTCCCAACAGGCACCTTTTCCACAATGGCCTCATCAATCACCCACAGAACTTGAGAGGAAGCATCATTGTCAATCCCAAGGAACTGGTTAAGAGGAAGAGTACAAAGATGCAATGAACTTTTCCCCAACTTCTTCAATGGAAAATTGGGTTCTACATCCTTCCATATATTCCTTCTTATGTCTTAAAAGCATACTTCAAACATGCTTACAACCAGTGACATTTACAAACATCTGGTCATGTAAAAGATGTATAAGCCACTGCATTTCTCAATATCCTATAATTCAAATATGACTATTCAAAACTAACAGTAAATTAGCAATGTAAATAATTTAGTCAAATGGCGGCTGAATAAGGTCAGAGAGGACAATGTTTTTGCACTGCTTATTCCTGTCCCCTCCACCTCACCAAACAGGGAATTCAGGTTCCAAATTAATGTTAAAGATTGAAGTCAATGGAAAGAGTCTTGGGCAGAGTACATGTACATTTAACATGACTAACATGAATGAATTTCTAGATAACAGGGTCCAGAAGAAGGACTTCATGTCAGTGTTGGCTCACTGAAAGAGCCTTACGATTTGTATCATTTCCCCACTCTTTGCCAGTAACCCTTCCCAACATTTCCCTTTCTATCTATCCAATTTTTTTCCAACAGTTACTGCTGAATCCGTTACTACTACACTTGCAGTCCAGATCATAACTTATGAAAAGAAAATTCTCATCTCCACCCAGTTTATTTGGCAGTAATCTTTAATCAAACCTTAATGTAAAACTTAAAATATTTTAAAGTTAGCTTCACTTCATGTTCCAGTTGCATTTCAAGTGACTGGAAACTTTCTTTTGAACATAATCTTACACTTCCCATTTCAAAATGGTTCAGGTAATTTCACACCTGAATTACTTTACAGTTTATAGCAATCTAGAGGAAACACTCCTTCATGTGAGCACAAATTAGACATTATGTCTGGTTACTAAAAATAAATAACATTATTTAAAAGTGGAATTTTATGACATAAATTGGATTTTGTTCTGTTCGAATAACAGTTCCACTGACACTCAAGATTGTTTTGATAATACACTTTAAAAAAATAGTATAACCCCATGCAATGGTTTGAATTTTAACTAGCAAAGCTCAATTACATGTTCCACATGGACACACTGCACATGGACTGACTCCCATATCATTTATTTTTGCTCAGTGATTACAATCCTTCTGAATTGTTTAACACTGGCAAAAAACGTCAGTTATTTCCTTCAATTATATTAAAATCTCGCACACCTTCCTGTAAATTATGTGAAATGTTGAATTTTACTTTCCTTTAATAACAGAACCTTCCGACGATTAATGCTCTGTTCCTTCCTGCATGGAAATTTCAGCGGTCCGATGTGCTTTGTCTGACATTGTACTTTTTATTCTTAACTGCATCCGTGAATGCCTTATCTTTGAAATGGTTGGCTGAGCTTATAGAAATTAAATGTAATCCAATGAGTACTTTAACTTTACAAATAAATATTGAAATAGTTCACAAGGTTACAATAACATAAATGATAATACAACTCAAATGATTTGTAAATGATCCATCAGGATGGTATTAGAGAAAATGCCTTTTCTTTAAAAGAAGTCATTTAGAGAATCACAGTAGGATATCAGCAGGCAAGACCATTCAGTCCATTGAGTTTTTGTCAGCTCTCTGCAAGAGTATTCTATCTGCCTATAACCCTGTAAACCATCCCTTTCAAGTACAGCAAAACTCTGGAGCCCCAGCTCCTGCACTCCTTCTAGCACACCATGTGATAGGGGGAGCACAAAACCACACCCTGGTGTGCTAAAGAAAGCATGGAAACTAGGGCCTTGATGTGTTAGAGGGAGCATGGGAATCAGAACCCACAGAGCCACATATCATACTATTGGGATTTCCAAACAACTGAATTAGTGGATTATCGGAGTTTTATTGTATTACTATTCTTTTTAACCCCATGATCAAATCTGCCACCACGACTATCCTTGTTTCTCTCTCCAAGGATGCTGCCTGACCTCCTGGGCTGGGAGCCTTACAGTTTGTTGTATCAATTAATAATTTGAATATGAACATAGGTGGTATGATTATTAAGTTGACAACATCACTTTTATAAATGTAGGTGGGTTGAGAGATTTAGGTCTCAGATACAAAAGCCTCAGAACATGTAATTGACAATGTGATTAAAAGAAGTCTATGTGTTACCTGGATTTGTAAGCAGAAAAAGAGAACATAAAGACAAGTTTATGCCAGTAAGTTAAATGAAAATTAAAAAAAAATACAAATGCTGGAAATCTGAAACAAGATCAGAAAATGCTGGTAACATTCAGCAGGTTAAGCAGCATCTGTGGAAAGGGAAACAGTGATCTGCCACTAATTCACCATTGTCACTTCCACTGTAACCTTTCTGTCTGTGGTCTCCTGTATTGTTATAACGAGGCTCTACAAAAAGTTTGGGGAACAACATTTCATCTTCTATCTGGGCATGCTGCAGCCTTTCTGACTCGATACTGAATTCTCCAACTTCAGGTAACTCACTTTTTCTTTGTGTCTGTATCCAAACTGGCCATTTCTGCCTGATATCAGTTTGGCTCAGTTTTTCTCTTTTTTTTGTCTAGTCTGGTCCGCTGAGCATGTCACACAGCCTTACCATTATCAACACATTATGAAGGCAAAGCCAGTGTCTAATCTCATTCCATAAAGGATATTCCCTTTGTTCTACATTCAACCCCACCTTCTCCACTACCTAAACCAACTGATTTATCTTCCTCTTTCCCAGTTCTGATTAAGGGTCCCAGATCTGAAATATTAACCGTTTCTCTTTCCACTGCTGCTGCATGACCTGCTGAGTATTTCCAGCATTATCTGTTTTGTTTTGCCAGTGAGTTACCAGTTAGGCTTCCACAGCCTTTCTAAAGCCTTTACATGTTTTCCTAAAGCTGGGAGCCAAGCTTCAGGAAAACATGTAAAGGCTTTAGAAAGGCTGTGGAAGAAGTTCAGCAAGATGTTGGCAGTTAAGGCTGGAAAAGTTAAAACTGTTCTCCCTAGAATAGACAACAAGAAGTGGTCCAACAGAGATGTCTAAGGTCGAGAGTGGTTTTGAGCAATAGAGAAAAATGATTCCCTCTGGGCTGAATGGCTTAATTCTGCTCCTGTATTTTATGGTCTTATGATGAATGGGTCAACAACCACAGGTCAAAGAGTCAAGAGCATTGGCAAGAGATCCAGAAGTTCTCCAAAGAGAGTTGTGAGGTTCTGGAATACTACCTGAGGAAGTGATGGAAGCTGATTCTATACATAATTTTTAAAGGGAGTTGGAAGGGTAGGAGAATTAGAAACAAAGTTTAAAGAACAACGATGTGGTAGTAAACAAGAAGGTCTTCTTACAGCACTGGCACAAGGGTCAAATAGACTCCTTCTGTGCCATAAACTTTAATGATGTTTTTTTCGCTCAAGTAATCTCTCTGCGGCCATGTATCACGAGGGCAACAGCTGAAGGAACAGCTAGGAATGTCTGAAATCCAGGATCAACTTGTTTGCTCAGCAAAGAAGACTGCTCTGAAACATTTTCATTCCTCTTACACATTCAAAGCATAGTTTAGAAGGTATCAATGTGACATGAAACTTCAAACCATCAAAAGCTGGTAAATGTTTTCTTTGTACAAATTAAATCCAATAAGCTTAGCCCTTCATGATAGCTGAAATGGTTTATTCAGAGAGGCATTATATCCAGTGACTAATAAAGCTGCACACACTGAGATGATTTCAGGTTTGATTCTTACCCTCTGTGCTAAATAAAGCAATACCTCTGACAAGACCCTGGAAATAGGGGAACCACTTTCCACATCTCTGGAGCCACCTCTAATCAAGGTAAGCTTTCATCATGAAACCTGCCATTACATTAGGTACACTAGCATAGACTTCATCCATCTACATAAAAGACTATTTGAAGATCAAACTCAGCACAAGGTTCATAGTTTATAAGGAAAGAGTGATCATCAGCCTCCTGTATGCTTCTAATACATGGACTACCAACAGTAGGCAATGTGTCTGAATTTACTGGTAAGATATGCAAACCAAGATCAGTATCCCCAGAATTGAGCCCCTGATTATCCTTAGTTGGACTTGAAAGGGCAGAGTCTACATGTTTACAGACTTTCGAAACACACATTCTATTCTGAATTCCAATGTGGTAAGAGATTAGCACGTGGATAGAGAGAACAGTTGAAGGATGTTCTCAAAGCCTCCTTGAAAAGTGTAACATCCCTACCAATTCATGGCTACCTGGCCGAAGACTGCTCAAAAGTGGAGATGGAGCATGCAGGAAGGCACATAGAACCTCCACTCCTTGTGCCAGGAACACACAGAAGCTCAGCAAAAGTGGCAGAAGCCCACCACCTCTCACACTACCCACCTGAATGCCCTCTATGAGGCACTTCCTGCCACTATAAGGCAGAGTCTGCAGGTTCCAGGGTGGTCTCTTCAGAACTGAGCACAGAACTGAAATGAAAGGGAGTCATCCTTGATCCAACAGGACTGAAGGGAGAAGAAGATAAGCAAAGGCAGCTATACTTAATGGACTCTTTGAATAGCTGATGTGGGAGAGCATCTTCACTTCCACTGCTTCTCTGTGTTTAACTTGTAGAGTTGAAGAGTTGTACTGCACAGAAGCAGGCCCTTCAGCCCACCAAGTCCACACCAAACATTTTGCCCATCTATACTAATCCTATTTGCCTGCATTAAATGCTTCTATGCCTTGCCTATTTAACTGCCCGTCTAAATGCCTCTTAAATGTAGTGATTATACTTGATTCCATCACCTCCTCTGGCAGCGAGTTCCAGATATCAACCACTCTCTGCACAAAAACATTCCCCTCAAATTCCCTTTAAAACTCCTTCCTCTCACCTTATACTTATGCCCTCTTGCTTTTGATACCCCTACCATGGGAAACAGATTCTGACTATCTACCCTAACTATGCATCTTATAATTTAATGAACTTCTATCAGGATACCGCTCAGCCTCCAAAGAAAACAATCCCAGCCTCTCCGATTTATCCTTGTAACTGCAGTCCCTCATCCCAGAAACCACCCTTATAAAGCTTGAGTGGACCCTCTCTAAAGCCTTTACATCCTTCCTATAATATGATGACCAGAAATGAACACAATACTCCAGTTAAGGCCAAACCAATATTTTATAAAGCATCAGCATGACTTCCCTGCTGTTATATTCTATGCCTCTGTTGATTAAGCCAGAAATGTTTATGGATTATTAACTGCTTTCTCAAACTGTCTTGCCATAGTCAATGACTCTTGCACACATATCTTCAGCTCCCTCTGCCCCTGCATCCCTTTTAGAACAGTATCATTTATTCCACATTGTCTCTCCTCATTCTTCTGATCAAAATGCATCACCTCACATTTGTCAGCAGTGAGCTGCACCTGCCAGATATATTGGTGGGACACTGTAGTAAATGTTCACAATCAACAATAAAACATGTAGATGTTTAGAATTTCTTTAAATGCAAATAATAAAAATACAGACTACAACTGTCAGGTTGAGGGTCAATGGTTGACATGTGCTGTTCAATCACATAAAACATCTCAAACTTATCACAGTGCAAAACTCTACCTTACAGTCTTCAAAAAACTATTGTTCTCACATCTTTGTTGAAGATAATTTTCTCATTGCACTTGACAAAAATATGCAAAGTTTCACTTAAACATCATGCAAAGTGGAAACTCAAATTGGAAGTAGTGCAGACTGATATGGAGTCTGATTGTTCATCCATTCTTATTACTGTCATAATTATTAGGTTTGCTTCATTACATGAACAAAATATCCACCACCTGTGGGTAGACAAAGGTAAGTTCACTTATCAAGACTGACCTGCACACCATAATGGCTGGACCATCATGACCAGACTCTCCGGGAACAGAAACAAAAGCAGGAAAAGGCAAACTAATCAGGGTAAAGAATAATTTGGAAAATTCCTCATATTATTTTCTCAATTTTTTAAATGACATAGAGGGTAGCTTTCGCTCTATTGAGTCTGCGCTAGGTTCTCAGAGCAATCCTGTCAGTCCTATTCCCCCACTTATTTCCCTGTAACCTGTTCTCCTCCACTTACCTACAGTTAGGATACTGACTGGCACATCTTTAGGATGTGGGGGGAGAAACCAGAGTACTATGTGGTCAAAGGAAGAATGTTCATACACATAGCACCCAAAGTCAGGTTTAAACCCAGACTGCTGGAGCTATGTGGTAGCAGTTCCAACTGCTGTGCCACCACACTGTCCCTTTTCAATACATTCAGGTGATCTAATCAGTTGAGATCGCATGAAAAGATGTAATTCTCCTCAATGGATGTTTTCTACAAATTGCATATAGATGTTGCCTTAGAGTTAAGTTCAATAATCAGAATCAGATTTATTATCACTTACATATGACATGAAATGTGTTGTTTTGCGGCAGCAGTACAGTGCAAAGACATAAAATTACTATAAATTACAAAAATAAATAAATAGTGCAAAAAAAGGAATATTGAGGTAGTGTTCATGGGTTCACGGACTGTTCAGAAATCAGATGGCGGAGGGGACGAAGCTGTTTCTGAATTGATGAGTGTGGGTCTTCAGGCTTCTGTAACTCCTCCCTGATGGTAGTAATGAGAAGAGGGTTATGTCCTGGATGGTGAGGGTCCTCAGTGATGGATGCCACCTTCTTGAGGCACCACCTCTTGAAGATGTCCTTGATGTTGGGGAGGGTTGCGCCTGTGATGGAGCTGGCTGAGTCTACGGACCTCTGCGGCCTCTTGTGATTCTGTGCATTGGACCCTCCATAACAGACTGTAATGCGACCAGTCAACGCAAGGAAAATTCATCCTGTGATATAAAGATTCATCCTGTGATGCCTCAGGAAGAAGAATATCCACCAAATTTTCCCATTCTCAATCTTTAGCTAATAAATCTGTTGGAGGTGTGCATATGTACATCTCGTTAGGAATCAGCTGAGCTGAGCTGAGGTGGTCCCATTGTGAAATAGCCCAATGATATTCACTGTCAAAGCTGACACATAAGTAATGGTTTCTTGTATAAAATCCAATAGGTGTCCCAACAAACAATTAACATGATCACAAAGAGGGAGGGCAAAGTGTAACTGGCTAAGGAACCAGTGACAACAAACCATAACAAAACTAATCCAAGCAGTCGGAAGCTTTAAATGTTGGCAGCAAATAACAGTGAAATGGGAAACCCGTAAAAAAGCTGAAACTTCCAGGAGCAAATCGTCAAGCCGAGACAGAGCACAACGAAAGAAAACACAATTAATAATAAGTGTTCATACTCTTAATATTGTTGCATTATTATTAATTCCTTAGAGAAATTAAAGTAACCATTACTGTAGATTACTGTGTAACCATCAGTACCCCAGTTTGTTGTTTTTATTAAGTTTATTGGGTCAATTCATCAAACATTTCAAGCTGTGCAACCTGACAGAAATAAAGATTGCTATCTTTCAAAGTGGAACTGCTTTGCAGTGAACTCTTTCATAAACTGAGTTTAAGGATAAAGTATTGCAAAGTCCTGCATTCAGAGAGGATAATTAATAATTTGAATAATCATATCAGGAACTCAATCGCAGAACATCTGCCTCAATAGGTGGTCCCCAATTAAGTGTAAAATTGCATCCAAATATACTTCATTGCATATCTGTTTAAGTCGAGCTTTATAAATAGCCATGCAAGATGCTAGATTATTTTGTTGGTCTTTTGAATGTATTTTAATTAATTACTTTTAACACTTCTCTTTCCCAGACATATTTCCAGGCATTTGAAGAAATGACACTATCCTAGGATCACTGATTACTATCTGCTTTACTTTCAAGCCAAAGTGGAGGTGAGAGACAACAAACCATCATGCTAGTAAGAACCTTATCTACTAAGTGCTTCAAATCCAAAATTCCCCCCAATGTAAACTAAAGGAAGTTTGCTCCTGCCTCTTTCAAAATGTGTTCATCAATCAAAATTAGCTCAACATTCAAAATTAGTTCTACAGTCAGTGTGAGAAATATTACTGAGTAAATGCTCTGTTCATTCATTACAATATTCAGCACCTACCTACTGTGATCAGATTTATGTTTGCTCCTCACTAAAATCACTGATCCATCAAAGCATTTCTAATGCCAAGGCCTGCATTTTTTTATAAATCAGATTCAGGCATTTATCATTATTATGCAATCCTTGAGTTCAGGATTGTGTTTCTTGGTTACTATAAAAGATGGGTTTTCTGCTCAGCAGCTTACAAGACAAATGACAGCCAAGAATCAACCAGGGTTTCCACTTCTTCGGCTGACATAACGCCTAATGCATCAGTGGATTGTGATATGGCAGCTAAGATGTGAGGTGAATTTCTCTAGGTTTGACATGGACACCAGAGAGACCAGATGAGTGAAGTGACTTGGATCATAGAAGGTTATCAATGAAAGTATATTTTGTTAATGGGATTGGCCAGCTTAATCAGAGGCCCTGAGGACAAGCAGTCTGAGTGGTCAAGGCAGAGATTCTCACTGTATTTAAGTACCGAGACAAGCACTTGAATCACCAGTGCTTAGAAGGCTATGTACCAAGTGTCTGTAATGGGATTAGTACAGAGAAGTACTTGATAAGGTCAGCATGGACATGGTGGATCGAAGGACTTGCTTTTGTGCTGTATACCCTCATGAGTCCAAGGAGATATGATGACAACTCCCTCTCACTAAGTATTGCAAAGTGGTCAGAAGTACAAAGCCATCAGAAAATTGGACTAAATTCTGCTGCACTCAGGGATCCAAAATCCTTGCATAAATGGTTTGGTTATTTTCCATTTACACACTTGGGTGTACGTAAATATGTTGCTGCATGCTCACACATAACAACACTGACCATACATAATAAAGGTTAATTTCTCAGTGTTGTTCCATCCGTGTGTACCTCCACATTATTTGTCTGTATCACTGACAGTTTGGACACTAAAACTAAGTCTAATAGAAACTGTGTTGAAGTAAGTGCACTAGGTCGTCATCATTGGAGAAACGGGGCCTGGGTAGGTGTGATGAGGATGGGAATTCCAGTCAGCCAGAGGTTCCAAGCAGGAGTGAGGGGTGGGGGTTAGGAGGGTAATGGTTAGATGATAAACATGTGACTTACCTTAAGAGGGCTCCGAATTTGGGTCAGCGCGAGTGGCACAGGTTTGTTGCAGGAGTAATGAATATTCCTCATGCTTTGGAACAACGTGGTCTAATTTCCCCAGCTATACTCCAAATGGAGTGCTGCACAGGAAATAGCGTCGCTTGACTCAGATCAAATGTAGAAATGTGATTCACAGTGGGAAATGTGCTGTTGAATTTTTGGAGTGGTGTAAACTGGCACAAAATGGTCTCCACTCTGTTTCACTCCGGAAAAAGTATATTTTCAATCACAAGACACTGAAATAAATGGTACCACAGGAACTCCAGTTCTCAAACTACAGTTTTTTTCAGTTTTTTAGTTTTTTTGAGAGTGAGATAGATCAGCTGGTTGAGTGGTATCACAACAAAAACCTTGCACTCAACATCAGCAAGACAAAAGAATTGATTGTGGACTCAGGAAGGGGAAGTCGGGAGAACACACACCAGTCTTCATTGAGGGGTCAGCAATGGAAAGGGTGAGCAGCTTCAAGTTCCTGGACATTAACATCTCAGAGGACCTATCCTGGGACCAACACATTGATGCAATCATGAAGAAGGGATGCCAGTGGCACTCCTTCATTAGGAGCTTGAGGAGATTTGGTATGTCACCAAAGACTCTTACAAATTTCTATAAACGTATGGTGAAGAGCATTCTGACTGGTTGCATCACAGCCTGGTATGAAGCCTTCAATGCACAGGATTGAAAGAGGCTCAGACTCAGCCCTCACGGACACAACCCTCCCCACCATCGAGGACATCTTTAAGAGGCGGTGCCTCAAGAAGGTGGCATCCATCATTGAGGACTCTCACCATCCAGGACATGCCCTCTTCTCATTTACTACCATTGGGGAGGAGGTACAGGAACCTGAAGACCCACACTCAACGATTCAGGAACAGCTTCTTTCCTTCTGCCAATCAGATTTCTGAACGATCCATGAACCCATGAACATGACCTCATTATTCCTTTTTTTTTGCACTATTTATTTTTGTAATTTATAGACTTTTATGTCTTTGCACTATACTGCTGCCACAAGAACAACAAATTTCATGTCATACGTCAGTGACAATAAATCTGATTCTGATTCTTATTTTAATAAAAATTTCAGATAGTAAAGAACAGCAAACTCATGGAGGTTTTAAAGAAATTTTTCCCAGTGCTGAGCAAACAAATTAGTGTTGAATTCCAGACATTCCTGGTTACTCCTTCAACTGCAGTCGTTCCTTGTGTACTGCTTAAAAAGAACACTGCAGCAGTTTTTTTTGGAATCAAAAGCAAGTTGTGAAACTTAACTTATTGATAAAGAATATTATCCTAACTGTAATCATGGGGAGAGGAATTTTAATTCCTGTCGACAGGTGCATTCCTGAGCAGGTGGGGGTTTAAGTGTTTTAAACAGCCGATAAGTACAGCTTGCAGGAGACACTCACTAGTCCACAGGTTGTTCTGAGAATAAGCTTTGTTGATGTGTTGGAACAGCTGTGTGCAAGAGCTTTAGGGTGGTGCATCAGATGGTGGCTAATATTCACAGCCAATTGAAGCAAGAATTGATGGTCATACTTTATCAGTGACTGTCAAAGTCACCAGCAACCCCATCATGTGATCATTGCCCTTGTTGAAGCCATTTGCCAGATCTCATAGTCAGGAGTATCTAAATCTATAAGAGCCGCTTGGCAGGGCAGCCAGATACATCAACTTTTCCACACGAGGCCAGTCCAAATGAGCAGGCAGCTTCTGCTCTCGCTGGCTTCCCATGTGCATAATTATCACCAGATGATATTTCTGTTGGTATGGGCAAGATTACCTGGCATCTGCCATGATGCCCACATCCTGTGGCAATCCCCCCTTTCCTCATTTAATTTGTATGTTGAGACATAGAGTCATACAGCACAGAAACAGGCCCTTCAGCCCACCAGGTCTGTGCCGACACCAATCCTACTTTTATTCTCCCTATATTCCCAGATTATACTAATTGCCTACTTACTCATGGCTAATTAACCTATCAAATAGCAGGCCTTTGGGACATGGAATTTGGGAGGAAACCGCAATATCTGGAGGATATCCACACAGTCACAGAGACTAAGTGCAATATCCATACACACAGTGCCTGAGGTCAGGATTGTACCGAGGTTGCTGGAGCTGTGAGGCAGCAGGTCTACTATGATCGGTGTCCAGATGCTTGGAGATGAAGGGTACTGGTTTAAACAGTGGTTGTTGATGTCTATGACAAACGCATACATTCCAAGTGGTGGAACACAAAGTTCTTTGCATGATGAGATGGAAAAGAAATGCAGTGGGAGGAGGAGGGGAATGTTGATAAAGACAACACGAGAGGTGTAATGCACATAAAGTGCTGGAAGGTAGGATTAATATGGATGGGTGCCCTCAGGTCAGTGTGGATATGGTAGACTGAATGGCCAGTTTCCATGCTGTATGACTCTCTGACTGCTGGACAGAACATGCTCAAAATTTTCTTTGGGTTAATCAGACCATCCTAGCTTCCCACATCCATCATTGCTCCCCACATGAAGCAATCCTGCAAATACAATGCACACTCTCTGCAATATTCTAATGCTTGGCTTCAGTTCACATCTCACCGTTCCATACAATGTAAAAGTTTCTTGTTCCACCACTAGCCAACAATGTTGCACATTGAAAAATGGTATTAACTAATAGTATTAGTGTTAAAAATAACAAGTAACCGAACACTTTACCATTATGTAAAGTGTCTGTGGCTTCAGCAAAGCAAAAGACAGGCTGCTAGGGTCCCTGTTGATTGCTGAGGTTGTCTGGCAAACATCCTATGGATTTTTAAGCCTTACAGAGCCTTGCTGAAGAGCCCTATACTGGATGAGGTTGCATGTCAGCGGTAGAAAGAGATGTAACGATGTTCACAAAGGGAAAGGGATAGGTGTACCCGCATGGTAGGTTGACGTGATGGTTGACATGATAAAACAGATTTATGAGGGCAGACTGAGTGGCTTGGAGTAATGCACAACTGGGTATGATGCATACATCAGGGTGAATGAGTCACTGCTCTCCTCCCTCCACACCTTACAAGGTCATAAAGTTGCTTATGGCACTGAATCCAAGAGCAAAGCTTGTGCTGCTCACTTCAGTGCGAATCTCCAGCCATCTCTTCTTCTTCCCACCATGAGGGAAAATAGACCCTGACATCAAGTGATGGGTCAGTGAAGCCCTTGAGGCTCCTGCAGGGCATTTCCTTCTCTTCCTGTTGTAAACCAGCTCCAGAATTTATCAAATTTTGTGCCTGCAATGTGCTCTAATCTTAAATCTAAATATGAACATTGCATCAGTTGGGCCATTAGCACCCAAATACTGACCATGGACCCCTATCCCCCACCTAGGCCCAATATTCAATTACCAGTCACCAGTTTTTCCAGTACAAATGAAGCAGTCACGATTTTTAATTTATCCCCCACCCTCACCTAAGCCACAACACAAGAAGCAGATACCGATTTAATCATCAGTTATTGGCAAGATAATGACAAAAATTTCAGAATCAGAATCAGGTTTATTGTCACTGACAGATGCTGTGAGATTTGTTGTTTTGCGACAGCAGTACAGTGTAAGACATAAAAATGACTACAGGTTACAAAAATAAATAAATAGTGCAAAAGAGGAATAATGAGGTAGTGTTCATGGGTTCATGGACCGTTAAGCTGTTCCTAAAATATTGAGTGTGGGTCTTCAGGTTCCTGTACCTCTTCCCCAATGGTAGTAATGCAAAGAGGGCATGTTCCGGATGATGAGGGGCCTCAATGATGGCTGCCGCCTTCTTGAGGCACGACCTCTTCAAGATGTCCTCAATGGCGGGGAAGGTTGTGTCCATGATGGAGCTGGCTGAGTCCACAACCCTCTGCAGCCTCTTTCAATCCTGCGCATTGGAGCCTCCACACCAGGCCATGATGCAACCAGTCAGGATGCTCTCCACTGTACTTATGTAGAAATTTGTAAGAGTCTTTGGTGACATACCAAATCTCCTCAGACTCCTAATGAAGTAGAACCACTGGCATGCCTTCTTCATGATTGCATCAATGTGTTGGGTCTAAGATAGATCCTCTGAATTGTTGACACCCAGGAACATGAAGCTGCTCACCCTTTTCACCACTGACCCTTCACTGAGGACTGGTGTGTGTTCTTCCCGACCTCCCCTTCCTGAATTCCACAATCAATTCCTTGGTCTTGCTGACGCTGAGTGCAAGGTTGTTGTTGCAACACCACTCAACCAGCGGATTTATCTCACTCCTGTATGCCTCCTCATCACCATTTGAGATTCTGCCAACAACAGTGGTGTCATTGGCAAATTTATAGATGGCATCATGAGTGTAGAGAGAGTAGAGCAGTGAATGAACTAGGCTTTATTTGAGATGAGATTCACAAACATCGGAATCTATATTTAACTTCAATTCTGCTGCTGGCATTGTTCATTTCAAAAAGAATATCCGATTGATCCCACAGCCGTCAGAAATAAACCCTTATTTGGGGATTATAAATAATGTGGAATGGATAAAAGTGGGGTATTATAAATTAATCTCATTAGATGCCTTTGTAATGAAAATCAGATCCGGAATAATTCAGTACACTCTTCAATCTATTTGCACTTGCTTGTTTCCACTAATGACATGTACATTTACTGAATGATCTTTTTCATACATCCCATAAAACATTCCCCCTTGATTCCTATTTCTAGACACAAAAATCCCTTACTGTTGAAGAAAAATTGCAATGATATTAAACAAATTTATTGATGTGGTTGTTATCACTGTGTATAAAGATAGGTGGAGTTAAAGTATATCAATTCTATTTTCTAAATTAGCCTCTTATTAACTCGGTTAATTGCCTTTCCTATAAAGATTACAAGACTGCACAATTTCTGGGAAGAAACTGCAATGAGTAACAGTGAATGAATCACATTGATACATTACTGATTTAACTTCAAACGTCCCTTAACAATCAGCATGTGACAATGTGTTAATCTGGTTAGCAGTATCATCCTGATGTGTCAAGAGACTGAAAAGCAGGTATCTTAGTATAGGCTAATTGTTGAATGCTGCTGTATGCAATTCAGTTCTGAATACTACTATTGCTCCTTTTATATACAAGGAATACACAAAACAAGCTTAAAACAAAAGCCCTGCAGTGACAAGCTGGAGTGGTTGGACAGCAATGCCTCTGGAAACTGACCACAGTGACTAGCAGTAATCTTTCAGTCACACTGATTTTATTCAGTTCTCCAACAACTGTATATACTGAAATAAATTATATTCTTGAAAATCAAAAAAACTGTGGACACTGGAAATATCAATTATATTCTTGTTTGTTAGGGAGCAAGGAAGAAAATTGGTTAATTATTTCAACAACAGGTAAAAATTGGTTAATTTATTCAATGAAAAATAATGCCAAAGTTAAAAAAACACCACATAGAGAAATATAAAACGAAATTTTAAATGGCCATCTGTTGTGTGTACCTTGAAGTTCCACAATAAGCCCATTTCTTTGCTTCAGCTGATGACAACATCCCCTGCAATGGCTTTGGTTATGTTATGAGGTGACTGAGACAGCAGTAACTTACTTTGGTCGTCCATTCTAAAGATTCCACTGAGAATGATCTAATGGTACCTCAAGGTCATGCAGAGATACACCAATCCTATGCTCCTCTCCCAGGCCAACATCCCCAGCTCTGAGACCCTAATTACACTCAGTGTGCTCACCATTCAGTAGGCCACAGCCTTCACTTGCCTGACACTAGAATCCCGATAAAAGGAAAAGAAAAAGACCGCCAGGAAAAGAGCTCTTTTTCAAAGGAAAAGAGCGCCAGGCAGAGGGGGGAAAGATTCAAGGATGTGCTCAAAGCCTCTGAAAAAAATGCAACATCCCCACTGCTCCTGGGAATCTCTGGTCCATGACCACTCAAGGTGGAGAAAGAGTGTTTGGGATGATACTGAGAATCTTGAATCCATGCATTGGAAGAATATGGAAGCCCAGCATAAACAGCAGGAGTGCACCACCTCACCAACTAAAATCTCTCCCATCCAGTCAGCCCTTCCTACATGGGTCTCTTCAGTCACCTCAAAACCTACAGAAGTCGAAGTCAAATTTAAAGTCGAGATTATTGTCATATGCACAAATACATGTCTGCACAGGTGCAATGAAAAACATACTTGCAGCAGCATCACAGTTACATAGCATCATAAAAGCAGCAGTCACAAGAAAAACATAAATTAAACATCAACTATACACAATTTTTACAAGAGAGCAAATTTTACAACTAGAACAAAAAAAAGTCAATTTTAGTGCAAAGTGATCAAAGTGGTCAGAATGTTGGTGATTAGGGTTGTGCCAGTTGGATCAAGAACCAACCAAAAGCAGAATGGGAAGAAGTCATTCTCGATCACAAAGTATTGCCTAAGAAGAAGATCCGTGGTTGAGTTCTTTCCCCCGACATTAATAGTTTAGATTCCATCACAGCAAGCATTTACTTCAATCTTCATAACTTTGCTTGTTTCTCCAGCTGCCATACAAATGTGCATGTGACTGGGCAAGTAAGGGACTCAAAAAATGGAGAGGGAAAGTAAACAGGGAACTATAGACTGGTTAGCCTAGTGTCAAAAGATTGGGATTATAAAGGATGTGATAACAGGACACTCAGAAAATAACAATGGGATTAGACAAAATCAGCATGGATTTATGAAAGTATGACAAATCTGGTGGATTTTATTTTGAGGATGTAACTGGTAGAATAGTTAAGGGAGAATTACTAGCTGTGGTGTATTTGGATTTTCAGAAAACCTTTGACAGAGCCCCACATAAACAGTTAATGTGCAAAATTAAAGCACATGGTATTGTGGGTGATGTAGTCACAAGGATTGAAAAAATGGTTGATAGACAGGAAAGCCAGGAAAATAAATAGACACACAAGAGATTTTGCAGATGCTGGAATCTGGAGCAACACACACAAAATTCTGGAGGAATTCAGCAAGTCAGGCAGCATCTACTGAGAAATATAAACAGTCGACGTTTCGGGTCGAGACCCTTCATCAGGACTGGAAAGGAAGAGGGCAGAAGCCGGAATAAGAAGGACGAGGAGGGGGTAAGAGGAGGTGTCCTATGTCCGTGACACTTCGCATGCCCTCCATCACTTCAACAACTTTCAGTTCCCTGGCCCTGACCACCTCAATTTCACTGTGGACGTCGAATCCCTGTACACTTCCATTCCCCATCAGGAAGGCTCTCGACTTCTTTCTCAACAACAGACTCAATCAGTTCCCCTCCACTGCTACCCTCCTCTGTCTGGCAGAACTGGTACTCACCCTCAACAACTTCTCTTTCGGCTCCTCCCACTTTCTCCAAACTAAAGGTGTAGCCATGGGCACTCCCATGGGCCCCAGCTATGCCTGCCTTTTCGACAGCTACATGGAACAGTCCATGTTCCAAGCCTACACCAGTAACGATCCCTGACTCTTTCTCCGCTACATTGATGACTGCATTGGGGCTGCTTCCTGCACCCGTGCTGAGCTCGTCAATTTCATCAACTTTGCCTCCAACTTCCACCCTGCCCTCAGATTTACATGGTCCATCTCCGACACCTCTCTCCCCTTTCTGGATCTCTCTGTCTCCATCTCAGGAGACAGATTAACCACCGACATCTTCTACAAACCCACTGATTCCCACAGTTATCTTGACTACACCTCTTCCCATCATGTCACTTCTAAGGATGCCATCCCCTTCTCCCAGTTCCTCTGCCTCCGCCGCATCTGTTCCCATGATGAGGCTTTCCACTCCAGGATATCTGAAATGTCCTCCTTTTTCTGTAAACGGGGTTTCCCTTCCACCACCATCAATGCTGCCCTCACCCACATCTCCTCCATTTCTGGCATATCTGCCCTCACTTCATCCACCCCCCTCCCCCGACATAACAGGGGCACCTATTCTCACCTACCATCCCATGAGCCTCTGCATCCAACAAATCATTCTCCGCAACTTCCACCACCTCCAACGGGATCCCACCACTAGGCACATCTTTCCCTCCCCCCACCCCCCCCCCCCCGCCGCTTTCTGCAGGGATCGCTCTCTCCACGACTCCCTTGTCCACTCATCCCTCCCCACCGATGACCCTCCCGGCACTTATCCCTGCAACCGTACAAAGTGCCACACCTGCCCCTACACCTCCTCCCTCACCACCATTCAGGGCCCTACACAGTCCTTCCAGGTGACCTGTGAATCCGAGGGTGTCATTTATTGCATCCAGTGTGGCCTCCTCTACATCAGTGAGACCCGACGCAGATTGGGTGACCGCTTTGTCAAGCACCTTCACTCCATCCGCCACAAAAGCAAGGATCTCCCGGTGGTCGGCCACTTCAATTCCACATCCCACTCCCATACTGACATGTCTATCCACGGCCTCCTCTACCGCCACGTTGAGGCCAGATGCCAACCTGACGGCCTCAACATCGATTTCTTTAACTTCCGGTAACCCCTCCCCTCTCCCCCTCTTTTTTATTTCTCATTTGTCTTCCCTCATTCCTTTGGCCCCCACCTCTCCCTCTCCCTTTCCCCTTCTCCTGCCCTCATGACCTGCCTCTCTATTTCCCACCTGCTTCCCTTTATTCCATGGTCCACTGCCATCTCCTACCAGATTCCTTCTTCTTCAGCCCTTTGCCTCTTCTACCTATCACCTCCCAGCTTGTTACATCTCCCTCCTCCCCCACCCCCACCCCCACCCTCCTACCTTCCCCCTCTCACCTGGACTCACCTATCACCTGAACTCACCTATCACCTGCCTGAGTGTGCTCCACCCCCTGCCCTGACCTTCTTATTCTGGCTTCTGCCCTCTTCCTTTCCAGTCCTGATGAAGGGCCTCAACCCAAAACGTTGACAGTTTATTTGTCTCCATAGATGCTGCCTGACCTGCTGAGTTCCTCCAGCATTTTGTGTGTGTTACAGGAAAAAAAAATGTGTTTTTGGGGGGGTTTTTGGGGTTGTGAGCAGTGACTTGTGAAGTACCACAGGGAGCATAGCTTGGGACCCAGGGTTCACAATATTCATTCATCAATATACATCAGTGAGCCATGTGTAATATTTCAAAGTTTGCTGACAACACAGTAGGATTGAGTTGTGAGGAGGATGCAAATAAGATGAAAAACACGATGATGCTGGAGGAACTCAGCAGGCCAGGCAGCATCTGTGGAGAAAAGCAGGCGGTCAACGCTTCTGGTCAGGACCCTTCTTCAGGACTGAAGGTAGGAAAAGGGGAAGCCCAATATATAGGAGGGAAAAGCAGAGCAGTGATTGGTGGACAATAGAGGGGAGGAGGGGTGGGCACAAGATGGTGATAGTGGTGCAGGTACGAGATAGCGATAGGCAGGTGCGGGGGGAGGAGGGGAGAGCAGGTCCACTGGGGGATGGGTCAAAGGTAAGGACAGAAAGAAATATAAAAAGGGGTTAGTAAAAAGAGAGAGAGGCTAGGAAAGGGAAAAAGAGAAGCATGATGGGGAGAGGCTGTGGGGAAGTGGGGGGGATTACTTAAAGTGGGAGCATTCAATGTTCATGCCATTATGCTGCAAGATTCCAAGACAGAAAATGAGGTGCTGCTCCTCCAGTTTGCACCTGGAATTCAGTCCATGCCGTTAGGCAAACTGCAGTCCAGCATCTGCAGTCCTTTGTTTCTCTTGGATGCAAATAAGATACGAGGCCTGCCAAGTGAGAGGACAATACACAGCAGATACACCATGAATGAGAAGATATCCACTTCAACAGGAAAACAGAAAGCAGAGTTTTATTTAAATGGTGATAGATCAGGAAGTGCAGATACACAAAGGGACCTGGCTGTCCCAGTCACCAAAAGCAAACATGCAGATCTGGCAAGTAGTGAAAAATGTTGGCCTTTACTGCAAGAGGTGTTGAGTACAAAAGCAAAAGTCATAGATCGTGCAGGGCCTTGGCGAGACCACACCTGGAGCATTGTGTGCAGTTTTGGTTTCCTTACCTCAGAAAATATATATTTGTCATAAAGAAACTGTAATGAAGATGGATTCCTGGGATGGCAGGTCTATCATGCTGGATCTCATTGAAATGAACAAAACCTTGACAGGACTAGACAGACTGGTTAGAGGGACAGTGTTCTCCCTCCTGGAGGGTCCAGGACAAGGTGTCACAGTCTCACGGTACGAGGTATGACACTTAGGAGTGAGATAAGAAGAAATATCTGCATTCGGAGGGTGCCGAATCTGTAAAATTTTCTAACCGCAGAAGGCTGTAACACCTAAGTGGCTAAGTATATTTAAGAAGGAGATGGACAGATTTCTAGATATAAAAGACATTGAGGTGTGTCGGGAGAAAGCAGGAATAGATATTGTAACAGAGGATCACCTTTGATTGCATTAGCTGGCACAGTAAGCTCAAAGAGTCAAATAGCATTCTCTTCTACTTTCTGTTTCTCCCATTTTTCTTTCTCCTCCAGATTCAACAGTTCCTGGTCAGCCTCTCACTCTACACCTCATGATGCAGAGTGGGAGAATGGGGGGGTGGGAGGGAAGGTGGCGGGAGGTAAAGCAGGGATGCAGGTCCTCCTCCCCCATTACCAAATGAAAAAAAAATCACAAGATTTTAGACTCATGTGCAAACTTTGTCCCATAACACTAAGGACAGGGGTACATGTCCCTTGAAAAGCTGGCAAATTTAAATTGCCCCACATCCAAAACATTGTTGACCACAAAGCATTTCGGAAGAAGCATGTCTGGTCATTGATATCGATTTACATTGTTTCTCAGACTCCTAAAGCACCAACAAAATTCCTGTACTTTGTTTAAATTGTTTCATGCCCCCATCTTTATAAGCTATTTGGGCGCTCCTACCCTCTGGGAATATGATGTTAACTTTTGTCAATCTCCCATGCTTTTGACCCACCATTGGCAACCATGCCTTCTGCCTCCCCCCCCCTCTCTCTCCACCTCCTCTTCTTTTACAATCCTCTTTGATGGACCCTTTACTTTATCTGATAATTATATCTGATTATGCTGGTGAAACTCCTGTAATGTATTTTTCTACATTAAAGGCACTATGTTACTGTTTTGTCAGTTATGACAAAATGAGATTATAAAGTATTATTATCGTTACACCTGGTTCCTTTAGGTATAAACAGCTCCCTTTTGAAGGCTTGTGTGTTGCTTTCAGAAGAATTTTAATCTGTATTTGGTATCAAAAATGCAACGTTCATATTACACTTTATTATCTAAGAACATTTTCATTTTCTCTGTGCCCCTGTCAAGTTAGATGGTTTGCCTGTTGTCAAGCAGATAACGTGGCAATGAACCTTAAAGCAAATGAACGTTTTTTGATCTGGATCAAAGAGCATAGCAAATGATAAAACCAAACTTCAGAACAGTCGAATGAACAACTAAATAATAGAGGAGGCAATTTTAAACTTAAGCTTTAAAGCTTATAGAATGTGAAAAGTAGGAATGGCAGGAAACAGATGAAGAGTTTGACAATTTTGATGCTCAGGGAAAGAGCAATTAAAGCAAAAATTAAACACAATCCAAAAATTGCATGTGGAGGGATTCCAGTGAGAGCTAATTAAAATCATATACCATTGGACTTCTGATCTCTGCCCTCCCAACCAGCACTAATCCCAACCCCTGTCTCCACCACACTAATCAATAAACATTTCTTGCAGATCCTCTGCTGAGTCTAAGCAAGAGACCACTAGAAAGTGAAATAATTAGATATTGTTTAAGACCTTTGCTTAGATTAGTAATTTCAGTTTACACTAATACTTATTTAAAAAAAATTAAAATATTTAAGCAAGGAATCCAGGAAATTCAAATGTAATGCTCACTCCATTTGGAGCAACACACACAAAATGCTGGAGGAACTCAACAGGTCAGGTAGCATCTATGAAGGGAAATAAACAGTCGACGTTTCGGGTCGAGACCATTACCCACCTACCTTCCCCCTCTCACCTGGACTCACCTATCACCTGCCAGCTTGTGTTCCTCCCCCTCGCCCCACCTTTTTATTCCGGCTTCTGCCCTCTTCCTCCCCAGTCCTGATGAAGGGTCTCAACCCAAAACCCTGACTGTTTATTTCCCTCCATAGATGCTGCCTGACCTGCTGAGTTCCTCCAGCATTTTGAGTGTGTTGCTCCCGATTCCAGAAACTGCAAAACCTCTTGTGTCTCTCTCCATTTGGATTACTTTATTGTCTTAAGATTGTTACAGTTCAGGCTTGCCACAATTATCTTAATCCTTATTCCACCAGCAGGCTCAATTCTAAGAACTTAAATTTGGATACTTACACATAAAGGGAATGGGATAACATGCTCAGTTTCCTACCACATGTGGTACAGTGTACCAGAGATATTATAGGCTATCATATTCACCTGTGAACTTCAAATATAGGAATGGCTAGACTTGTTAGGCCACTGAGCTCAAGATTAAAATTAAAGTACAATAGAGGATGTCTGGTTGAAATTCTTTGGTACTGAGCAGTGTTCTGATTACCGATAAATTTGGATTATAGATCAGTGCTGGTTTTGAACAGCTGACGTGTTCTTTAATGTTAGTTTTATATTACATTATATTTGGTAAGTAAATAAATACTATAAGAGTAAATAAAACCTTCATAAAATATTTATTTTCTTTAGTTATTTATTAGATGTCAATATTTGTAAATATCTCCCATAGAGTCTTTTGTTTGATGACATTCCAATGTTGGACATTTCTGGACTATGGTTACTCTGACTAGAAATCAGTAGAATAATATTTTGTAGCCAGGGTAATTACATCAATGCACTAACAAACAGGGGGAAAAATAACTGCTGGAGAAACACAGTGGACCAAGCGGCATCTTTTGGGTCGAGACCCTATATCAGGAGCTGAAAAGTTGACTATCCCTCTGCCTCCACAGATCCATATCAGTGGTCAACCTTTTGGGTCGAGACCCTATATCAGGAGCTGAAAAGTTGACTATCCCTCTGCCTCCACAGATTCCCGTTTGGTTCTTTATTTCCTCTTACCTATACTAAGGGATAATTTACAGTAGCTAATTAACCTATCAGGACATGGGGTAGAAATCAGAGTACCCAGCATAAAACTACACAAACACAGGGAGAATGTGTGAACTCCACACAGACAGCACCCAGGGTCAAGAATGAATCCAGACCCCCGGACCTGTAAGGCAACAGCCTTAATTTATATTGCACTGCCATGCCACCTAATTCAACCTGGAGATGTCCAAATGCAGAGATCATGGAGAACTTAGGGCTGCAGGAGATTACAAAGCAAGGAGGGGACAGATCTGAAAACAATACAAAAATGTTTTAAGTCAAGCCTTTGCAGAACCGGGAAGTGATGTAGGCCTGAGCATTGGGGTGAAGGGGAATAATGAACTGTGAAAATCTGTAGTTTTTCTGGATGAGTTTTTTACCATTGATTTCACACTTTTCCCAATAATGTTTCCTTTCTTCTGCAGGTATGTTCACACCCAATACCATGAGGTATTCTGGAACATTGTTATAGATATGGGGCCTGACATAAGTTATTGGTGATATTGGGCAGGCAAGCAAGCCAAAGTTGATCTGTATGCACAGAACATTTGGCCCATCTAAGGAAAATAACATGGCTACCAACATAAGACATGCACTGAATACATTTTTACCACTATATTCTGAGATTTGCATGCAAGCATGAACAGGATGTGCTGATATCAGATGTGTATTCATATCCAGGAATTTGGAACCAACTTCAGATTCCAGATAAAATCAAGCTGGCTTTAAGCTATGAACATATGACCACTCTACACTTGGATGAATTGATCTCACAGCACAGGCTACAGCACAAAGGCTTCTAAGAAATGAAATATTATTCCAGTGCATTCAGTCCTCACATGCTTCACAATATCTGGATGCTTTAAAAATGCTATTGCCTTGCAACACCTTCCTATAGAGTTTTCACAATGAACCTCTTAATATTGTCATTTACAATTCTTTTCAGCCTAAGATTCACCTGGACACTCACTTGGCTGTTGACAGGTTGAATGGACAACTGTTTGTGCACTTCCGCAAATGCCTCCTACTGGGCACAAGATACATTCACATCCTAGCAACGTTCAATATTCCTGTCTCTTAGAAACACTGAACAGTACAGCACAGGAACAGGCCTTTTGGCCCACCATGTCTGCGCTGACCATGATGCCAAATTAACCTCATATCCCATCTGCCTGCACATGGTCCGCATCCCTCTATTCCCTGCCTGTTCATGTGTCTGCCTAAATGCTTCTTAAACATTGCTATCGTATCGGCATCTACCACCAACTCTGGCAACATGTTCCAGGCACTACCACTCTCTCACATGCCTCACACATCTCCTTTAAACTTTCCCACTCTCACTTTAAAACAATGCCTTCTAATATTTGACATTTCCACCCTGGGGAAAAGTCTCTATCTACCCTATATAAGCCTGTCATAATTTTATATACTTCTATCAGGTCATCCCTCAGCCTCTCCAGAGAAAACCATCCAAGATTATCCAATTTCTCCTTATAGCTAATACTCTGCATTCCAGGCAATATCCTGGTGAACATCGTCTCCAAAGTCTTCACATCATTCCTGTAATGCAGAGACCAGAACTGCACACAATACCTCAAATGTGGCCTAAGTAAAGTTTTATACAGCTACAACATGACTTCCCGACCAATATAGACAAGTATGGTGCACACCTTCTTTACTACCTTATCCACTTGTGTTGCTACTTTCAGGTAGCTATGGATTTGCTCCCCAAGATCCCGCTGCACATCAATGCGCTTCTGGGATAGGACCTGGCAAGTGCCTGTGTATTCCTAATCTATGGTACCAAGCATTGGTACTTCGCTAATGAAAAAGATTAAGTCACCTAAAAATAGGCGCATGCAAGAATAAAACTGGTGACAGCCTTTATAAAGGTTGCCAATATTTTCACAAACTTTTGTCAGGAAAGGTGAACATAAATGGTCTACCAAGAATTCAACAAATAGCAAAATAACAACAGTTGATGGCTGAGGAAATAGCTTGATGGTGTAGGATGAAGTGGAAGAAAAGCCGCTATATGGCACAGGCCTGAAAAGAGCCTCAACCTGAGTAGATAAGGATTAGACTGACCCACTGCATTCACCCATACTGGCAACAACATGATGCAGACTGCAGGCGGCTGGAGACTCAGAACCTGTGCAGGCAGTTGTGCAGGGAATTGCCAAGTGAGTGAGCCACTGCTGGTAGTGTGTAGGTGAGGCTAATATCAGGTGGGTATTGATACCCTCCAATGCTTATTATCTCTTCACTGCTCCTCTTCCTCCTCTTCCTGCAAAAGTAAGAGGTTAAGGGACATCATTATCCCAATATTGTCACAATCCAAGAGTTTTTGCCTTAAAACTACCTCCGCAACTAAGCGAAAGCCAGGAATAAACAGAGTGGGAATAAAATATGTTCTGAATTATGCTGCTGCTTTCAGCATCCAAGTCCAACACATTTCTAAGAATACAATATGGATCTTTGAATGAATTTCCATAAACACCACATCCCAGCAAATTTTATATGGTGAGTAAAAGATCAGGAAACTGTAGAAGTTTAAGCAATGTTATTGGAATGTAATATTGTTTTAATCAAATACAAACCGGTAGCCACTTCTGGCATTAGCACAAACCCAAAGATGATGCATAGCATTAAAAGGATAAAATCTGGTACAATGGGTTTGCATAGTCAACATTTAAATGTACATAAATTGAAAGTCTATCGTCCTGTTCCTTGAGGATGTACAGTTAGTTGCATGAATGACCTTAATTTAAATGATCACTACTCATATGCATCAATCCTGTTGACAGCTGTTTTTATAAGATTCTTGAACAGACTTCCTGTACGATAAAGAACTCCTGATATCTTAATCTACCTTATCATGGCACCTTGCACATCATTTGATTACCTGCACTGCACTTTCTCTGTAACTGTAACACTATATTCTGCATTCTGTTATTTTACCTTTCTTTTTACTTTTTGTACTACCTTGATGTACTTATGTATGGAATGATCAGGCTGGATGCCAATCAAACAAAGCTTCTTGGTACATGTGACAATAATAAACTAATTGCCAATTAGCATCTGCTGTTCTTAGCCAGGATATGCGGGGGGAGGGGTGGGGTGAGGTGACACAAGTGACCATGGCTGAGAATTCTAGCTGACTTTCTCTTCTGTAACCTAAGGGTACTTATGTAAATTATTGCCCCCTACTGCCAGCTCTGCTGCAATCAAAATTGCAGTGCATACCATGGATTAGTGTTGGGATCTTTCCAGTCTGCTCACTGAATGTGGTGGGGAATGGTGAAGTAATTGTAACGTCTAAATATACACTTAATTGTTTGCTGCTTCTAAATCCTTTCCCTTGGATGTCTAACCTGTTGGTTTTGAAGTGAGAACCATGGCTTATAGCTCCAGGAAATGCACTTTGAAGCAGGTAGCTAATCAGGAATACACATTGACTTTGCCCTTTTGTGTACAGGAATGTAAGCCAAAACTTAAAAGTTGCTTTTGAGGCTACAGTCTTAGATCAAAAGCCCTATATTTTGGTGCAGTCCAAACTAGTACAGCCAACTGAAACCAAACAATGTCACCATACAAAATAGATTTAATTTTAAAAACAAGAGTAATGCCCTGAATCTCTTTGTTGCTAAGAAGGTAACCATGGTAATAAAGTCATGCAAAGTTGTACAGGAGTGTGGCAAACTATTTTTGTAATGCTTTGCTACCGTGAAACATGATATCTATGCTTTGAAAAGATTTCCCGAAAAAAATGGTAGCATAAAAAAGGAATTGCTTATGAATATATACCCATAAAGCTTAACATCTGCTCATATGACTAAGATTATAAAAATTCAGAAGGGTAATGATCCAGGGAAATGGGAACAGAGTAACCTACCCTGCAATCTGTTTTCGCCACATTTCATATCATTCCTTTTGGAACAAGGAATAGAAGATAAAATATTGTGGAAGTTCTTCCTTCATCAGGGGTTTCACAGAGCACAAAAGCTCATGGACTATAATAAAGTTCTGCAAATGCCAAACAGCAATAGAATAGTTACAGGATATGATGCAAGTCCACATTTATATATTCACACCAACCAGTTTCCTTTCAAGATAAACATTCAGTAGCAAGAACAAATAGAACTTTCAGAACAAAACTGAAAACTTAAGTAACAATGGAAAGTTAAAAACCAAGGAATCTCAATGAAATATCCTTATCGTGTCTTGAAGGAATGTTACTTTTGGAATAATTTGGCTCACTTTGACATCAATGTTAATTTCCTATTTATAACACAGGCTGTACATTTAAGTGAGTATTACAGTAAAAGTATTTACTTTCTGAAAAAGATTGTTAATTAACCAGAAAAAAATACAAATAAAACACATCTGATACAGCTGATTAGTAACCTGCAAATTAAATGCTTCACATGCTGATTATCACATATTGATCACAAAACTATAAGATTGCCATTAAAACCATCTAATTCACCAATGTCTGGCTGGGGATAAAATTTGCCACCCTTATGCAGTGTGGCCTATTTGTACATGCAGACCAAGAGCAATGTCATTAACTCCAAAATGCATTTCCCAAGTGCCCTAGCAAGACACTCAGCTGCAACAAAGTAAGATCAAGCACCAAACTCGGTCAAGGCAAAGTCCTCACCCAGGCAACTGTGCAAAAATCTCATGAATATCTGAAGACTGGTGTCTAAATTGGGAGAGCTCTCCCACAGACCACCCTCAGAATTAAACCTTATGTCCTGAAGTAGTAACACAGGTGGGTGGAAGTAGCCTTTGGAGCCCTAAACACTGACTCCAGAGCTCATAAATGTGGGGAGAATAAAAAGTGGAATTAATGTAGGATTAGTGTAAATGAGTGGTAAATGGTCAATGCGGACTTGGTGGACTGAAGGGCTTGTTTCCGTGTTATTTCATTCTATGACTCTGTAAAGAGTCATGACACCAGGTGAAACATCAGCAAGGAAACCTCCTTCTGGCTACTACCTATTGTCTTTCCTCATCTGATGAATCTGTGCTGATGAACACTGCTTGGAAGAAGCACAGATTGTAGCAAGGGCATAGAACATATTCTGGGTGGAGGAACTCAATGTCCATCACCAACACTGGCATGGTAGTACCACCACTGACTGAGCTGGCTAAGCCCTGAAGGACCTACCTGCCTGATTGGGTCTGTGGTAGGTAGTAAATTAATAAAAATAAAGAATAATGAAAAATCAAGGAATAGATAGCTGGAAATCTGAAGTAAAACTAGAAAATACTAGTAATACTCAAAAGGTCAAGCAGCATCTGTGGGAAGAGAACAAGTTAACATTTCAGATCCAAGGCCATTTCTGGCAAAGTATCTTCCTGTTGAAACATTGACTGTTTCTTTTTCCATAGATGCAGTCTAATCTGCTGAGTATTTTCAACCTTTTCTGTTTATCTAACATGAAAGATAAACCTATTTGACCTGATTCTCTCCAATCCACCTCCTGCAGATGCATTTGTTCTTAGAGTCATGGAGAGCTACAGCAGGGAAAGAGGCCCTTTGATCCACCAAGTCCTCACCAACCATCAGCCATCCATTTACACCAATCCTACATCGATCCCATCCTCCCTACACTCTATATCAACCACTCACTTACAAACTGGGGACAACTTGCAGTGACCAATTAACCTACCAACCTGTACATCTTTGGGATGTGGGAGGAAACCGGAGCACCCGGAAGGAACCCATGCAGTTACAGGAAGAACCTGTAAACTCCACAGAGACAGCACCCAAGGTCAAGATTGAACTGGCGTCTCTGGTGCCACACCTAGTCAGGTTCAAAATGGCCTGATTGGGCACTCCCAGAACTGCACTAACATCTTGTACCTTGGCAGAACCAGGTGACAAGATTCAGGGTTAGAGGATGTGGATGGAAAGTAAGTGGAAAGGGAGAGTTAGTGCGTGGGTATTGATGGCATCAGTAGGACTGACTGCTGCACAGTCCTTTTGGAGTCAAAGTCCTGCTTTCTTATCAAAAAAACACCCTTCATCATGTTGAATAGCACTCCCACTATGCTAAATGGGATAGATTCAGGCAGATCAGGCAACCCAAGCAGACATGAAGTGCTATCAACTATCAGCAGCAGTAGAAATATACATCATCAAAACCTGTAACATCATGGCATACCATTTCTCTCACTCTAACACCACCATTAAACCAGGTTCAATGATGAGTTGGCAAGGGCATGCCAGGTTTCGCACTAGATCATCCTAAAAATGAGATGCTGGTGGCAGCTTGGCAAAGCTACAGCACAGGAGTACAAGCATGTAAAATCAAAACAGCATGAAATAGGCAGGGTTAAGTAATCCCACAACCAATGGATCAGAATATACCTCTGTAATCCAGTCACATGTTCAGGGCAATTTCCTAAGCCCACGATTAGCAGCTGCTTCTTCCTTCCATCTATGGTCAGAAGTGGAGAGGTTTACTGATGATTATGCAATGTTCAACTCCATCAGCAACTCCTCAGCAAATGAAACAGCCCCTGCCTGCATGCAACTAGATCTGGACAACATTCAAGTATTGGCTGATAAGTGGCAAGTAACATTCACACCACAAAAATGCTAGATAATAACTATCTCCAACAAGAGGGGTTCTCACCACCA
Organism: Pristis pectinata; assembly: GCF_009764475.1. Classification (NCBI taxonomy): domain Eukaryota; kingdom Metazoa; phylum Chordata; class Chondrichthyes; order Rhinopristiformes; family Pristidae; genus Pristis; species Pristis pectinata. The sequence continues at coordinate 18,988,948 of NC_067411.1, read as the reverse complement.
ACTCTTGACAATCAATACTATTAACATCACCAAGCCCACCACTATCAACCTTCTGTGGTCATCATAGACTGGAACCTCAACTGGACCAGCCATATAAATGCAATGGTTACAAAAGCAGATCACAGGCTGGTTGATTTAGAAATAATATGGAAAATAGGAGCAGGTGTAGGTCAACTGGCCCTTTGAACCTGTTGGCCATGGCTGCTTATCCAATTTTAGTATTTCTTTCTCTCCTCATCCCTTGGTTCCAAGGCCCTAAGCACAATATCTAACTTCTTAAACAAGCTGAATGATTTAAAATAGGGGGATATGTGGGAGGAAGGGGTTAGATAGTCTTAGGCGAGGTTTAAAGGTCAGCACAACATGGTGGGCCGAAGGGCCTGTATTGTGCTGTACTGTTCTATGGTTCTATGATTTGGCTTCAATTGTTTTCTATTGCCGTGAATTCCACAAGTTCACTCTCTAGAAGAAGAAATTTTCTCGGTTTTAAGTCTTTCCCCTTGGCTGTGACCCCAGGTCCTGGAATACCCTGCTATCGTGAATATCCTTCCTGCATCTAATCTGCCCATTCCTGGTAGATGTTTGAGGGTTTCTATGAGATCCTCTCACTCTTCTAAACACTAGAGAATAGGCCTAATTGAACCAATCTCTCTACCATCCCAGGAACCTGTCCTGTGAATGTTCTCTGAACTACTTCCATATCAGGAACACCCTTCCTCAGATAAGGAAACCAAAACTGCACACATTACACAAGGTGCAGTCTCACCAAAGTCCTGTTTGTTCCCTGCAAGACATCCTTGTTCCTTTACAAGTGACCATCTATAAGCCACCCACTATCTTCAAAATGCATTGCAATTACCTCCCAAGCTACCTTCACGGTACCTCCCAAACCCATGATTCCTATTGCCAAGGACAAGAATTTTTTTAAAATCCAATATTAGGATGGCATTGGTTCTGCACTAAATGCTCCACAGGAACAACACTTGCAATTTCCCTCCAATTCACATACCATCTTGACTCGGTAATACATATCACTATTCCTTCTTCGTCACTAGGTCTGGAACTCCCTGCCCAACAGCATTGTGGGAATATCTTCGCCAGAAGGACTGAAGCAGTTCAGAAAAGCTCAATACCACATTCTCAATGGCTGATGCAATTCTCATATTTGAAAAGCAAACACATTCTCAGTTTGTATGAGGGCAACTTGGTAAGAAACCCAAGGAAATGTTTAGTTATTTTTGGACACAGAAAATGCAATCTCACCAGTGGTTACTGGAGCTGAAACATAATTCATGAATTAAATGAATGCTGGAAAAAGAACGAAGACTGCATAGAAAAGGCAGACTATGCATTCAGAGTAGAAGCAGAGGAATAATCCATCCAACTTCTCCCTTAAGAACTTCCTTAAAACATCGTCAACCAAATTTTAGGTTGCCCTAATCTGTGGATCAGGGTCAAATTGTGTTGATAATGCTTCTGCTTAGGTAAAGTTAATACATAAAATCAAATTGTTTTTTTTGCTGTTGATTGTGTGAAATGAGGAAGATTATAAATTTGCAGTCAATTCTCTTACAGAAGCTTACTTTTTATAGTTTATTGCAGTTTCACAATATTGGATTTGAAAGATTAATTTAACAAAAACCATCTGGTAGAATTTGACAGCACCAAGAGCAACAACATCTTCCATTTGTAAAGGACCTTTAATATTGCCAGAACCTCCCAACGTGACTCACAAGAATGCTGTCAAACAAACTTTGAAAGTGAGCCACAAAGAGATATTGGGGAAGTTGATCTAAAGCTTCATCAATGAGGTGGATTTTCAGCAACACTTGAAAGAAGAAAACATGGTAGAGAAGCAGAGAGGCTTTAGGAGTGAATCCTGGCACTCACGGTACTGCTGGCCAGTGGCGACATAATTAAATTCAATAATTCCTTAGACCAGAAATGGGGGGGGGGGGGGGCTGCAAATGTGCTAGAAGAGATCATGTAGGTAGGATGTAAGGTGACCCTGGGGCAGTTTGAAAACAATAATAAAAGTTTAGAAATGGAAGCATTGCTAAACCAGGAGCCAATGTCATCAGAAGCATAGAGGGGATGGGCAAATAGCTTTCAGTGTGTTAGGATATAAGCAACACGCCTTAAATTTATTTAGGACAGATGAAAGGAGACCTGCCTTGAATAGTCAGAACTACACATAATAGATGAGGAACTGATGTGATGAGGCAGAGTTGGAACTAGGTGATGTTATGGATGTTATGAACTAAAGGGTTGTGTAAAAAGAAGTGGATGGTCCTATCTATCAGTCTTCTGCCAAATGGGTTAGATTAAACTGGCCCAAGTTCCAGGTGCTGGAAGGTGACGTTGACAATGATTGGGATCCCCTTTCCAACAAACTCATGCTTGCCTTAATTTGGGAATGATGGGCCAGATCATGCTCGATCCAGCTCCCACACAAACCTTCTTGCAGTTGCATTTTAATGACCCTGTGGGTGCTATTATGCAAGTGGTTTCACTGCCACTCACTCCACAGAGTGGAGCACTCCCACCTGGAACATCTAAAAAAAAAGTTCAAAGGATTTAAATAATTTAACCACAAAAGAAACATTAAAACTTACAATAAACATATTTAAATGCATTCAAGTGTGAGAAATTAATTACAAAAAAACCTCTTCATCTGCATTTATTTTTCTCAGTCAAGGTATTGATCTCATTCAAAGTCATCAGCAAAACCAGCACTGAGTCCAGTAGTGGTCAGATGTGCCAGAAGCTGATCACCAGGTTGTCACTGACTTCCCACCTTGCAACATGCAATCATGGAGATCAGGAATGAGCTGAATCACTCACGATCCAGCCCAACATGACTGAGTAAGTCTTGTAATCCAGGTCATGTGCACACTAATAAATCAAATGGATTGTCGGGTTTTGGCACCAAGGTGTGCTATTGGTGATGCACACAGCCAGCGGTTCTGCGTTGGATAAACTGTACGTGCAATACTTTGCTGACAAGCATCTTACTGTTGGGGACTTGCTCAGTGAAGGAATAATATTCCTTACTCCTTCAGTGGTGTAAAGGACCACTGCCCCTTATGGCTCCACTGCCCAATTCAGCTCCAAGCCTTTTTTTTTCCATGAGTGCAGGATAAAAATTCACAATTCCCTTTAACTGCAACTGTCACCATGAATTACAAAGGTAGCACAAGGAGCAATATTCCACCCCCTCACTCTGCCTTTTATCTACAAGGTGCTATGGCTCAGGAAGCTGCAGTTGCATATTCCCACCTGCCTGCATCATGACCCCATTTCCCTGCCAGTGCTCAGAGCTGTGAGACCTGACATGCTCAGTGCAACATCTACATTTTGACTCGACTTCAGACAAATTTCGGGCTGAGGGAGCCAACTCTTTGCAGAACCCTGCCAAAAAACAATGTTAATATTTGAAGAGTGACCTTCACGTGTGGCAGGAAAAAAGCCTGCAGGCAACAACTGTATTTTTTTTAAATAACAATTTGTCTATGCCTATTCAGCTGAAATGACAGGGTTTCCTTTAACAGCAAATTAACTAAGATCAAATTGTGCCTAAAAGGAACTTTGATTCATTTATGCAATTTCTATGACAGTGAATGCCTATCAAAAAAATGTAGTATATCAACATGTCTTTTATAGTCAGGTACAACCTAATGATCAAAAGTGACCTTCTAGTCTCTTTTTCTACTGCCTCCCCTAGTAATCATTCATCCATTGACATGTGGATAACAAAGCCTGCAGTCTTTCACCAGGTTAACCAAAGGGTGAGAAGAAGGTGAGCCTTCACTTGGCTTCAGTAATCGGTTAACCGGGTCATTAGTTTTTTGGGGTAATCTGTTGGTATCATTGTCATTTACCAAAAACAGCTATTTTTGCAGTTTTTTTAAAGTAATTTAAAATTACAATAGCAGGATCTGAATTCAAATCTTATGGACATATTACATAGACATTTAACCAATCCACTACCATCAACTACTACCCACTGTAACAAAGAAAGGTTTAATTCTATATAAATCAACCAAGCAACTGTGTACATAAGCAAAATCAGTTTACTACAATGGGAGAAATGAATGGGGGAATGTAATATATATGAAGATGTAAGGACATTTTCATTATCACCAAGATTGATTATAAAATTCCAAATATCTGAATTCCTAATACCTTGAGTATACTGGTAAATGGGAATTAAATCAATGAAAAATGGCAATTGCCAGAGTCTGAACATTAAGAGGTGCTTTTGAAGTTGGTGCTACCATTGCTAAGATATTTGGAATTACCTTTGTCAGCTTCCACACCATCAACATCCTAGGGCATAGTGCAGGAGAGGGGGTGGGAGATGAGGTGAGGTCACCATTGACCATAAATTTCACTGAATCAGGCACTTAAATACTGAACTAGTACCTAGGCATCCTGCAATGCTGGATTCCCCAAAGCTTTTCCGGAACGTGTGTGGCACAAGTTAGGAGTTTGATAGAATATTCTCCTCTATCAGGAAGAGCACAGCTCCAGTGGCACTCACAACATTCAATATTATCAGGAGGGAGTACTCCAATTGATGGCAATTCATCCAACAACTTAAAACAAAGAGCAAAAAAATGCAAATGCACAAAATCTTAAATTAAAGCAAAAAAAATACTGGAAATAGTCAGCAGGTCAGGCTGCACTTGTGGAGAGAAAAAAATGGAGTTAACATTACGGGGTTAATGTTCTGATGAAAGATCACTGACCTGAAACCACAGTCCTGTTTCTCTCTCCACAGATCCTCCTCCCTGCAGAGTATTTCCAGCATTTTCTGCTTTTACAATGACTTGTGTATGCAATCTATGAAATGCACGGCAGCAACTCACCAAAGTTTGTTCAACAGCACCTCCCAAAACTGCTACCTCTGCCATGGAGAAGGACAAAGGCAGCAATGAAATGGGCAGACTATCACCTGCAGGTTTCCTTCCAAGTTACACAGAACCTTGACTTAATCACTGTGTCTTTGGAACAGCACTGTAGGGATTTCAGCACAAGCACTGCCACAGTTCAAGATGAAACCCCATCAAACCTTCTCAATGTCAACTAGAGGTGGGAAGTAAGTGTTGATTTTGCCAGCATTACCCATGTGCATGAACATAAACCACAAAAAGAAACTTTGTTATGCTGGTGGTCAAGTTATAATTTACTTGGATTGTACATGACAGAGTGGGAAAACGTTAATTTCACATCTTTGCCCATCCATCTTAAAGTGTCAGAGTTTAGCTAAAATACATTATACTCTTAAAAAAATTTACTTTGCCTTAATAGTGTGTCCTTCCTCAAATAAATTAAAATGCAATGGAAAGATCACAGAAGAACCTTAATGGTTTATGTTTTACCCTTTTGGTGCACACATTTCAGAGTCAACTTTAACTACCTGTTGGGAAACACAATGGCCGAGGAAACCAGCACCAATCAGGCCAGCTGAGCCCACAAGGACATCCACCCCAAGCTTGGTCAGAACCAGAGGCAAAATAATCCTTACTGCACAAAGAAATTCTTCTTCAGTCTGGTTATAAAAACGCTGAACATAAAAATTAGAAGCAGGAGTAGGTCACGTGGCTCTTTATGCCTGCTCTGCCATTCAATATGATCATGGGGGCCGTGCATTAAAATATCATCTTGGTATTGTCCTTCCAAAAGTCAGTTCCATTGACATTAACAGAGCTAATTTCCAAGGGTGTTTAATCAAAGGAAAAGAGGGTAGTGAAGGAGGGGAGAGGCGATGGGAGGCAATTCTGGACCTAGGAAACTGTAAGGCCACCAATGTGAAGGAATAAAAATCAAGAACACCCAAGTGGTCAGATGTGGAGAGGCCCAGAAATTTCTCAAAGCTGAAAGGCTAGAGGAGATCACAGAGGTAATGATGCAGCTCTATAAAATTCTGGTTAGACCACACTTAGAGTACTGTATCCAGTTCTGGTCGCCTCATTATAGGAAGGACGTGGAAGCATTGGAAAGGGTGCAGAGGAGATTTACCAGAATGCCGCCTGGTTTAGAGAGTATTGATTATGAGGAGAGACTAAGGGAGCTAGGGCTTTACTCTTTGGAGAGAAGGAGGATGAGAGGAGACGTGATAGAGGTGTACAAAATATTGAGAGGGATAGATAGACAGCTAGCGCCTCTTTCCCAGGGCACCAATGCTCAATACAAGAGGGCATGCTTTAAAGTAATGGGTGGGAAGTTTAAGGGAGATATCAGAGGGAGGTTTTTTACCCAGAGAGTGGTTGGGGCATGGAATGCACTGCCTGGGGCAGTGGTGGAGGCAAGTACATTGGTCAAATTCAAGAGATTACTAGATAATCATATGGAGGAATTTAAAATAGAGGGATATGTGGGAGGAAGGGGTTAGATAGTCTTAGGCGAGGTTTAAAGGTCAGCACAACATTGTGGGCCGAAGGGCCTGTATTGTGCTGTACCGTTCTATGTTCTATTTAACAGCAAACGCAAGTCCTTGGAAATCATCTGACTAGTAAAATTCAAAAGCGACTGAAATCATTTCAAATTCAAGAATAAGATCATCTCTTCAATTATGTACAAAATGGCACCTTGTGGCTTACACAACTTGGGATTGGTGAGGGCAGCAGAACCTGGCCACAGTCAAGTGAAGTGAAGAAACGAAACTTGCCCTTTGTTTAACAGGAGGCCTGATTGCCCGGGTCCAGTTCTGATAAACATCAGCAGGGGCAGGAACACGTTGGTAAGTTGGGTCCTTCATTGTTAATGTGGATCCACCTGGGTTTTTCAACATCAAAAGATGATGGGAACTTGGAAAACAGCCCCATGCTATATGCTAGGATTCAGGCAATCATTTCTCACATAATAAAGCACTTTAACATTAGTCACACAGCCCATTATGAGAGAAAATATGCTAAAAAAATTGCGATCAAAACTCATTCTTGAAGCTAACAGAAAGTCAACCTTGCAATTTATTTTTCCCATGGTTTTCTTTATCAGATGGAAGACACATCAATAGGGATAGATATTAATTATCAGGGGAGATTGACCTATTGGCCTTTGTGAATGAATAGACTAATGGAGTCATGGAGTCATACAGCATGGAAACAGGCTCTTTGGCTCAACTCATCCATGCCAACCAAGGTGCCTACCTGAGCTAGTCCCAGTTGTTTGCATTTGGCCCATACCCTCTAAACCTTTCCTATCCATGTTCCTATCCAAATGTCTTCTGAACACCGTAGTTGTACTCACCTCTACCACTTCCTCTGGCACCTCATTCCACATACCCACCACCCTTTGTGTGAAAGATTTGCCCCTCAGGTCCCCCTTAAATCTTTCCCTTCCTACTTTAAACCTGTACCCTCTTGTCTTAGACTCCTCCAGCCTTAGAGAAAGACTGTACCCATTCACCATATCTATGTACCTCATGATTTTATAAATCTCTATGTCAACCCCTCAGCCTCCTTTGCTCAAGGAAAAATAGTCCCAGCCTATCCAGTTTCTCCTTATATCTCAAGCCCTCCAGTCCCAACAATATCCTTGTGAATATTTTCTACTGAATATTAAGCAGCTGAAAAATCTGCTTAGTACCACAGATTGTAAATTCTGCATTCTAAATTATAGATCAATGCAACAAAGCTACAGATTCTCATTAGGTTGAAGGTCCATATTTTTTCCAAGATTTTACGCAAGGTAATATATTGGTCCATATTATATACATCTAACTTCCAATGGCTTTACAATGCACCTATCACAGAATCATTATAGCACAAAAGGAGGCCATTCAGCCCACTGTGTCTATACTGGTTTCTGATAGACCAATCCCTTCAGTTCCATTCCCCATTGCCTGATGATGATAGCATGTATAATGAAGGGGGTAATGCCATGTTACCATTGCTGTGTAATGTTACCCATCTTCCCCCTTCTACTATCATCCTCCTTTCAATATGGTTTGGAGCATGTAAATATCATATGTTACAAATTTTGTAGATATTGTTGGTTAAATCCTGTAGGACCAAACAATTTACACAGCATTCCACTTACCCACACACATACGCCTAACACAGCAAAAAAGAACAGTGTTTACACTTATGATTGTAGCATTATCTATTTAAAAAGTGTCTGTGATAACCCATGGATGACAGAGGATGTGATATAAAACTGAATCTATATTACTGCAAAGCAGTTTCACATCATTGGAAGTGTTAATGTAATTTGGGAGTCATATCAGAACACTTCAAATCCTCCAGAGACACACAACATCCCACTGCAATGACCTGACCAGAAAATAAAATGGTTACAGTAATAACTGTAGGAACCATTAACAGCATCTTCATGGGGGCAACAACGCAGTCTTTCCTGAATGATGGTCACTGTAGCCTTTGCCCATGTGAATCAGAGCTCATCCCATAATTAGTGAGAAACAAAATGGTACGTGTCACAATATGAACCAATGTCTTTGAGCCAGCTATATGATTCCCCATACTTTGCTGAGGTATACCTATAAATACAAGTATGAGGTTACCGCTAGGAGGTTTATACAACAATTCTGGTGCAAACCAATCTGCCTTGCACCTTTTCATTAATTTTCCTCTGTCTCCTTCATAACCATTTATATGAGTGGCCTCATTATGAAATTAATTTGCAGCACTAATTGGACTAGAAAATCACAATTATTAAATAAAATACCTGCAGTGCAATAGGGAAAGAGGAGTGTGAGACTAATTGGATAGCTTTTTCAAACAACAGGAATAATGGATCGAATGACTTTTTCCACTGCAATATGATTCCAAGGTAACAAAGTTCTACTTGCCAGTAAAAAGCAGAGAAATCCCTTTGAGTTGCATCAAATAAAATCAAAACCCAGGTGCGGTCTAAAATGGGCAGCCAATTCTTCATTGCCCATTCTGTGCCAGCATCCAAAACTAAATTCTGCCCTACGATAGTAATAACGTTTAGGCATAAATACATTCACACTGTTTCCTGCCAATTATTAATCAATGCATATCTTAACAGAAGTTTTCAGAAAACTGAACTAAAAATAGTAACTTGATTTCCTCCATCCAAAATGCCAGAAGTGTCTTTGAAAATCCTAACAGGTTAGTTAAGAATGACTTTCATTTCCTCAATCTTTGCCAGCCATCCTTTCCTAAGTGTTCAGCCATTATGACTAGAAAAAGGATTTTTCAAAAAGACATTGTAAGTGATGTGAATGCAACTCACTCATAATCATGACAACATTCAGATAATTACCAAAGTGGTTTCTACCAGAAAAAGTAGGACTTTAAATTCCTACCAAATCATTAATTCAAGTAGCCTAAATTACACTCAACAAAACTCAAGTCTTAGTTTACAGAATTTCTAATTCTTCACAAAAACAACTATATGTAGATATAACTTTGCAACTTTGCACTTCAGGTGTTAAAGATTACAACACAAGAGATTAAATACATTGCAGGACAATTCTTCTTTATTTTCAATGCATTGCATCCACTTTTGACCAAACTTCCCTCGCTAAATACATCAATTCCACTGACTACTTAAAAATACTGGCTATCTAGTTATGTTCAAGGTGAACATTTTGCTCATTATTTATTGTGTGAAATGTGGCAGCTATATACATTAAAAATATACTCATCATGTCTCCCATAGACAAGGAGATTGCAGCACTAATATGAATATACCCACTTTCATTACAATAAATATTCTAAATTCAGCTCTTGTAGAATATAATGACAAGAGTATTAAAACAAGAGCAAATCTCCTCTCACACAAATGCCATAATGCAGGTTTTAAATTCTTATTAACAATGGCTTCACAGAACATGCAGGAAAACTACTAGTGGCTCAGATTTTTATCTTTCCTTTTGAAGATATTAAATGAAAATAATCTTTACAACAGATCAAAGCTTTTAACTTCATACAGATGTCATGTTATCACAAGACAAAACACTGATATCAAGTGAGTTCTTAAGTAAAAGTTTGCAATCTTTGCAACTGGCTGTTGGCAAACTGATACAAGTTATTTATCAGTATCCTTCTTGAACTAGGAAGTCATTACTGTGTTACACAATGTTTCCTAATACATCTTTCTCAATTGTCCCATTTTAATAAGATATCGAAATATTAATAGTTCACTGAAAAAAAAATTGCATGGCTCCCAGCTGTCAAAAATCAACTGATTAAATGCTTCTGCACAAAAAGATGCTTTTGTTCCAAGTGTTTGTCCAAATTCCACTTGTACAGTACATAGCAGTTTCAAGGGTGTGACTTGGCAACTAATTAAAATGCATAGTTTGGTGCAGATTATTTGAAATTCTTTAATTAGATATATTTCAAATTATTCTATGCAGTGACTCCTAAAAATAATCTTGTTCTAACTATAATTGGAACGTTTTGCTGCAGCAGGAAGAACACTATAATGAGAGAAAACTTTAATTCATATCAAAACAATTACACTAAAGATCAGTATTGAAATTAGTACAGAATATCAATGACCTTGGGAACCTCCTAGTAACCTGTGCATTCAGTGACCCCAGTTTAAAATTTATTACGTGACCTTCTAGAGATACACCATTAAACTACCTGAGTCATGTTTATTATGACTGAAATAAAATGACTCAACACATGCTGTTCAAAGAATCCTTTGCAAATTAATGGTCTCAATTTCTGTTCGTTTGAGATTTTTATATCATTTCTTGTATAGCAATGTGTTGTCAAAGGGCAATTGTAATTAACACGGGTTACCCAGTACAATAATCATTGCTTAAAGTAAGGGCAGACTACAACTATCATTTACAAGATGCATTCTTGTAACTTTTCACAAATGTTTCCAATTTAACTCCAAAATTAAAAGCTTTGTGACAAGATTTTAACCTATTGTATATATTGTGACTACAACCAAATAAAGTTCAGGATTTAATTTGAATGTACTTACAGTATAACCTCAATGTATAGATTGCTGAACTTTGTTTAGCCTATTTATTCAAGCCAATAGACCACAATATGATCTCCACAGGCAGGTGGCAGAGCAACTAAATGTTTATAATGTGTGTTACCATGCTGGCTCCTGTACATCATTGCAATTGTATATGCTTGTAGGAACAGCAGCAGACTGCCATCCATTCAGCCACCTAGCTACCAATTACGGCAGTACTAAATGGACGGTAACTATACACAATAACATGGTAATAATGCCTGTTAATTTTAATACAATAGTTCTTGATTTGGCCAAGTCTGCTATTCTAAAGACCCGTAAAAGGTACACGTTTTATTATAACTTTTTAGTTAATAAAATCCTGAAAAAACGATGTATATGTTCTTTGTCAACCAATACTTCATAAAATATCAAGCTATTCAAATAATCGCTCTTTGTGTGCGTTAACCGCAAAATTATATATCTAAAGGGTATCTAGTCGCTCATTGCACGTCCACATAGTTACATCCTCACTGAGTCATCTCAACAGGTAAACAAGCTGTGCAAACATTACTGGCTTTGGTTCGGAAGTCGTTTTGAGAAGCTGGAATGATTTTGCTGTACCGCTGCTCTGCCAGAAGAAATACGGCAAAAGCAGTGAAACCATTAGTAAATATTTAAATATAGCCAGTGTAAACAGCAGACTGATACTGCGCGCGGTGAAAGTTTTATGTCAGGGTTCAAAACAAGAAATGACTTATTTGCATTCACCAAGCCCCGGGAAGTGATGTGCATTAGCATCAGTGGAGAGATCACTTAAAACTTCCCATGCATCTGTTAAAAGCTAAACTATTTTACATTGCAATGTGCAAGATGTTTTGGCTCTATATTTTAGTTCAAGGCCTAAACACTACTGCCATAAATAGTTCATGACACCCAGCAATTGGAATTAGGTAGGGAAGGTTACCTAGTTAGTGTACTCTGGCAGTAGAGGCCAAGTGTTCAAATCCCTGGACAAATTGTGAGGTAACTGAAGTACATATGATTTCCAGGATTTGTCAACGTGGATCCCTGTGTGGGTCAGGGATCCAGTGGATGCCAGAATGGGCACTGTCCACACTCACCCAGGTACTTTATGTCGAATCCCTTGGGGGGCTTCAGCGATCTCCTCACCCAGGCCTCCCTCAGCACCTCCAAATGCGACTCCTTGCCCTGGATCAGCAGGACGTGCTTATCGATCCAGCCCAGGAAGAAAGCCTCCGAGATGGCGTCCGTCACCCGCTTGTTCCAAAAATGCTGCATGTTCTCCGCCTTAAAGTCTGCGAAGATCTCGTAGCCGGTGTGTTGCCGCTGTATCTTCTCGCTCGGCGCCACAGCCGTGGTCGCGCCTGCCCAGGACAGCACGACGGCCAGCGAGTGAGGAGCTATCTGCAGAAACTTGGCCATCTTCTCGGGCATTGCAAGAAGCGAAAATTAAAACAAAATTCCTAGATCTGGAACGATTAGCAAATCTGTGGCGGGGCGAACAATGGTAAAACTATTCGCAGAAGGCACCAGTCCCCTCCAGGTAAGGATCCCCGCAGGTATGAGCGCTCTGCATTTCCTCGCGCTGACGTTGACTGGCGTGGAGGGAGTCCGGAGCAAGCCCCGGCTCTGCGGCGGCAGGTGAGCTGCGGCCGGCTGGAGGTGCGCACCGCAGGGGCAGTCGCCACCACCACCCCGGCCAGACTGTGTGCCGGCGCTCCCGCAGCCGTATTCCCTTGTTGCAGTTCAGTCCGTAGTCAACAGGCTTTCAGCCTGCGAGCACCCTCTAGCCTCACGCAGTCTCCTCCTGGCTGATCATCACTCCCCACCCACTCCCTTGTCCACAGCCAGCCCGCTCGGCCCTTCTTCACTCGCTACTGGCCTCGGCTGCGAGGAACGCCCTTTTCTCTCAGCCCCCAGGTCACCCCCTCATTCCCCACTCCATCCGCCTCCCTCACAGCCACTTTCGGCTCAACCCTCAGCCACCCGCTCTCTTCCTCCTCATTCATTCCCCTTCCCCCCTCATTCCCATTCGTATGCACTTGCCAACCGCCCCTTCTATTTCCCTTCCTCCTTCCCACCCCTCTCTTTCTCCTTTCCCCCATCCGCCCCTCCATTCCCCCCATCCCTCCTTTTCAACTCTTCCCCCTCCCTCCCTGGTTCCCTCCTCCTCTTTCACCCTTTCTCTCCTCCCCTCCACTCCTTCTTCTCAGTGCTTTTCTCCCCTTCTTCTGCCCTCCTTCATCCACCCATCCCTCCTCCTTTCCCAAGTGACACCCACCTCCCTCTCTCACACCAGAGGTCAACATGCCAAATGCACATTCAACCCCCTCCCTCAGCCTCTCTTCCCACATACGCCCTCCACTACTGGGTCACTGGTATAGTGCACACTGGCCTCTTTTGTTAGTTATGCTGAGGCTGTGCCCACCTGTAGTGAAGTGGTCAGGAAAAGCATTTGCACCACAATCGCCTGGAATAAATTTGCTATTCCTTTATGAATGCAGCTTTTATATAAAGGTGGACAATATAAAAAATCTTGTCATTTGGGAATGTTACAATGCCTTTCACAGCCAATGCAGTTATTTTAGATGCATCATGACTGCTTTATTATGGTAACAGAACTGTAGAATTACATGAAACCTCCTCACACAATTCAAATAGGAAAATGACCAGATCTTTTTTATTCTACATGTGGTAAATTGTAGATTGAAGTCAATCACTTTTGATCTTCGAAATAGTGCCATGGGACACCCAGTTTGTGAACCCTTTACAAGTTAATCTTTGGGATCAGAGGAGGAAGACATAGTGTTCTGACAAAGGGTCTTCGACCTGAACCATTAGCTCTGTTTCTCTTCCCACAGATGTGGCCTGACCTGCTCAGCACAGCATTTTCTGTTTTAATTAAATTCATGGAGTCATCCAGTACAGGAACAGGCCCTTGGCCTCATCAAGTCTGTACAACCCATCAAGCACACACTTACACCAATCCTGTTGTACTACTGTATTACTGCAGTCCACTTTGCTGATTACTGAGATGAAATTAAATGTGTAACGAAACACTCCTTGCAATGGCTCTCTAACTCCTATCATCCCATCAATGACAATTGTGCTGTTCCTGTCACATAACAGCACAAGTCATCACGCTGTTTGACTGATAAAGAAATATGACATGGCTTGTAATTGAAGTAAGGTTAAATTATTTTGATTTGTCATAAATTACACAAGTAGTTAAATGATATAAAACAAAGAGAATGCCATGATAAATGTCTTGACAATTAGAAATAATTTACTGCGTTATCACTGTTGTTTTCCCATTAAATGTTATGAGTATTGGAAAAATGATAGTTATTCTGTTGGTAAGAGCATCTCTTCACCCCACTAGATAAAGTGGTAGTGTGAAATGGTGCAATTTGTTTATAAAGTCACATACTTTTGGCACAATGTGTAAGTCTCCTGTGCAATGTGACAGGGTACAGAGTTGAACTTGCACTCACAAATCTGAGTGTGTAATCTAGGCTGATTCATGTGATCCACCAATGTTAAAGAACCTGCCATTGAAAGACAACCTTTGGCTAATATTCCTTGTTCAGGGAAGTTATGGGCATGCTATGTTGGTGCCAGAAGTGTGGCGACACTTGCGGGCTGCCCCCAGAATGCTCTACGCAAAAGCTGTATTTCACTGTGTTTCGATGTACGTGACTAATAAAGAAATCTTGTATCTTATCTCAAAATAACATTAACAGTAGATTAAATGTGCACTCACATTTATTTGCGCAACAGCTAATTATATGAAAGTGTTTTGTGAGTGTGACAGGGCAAAGTGCCCAAGTATACTCAAACAATTCATCAGGAGGTCAGACAGTATCTTTCCATCAGGAGGTCAGATACCTTTCCATTGATGACCTGTAATATTAATTGACCTTTTGACAATTATTAGCATTTTGATTTTCATGTATTCAATAGAAATATCCCTCTGTTAATTATCTCTAACAGTTTTATTTAAGATTCTTCCCATTTAAGGGAAGTATATTTTGAGCTTTGCATTTTATCAGGACATCATAAAATGTTTCACATCGAATTAAAAGATGAAATGTAGGGAAACGTGAGAGACAATTTGCATGTAACAAGGTTCCACAGACAGCAGTGAGATAAATGCAACATCATCTGTTTCAGAGGCACTGATCAGGCAATAGGTATTAGCCAGAACAGCAGCAGAACACCCTTGTGATTTGAATGGTATGATGGATCTTTTGCATCCAACAAAGAGTGTAGGAAGAATATTTGATATCATGACTCTTCTTAATAGAATATATTTAATGGATAATAAACAGGTAATGAGGTATAAACCTTTAAGTTGTTACTGGTCTCAGAAATAGATATTGGTACTATGATCTTATAATTCTGAGGATTCCTGTCACTGAGCCAAGACTGTTATAATTCTAATTGATTTTCTTTCTCCAAGGGGCTGAAATTCAAGTTTTGTAAATTTAAGTTGCAGTATAATTAAAACCAGCTTTTTCTTCCCCATCTCTTGGTGGAGGCTTAACTTGCCCAACTTTGTTCCTGGAATCACCATCTCCTTTCTCTCTCCTTGTCATTCCATTCCAACTCCCAGCCACATCAGTCGGTCGTAGTGTAAATATGCGTTTCCTTGGCCCCACCTGAGTGAGCAAAGCCTTGCATGCTTTGGTCTCATGCTCGCAGAACTCCAGAGCAGCTGACAAGTACATTATGTAACATGTTCCTCCAGCTCATGCGCTATTCACTGTTTGATAAGCCAAACCTGCATCAGACACAAAAGGATTGGCATCAACCTGTCTTCAAGTTGAAGGCTTCCAGTAATTGCAATATATTATTCTAGCACATGAAAGCCGCCCAGGCTCAATCTGTTCTCTAAAATCTCATTAAAATGATTGTGAGTCTCCAATGAATTATACAATTGCAGGAAAAGGAACTGCAACCAAGCAGTTTCATAATACATTTAGTTTCAATAGTTAATCCCAAACCAGAAGCCCTGGCTGAACCAGGAGATTCACAGTCTGCTGAGGGCTAGATCTGTGGCATTCAAGACCGGTGATCTAGAACCCTACAAGCAGTCCAGGTAGGCAAGACTTATGGAAGGCCATTGTGAGAACGAAAAGACGCACGACAGCTGTGGCAGGGTTTCCCTGCCATTACTTCCTATAAGGCGAAACCTAAGAGCATAATGACAATGATGCTTCACTCCCTGATGAGCTCAACGCCTTTTATGCACGCCTTGAAAGGGAGAACAACACCACACTTGTGTGAATTCCCACAGCATCTGGTGACCCTGTGATCTCTGTCTTGGAGGCGAATGTCAGAACATCCTTCAAGAGGATGAACCCTCGCAAGGCATCAGACCCCAACAGTGTACCTGGCAGGGTACTGAAAATTCGTGCCAGCCAACTGGCTGGAGTGTTCAAGGACATCTTCAATCTCTCACTGCTGCAGTCTGAGGTTCCCACCTGCTTCCAAAGGGCATCAATCATACCAGTGCCCAAGAAAAGCAGGGTGAGCTGCCTCAACAACAATCGCCCGGTAGCACTCACATCTACTGTGATGAAATACTTTGAGAGGTTGGTCATGGCTAGAATTAACTACTGCCTGAGCAAGGATCTGGACCTGTTGCAGCTTGCCTACCGCCACAACAGGTCTATAGCGGACGCAATCTCACTTGCTCTCCACTCAGCTTTGGAGCACCTAAACAACAGCAAAACATACATCAGGCTGCTGTTTATCGATTACAGCTTGGCATTCAACACCATCATCCCCTCAGTGCTAATCAACAAGTTTAAAAACCTGGGCCTCTGTACCTCCCTCTGCAACTGGATCCTCGACTTCCTTATTGGGAGACCACATTCAGTGCGGATCGGTAGTAACATCTCTTCCTCGCTGACAACACAGGTGCACCTCAACGATGTGTGCTTAGCCCACTGCTCTACTCTCTCTACACGCATGACTATGTGGCTAGGCACAGCTCAAATGCCATCTATAAATTCGCCGATGACACCACTGTTGTTGGCAGAATCTCAGATGGCATTGAGGAGGTGTACAGGAGTGAGATAGATCAGCTGGTTGAGTGGTGTTGCAACAGCAACCTCGCACTCAATGTCAACAAGACCAAGGAATTAATTGTGGACTTCAGGAAGGGGAGGTCGGGAGAACACACACCAGTCTTGTGGCAGTGGAAAGGTTGAGCAGCCTCAAATTCCTGGGCATCAATGTCTCAGAGGATCTATCCTGGGCCCAACACAATGATGCAATCACGAAGAAGGCACACCAGTGGCTCTACTTCATTAGGTGTTTGAGGAGATTTGGTATGTCACCAAAGACTCTTGCAAATTTCTACAGATGTACAGTGGAGAGCATACTGACTGGTTGCATCACCGCCTGGTATGGAGGCCCCAATGCACTGGATTGAAAGAGGCTGCAGAGGGTTGTAGACTCAGCCAGCTCTATCATGGACACAACCCTCCCCCCACCATCAAGAACATCTTCAAGGGGTGGTGCTTCAAAAAGGTGATGTCCATCACTAAGGACCTTCACCACCCAGGACATGCCCTCTTCATGTTACCACCATCACAGAAGAGGTACAGGAGCCTGAATACCCACACTTAACATTTCAGGAGCAGCTTCTTCCACTCTGCCATCAGATTTCTGAACGGTCCATGAACACTATCTCGTTATTACTGTTTTGCACTATTTATATATTTTTGTAACTTAAGAAAACAACAATTTCATGACATGTCAGTGATAATAAGCCTGTTTCTGATTCTGATTCTAATTAGCAAATGGGACTCTCGTAATTATTAAGTCAAATTTCATGGGTGCTAAGACCAGCTGTAGCTGTTTCTGTATTCAACAAAACCAGAAATAGAAACTGTTTTTCACTGATAAATACATTTACTTTCTCTTGGGGCAAGCATGCTGCTAGCAGTGCATTATGTATTGACCATCCTTGGTTATTCTGTGAAGGTACCTGTTCACCTGACTGAATTGAGTGCTTTGCCTGCCACAAGAGGGCATTACAAGTCAATCACCTGGAGTGAAGTCCAAATGCCCATTGACAGACTGCCACATAATTAATGACCTTGTTTTTTTTTGTGTGTTATCAGCCCATGAATCAACAAATTTGTTAAATATAATCTTACAGTTTGCCTGTTGAGACTTAACCCATGATTCTGGGATGCTGTCCCAGAAGAGTCTAAGAATGATATGACTCTGATTGTTTTGTTTTAAATCTTGGATGATGTCAAAACTTTGTAATTGAAGAATAAAATTTGGTTCCAACACAATATCACCTAACTGCCACGAATCAGCTGCAATGTCAGAATTTGGGAAGACATTTCATGTCCAATTTCAAACAACTCCAGAGAATCTGTCACTGTAAACTTTCCAATAAAATAATCTCACATCAAAAATGTTTTCCAATAACATTTAAAGCGAGAAAATTTCTGTGATTATTTAGAAGCTCATTTCTAACTGTCAGAACATTTATCTTTTTTTTTCAGGCGACATAATCATGTAGTTAGCAGAGCTGCTGCCTCACAGCTCAAGCAATGCAGATTCAATCCTCAGCACTGGTGCTACCTGTGTGGAGTTTGCACATTCACTGTGACTGCATAAGGTTTCCTCCGGGTACACTGATTTCCTCCCACATACCAAACGTACGGCTTGGTGGGTTAATTGTCCACAGTAAATTCCCCCTAATGTGTAGGTGAGTCGTAGAATCTGGGGGGAATCTATGAGAACGTGGGGAGAATAAAATGGGTTAGCATAGGATTAACGAAAATAGGTGCTTGATCACACAGTCTTTTTCCCAGAGAAAGGGAACCAAAAACTAGAGAGTATAGGTTTAAAGTGAGAGGGGAAAGATATAAAATGGATCTGAGGGACAACTTTTTCACACAGAGGGTGGTGCATATGTTGAACGAGCTGCCAGCGAAAGTAGTTGAGGCAGGTACAATAACAACATTCAAAAGGCATTTGGACAGGTACATGGATAGGAAGGGCTTGTAGGGGTATGAGCCAAATGCAGGCAAATGGGACTAGCTTGGTTGGACATCTTGGTTGACATGGACGAGTTGGCAGAAGGACCTGTTTCTGTGCTGTATTACTCTAGGATTCTATCACAGGCACAGACTTGATGGGGCAAAGGGTCTGTTTCTAAGCTCTATAGCTTGTTTTATACCATTTTTAACTACATATGTAATTTATAGCAAACCAAAAGAATTCATTGTTACTGGGATTTATTACATACTATATTATATTTCTTTATCAGTCAAACAGTAATGTCTTTAGTGGTAGTCACTAATGGTAGTGTCTTTCCATGACAACAAAAACACAACTGTCATGGCATATTATCAACTGTGGTTCATTTGATTGCATTCTTCCTGCTGAGACTGGAGGTTAAGAATTTAAGTTTTACTTGTGGAACTTGAACACACAATTCATGCTCCAATGGGAAATGAAATTTCACCGTCAAATGAGATGTTAAACTGAGGTCCCTCCTCCTCTCTTATAAGAACTTAAAAGATCTTATGATAATTTTTCAAAGAAGTGCAGTGGACTTATCAGCTGTGGCCAATATGAACCCTACTTAAAAAAACAGGTCATATGTCTGCAATCATTCTACTGTGCACAAATTGGCAACAGCAGTTATGGTTCAGAAGTCTCTTTGAAGTGCTTTGAGCAATCCAAGGAAAACCGTGAAATGTCTTATATAAAACTAAGCCTTTCTTTAATTCCATTCATTCATAAACTATTTATTATTACTAGAATGATAAGTAGTACCCAAATAACCTTGCCAAAAAAGGTAGGTGAAGGATATTTTCAGATGGAACTTTGAGCAATTTGTGGAAACTTGCTGACTAGGTTGTGCACTCAGAGTTTACTGAAGGATCACCTCATAGATTCATAGAGAGATATAGCTTGGAAACGGGCCCTTTGGCCAACCGAGTCCATCAACCACCCATTCACACCAATCCTACACTAATCCCATTTTTATATTCTTGCACATTTCCATCAATGTTCCCTAGATTCTACCCCTTACCTACACTCTAGGGGCAATTTACAGCAGCCAATTTACCAACCCACATATCCTTGGGATGTGAGAGGAAACCAGAGCACCTAGAGGAAACCCACTCATCGCAGGGTGAACATGCAAGCTTCACGGTGACAGCACCCAAGGTCAGGATTGAACTTAGGTCTCTGGTGCTGTGAGGCAGCAGCTCTACCAGCTATGCTGACCAAGCTATCTGTCAATGTAAAAGTAGGAATTTCTAGAAGGCAAATAGTTAAAATGGGTGAGAGAATGTGAGTTATGCAGAAAAAGGTGTGCCATGAATTATTCTAACTGTTGATTATAATTAATGCTTGTATCTGCGAAACATCATATCATATTGAAATATCTAAACTTAAGATATTATATCTTTAATTTTAAAAGTTTACCTTTTTGCCAAAACAGAATAATTTTATAACTGGTAAGGGCTACAGTACACACACTATCAACTGACAATGTGTCAAAAATCATGCTAAAGGCACTAATTACCAGAATTATGTTCTTACTTCTCCCTGTGTAGATTGACACACAGATCATCAAGCTGATCTCAGATAAGAGTTCAGTCTTTGATCTCTGCATAGATATATATATTAAATGCAATAGATGTAATCCGGCAATGAGTATAACTGATTCATGTGCTTCTGTTCTTGTGAGGATAAACCAAATATTAAGTTTAAACTCAAGATCAAAAGTAGAAAATGCTGGAAATACTCCGCAGTTCACGAGGGAACTAGAAACAGGGTTAAAGTTTCAGGTGAAAGTCCCTTCGGGGAGAGAGAAAGAAAGATGCAGAGAGGTTGGTGGTGGAACGGATAGGACAAAGAGAATATTGCTGATAGGGTGAGGCCAGGGTTGTCGTGGGGGGAAAAATAGAGGTCATCTTGTCAAGTGGGGAAAGAAGGAAAGAAAATGACTATACAATGAGAATACAAACATTGGAAGCTCTACTCTAGTGAGAATATAAGCAAAGGGAGATAAAAGTTTTGAAATGCAAGTGTGTGGAGCGTGCCCAGGAGGTCAGAGTATGCCAATGGAGAGAGAAAAACTGAGCCAATATCGCAGATGACTTAGAGAAGAAATGGCCAGTTCTGATACAGATGTATAAAGGATCCTGAACCTATTGAATTTGATACTGAGTCCATAAAGATGCAATATGACTAAATGGAAGATGAGATACTGTTCCTCAAGACTGGGCTTCATTATAACAATGCAGGTAGACACAAACAGATAGGTCAGGGTGGGACTGGGATAGAGAGTTAAAGTGGCAGGTAACAGAAGCTCTAAGTTACCTCCATGCTTGGTTTCTTCAATGTAGAAAAGTGCATATTGTAAGCACTGAATACAGTACATTAGATTGGAAGAAGGGCAAGTGAATTGCTGCTACGCTTGGAAGAGCTGCTTGCGTTGCTGGATGGTGGGAAAGAAAGCAGTAAAAGGATAGGTGTTACATCTCCTGCAGTTCCATGGGAAAGTGCCCGAAGAAAGGAAGTGGTTGCTGGGAACAGAAGAACAGACAAGGGAGTCACAGGGTGAAAATCAACACAGGCACACCTCAAGGATGCGTGCTTAGCCGACTACTCTACTCCCTCTACACTCATGACTGTGTGGCTCAAATGCCATCTATAAATTCGCGGATGAGACCCCTGTTGTTGGTAAAATCTCAGATAGTGATGAGGAGGCATACAGGAGTGAGATAGATTGGCTGGTTGAGTGGTGTCGCAACAACAACCTCGCACTCAACATCAGCAAGACCAAGGAATTGATTGTGGATTTCAGGAAGGGAAAGTCGGGAGAACACACACCAGTCCTCATTGAGGGGTCAGTGGTGGAAAGGGTGAGCAGCTTCAAGTTCCTGGGTGTCAACATCTTGGAGGTTCTATCCTAGGCCCAACACATTGATACAATCATGAAGAAGGCATGCCAGCGGCTCTACTTCGTTAGGAGTTTGTGAAGATTTAGTATATCACCAAAGATTCTCGCAAATTTCTATAGATGTACGGTGGAGAGCATACTGACTGGTTGCATCACAGCCTGGTATAGAGGCTCCAATGCACAGGATTGCAAGAGGCTGCAGAAGGATGTAGACTCAGCCAGCTCCATCACGGACATCACCCTTCTTGTTATCGAGGACATCTTCAAGAGGCAGTGTCTTAAGAAGGCAGCATCTATCACTAGAGACCCTCATCATCTGAAACATGCCCTTTTCACGTTACTGCCATCAGGGAGGAGGTACAGGAGCCTGAAGACCCACACAATAATTCAGAGACAGCTTCTTCTGTTCCACCATCAGATTTCTCAATGGTCCATAAACCCATGAACATTACCTCATTCTTCCTTTTTCTTTGCACTATTTATTTATTTTTGTAATTGACTAATTTATGTCCTTGCACTGTACTGCTGCCACAAAATAACAAATTTCACGTCATATAAGACAGTGATAATAACCTTGATTCTGATTCTCAGTGATCTCTTTAAAATACTGTATGGAGAGGAGAAGATGTGTCTGGGGACAGAATCTTGTTGAAGCTGGTGGAAATTGTGAATGCTGGAGACACAAGAAATTCTGAAGATGCTGTAATCTGGAGCAATACACAACAAGTGCTGGAGGAACTCAGCAGGTCAAACAGTATCCATGGACGGAAATAAACAGTCAACGTTTCGGGCCGAGACCCTTCATCAGGACAGGAAAGGAAGAGGGCAGAAGCCAGAATAAGAAGGTGGGGGGAGGCGGAGGAGTACACGCAGGCAGCTGATAGGTGAGTTCAGGTGATAGGTGAGTTCAGGTAAGGGGGGAAGGTAGGTAGGGGGAGAAGATGTAATAAGCTGAGAGGTGATAGGTAGAAGAAGAAAAGGGCTGAAGAAGAAGGAGGAATCCGGTAGGAGAGGGCAGTAGATCATCAATAAAGGATGGAGGAGGGGAGGAGAGGAGATGGGCAGGTCATTAAGGCGAGGGAAGGGAGCCATAGGAATAAGGGAAGACAAAGGAATGGGGGGCGGGGGAAAGAAGTTAGAGAAATTGATGTTGAGGCCATGTGAGGCCAAGAGGTTGGAGACTCCCAATGCTGATCTGTTAAATATGGAGGCTAGTAGAGTGGAAGGAAAGAACCAGGGGAACTCTGTCTTTGGAGAGGAGGGAGCAGAAATGTGGGAAGTAGATAAGATAAGTCAAGGCTTCTGTCTACAATGGAAGAGAGGAAGCTGTGTTTAGGTAGTCAGTAATTGGTTTATTATTGACACATATACCAAGATACAGTGAAAAGCTATATTTTGCATACCATCCACACAGATCATTTCAAGACATAAGTACATCAAGGTGGTACAAGGGAAAAGCAATAACAGAATGCAGAATATAGTGTTACAGTTACAAAGAAAGTGCAGTGCAGATAGACAGTGGAAGGAAAGGTATTTGTGTGGGAAGTGTCTATATTGGAGCAGATACAACAGAAACACTTGGAGCATGGAATCTTGACAGGAGGCAGGGTGGAAGGAAATATAATCGAGATAGTTGTGGGAATCTGCAGTCTTATCCTCGCCTATCAGCTGAGGTGGAGACAGAGAGATCCAGAAAGGGAAGGAATGAGTAAGAACTCCTCACAAAAGCAATTTGTAATAATTGTCCATAAATGTCAACAATTTAACTTCAGATTGCATAATGTCTTTAAACTAGTATAAACTAGCAAATAAACCAGTCAAATTCAACTTCCAGCTGAACTGTGATAAAATCAATAATCCCCTCAATGATTAAGATTACTGGCTCCTTGAAATGTTACACACCGTGAGATCCAGTTATCAGCACTGAGCTGATGGACAAAAACATCACTTGTGGTGCAAAATATATGCAACAGGAATTAGCTGGCAAACCTGCTGATGAAAGAGAAAGTGGATAAAGCAGAGAATGGTGGAAAACTCAGCAGGGCAGCCACCATCTGGAGAGAGAAGCAAAGTTAAACATTCAGATTGATATCCTTTTCCCAAAGCCATTGAATCTTAAGGATATCATAGATAAAATCTGCTATTTTCTCATATATTTCCATATTAAAAACGTTTGCAATAGAACAGTAAAAGCTGTACTGCAGAAAACAACAGGGTCGTGGTTTCAAAGCATGAAGAAGGCTATTAAATTCGGTGCAGAAACAAGGGACTGCAGATGCTGGAATGTGGAGGAACTCAGTGGGTCAGGCAGAATCTATGGAGGGAAATGCACAGTCGACATTTCAGGTTGAGATCCTTCATCTGGACTGATCCTTCATCTGATCTAGACCAGTTCAGATGAAGCATCTTGACCCAAAACTGTCCATTTCCCTCCACAAATTCTACCTGACCCACTGAGTTCCTCCAGCATCTTGTGTGTTGCTGTAATAAATTCAATATACCATTTGTCAGAAAAGTAGTCTATTGAGCTAATTGCTGGACACTTAACTAGATGTGTTCTCAATGTTAATAAAAGGAAATATGGAATTTTCTTTTAAATCATCAGAGGAAGTGAAGTGGGTTGTACAGTAGAGATGCTCAGTGTTTTAATACAGATAGTGACATTCCTTAAAGGAGCCAATCAGAAACTTACCTGAATGGGTCATGGATGGATGCACATCAGTTGTCCTTCTTTATAATTGGAAATGAAGAAAATTTAATTCAGCAGGAAGTCATTCAGCCCTGGATTTATGGGCCTCTTAGGATTGTTTTATCTTGCTCTTCTTTTCCTGCTTCCTCTGCATGCTCTTTCTTATTGTGCTACTTTAATGTGACAAAGTATTCTAAATTCCAATAACACCCGTGCTAAGACTGACTTGTCATCTTGGCTTCATCCTTGAGTAGAAAACATACACCCAACACCCTTGTGTTAAGACTGCCTATCCAGCTTTGGTCTTGATTAATAATGATCACCCTGAGAAATGAGAAAGACCCTTCCAAAATATCTGACATTCTTGAAGATATTTCTATAACCCTTCTAAAGAAGGAAAAGATAGCAGAAGTGTACTCACCCAATAATTGACACTGAGCCAATGTAGAAGGGAAAGCACACTGGATCACTGACAGCAACTTTGGGGTTTCCTCCTTTTATTCTAGATATATGAAAATCCCAAAACTGCAATCAGTTACTCAGAATTAAGATTTGAATGACAGTTTTGAATATGTGAATAATCATCTCAAGTGCAAAAATAATTAAGCTGTGCGGTCAGAGTTATATTAATATGTCAGAGCTGCATCAAGCAACCTCAGGGAAGTGAACACAAATGGGAAGATGTTAGAGTAGTGTGCTGTCAACCATGAAAAATTACAGAAGAGCTGAAAAGGACATCGAGGGATGATTTACAAGAGAAATTCAGGAGAAAGGCAGAGAAAGTTTGACTCAGTGGGCTAGGGAAAAGCCTAGATGTGACAAAGACAATTGATAAATAGTAAACTACTTGTATGAAAGAATAGTGTGGAAGTTATAAGGGGCAGGGGAGAAGTTCAAGAAAATCAAGAAACTGCAAATGGTGGAAATCTGAACTAAACAGAAAATGCTGGAAACACTCAACAGGTCAAAGCTAATCTTTCAGATTCAAGACCCTTCATCAGAACTGAGGAAGAGAGAAAAAATTTGGTTATCTTGTTCTCTCTTTCCAAGTTCTGACAAAAAGTTTTGAAACGTTAACTCTGTTTCAAGCACATATGATGCTTGACCTACAGAGTATTTTCAGCATTTTCTGTTCATAAAAGAGGTTTAAAGATGTGGTTTCCAATAAAGAAAAAGGAAGCTGGAGACTATCTTTATATTCCAAGATGTTGCCGGTATGGAGGCCAGTTTTTAGCAGCATGGTCCCATTCGGCTTAATATGGTTCAGCCAGATCTGGCAGTGAATAGCTAAAGTAATTGTCTGCCATATCCATTCTATTCTACGTTTATAAGAGATAAATGGTGTAACAACATAACCTCAACATCTGGTGGGTTTATTTAGGGTTAATGATAACTAAAGCTCAAGATTTATATATTTATGACTTTTGTATCAACATCACAAGGACATTAATTATCAGTTAATGTTTTAATTTGCATTTTACATTTTCTCCATTTTTTGTACCATTGAAAGCATCATTTCATGTGAATTTGCAAAAATCACCTTTGAAGTTTAGATATTGTTCTTATTAAATTTTAATCCACATCTATGAATGCTCAAACTTGCAACAAATAAAAATGTAAGCATAGTTAAATTAATGATTAATAATAATAATATGTTGTCCAATGGGAAAGGAGAAATCTACTTCTTTTTTGTTTTACACTTTACAATTGAAATCATTTTACTGCACAGTTCACGTCACTGCATCTGCTACAATGCAATAGACAATATTCCCCTGTAGGCATATCACATTTTAGGCTTCCATTAGGGGGACAGGTCAGATGTCTACATCTTGTTTGATGAAGAAAACTGCCGCAAGCAAACTAAGATAAAGGTAGAGGCAGAGCAAACACTTGTGAAAGCAATTCCTTTGTGATGTCAGGTATCAGAGCCTTGGAATTTGCTGATAATGAAAGAACATTCACTTACACACTTAGCTCAAGATGCCATGCACAATATCAATCATCATCAAGTATACAAAGCAGCATTATTATAAATGTAGGTTTGGTTAACAGGCCTTCAGGTGCCGAAACTAAGTTATGTGCACTCTTTTCTGCTGCACTATCTTTCAGCTTGATAGCACTGTTAAGAGGTCAACATTTTAAAGTTTATTTTGTTTTGGAGCTTGCTATCTTTTTCAGTGCTATCTTTTCCAGTGCAGTATCACAAAGAGAAACTATTTTTTTTGCATTTCAAAGTGATTTTTGCAGATTTTGATAATCTAGTGGGAGAGCACAGAAGTTGTGAGTGTGCAGTCCCAGTTTATCTGCCAATAATTGGAAACAGTATTTGGGCTGAAAATTGTGGGTGCGACCCTGCAGTTGTTCTTACAAGTGCATTCACTGGATAGTGATTGACTCAACACTTACATTCAAATGTAAATTCCTGACCAGATCCTAATTTTTCAATGTTGCTGGGAGGTTGCTATGTTTGGAAGAATATGCTCCAAATGACTGTGAGTGACCAGATTGTCACAGAAAGATTAAAAGTTACTGGAAATATGCTTCTACACTATAGCCAGTCGATGAGGGATGCAATGTAGAGTTTACATTTGATGACAGATTTGTTCACACATTAGTGCTTAACACGTTGATGTAAAATAATACGTATTTTCCCCACACTTCTCTGATGTTTTCCTCCTATGCCTCAAGAAAAGGCACTTTATTTTTATTTATTTATTTTTTACTGAGCTAACAAAGCCAGTATCTATTTCCCAATCCTTACTCCCTTTGAGAAGGTGGTGGTGAGCTACATTCTTGAACCACTGCTGTCCTGCTCGGTACTCCCACAGTGTTGTTGAGTAAGGAGTTTGAGAATTTAGATCCAGTGACAATGAAGGAACTGCTGTCCTTGTTGATGGTGGAGATCATGAGTTTGGAGATAGTAGTAGCCTAAGTGGGTAACTGCAGTGCATTGTGTAGATTGCTGAAACCACTGTGCACTGGCAACAGTAGGAATGAACGTTTAAGGTGGCAGATGGAGTGCCAGTCGAGGCAGCCCAGCTTTTTCTGGATAGTGTCAAGTATTCTGAGTGCAGTTGGAGGTGCACACATGATCACAGGTTGAGAATATTCCATCACGCTCCTGAATTTGTGCCTTATAGATGCAGAGAAAGACTTTGGGATATCTGGAGGTATGTACTTCAAGATAGCCAGATGGCAGAAAGACTTCGGGATATCTGGAGGTATGTACTTCAGGATACCCAGACTCTGACATGATCTTGTAACCCATAGTATTTTGTGGCTGGTCAAGTTAAGTTTCTGGTTAATGTTGACCAATGGTGACCGCAATGATGTTGCCTGTGGAGGACTCGGCAACGGTAATGCCATTGGATATCAAGGCAAGGTGGTTACGGTCTTCTTCTTGGAAATAGTCATTGCCTGCCACAGTTGTAGTGCAAATTTTATTTGTCACTTATCAGCCCATGTTGTCTAAGTCTTATTGTATGAAGGGATGGACTGCTTCACTTGATGAGGAGTTTTGAATGGATTTCAACACTGCACAGTCATCAATGAACATCCCTACTTCTGACTATATGAAAGAAGGAAAGTCATTGATGAAACAGCTAAAGATAGTTGAGCCTTGATGATCTCTTGCTGCAATGTCCCAGGGCTTCTATGATTGACCTCCACAGCCGCAGCCTTTTTCCTTCTTGTAAGATAGGACTCCATCCATCTGAGTGCTTTCCCTTGATGCTCATTGACCAATTTTACCAGGGCTCCTTGAAATGAAACTCAGTCAAATGCTACAGTTATGTAAATGGCGATCACTCTCAAATCATCTCTGGTTGCGATGATGTCTAGAGCCAAGTAGTCATGACAAAACCCAAGCTGGGTATCGGCTGACAGGTTATTAAAGAGTACGTGCTGCTTGATAGCACTGCTGATGACACCCTCCATCACTTGGCCAATGATTGAGAGTAAACTGATTAGGCAGTCATTGGTTGGATTGTATTTGAACTTTTTGTAAACAGACCATATCTGGGCAACTTTCCACAAAGTTGGGTAGATGCCAGTGCTGTGATTGCATGGGCACTGTATGGCTAGAGATGTGGCTATTTCTGGAGCACAAATGATCAGGACTGCAGTTACATGTTATCTGTTCCATAGTCTTTGTTGTGACCGTTGCTCGAATCCATTTCATGATATCAGACCCTGGGTGGACTGGTAGGAATTGGGAAGGAACATAGCAGGTGTGGGTCACCTGAAACTGAAAAATTCAATGTTTCTACCATTGGGCTATAGACTACCCAAACGGAATATGAGATGCTGTTCTTCTAAGTTGCATTTGGCCTCATTGTGGCAGTGGAGAAGGCTAAGGACTGACAGGTCGGTTTGGGAATGGGAATGGGAATGGGAGTTAAAACTGACATGCACCTGGAAGCTCAGGACGGCCACTGTGGACAGAGTGCAGGTGCTCTGCAAAATGGTCGCCTAGTCTATGCTTGATCTCACCAATGTAGAGGACATCACATTGCAATCTCACTGACCCTCCACTCTGCTTTGGAGCACCTAGACAAGAGCAAAACATACGTCACACTGCTGTTTATTGGTTACAGCTCGGCGTTCAATGCCATCATCCCCTCAGTATTAATCACCAAGTTCCTAAATCTGAGACTCTGTAACTCCCTCTGCAACAGGATCCTTGCCTTCCTCATTGGAAGACCACAGTCGGTATGGATCGGTGATAATATCTCCTCCTCACTGACAAGCAACACAGGTGCAGCTCAAGGATGCACGCTTAGCCCATTGCTCTACTCTCTCTGCACTCATTACTGTGTGGCTAAGCACAGCTCAAACACCATTTATAAATTTGCAGATGACACCGCTGTTGTTGGCAGAATCTCAGATGGTGACGAGGAGGCACACAGAAGTGAAATAGATCAGCTGGTTGAGTGGTGTCGCAGCAACAACCTCGCACTCAACATCAGCAAGGCCAAGGAATTGATTGTGGACTTCAAGAAGGGGAAGTCGAGAGAACACGCACCAGTCCTCATTGGGGGGGTCAGCGGTGGAAAGGGTGAGCAGCTGGGTGTCAACATCTTGGAGGATATATCCTGGGCCCAACACATTGATACAATCGTGAAGAAGGCACGCCAACAACTCTACTTCTTTAGGAGTTTGAGGAGATTTGGTATGTCACCAAAGACTCTTGCAAATTTCTATAGATGTACGGCGGAGAGCATTCTGACTGGTTGCATCACAGACTGCTATGAAGGCTCCAATGAACAGGATCACAAGAGGGAGCAGAGGGTTATAGACTCAGCCAGCTCCAACACAGGCACAGCACTTCCCACCATTGAAGACATCTTAAAGAGGCGGTGCCTCAAGAAGGCAGCATCTATCATTAAGGACCCTCACCATCTGGGACGTGCCTTCTTCTCATTACTCACCATCAGAGAGGAGGTACAGGAGCCTGAAGACCCACACTCAATGATTCAGGAACCAGCTTCTTCCCCTCCGCCATCAGATTTCTGAACTATCCTGAACCCATGAACACTATCTCATTATTCCTTTTTTTGCACTATTTATTTATTTTGTAATTTATAGTAATTTTATGTCTTTGCACTGTACTGCTGCCGCAAAACAACAAATTTCATGTACTATAAGACAGTGATAAAAACCTGATTCTGATTCTGATTCTGCAAGCACTGAATGCAATAGACAAGGTTGGAGAAGGTACACGTGAATCTTTGCCTCAGCTGGAAGGGTTGTTTAGGTCCCTGAATGGTGGTGTGGGAGGTGGTGTAGGGGCAAATATTGCAACTCCTACAGTTGCCTGAGAAGTGCCAGGGACAGGGAGGGGTGGGTGGGGATGGATCTGCAGACCAGGGAGTCACAGAGAAAGTGACCCCTGTGTAAAGCAGAAAGGTGGAAGTGGGGTGGGGAGGAGAGGGGAAGATGTAGATAGTGGTGAGATCACGTTGGAGCTGGTGGAAGTGTCCTCTATATTGCCTGGATTGGAAGCCTTTAGGTTTGGGAATAGATTGGACAAGCTGGGCATATTTTTCCTTAAGTGAAGGAGGATGATAGAAGTATATAAGATTATGAGAGGCATAGATAAGGTAGTCAAAATCTTTTTCCCATGGTAGGGGTATCAAAAACAGGAGGGTGTAGGTTTAAGATGAGAGAAAGGAGTTTTAAAAGGATCTGAGCGTTTTACATAGAGGATGGTTGCTATCTGGAACACACTGCCTGAAGAAGTGGTGGAATCAGATACAATTACTACATTTAAGAGGCATTAAGACAGGCACTTACAAAGGCAAGGCAAAGACGGACATGGTCCTAATGCAGGCAAGTGGATTAGTGCAGATGGCAAAAATGTTGGCATGCACGTGGTGGGAAGAAGGACCCATTTCTGGGCTGTTCAACTCGATGACTCAAAATCTGCTGTTGTTTCGTCAACTAAAAATTCTGAAACCGAGATTGATAGATTTTTTTAGGTGCTGGATATGAAAGGTTACAGAACCAAGGTAAATAGATGGAGTTAAGGTACAAATCAGCCTGATCTAGTTGAAAGGCAAAAGGGATTGAAAGTTCTGAATAGTCTATTCCTATTCCTGAAACCACAGATTGATGAAAGCTTCAGGTTCCCAGGAGTGAACATCACCATTAGCCTATCCTGGTCCAACCATGTAGATGCCACAGCCAAGAAAGTGCACCAGCTCCTCTACTTTCTCTGGAGGCTAAAGAAATATGACATGACCCCTTTGATCCTCACCAACTTTTATCGATGCACCATAGAAAGCACCTTGTCCGGATGCATCATGGCTTGGTATGGCAACTGCTCTGCCTGTGACCGCAAGAAACTGCAGAAAGTTGTGGGCACAGCTCAGCACATCATGGAAACCAGCCTCCCCTCCATGGATTCTGTCTACATTTCTCACTACCTCGGTAGAGCAGCCAACATAATCAAAGACCCCACCCACCCTGGACATTCTCTCTTCTCCACCCTTCCATCGGGCAGAAGATACAAAAGCTTGAAAGCACATACCACCAGGCTAAAGGACAGCTTCTATCCCACTGTTATAAGACTATTGGTATTGGTATATTATTGTCACTTGTACCGACGTACAGTGAAAAACTTGTCTTGCATACTGTTCGTACAGATCACTTCATTACACTGTGCAGATACATTGAGTTAGTACAGAATGCATTGAGGTAGTACAGGTAAAAACATTAACAGAGTACAGAGTAAAGTATCACAGCTACAGGGAAGTGCATTGCAGGTAGACAATAAGGTGCAAGGTCATAACAACGTAGATGGTGAGGTCAAGAGTCCATCTCATTGTATAAGGGAACCGTTCAATAGTCTTATCACAGTGGGATAGAAGCTGTCCTTGAGCCTGGTGGTATGTGGCCTTGTATCTTCTACCTGATGGGAGAGGAGAGAAGAGAGAATGACCCAGGTGGGTGGGGTCTTTGATTATGTGAAGCAGATATACAAGAGAAAGGGCCTTCCATTAAACACTTATAGG
The DNA here is from genome assembly GCF_009764475.1 of Pristis pectinata. Lineage (NCBI taxonomy): Eukaryota > Metazoa > Chordata > Chondrichthyes > Rhinopristiformes > Pristidae > Pristis > Pristis pectinata. Next base: position 18,956,850 of record NC_067411.1, on the reverse strand, counting down.
ACAAACATCCTCTACCAACTGGTCCCCACAGCATAACACAGACCACCCCCCCCCTCCACCAGCAAAGGTTCATGCCAAGATCCAGGAAAGTATGGATCACTTTCCATATCTCAGTCCGATCCCTAGAGAAAGCAGACAACAATGACAAGATTCACCACCACCTTTAGTTAACCAACAGAAAAAGTCAGAGAGTTATACACCATAGAAACAGGCACTTTGGCCCAACTCATCAATGCTGACCAAGGTGCCTAATTGCGCTAGTCCCATTTACTTGCATTTGGCCCATATCCATCTAGACCTTTCCTATTCTCGAAGCTGTCAAAATGTCTTTTAAATGTTGTAATTGTTCCCATCTCTACCACTTCCTCTGGCAACTCATTCCATATACCCACCATCCTTTGTGTAAAAACTTGTCCCTCAGATCCCCTTTAAATCTTTCCCCTCTTACCTTAAACCTATGACCTCTAATTGAGGGATTTGAAGAGCAAAACCTCAAATGTGTCGCTACATTGAAGCCAGTGGGGCAGCTGTGGTCTCACTCTTCTCAGGGATGTGGACAGCTTACAGCAGGCTTCTCAAAGCATTGGAGAGGTTCAACAAAGACTGTCTCTACAAAATGCACCATCCACTGATTGGATAAGGAAACCAATGTCAGCATCCTCACTGAGAATAATATCCCCAGCATCGAGGCTCTTTTTACACTTGACCATATCATTCACACCCCTAACATTAGGCTCCCAAAACACTCTCTTCTGAGTTTGGTCTCTGCCCGAGATTACCAGGATGACAGAAGTGCTTCAAGGATATTCTCAAAACATCCTTGAAAAAATTTAACGTGCTCGGCTCATGACAACTCAAAATTAAGAGGGAGTAACTGACCAAGCACTGAGCATTTTGCATCCCCTCAAAAGGAGCAAACAGCAAGAAGAATTACAATTCAGGCACACTTCCTGGGAAATTCATCTCAGAGTCTGCAAACAATTAAGTGAGTTTCAGGAGTCCACGTCAACCCATGTAGTCATCAATAACTCAGAATCTTCCACTTGCAAGAACTTGTCCACCTCGCTCTTTAACACTTGCAGCAAATTCCACATTCAAGCAAACGAAAGAAGTGTCATTTATCACCTTCTGAGCAATATGCCATGAGATCATTCATATTCTGTCTCAGGAAGGTGTCTGCAACCTTGTTGCTCCATCATTTCAATGTGAGGAGATGTTTGAGAGTCAGTGCTGGGAAAAACTTGGATTCCCCACGGCGTAATCAAATCTACTTTTGCTGTAACTGAAAGCAAAAAAACTGCAGATGCTGGAAATTTGAAATTAGAACAAGAAATACAGGAAATGGTCAGCGGCATGTGTGGAGAACTTCTGTGTCTCCTTCCATGGTTGCCACAGCATCAGATCTTGACAATAAAGAAAAAAAAACTCGAAATCAGATGCAATTTATGCATTCACATTCAAATTTTTCTCCTTCTCCCGTTTCCTGGATATGATTCCAATGGTAATTTCCAGTTCCTTAGTCAGATTATATTTATTTGAGAGTCTCAAAAATGAAAGCCAGTGGCATTTTTGACCACCAGTGTGGAGTGCATTGGCAAGTTTAGTCCTATCCTTAACTCTTCCTTGAGAGTCACTGGTTAACAATCAGAACCAGGACCCCTGCACAGTCTTTACTCTCTTAACTTGGGAGTACAGAGGCCAAAGGTAGCCCTAGGGCAGTTTGGTGGCACAGCACTGTTGCCTCAGAGCTCCAGGGGTCCGAGTTTGATCCTTGACCTCCAGTGCTGTTTGTGCAGAGTTTGCACATTCTCCCTGTAACTGTGTGAGTTTCTGCCTTGTGCTCCAGTTTTCCTCAAACATCCTAAAAAATCTGCTGATAGATTAATTGGCTGCTACAAATGACCCCTTGGTAGATAAGCAGTGCATGTGAGAAAGAATAAGTTACAGGGCTACACAGAAATAGGGGAAGCAGGACTGATGACATTTTTCTGCTGGGAACTGGCATGAATCTGATGGGCTGAATAGCCTCCTTCCATATTATAGTAAGTAAGGTCTAACTCATGTGATATGCAAGATGAAGTAGGCATTCTTTTCCAGGCAGTCAATCTTGTATATTCAGCTAACTGAATATACAATATTTAACTAATTCATCTAACTCAAGCCAAAAGTCCAGTAATGGGACCACCTTGCTTTTTATGTATTAACTTAATAATTGCATAGCTCTATTTGGGGACACAAGAGACTGCAGATGCTGGAATCTGAAGCAAAACAACAAACTGCTGGAGGATGCAAACTGATGCAGGGTCTCAACCTGAAACATCAACCGTTCCTTGCCTTGATGCTGCTTGACATGCCGAGTTCCTCCAGCATTTGTTTTTTTTATCTATTTGGGGAACCTATTAGGGAAGTGAAGTTTTAATGTTGTACATGCAAATTTATTCAGTAACTATGAATTTATTGTTCATTTTTTTTGGGCTATTCCATCTTTTCCATCTTAGGAAATTAACTGAAATAGGCATAGTTACAGAAAGGTTTATATGGTGACCAATCCAAAACATGTGTTATATGTAATAAAATGGGGTCAATGCAGGCAAATTGGTGTAAAGTGTCCCTGCTCATCATTGTCCTCAAAGAAATCTGCCCACAAAGATCTAATGATTTTTGACTATTTCCTCTATTTCCTGTTCTTATTTCGAATTTCCAGCATCTGCAGTTTTTTGTTTTCAAGTGGCGTGGGTTAGCCTCTTCGATTGTTCTGGTGTTCAGTTATCAGACGTCCAGCGTCCAACTGAAGTGATGTCTACAAGCAGGCTGAGCAGCCAATCATATTGAAGAGTCCTCACAGACAACAATCCATGCAATGAATAGATCTATACTTTTATACAACATTTTAAACACTATATAACATTTGAAAGACTCAGACGAGAATAAGGTAGAGGCTAATGAAACAAATATTTTTTTAAAAGATAATTATTTATAAAATTAAGCAATTTGGAATTAGACATAACTTTTTAAATTTATGAGCTTTGTGTGCTTCTGTCAAGACTGCTTATCCCAAATAGGTCCTGTGATTGCAATGGTGAGCAGTCTCCTTGAATCCCTTTATCCATTAGCTTTCCAGCATCTGAACATAAGAAAATGAGAAATAGAAGATACTGTAAGATAAGATATCTTTATTAGTCACATGTACATCAAAACACACAGTGAAATGCATCTTTTGCATAGAATGTTCTGGGGGCAGCCCGCAAGTGTCGCCATGCTTCCAGCGCCAGCATAGAATGCCCACAACTTCCTAACCCGTACATCTTTGGAATGTGGGAGGAAACCGGAGCTCCCAGAGGAAACCCATGCAGACACAGGGAGAATGTACAAACTCCTGACAAACAGCAGCCGGAATTGAACCCAGGTCACTGGTGCTGTAATAGCATTATGCTAACGGCTACGCTACCGTGCCAAGACACAAGAGACTGCAGATGCTGGAATCTGGAGACAAAAACAAACTGCTGGAAGAACTCAGCAGGTCAAGCAGCATCTGTAGAGGGAAATAGACAGTCAACATTTCGGGTTGAAAGCCTTCATCTGAAATAGAAGTGGCCCCTTGTGCCTTCTCTGCCATTCAATAAGACTTTGGCTAATCTTTTACCTCTACCACTGCTCAGCACCACTTACCTGCACTCGGATTCATGTCCCTTGGTTTTCTTAATATATCTGGTACTTAATTGTAATTATGGATAAATGGACCATTAAAAACAAACTACACCTCATTCAACAGTTTTAAAAAACTGAAATTCTTGTTAATGTATTGATTTGAAAAAGATTTTCATCTGTAAGAACTCCATCAATGCACCCTATCAAGAAATAGTTTATCACTTGCAGAAAGCTGTGTTTTAACACAAATGTACATGAAGCAACCAACTTCAGTGGCATAAACACTCTATTTTCATCATTGTACTTGGAAAGTCAGGACCAATATAAGAAGCATGTGGCTTAAGACTGATGCTAATTACAGTTGTTGTGGTGTAATATATTATTAAAGTGTAATAATATAAGAAAATTGAATTTTAGAGTAACTAAAAGGCCAAACAAGATGCCTCATTTATTTTGGCACAAGCCTGGAAAGGAAATGCTTCTGTGTCAAGACTGAATTTTTGTACTTAGATTTCAAAGTTAATAATTAATAAGTAACTCAAACGGTATAATTCACTAGCTCCACAATACACTGGACCGGAATCAACATTTTTTCCACTCAGTGAATCTAACAGCAATCCACATAAGCTATTATACAAATCGTTGAGAAAGCTCTTGGTAATTGACTATGGAAGAGAATTTCTACTTACTGAAAGAGATCTGTTAGATTTTAATAGAAAATATAATAACATACATTAACATTCAATAGAAGTTCCTGCTGTTATAGATATGACCTGAGGACAATTTAATAAAATGCAGTTCTCCTTTTCTCCAACATAGAAAATTACAGGGTTATGATAATCCTACCTTGCTGTCACCTTGATCTCAAGAACAAACGTAAGGATAATCATGGGAAGGACTATTTAGTTTTTACTTCATTCATCCAGATCAACTTGAGATTTCTCTCATCGTATCATTTGTTAGGTTTGGAAGTAAACCCTGGGCTGTCAATTGTCTATGGGGAGACATTTCTTGATACCATTTCTATTTTGATTAGTTTAACCTGACAACTCTCTGTTCTTCTCTTGTATTATAAAGTAAGCACTATTTTCGAAACTTTTTTACTTTTACATCTCTTTGTGATTACCGCTCAGACATGTTCAGAACATACCCAGTAATTGTGAAGGATGAATCAGGCACTTGGCTGCAAAGAATGATTCTGAGAGTACAACCATATCAGGCTGTTGCTTGGCCAATTGCTGAGACATCATTCCAATTTAGCCACCCAGAGGAGGACCTTGTAAGGTTGACTAGGCAAGAAGTTACTTTACTATGTTTGCATTTGATGCCTGGGTTGATGGCTTGCCTATTGTTATTCCTTGCTGTGCTTTAATTTTAAATCTCTTTCATTTCAATGGTATTTATGACCCCCTACAGTTCCAAACCCCCTGTCTACTGGAAGGAAACTGCTTCTGTGAATAACACCTTCTGGATTTCTGTATTTTAATGCACTTCCATGATCTCCAGGAGTTGTTATCTAATTTACATTATGAAGCTGTTAGCCACATCATTAATTATACCCCAAAATCCAGTCTAATAATTTCCTCCATTATAATTAGGTAAGAACTGATTTCTAGGTCATCAATATAGTTAAAGAAACACATTTCTTCTCAAAGAAAACAGTGTTTTCAAGGAATATATTCAAAGTTTATATATTTCAGTTTCTTGATGCAAAGATTGAAAACAACCCTTCTGATTTTTTTCCTTTGAATATTCTTGTACTTTTCTCTTTCTTTAATACCTTGGCTTTTTGGATCAATCATTAAAAAATATGAAAACTACATTTAACCAGAATGGGAATAGAAGGGAAAATTTTATATGTTTGTATTTCTGGGGCAGAGCTTTGTCCAGTGAGAAGAAAAATTGGGAATTAGAATCAGTAGATGAAGAAATTGGACTGAACTCCTGAAGGCTAATGCACAATACCAGATTCCAAATGCATGCTCAACTATTCCAGTGCTCTGAGGATCATGATCATGATCACCATTAATAAACATCAGTCCATCTAATGCTCTGCTTTCACATCCTCACTGGCACCAAATCCCATTCATTCATTTGACATAAAGTAAGATAGGACCTTCATAAGACCTTTATAAGATGTCTTTATTAGTCACATGTACATTGAAACACACAGTGAAATGCATCTTTGCATAGAATATTCTAGGGGCAGCCTGCAAGTGTCGCCACTCTTCTGCCACCAACATAGCATGCCCACAACTTCCTAATCCGTATGTGGGAGGAAACCAGAGCATCCGGAAGAAACCCACGCAGACACAGGGAGAACGTATAAACTCCTTACAGACAGCAGCCAGAATTGAACCCGGGTCGCTGGCGCTGTAATAACGTCACGCTAACTGCTGCACTACCGTTCTGTAATCATTATAGCAAAATTAAACATGATTGCACACTTAAAAAAAAGTTAAAATTAGTTAAACAAAAGCTAAATAATTACAAGATACTTATAAAATTAATCACAACTGTACCTGCTTTCTCTTAAAGTTTAAACCATTCATCTAGCTTAAACTGTACCAGACTTGCCAAATACAATTTCCTTTTTAAAAAAGAGGTAGGTGGGAATATGGAGTTGATGTTACAATCAGATCAAGTGTGATTTTCTTGAATGAATGGAGTAGGCTGAATGGGGCTGAATAGCCTGCTCATGTTCCTAATTCATGTGTTAATATGTAATCATATCTCCAGGTTACAGCAACCGTCTTCTTACTCTCTCTTCGCTCAACAAGCATGCCATTCCAGGAATCGATCTGGTGAATCTTCAGTGCACTCGTTTGATTGCAAGTATATCCTTTACTAAGTAGGGAGACCAGAGTATGCAAAATATTCCAGGTATGGTCTTACCAGATATCTTTACGCTCATGTTCAAATTCTCAAGACTGGCAAAATTGAACTAATAAAATAATTGGAAAATTAAAACCAATTTATTCCTTTGGCCTCCATCTGCTGCTCAACTAGTTAACATCTTATCATATTCAGCTGGCCTGTATCACACAATCAGAAAATAGACCATGTGAATTACTCTTAGAAGATAACTGCAGGAACAAATACATTGTTAAAAATTCTTATCCATTTGAACATACAACATAGAACATTAAAGCACAGTACAGGCCCTTCGGCCCACAATGTTGTGCCGACGTTTTATCCTGCTCTAAGATCATCTAACCCTTCCCTCCCACAGAGCCCCCCCATTTCTCTATCATTCATGTAACTATCTAAGAGTCTCTTAAATGTCCCTAATGTCTTAACTGTCAGGTAGAAGATACAGGAGCCTGAGGGCACGTACCACCAGCCTTAAGGACAGCTTCTACCCCACTGTGATAAGACTATTGAACAGTTCCCTTATACAATGAGATGGACTATGACCTCACAATCTACCTTGTTGTGACCTTGCACCTTATTGCACTGTACTTTCTCTGTAGCTGTGACACTTTACTTTGTACTGTTACTGTTTTTACCTGTACTACATCAATGCACTCTGTGCTAACTCAGTGTAACTGCACCGTGTAATGAATTGCCCTGTACGATCGGTTTGTAAGACAAGCTTTTCACTGTACCTCGGTACAAGTGACAATAATAAACCAATACCAATAATGTATCTTCCCCCACAACCTCTGCCGGCAGTGTATTCCACGCACCCACCACTCTCTGTGTAAAAAACTTACCCCTGACATACTCCTTATATCTTCCTCCAATCACCTTAAAATTACGTTCCCTCATGTTAGCCATTGTCGCCCTTGGAAAAAGCCTCTGACTGTCCACTCGATCTGTGCCTCTTATCACCTTGTACACCTCTATCAAGTCACCTCTCATCCTCCTTCTCTCCAAAGAGAAAAGCCCCAGCTTACTCTACCTATCCTCATAGGACATGCTCTCCAATCCAGGCAGTATCCTGTAAATCTTCTCTGCACCCTCTCTAAAGCTTCCACATCCTTCCTATAATGAGGTGACCAGAACTGAACACAATACTCCAAGTGTGGTCTAACCAGAGTTCTATAGAGCTGCAACATTTTGCTAAAGACATTGATGTTCTTCACTGACACATGTTCTACAGTTAGTGTCGCCTCACATTTTTATTTTATGTTCGTCATCATCACAGAGTGAGACATGCCAAATTGCTCTCACCTATCCCCTACTTGTCAGCTTGAGAGCAGTGTTGAGATTGTCTCAGGAGCTGTAAGGAGCTAAATAAGCTAAGGGTAATAATAGAAAATAAATGGAAGCCTTAGTTCAGTAAATTTATTCAGATTTTTTCTTTATTAATGTTAATTATTTTATATTTCTTGTGCTTATTAGAAGCACTGGTCCTTCTTACCTACTCTGCTGGTTACACACAGAGGAAACTTCTTCAAGAGAGCATGTTCAAAAGACATCATTTTCAAGGCCAGCATTTATTGCCCATCCCTAATTTCCCCTGGGCTGAGAAGGCAGTTACTTTGGTGGCTCTGGAGTCATGTATGGGACAGGCTGTATAAAGACAATGGATTTCCTTCACTGAAGAATGTTGGTGAACCAGTTGAAATACTTAACCAACAAACCAGAATCTCATGGTCACCATTATTTTTTTTGGTGATGCAAGCTTTGTTTTTGCAGATTTAATTACTTGCATGGAAATTTCTCAGCTTCCAAAGTAGGATTCAAACTCATGTCTCCAGTTCAATGGTCCAGGCCTCCAGATTCTAACATTGTAATTTAATCACTATATCACCTTATTTCTGTTAGCTTCAGTCCTATTATTTTATTCTGTATTTTCTCCTTACTAATTTTAGTCACTTCATGTTTCTCATTACAGCCTGGGTTCAGCTGACACTTTTTTTTTAATGTCTCTGACATTTTATTATTTCCCAATTATGATTCTCCTGGTTCTGCCTCTAAGAGACTCCCAGTAACTTTCTCTTGTCTCTTCCATTCATAACTTTCTCTGGTATCTTCCATCAATATCTTTATGCAATGATGGAGCAACGAGTCTGGGAGGGGTGAAGAATAAAGGTAAACAATAATATTACCTGTATTGAATGAAACAGTGAGTCTTTCCACTGGATAATTTAATTCTGCTGTGGAGGTGGTTGCTGTGGAGGTGACACCATGCAGACACTGATTGCCTTGATGTTTGCTGGGCTGGAAGAAAGAATGAAAACAGCTGTGCCAGTTGACAGAGGTGCAACACTATACTTTGTAGTTAACATCAATGAATTTTTTCCTTCATGCCACAATATGGAAATATTTTGACATTTAAAGATTTGTATTCATCTATGTTATTTTGCTTTGTCCCTTTGCTAATAATTATTTTACTAGAGATAGATAACTTATTATGAGGAAGGTCTTTGCAATGTTCTGGTAAAATATTTAAATGTGGATCATTCCTTGTTTCAGTCATTCATTCCTACAAATAAAACTTCTCCCTCTCCATTTTATTTGTTCCCCTTGTAGCGGCTGCTACCGCGGAATGAACACAAGAAGCGAGTCGTAGAGTTTCAGAACAGAACTGGTTTATTTTCCCGCCTTGCGCGGGCCTTTTAAGGGAGACTGTTCCTGCCCAATGCAACCGGCAATGACGTATATGCTACGTCATCAAGTCTTTCCCGCGCGCGGGTTCTCCCCGTCGCTCGTGGAAGACAAAGGCCCACCACCATCTTGGTCCTCGCCGCTCCGATGCCGTGCGACCCGGACTTGCCGAGCCAGTTCGCTTACCCGGACGGTGAGTTGCTACTCAACCCCCCCCCCAGAACTGGCGATACAGTCCCCAAGGTCCGCGGGCTGTGCCAGCCGCCACTTAGGGGGTCGGCCTCTGCGTCGCTGCGTTGAAACCTCAACCAGTTGTTGCAGATCTAAATGGGCCGGTTTGAGGCGGTCCATCGTGAAAACCTGTTCCCTGCTCCCTACGTCCAAAATAAAGGTGGATCCATTATTCCGAATGACTCGGAACGGTCCCTCATATGGTCGTTGCAACAGCATCCGAGGTCTGCCCCTGCGAACGAAAACAAACTTACAGTCTCGTAGTTCTTTGGGCTGACGGGATGGGGCTTGACCGTGCCACGAGGTGGGGATCGGGGCCAAGTTGCCGAGCTTCTCGCGCAGTCTTTGTAGGACTGCTGGGGGTTGTTCCCCTTGGTCTCGAAGGGCAGGTATGAAATCCCCTGGGACAACTAGGGGCGCCCCGTACACAAGCTCAGCTGACGAAGCACGGAGGTCTTCTTTGGGGGCAGTGCGTATGCCAAGCAGGACCCAAGGCAGTTCGTCAACCCAGTTAGGACCCCTCAGGCGGGCTATCAAGGCTGAATTCAGATGGCAGTGAAAACGTTCCACTGACCTGTTTGATTGAGGGTGGTAGGCCGTGGTGATGTGCAGCTGCGTCCCCAGCATGTTCGCTAATGCAGACCAGAGGCTGGAGGTAAATTGTGTGCCTCTGTCTGAAGTGATGTGAGCTGGGACACCAAAACGTGAGATCCAAGTTGTGAGCAGCGCCTGGGCACAGGAATCAGTCGTGACGTCAGATAGAGGGGTTGCCTCTGGCCACCTCGTGAACCAGTCCACGATGGTAAGGAGGTACCAAGCCCCTCTTGAAACCGGCAGAGGGCCTACGAGGTCGACGTGGATGTGGTCGAACCTTCTACGGATAGGCTTGAATTGCTGTGGCGGAACCTTGGTGTGTCGTTGGATTTTCGATGTCTGGCAGTGCTGACAATTCCTGGCCCACTCTCTGACCTGTTTTCGCAGGCCATGCCAGATGAACTTGCTGGCGACCAGCCAGACAGTGGATCTGATGGACGGGTGCGCCAACCCATGTATCGAATCGAAAATGTGTTTCCACCAGGCTGCAGGAACTATAGGGCGGGGTTGACCTGCTGCGATGTCACAAAGGAGGGTCTGCTGACCAGGACCAACCAAGAAATCTTGGAGCTGCAGGCCCGAGATTGCGGTTTTGTAGCTGGGTAGTTCGTCGTCGGCTTGCTGTGCGGCAGCCAGGGCCTTGTAGTCGATACCCAGGGACAGGCTGTGGATGGTTGGTCTGGAAAGTGCGTCAGAAATGACATTGTCCTTCCCAGAGACATGTTGGACATCCGTTGTGAATTCGGAAATATAGGACAAATGTCTCTGCTGAGGAGCTGACCAGGGATCAGAGGCTTTGGAGAAGGCGAAGGACAAAGGCTTATGGTCGGTGAAGGCGGTGAAAGGCCTGCCTTCCAAAAAGTACCAGAAATGCCGGACCGCCAGGTACAGCGCTAGAAGTTCCCAATCAAAAGCGCTGTATTTCAGCTCGGGTGGTCTAAGGTGCCTGCTGAAAAATGCTAAGGGTTGCCAACTGCCTTCGATTAGTTGTTCCAGTACCCCACCAACCGCGGTGTTGGATGCGTCCACAGTGAGGGCCGTTGGGACATCTGTCCTAGGGTGTACAAGCATCGTGGCGTTTGCTAGGGCCTCGTCGTTCCAGGTGATGTCCTTGCCCTTACCAGCCATCAGCATGAACAAAGGGCGCAGGATAAGGGCTGCTGCAGGAATGAACCGATGGTAAAAGTTGACCATCCCCAGGAATTCCTGTAGGCCTTTGACCGTGCTGGGGCGGGAAAAATGGCGGATAGCGTCCACCTTGGCAGGTAGGGGTGTTGCTCCGTTGCTGGTGATTCTGTGGCCAAGGAAATCGATAGAGTCAAGCCCGAATTGGCACTTGGCCGGGTTGATCGTGAGGCCGAAATCACAGAGACAGGAATACAGCTGGCGGAGGTGGGAAAGGTGTTCTTGGCGGTCACGGCTGGCCATTAGTATGTCATCTAAGTAAATGAACACGAAGTCCAGGTCTCGGCCTACTGCGTCCATCAGCCGCTGGAAGGTCTGCGCGGCGTCCTTAAGGCCAAATGGCATTCAAAAGAATTCGAAAAGGCCGAATGGGGTGACAATTGCAGTTTTGGGGACGTCATCCGGATGGACCGGGATTTGGTGGTATCCCTGAACGAGGTCCACTTTGGAAAAGATGCGGGCCCCATGTAGGTTCGCTGCGAAGTCCTGGATGTGAGGGATGGGATAGCGGTCCGGGGTGGTGGCATCATTCAGCCTGCGGTAGTCGCCGCAGGGCCTCCACCCGCCGGTGGCTTTGGGGACCATGTGCAGGGGGGAGGCCCAGGGGCTGTCTGACCTGCGAACAATCCCCAGCTCCTCCGTGCGACAGAACTCTTCCTTTGCCAGGCGGAGCTTGTCTGGAGGTAGGCGTCGAGCTCGGGCATGAAGTGGTGGCCCTGTGGTAATGATGTGGTGTTGGACCCCATGTTTGGGCATAGAATTCATAAACTGAGGTGCCAAAACTGATGTGAATTTGGCTAGGAGCTTGGTGAACTCGTTGCCGGACAGGAAAATGGAGTCCAAGCGCGGGGCTGGTAGGCTGGTTTCTCCCAGGGGGTGGGTCTGGAAGGTTGTGGAGTGGACTAGCCGTTTCCCTCACAGGTCGACTAACAGGTTGTGGGCCCAAAAGAAATCGGCTCCTAGGACTGGTCGGGCGATGGTGGCAAGGGTGAAGGTCTAGGTGAAACGGCTGCCGCCGAATTGTAACTGAAGTGTACGGGTACCAAAAGTCTGTATCGTTGTGCCGTTTGCGGCATTGAGTATCGGACCTTGTTGCCTGTTACGAGTGTCGCGGCCGGTCGGGGGCAAAATACTGACCTCTGCTCCAGTATCGACAAGGAAGCGCCGCCCGGACTGCTTGTCCTGAACGAATAGGAGGCTTTGTCGGTGGCCAGCCGCCATAGCTGTTAGCGGCGGTTGGCGCTGGCGTTTCCCTGACTTGCAGGGTGGGCGGCATCGACGGGCCTCTGCACCCCACCTCTGATGGTAGAAACACAGTTGGTTGGCAATGTCGTCATCTGTGTTTCTGGGGTGTGGTCGCCCGGTTGCTGGGACTGGTTCAGGCGGGCGTTGGGCTCGCAGCCTGGCGATTTGGCTGATGGACGAACCGCGCTCACGTTTGACCTTCCACAGGACGTCTGCCCGGGCAGCCACCTCACGAGGGTTGCTGAAATCAGCGTCGGCCAACAGCAGGTGAATGTCATCAGGTAGTCGTTCGAGGAAGGCCTGTTCGAACATTAGGTAGGGCTTGTGCCCCTCGGCCAATGCCAGCATCTCATTCATTAGCGCGGATGGAGATCTGTCCTCCAGGCCATCGAGATGAAGCAGGCGGGTGGCGCGCTCACGACGGGAAGAGGCCGAAGGTCCGAATCAGAAGGTCTTTGAAAGCCGGGTACTTATGTTCCTCCGGAGGGGACTGGATGAAATCACTGACCTGGGCGGCTGTCTCCTGGTCCAGAGAGCTGACCACATGGCAGTACTTTGTGGAGTCGGAGGTGATCCGCCGAAGGTGGAATTGCGCTTCGGCCTGGTCAAATTAGACGCTGGGACAAAGCGTCCAAAAGGTGGGCAGCTTGAATGCCACTGCGTTGGATGCTGCGTTGCCGTCCATTGTGCAGGTCCAAAATCCGTTTGGACCGTCGGGGTCACCAATGTAGCGGCTGCTACTGCGGAATGAACACAAGAAGCGAGTCGTAGAGTTTCAGAACAGAACTGGTTTATTTTCCCGCCTTGCACGGGCCTTTTAAGGGAGACTGTTCCCGCCCAATGCAACTGGCTATGATGTATATGCTACGTCATCAAGTCTTTCCCGCGTGCGGGTTCTCCTCGTCGCTTGGGGAAGACGAAGGCCCGCCGCCATCTTGGGCTTTGCCGCTCCGACGCCGTGCAACCTGACTGCCGAGCCGGTTCGCTTACCCAGACGGTGAGTCGCTACACCCTCCATATAAAGCACATAATTTCAATATTTTGATTGATTTTAATAGCAATAAATTTGAAATTATTTTTAAGATAACAGTTTAATTATCATAATAATCATTAATAATTATGAGTATCGTTTATATTTTTACCTTTCTTCTTCCAAAAAATATACGTTGGTTCGTCGTTATGCCATTGGTATTAAGATTTTGTAGCTTTCCTTACCAATAGATTAGCATTTATTGTTGCATTATGGCTCATCATAAAGTGGGACCTTTATTCTTTTCGGGTGAGAACATACCCTTCCAAATTAGGTATGGCATTACTAGTTAAATGTCCAGTGTTCCTGCTCCATTTCCAATGTCATTTATGCTTGGATTCTGAATGAGAGTGTAATTGTTTAGAAAATATACCAGCTTCTATTGTTGAAGCTTATTCAAATAGAGGTAATTTAAAATTGGACTTCATTAAAGACTAATCTAAAGATTATATAATAAAATTAAATGTCTGATTGTCTAGCATATAGCTCAGTAATGAAACGACCTAGAAATCTGAAATTTTCCATGTGCACTACACTCTTTATCTGATTAAACCATCCCAAGGTGGCCCTCCATAGCCCAAAGAGGGCCTAATTTAATTTTCCCCATTGAAAAAAGATGAGATTTTTTTACAAATCTATTTTTCAGTTATGAAATATTTGGGTGGACCTGAGCTAAGTACTTTTGGTCCTCCTGAACCATTGGTCTTCCTGAAAGTTTGTGCACCGAGTTTTTGCGGGAAACTAGCTCTGACTTAAAACAGTTAGATGAATATATCCATGTTTAGTGAGATACCAAAGAAATGGCCTCAATACTATTACAGTGGCTGTTTACAATGACTCATTTACTTTTGGATGCCTCTGGTGGAATGAGAAAAACTTTCCTTATTAATTTACTTATGGGTAAAGTTCAAAGACAAACATGATTGCCTGGCTGTAGCATCATTAGGCATTGCTTCAACACTTTTGATGGGGATTGGGGGGGGGGGGGCGGTGATGGCAGAAAGTGCACATTTGACTTTTAAACTCACTTTCAATTTGACAAATGTGGAGACCCCAACATGTAACATTGGTTGGGGAACTGCAAAAGAATGAGTTCTAAAAGATTGTAAACTTATTGTCTGGGATGAATGTATGATAGCTCACAAAGCAGCCACTGAAGCATTAGATCAAACTTTTCAAGATCTTCGAAATAATAATAAATTAATGGGAGGGGTACTTTAGTGCTAGCTGGAGATTTTCATTAAATGCTACCAGTAATTCTAGGAGGTACTAAAGCAGATGAATTGAAAGCCTGTATTAAAGTATCATGTATATGGGAAAATGTTAAATGATTACATTTGAAAACCAATATGTGAGTGCATTTGACAGGCGATCCATCTGTGAGAGAATTTCTTTCGAATTTACTCAAGTTAGGACATTGGGAAATTTAACATGAAGATTCACAGGAATGATTTGTGAAAAACTTGTGCAGAATTGTTACATCACTTCATGATCTGATGCAAGCTGTTTTCTCAAATGTCACTCAACAGTAGTTGAGTGAAAGAATAACTTTGTTCATACATTGAATTATATGGGCCACACAACACAGAAATGGGCCATTTGGACGAACTATTCTTTGCTGGTGTTATACTCCACATGAGAAGCCTTTTACTCCTTCCATTTCATCTCAGCCTTTCGTTATATCTTTTCATTCCCTTCCTTCTTGCATACCCATCCAGTTTTTTCTTAAGCAATAAGGAATTTTATAACATTGGACTGGAGTCAGCAAATCACTGGTAAGGACCTTTCAGGAAATCCAGAACTTTTTTTTCCCATGGGAACTCTGAACTTCCTAACAGTTATGTGGGCTCTGACCTTCTTAACAGTTATGTGGCCATATGTGCAATACTGTAACATTTCTCAGGAAAATTTAAGTTAATATAAAAATAAATAGTAAATGTTCCCAGCATGAGTCTTTTCAGAACATTGCTTTACAGAACCTCTCTCCAATCTGAATAGCTATCATTATTCCATGTTTTCTATATTTTATCTATGGAATAGCTGTCAATTTAGCTAGTCCCCAACTCCACATGCCCTAAGCCTACCATGTGGAATGTTATCAAAAGTCTTTAGAGAATTCATATCCATAAAATATACCACATGCATACCCATGCCTATTCTTTCCAGTAGCCCAGATAATGCAGGACCTAGCCAACCACATGGCCTCCATGCTTTTCCCATGCCAGCACTTAATTTTCACGTCCATTGGACCCAATCATCCTTGATGCAAGGCTGCTTTCGCCATTTTGTAGGCAGACTGGTCCATAAATGTCAAGTATTCCTCTTGCCCTGACCAGGAATGCTCTGGTGGTCTTTTGACAGCTCACTGCTGACAGAAGCCTTTGAATGAATTTTCATTGTCTTTGATGATCAAAAGCATTTAAAAAACTATGCAAATAGATTTAATTAATTTATGAAATGCAGAAAAAAGAAAATAATGAATTTACTGAAAACATGCTTAGGTACTGGAAAAAGATTACAAACATTTGATGAAGTAAAAAAAAGAAAAAAAAGAACCACATCATTTGTATTGCTTTTCAGTCAAGACAGTAATCCCTTCCAAATGAATGCAATCATATAATACAGCTGAGGGGCCAAATGCAAAGTGCATCCAGCCCCTCAGATCAATATAGTGGTACCTTTGCCCTCAACTCAGTGGTAAACAAAACAGTGGAGCAGAAGGTCAAGAACAAACAAATCCATGGACTGCTGTCAGTTGGTGGTCTGCTACCGAACCACCAGCAAAAAATCTGCCAACTTTCTTTCCAAGGAATTCCATCAGGTTTGCATAGATACAGTATCCTAGCCTTTTGGAATCCATACTCAAATTTTTTGCTAGACTTTCTGTCTGTAGATGCTCTTCCATCATTTATTTTGCAAAAACGTTCCAGCAATTATACTAATTTATTCCATTTTAAACTTGCCCGTCTGTATTTACTATTGGATCTGATTATAAGATGTGTTCAAGCAATGAGCATAAGAACAGAAAAAACAGAAGCAGGAATAAGCCCCTTGTCTTTGCTCCACCACTCAATAAAGTCTGGGCTAATCTACCAACTCAACACTGCTTTCCTGAACTAACCCCATAACCCTTGATTCTCTTTCAAGCTAGAGATCTATCAGTCTCTGTCCTGAATATACTCAGAGACTGAACTTCCGCAGCCCTTTTGGTTAAAGAATTTGTAAGATTCACCACCCTCTTGGTGAAAAATATTCTTTCTATCTCTGTCCTGATTGGGAAATCCCTTACTTTGAGACTTCTACAATTTAGATCAGGAGAGACCAGGTAGCGAATGTGTAGAATTCTCTATCACAGAAGGAAGTGGAGGCTCGGTCATTTATATTATATTTGAGAAGGAGTTAAATATACTTCTGATTGCTAAAGGGAACAAGGGATAAGGGAAAATACTGGAAAAGGTACTGCAGTGGATGATCAGCTATGATCAGCGTGAATGGTGGAGCAAGATCAATGGGCTGAATGGCCTACTCCTGTTCCCATTTCCAATGAAACTGTGATCCCTGATTCTAGATACCCCAACTGGGGGAAACCCAATGCCGGATCTACTCTGACAAGCACTTTCAGAATTTTATTTGACTTTTGTACAATGAAAGCAAGATCAGACTTGCTAGCAGGTAACTATCTCCAATCTGCCCAGATGTCCTACTTATCTTCTTCCCCCATGCCTTTGGACACACTGAGTCTAGGTTATATATTTTTCCAATGTCCTATTCATAATATGCTTAGAAACATAACTTATTCTCCTGCCCATCTCAAAAGCCAGGACATTGTTGGTCAGCCTTAAAATAGTTCAAGTTTCAAACAAGTTTACCAGATAAAAATGGGATTAAAGTAGGATTGGTGTAAATGGGTGGATGATGGGCAGCATGGACTCAGTGGACCAAAGGGCCTGTCTCCATGCTGTATCTCTCTATGACTTTATGACGTGTATTCTTCACACGATTGCCTTACCAGTTCATTGGCTGCATCTGCTGAATTGTCTCTGGGAGAGGTTGGTCATGAGTTTCAGGTAGCAATAAGCTTAGTAGTCCAGCTATAATCATGAAGCTGCCCATTACAATGAAGGCCAAAATACCACTATGTGCAGCTGAAAAACAGGAAGAAACAGCATTAATCCAACATAAGGTGTAAGTGTCCTGTTCACTGAATTCTGTTTTCTCAATCATAAGGAAAAGTGTTCATGATATAATCATAGAAACCATAGAGTAAAGGGAAATTAGGTAATACTCTCGATCCATTGGAAATCCATTCTAAAATGGTGATATCAGAGAAACACAAAAATAGCTTCAGCATGGAAGGTGGCTATTTAGCCAGACCTAGTAAGAGCAACCTAGCTAGTCCTAATCTCACACCCTCTCCGGCAATCTCTTTCCTTTCAGCTACCTATCTAGCTCACATTTGAATACTACAATTGAATGACCTCCTACTCTCCCTGGCCACTTCAAATCCTAACCACTCACTGTATAAAATAGTTCCCTCTCATTTTAATTTTGGTACTTTTGCCATTCAGATTCCCATGGGTTTTGGCCATTTTGCAAATGGGAACAATTTCTCTCTCTGCCTGCTCTGCCTACACCCTTAATGATTCTAAACATCTCTATTAGATCTCTCCACAAACTTCCCTATTCTAAGGAGAAGAGCTCTAGTTTTCCAGTCTATCTACATAACAAAAGACCCACAACCAGGGAATAATTTGAGTACATTTCCTTGCACCCTCTTTAAAGCCAACACATCTTTCCAAGACAGTGGTGCCCAGATCTGCAGCTGTGGTCCATCAGTGTTTTATAAAGGTTCATCATGAGTTCCTTGCGCTTGTACTCATAGCATCTACAAATAGCTTTTTTTCATTCTTACCTCCAAAATATGACACTTCGCTTTTCTCAGCATTACATTTTATCTAGCACCTAGTCATCCAGTCCACATGTGAGTCTATATCTCCTCCTCATAGTTCACTACATTAAGTTTTATGTCATCTGTGGCTTCGGAAATTCTGTCCTGCACATCCAAATCCAAATCACAGAGTTGCAGTCATAGAATTATCAGTAGAGAAACAGGCCCTTCAGCCCACCATGTTCACACCATCCATTTTGACCACCTACACCAATCCATAATAAGCCCATATCCTTCTATGCCTTGCCTAAGTGCCTGTTCTCCCTCCCCCATCAGAATGTTCTGTACCTGATCTGAGACATCCATGACCCTGGCATCAGGGAGGCAATGTACCATTCTGGAGTCTCGCTCTTGCCTGTCTGTTCCCCTCACTAACAAATCCCCCATTGTTAGCTTAGACTTTTCCCTCCCCTTCTCTGCATCAAAGCCAACTATGTTGCCACAAACTCAGCTGCTACTGCTTTCCTTTGAGAGAAACCCCCCCCCAACCCCTCACCGAACAGTACACCTGTTTGAGAGGGGACTCCTTTTCTACCTGCCTGGACTTACTGCCCTTCTTGGTGGTCTCCCATCTCTTTTCTTTATGTATCTGTGGTGTCACTCACTCGCTAAACATTGGCTTGTCCTGCATCCTGGATGTTCTATCACGAGTCCAGCCCCAGTTAATATATATCCAATGGTTAATATATACTAAGTAAAGCAGTGGGTCCTAGTAACGTCCCCTAGGAAACCGCACTGTATACATCCCTCCTTTCACTTTTCTTCTCCCTACTACTACCTGCTCCCTGTAATTTAGACATATTTCTATCTTTTCTGGAATGCCCCCTTTTGCTGCTTAGCCTTCAATCCAGACGAGGAATTTATCAAACACCTTTTGGATGCCCATGTTTATCACATTGATCCTCTCTGTTACTTCATAAATGACAACTTTTATCTAGAGTCACAGGAGACTACAGATGCTGGAATCTGGAGCGACACACAAAGCGCTGGAGGAACTCAATGGATCAGGCAGCATCTATGGAGAGAAATGGACTGTTTTCATTTTGGGTCGAGGCCCTTCCTCTGGACTGAAAGAAAGAGAGGAGATAGCTAGTATAAAAAAGGTGGAGGGAAGGGGTGGAGCAAGAGCTGGATTTTATTTGATGAAGTGTTTTATCTGGATTTTATCCTGGTGAAGCGTCTCAACCCGAAACATCAACTGTTCATTTCCCTCCATAGATGCTGCCTAACCTGCTGAGTTCCTCCGGCATTTTGTGTGTTCCTGGATTTTATTTTGTTCTACCTAATTTTTTATCAAATTTTATCAAGTAAGTTAGAAATGATTTGCCTTTAACATTGCCGACTTTCCTTGATCAATCCATACCTCTGTCCAAGTGATAGCTAATTCTGCTCTTGATCATTGTTTCTGGAACTTTCCCCACCACTGAAGTTAAACTGGTCATCTGCATACCTGGTTTATCCTGCTCCATTTTTTGAACAAGTATGTAACATTTGCAATTCTCAATCCTCAGGGACCAACCCTGAAGCTATAGATATTTGGAAAATGAAAGGCAAGGCCTCTGCAATTTCCTCCCTCATATGCCTCAGCAACATAAGATGCATTCCATCTGGACCAGGGGACTTATCTGATTTAGGTACTGCTAACCTTACTAGAACTTCCTCCTTACTAATTTTCAGCCTAGCCAGAATTAGAAGTCCATCTTCCTTTGCTGAGACTCCAGCTGCATCATCTTCCTTGGCAACAACTGGTGTAAGGTACTTGGTGCTTACAACCCTTTTCTTATATCATAAAATTCACATGAATGTAACCCATTTAAATGTTCTTAATTTCTCTGTCTGTTGGCTGAATGTAATGAAAATGCAACAGGCCAACGACTGGTGAGTTCTGTCTGCCCAACGTAACTGGTAGGGCATTTCTGGAATTCAGAAAGAGCACCACTCTGATTTGATGTCTGATCCCGGGCTGTAGGATGGAGTCATCAGACATAAAGATGAGGAAGACTGGTGGCACGTACTACGCAGGGGAAGATTGTAATGGACAAATTCCATGGCCGAAATTGGATTCAGTGCTGCTTTACTTAATGAGTTGCGGGGAACCAGAAATGCATGGTTCTGGCCCAGCATTCCTAAGTGTTCTGCATGGGAGTAGGGGCAAAATAGCCATAGGCTTATTGAACACTGGCCCATTCTGGAGCTATCTTCATGAAGAGAATGAGAAGAATATAATGACAATATTCTTTGATCCAAATCTGGGAACACACAAGGTTACAACATAGCACAAGAAAATAGTTGGTCCAGACAATATTAGGCTGGATTGTGCTCCTGCTCCATCTATGGAAGAAGGTGTAGTGGCCTCATTAGCCATCTCAGACCCCATAAAACCAGAGCAGAAGCAAGTCATCCTCAATCCCTGTATAAGAAGTAAAGAAAATAGGTAGGAACAATCCAGCTCATAGGTTCAGCAATGTACCAAGGCAAGAATTTTTACAAGCTTATGTTTTTAACCGTTGTGTTATGTTTTTACTGGTTGTGGTGAGTAGGTGCGCACATGGTGGTAGCTTGTTTCCCGGGAACATTTACACCATTTGGTGATTGTTCCGAGCAAACAGTGTTATCCCAGAAAAGCATTTACTTTGAGAAGCATTATGGAATGGGACAGTGAAAACTATTTAGGAATCTCACTGTTATTTATATTGTCCTGGCCTATATAATGAAACACTTCAGGATCAAAAAGAAGTAGATGGGTTCTCATGAGCGAAATGTCAAGATAATTTTACATTTTGAAGGTTTTATCTATTTTCCTGGAAACTGAACAGTTCGCTAGTACGATAAGATGGACTCTTGACCTCACAATCTACCTCATTATGGCTTTACAACTTATTGTCTGCCTGCACTGCACTTTCTCTGTGACTATAACACTTTTTATTCTGCATTTGGTTATTGTTTTCCCTTGTACTACCTCAATGCATTGATGTGATAAAATGATCTGTATGGATGGCATACAAAACTAAGTACATGTGACAATAATAAACCTATTTACCAATTTATTATGATTTTACTAACAAACTGAATTTTATTTCCTAAGGGTTGGTCACCAGTAATACACAAGCTATCTGGGATTGTTCTTAGAGCAGATTGCCAATTTTTGCAGACTGAGATCTTGGTCATGAGCACATTCCATTAGTTTGCACCTCAATACTGAATTGATTTGTGTATTGAGCAGCTGGAAGCTGATTCAGAGATAATGGAGTTGTCAGACCTGCTGGAGGCGTAGATTCCATCGTCATCTCCCCTGCATGAGATCTCTCAAGGTCCCAGTCAATCCTTCCCTCTTGATAACCAATTCATATTTGTCACTTCTGCCTCATGATCCTTCCTGGGGCAATCTTCCTCCCAATGGATAGTCTGGCCCTCACCAATTCTGCCCTATGATTTTCCCCTTGCCCCCTCCCTCTAAAGTACCACCTTGACACATCCACACCCCCCAATCTCCACGTTGACCATGGGTCTCATTCTGCGGTTAGCTTGCCAACTTTCCCACCCAGCAGCTGGCTAGCCTGCCAATCTGGCTCTCTGCTGAGAGAGGAAGATAGTAAAAAGTGAAGAGGTCATTGCCATTGCATCCATAGACACAAGAAGTTCTGCAGATGCTGGAATCTGGTGCAATACACACAAAATGCTGGAGGAACTCAGCAGGTCAGGCATCATGATGAAGGGTCTCGACCCAAAATGTCGACTGTTTATTTCCCTCCATAGATGCTGCCTGACCTGCTGAGTTCCTCCAGCATTTTGTGTGTATTATGCCATTACATCCAGCAGGAACTCAGTGTTCCCAGTGTATCCTGGATTCCCCTGTAGAACCAGATACTCCTGTTCCTTTCCCCTACCTCTATAATTACTGGGGCATAAGTCTGTTTATGGGCCTTTTGTCATTATCACAGTAATGAGAATCAGTGTTAAGAGAAGCCTGAATTGTCTTGCTCAAGGATTTTGTCAGATCAGCCAACTTTGCAAAAAGCACATTTCTTCTATCTTTGGGTCTCTCTGTATCAATTATGTATTCCAGCCAATGATTAGTCCAAAGCAACAGGAGAGTCCTCCCAAAAGTACAAAATAATAATTATTTTTAAGAACAATTTTAATTATCGCTATTGTATTTTTTCACAAAAGTGAGAGGCTGATTCTAAGTATTGTACAATGCGATTATTTACCATAGACTTTTGTGCAGTCTCTGGTCTCTCTGTCAGAAGATTTAGAAGTTGCACTCAAGAGATTTGTGCACATATTCAGCCAGACACTGAACCATACTGAGGGAGAGCTGCATTGTCAGAGGTCAAGTCTCTCTTATGATGTACTAAACTGAGTCCCCAATCTGCCATCACACAGTACCAACTCAAAGAAGAATTTGGAGCTTTTTCTAACTTTTCTAACTTTTCTAACTTTTTTCAGATGGCCAATATTTAGCCATTTGCTAACACTCTTAAGAAAAAAAAAGTATCCATTAATTTATTTAATAGCCATTTCCTTAAGCTTGCTGTGTGAAAATTGGCAGCTGCATTAAACTAAATTGTCTTTTATTGGCTTTAAATCACATATCCTGAAGCCGTGGAAACTATAGAACCATAGAACCATACAGCACAAAACAGGGCCTTCAGCCCACCATGTTGTGCCGTCCATCAAACCACCCTCACACTATCTAAACCTTTCCTCCCGCCTATCTCACATTCCTCCATGTGCCTATCCAACAAACTCTTGAACCTGTCCAATGTATCTGCCTCCACCACCACCCCAGGCAGTGCATTCCATGCACCAACCACTCTCTGGGTGAAAAACCTCCCCCTGACATCTCCCCTGAACCTCCCACCCATAACCTTAAAGCCATGCCCTCTCGTCTTGAGCATTGGTGCCCTGGGAAGGAGGCACTGGCTGTCTACTCTATCTATTACTCTCAATATTTTATATACCTCTATCATGTCTCCCCTCATCCTCCTCCTTTCCAGTGAATAAAGCCCTAGCACCTTCAGCCTCTCCTCATATTCCATACACTCTAATCCAGGCAGCATCCTGGTAAATCTCCTCTGCACCCTCTCCAACGCCTCCACATTCTTCCTATAATGCGGTGACCAAAACTGAACACAGTACTCTAAGTGTGGTCTAACTAGAGTTTTGTAAAGCTGCATCATCACTTCGTGGCTCTTAAACTCAATCCCACGACTTATGAAAGCTAACATCCCATAGGCCTTCTTAACTGCTCTATCCACCTAGGCAACTTTCAGTGAACTGTGAATATGAACCCCCAGATCCCTCTGCTCCTCTACACTGCCAAGTACCTTGCCATTTACCCTGTAGTCTGCCCTGGACTTTGTCCTTCCAAAGTGTACCACCTCACACTTCTCCGGATTGAACTCCATCTGCCACTTGTCAGCCCAGCTCTGCATCCTATCAATACCCCTCTGTAAGCTCCGACAGCCCTCCACACTATCCACAACACTGCCTATCTTAGTGTCGTCTGCAAACTTACTAACCCAGCCCTCCACCCCCTCATCTAAGTCATCTATAAATATCACAAAAAGTAGAGGTCCCAGAACCGATCCCTGCGGGACACCACTAGTCACTGCCCTCCAAACCGAGGGCACCCCTTCCACCACAACCCTCTGCTTTCTACAGGCAAGCCAATTCCTAATCCACACAGCCAAGCCTCCCTGGATCCCTTGGCCTCTGACCTTCTGAAGAAGCCTACCATGAGGTACCTTATCAAACGCCTTACTAAAATCCATATAGACCACATCCACCGCACTACCCTCATCAATCTTCCTCGTCACCTCCTCAAAGAACTCTATCAGGCTTGTGAGGCAAGATCTTTCCTTCACAAAGCCATGCTGGCTGTCCCTAATCAGTCCATGTTTCTCTAAATGCTCATAGATCCTATCTCTTAGAATCCTTTATAACAGCTTACCCACCACAGACGTAAGGCTCACCGGTCTGTAATTCCCTGGACTATCCCTACTACCTTTTTTGAACAAGGGGACAACATTCGCCACCCTCCAATCCTCCGTCACCATCCCCGTGGACAACGAGGACTCAAAGATCCTTACCAGCGGTTCAGCAATCCCCTCCCTTGCCTCTCGAAGCAGCCTGGGGAAAATCCCGTCAGGCCCCGGAGATTTATCCGTCTTGATATTATTTAACAACTTCAACACATCCTCTCTCTTGATATCTACAACCTCGGGAACATTACCCTTACCAGCACTCCCTTCCGTGTCATCAAGACCCCTCTCCTTGGTGAATACCGAAGAGAAGTATTCATTGAGAACTTCTCCCACTTCCGCCGCCTCCAGGCACATTCTCCCACCTTTGTCTTTAATCGGACCTACCTTTACCCTAGCCATCCTCCTACCCTTCATGTAGGTGAAAAAGGCCTTGGGATTTTCCTTAACCTTACTAGCCAATGCCTTTTCATGTCCCCTTCTAGCTCTCCTCAGCCCTTTCTTAAGTTCCTTCCTCGCTACTCTATATTCCTCACAGGCCCTGTCTGAACTTTGCTGCTTATACCTTATATATGCTACCTTCTTCTCCCTAACTAGTCGTTCAACCTCTCTCGTCACCCACAGCTCCTTCACCCTGCCATTCCTCCTCTGCCTCACCGGGACATATTGATCCCTAACATCCTGCATAAGTTCCCTGAACATTGACCACATCTCCCTGGTACATTTCCCTTCAAAAAGGACATCCCACTTTACACTCCCAAGTTCTCTCCTTATAGCCTCATAGTTCACCCTTCCCCAATTAAATACCTTCTTGTCCTCTCTGCACCTGTCCCTCTCCATGACAATTTTAAAGGTTATGGAGCAATGGTCACTGTCCCCCAAATGCTCACCCACCAATAGATCCTTCACCCGTCCCGGTTCATTTCCTAAAACTAGATCTAGTATGGCATTCCCTCTAGTCAGCTTGTCGACATACTGCGTCAGGAATCCCTCCTGGACACATTTAACAAATTCCGTCCCATCTAAACCTTTGGCACTAAGCAGGTTCCAGTCTATATTTGGGAAGTTGAAGTCTCCCATTATAACAACACTGTTATTTTTGCTTCTCTCCAAACACTGGCTGCCAATCTGCTCCTCTGTATCTCTACCACTACCAGGGGGCCTATAGAATACTCCTACTAGAGTAACTGCTCCTTTCTTGTTCCTTACTTCCACCCATACGGACTCTAGAGATGATCCTTCTACAACATCCATCCTTTCCACAGCTGTAACAGTGTCCCTGACCAGTATCGCCACCCCTCCTCCTCTTCTCCCCCCTTCCCTATCCCTCTTAAAACACCGAAAACCAGGAATATTCAATATCCACTCCTGCCCTGACGTCAGCCATGTCAGAATATCATAGTTCCCCCATACTTATCCAAGCCCTCAGTTCATCCCCCTTATTCCTGACACTTCTTGCATTTAAGTAAACACACTTCAGTCCATCTACCTTACTACTTTTATAGCCTGTATTCTGCTTCTCCTTTCCCAAAGCCTCTCTACCTGTTTGATCTAACTTTTCCCCATCCCCTTCTTCCTCTGACCTACTCCTCCGGTTCCCTTCCCCCTCACAAACTAGTTTAAACCCTCCCGAACCACCCTAGCAAACCTAGCCGCAAGGATATTGGCCCCCTTCTGGTTCGGGTGTAACCCGTCCTCTCTGTACAGGTCCCACCTTCCTGAGAAGAGATCCCAATGATCCAAAAATCTAAAACCCTCCCTCCTGCACCAATTTCTCAGCCACGCATTTATCTGCCACCTCCTCCTATTCCTACCTTCACTATCGCATGGCACCAGCAGCAATCCCGAGATTGCTACCCTTGAGGTCCTGTTCCTCAGTCTTCTGCCTAGCTCCCTGAACTCGCTCTTCAGGACCTCATCCCCCTTCCTACCTATGTCGTTGGTGCCAACATGGACCACAGCTTCTGGCTGCTCTCCCTCCCGCTCAAGGATCCTGTAGACCCGATCAGTGACATCCCGGACCCTGGCACCTGGGAGGCAACATACCATCCACGATAAATATGAGTTCTTTTACTCTTTCATTACTAAATTGTTTTGTGCTTTCACTAATGCATTTATCAGCTTACTGTAATCTTAGACACCTTCTTCAACAGCTGCTTCCTGCAGTAAGCACATTTCAGTATCCTGATATCCAGCTGTATTTGTGTTTCTTTGCAGATACTGTTGCAATTCAGGCAACTCCTCTCCTTTCATAGAGAAAGTGAATGGATTTAATTGCCTATGGTTTATAATATGCTGATAAACCAGTTTATCCGAGCTGATTTAAGGGAATTAATATGATTATTTAGTTTCTATCTTCAAAGATTTGAATATCCTATGAGTCGCTTTTTAAGGGCTGATTGTGAAGTATAAATATTTAAGCATATGTAATTCTAGGAGGATTATCTCTTCCTCATTTTCAGTGAAGTAAATAATAACAACTAAACCTGATCAATGACAAATTTCCTGGAGCATTCACCAAAAGGTGGGACTACTAGATAAGGCAAGAGACTGGGTAGTTCCAACCTAGCTCCTACTTACTGGTGTTAGAAGTGTGACATCAATTCCGAATTCAAAAGTTCCCAGGGTTAACCCAAGCAAATTTGAAAAGATGCATTTCCTCAAATGCTGACCCTCGCCTCTGTGTTGGTTGCTAGACACATTTCAGGCATCATGAAAACAGGCTCTTCGGCCCATCAGGTCTGTGCTGACCATCAACCACTCAGTTACAATATTCCTACATTAATCATTTTATTTATTCACCCCACGTTACCATCAATTCCCCTCCAGATTCTAATGCTCACCTACACATTGTTAGTGGTCAATTAACCAATTAACCCACACATATTTGGGATGTGGAAAGAAACTGGGGCACCCGGAAGAAACCCATGGGCTCACAGAAAGAACATGCAAACTCTACACAGACATCACTCCAGGTCAGGATTGTATCCAGGCCTTTGGTAATGTGAGGCAGCAGCTCTACCAGCCGCACCACTGTGCCATCTGGGTACTCTTTTAGTACAGGACACTTGTAGTACTTTTGGAATTTTGACATTAATCTGGTCAATTTAATTCCACAATTGCTGGGAACTGAAAGAATGGTTTTCCAGTTATTTATTGGTAACAGTAAACCATGTCCATTCCTGGTGAAAACTGCATTTTTTTTTCAACATGCATTAGCAGTTTCCAAGATTCTTTGCCTGAACTTTGATTAATATGATTTCTACTTATTTAAAACAAAATATGCTTGAGTTTGTCTCCAGATCATTAGTTTGTCTAAAGCAGTCCTACTTGTTTCAAAGCCCTTCTCTCACTTCACAGGTTGACTTCCCCTTCCTACCGTTCTCTGGTCATGAAGAACTTTCTGTCTACTTCTCCATTTTCAGAGAAATTCTTCTTGCCCAAGCCACCATGCTTCAGAGACACCCTCATTCAATTCACTGAGGCACTCTCCTCTTGAAATCCCTCCTACTGTACACTGACGTTCTTCTCCTACAGCCACCCACCCCATAGTTCTCCTCTTAACTACCCCTTCAATCCATCATGTGAATGCCTCCCTGTAACCACCTCCCTCTCTCCCTTTTATTGTGATACTTGCACTCTCTGCTAATTTCATTCTCTTCAGCCACCAGTCCTGGAGCAGGCCCAGTCTTGCCAACTAGGAGTTTCAATCAATCAGAAATCACTAGCCTGGTATAAAATTGATTCGTTGGTTTCTTGATAGACTTAAATTATTTCTATTGGAGCATTCTCAGGTTTCAGACTACCATCAGACAAAGGTTTCATCTTGCACCATGCTGCACACAGGATGCACCTGGAACAAAGCAGCAGCATCAGGTTCAGGCTGTATCAGTGAGAAAATCAGCAGAAAGTGGAGTGACAGGGAAACTCTGGCTGGCTTCCCTGAGCATAAAACTGAGCTGATTGGTTGCCCATGGGGAGTTTACGGCCTGGCTAAGATTCCAACATTACAGTGGATGCTAAAATCCAATTCCACCATTAGACCGAACCAAACAATTTTTTCTTTGGGTGAGGACATAATCATGCACCACGTCTTTGCACAAGCAGCATTAGTTCTAAACACACACTGAAATACATTCAAATTCCAGCTGAAAAAACTCCCCATGGAAATACAGCAATCCAAACACTTATTTTGAAAAGAGAACATCAGTACACCGCAGAAGAAGCAAATCCTGAATCAAGAAGAATACAGAAGTTAAATTTGTCGTCACTTAAGAGGAGGAATTGTGAAGGTACTTAAAATCCTGACACATGTGTAGAGGCATGCAAGCCATTTAATTTGGATTATGGGTGCATTTTAAAAAAAGGTGGATAAATGTGTGTAGGTGATGATTTCAGAATGACAGTTACATTGTTCATTTACAGTCAGTAGCACCTTGTTTAAAATAACTGATTGCAATTTGCAAAGTCAAAATCTATCTGCATAGGCATCTGCTCCCAGTTCTTAAAATGTGTTGCAAGCATGGCTGAGAATGCCTGAATTCTCAGTATCTTTCACTAAGCTCAAGATGAGGTAGAATACCTCAGCAAGGCCTTTTAAACTTGATTTAGTAAAACATAAGCTCTGTTGTGTTTGGTTTGGGCCATGGCAGGGCAAATGTCGAGACTAGCGGGAGAATCTTGAATGAAGTGATGTAGGTGCAAGATTAGAGCCTAGAACATAGAACAGTACAGAATAGCAACAGGCCCTTTGGCCCACAATGTCTGGGCTGACCAAATTAGGGGCAGTCATTTAAAGCTGAAGCATGTGGCAACTTCATTTTGCAGAGAGTGACAAATCTCTGAAATTTTCTACATCAGGGGATTGGAGGTATTAAAAGAGGAAGTAGAAATATTTTTGAAAGACCATGGAATTCAGGACTTTGTGTAACTTGCACAGTAGAGGAGTTGAGGCCTGGTCAGCTATGGTCATATTGAATGAGGGGCCAAACTGTCCATTCCTGCTCTTATGTTTTTATGTCTGTGGGTGGTATTGGTATTGGTTTATTATTGTCACTTGTACCAAGGTACAGTGAAAAACGTGTCTTGCATACCGATCGTACAGGTCAATTCATTACACAGTGCAGTCACATTGGGTTAGTACAGAGTGCATTGATGTAGTACAGGTAAAAACAATAACAGTACAGAGTAAAGTGTCACAGCTACAGAGAAAGTGCAGTGCAATAAGGTGCAAGGTCACAACAAGGTAGATCGTGAGATCATAGTCCATCTCATCGTAACTATGGTATCTGAGTTAAATGACTGCTAATTTTAGATTCACACCTGAGACTGGACATAGCAATCTAGACTGACACTCCAGTGCAAATCTATTTGATGAGACATTGAGCCAAGTCTATGTAATCTCTTGGGTAGATACCACAGCAGATGAGTCATGAGTTGCCCAGGACAATGTTTACCTCTCAATTAATATAATTAAAGCTGACTATTATTACATTTTTGTTTATGGGAGTTTACTGATTCCAAATTGGCTACTGTATTTCCAATAGTACAAAAGTGACATTGCTTCAAACGATCACCTGGATACAAATCACAGGATACTCTGAAGTTGGGAGAGGTTCTACATCATTACATATCTTTATTTCTTACTATGTTATATGTAATGACAAACCAAGAAGAATTGGGGATTATGGTGATTGGGCAGGGTAATTAAGTTGAGGTCATGAACAAATCAGCCACGGAGCAAGCATGAAGGGTTGAATGGCCTACTTCTGCTTCCTGTTTCTTATGCTTTCAAAAGGCTGCCTTCTCAAAGAAATACTTCAATGTTTCTACCAGAGTCAGATCATTTGCTGACTTTGGAGGTGTTTTGCAATCTTTTTACTAAAAATAGCACTAAAATTGTATTACACTTGAGGTATTCACTGAGAGGCCTCAAACAGAATTAATGACTGAACAAAACTTTAGAGCAGTGAGCTATATGCCCGGTGGGAAACACAGTAAAATTGTCACTCTTCAGAAAATCAAACCCGTTGGTTTATCACCCTTGATATACTGTGTGGGTGAAGCAGATGCCAAGCAAAACAATCAATTCTATACTGACTAATAATTGGTTTAGAAATGGGATTTGTCCAACATGGATGTGGTCTGTGGAAGTAAAGGACTTGATGGAATAAATATCACTTCCTTTTTTCATGCTTGCTTGCTTCATTGGCTTTTCATTCCTTTCTAGGCCATAATACAGTCTCTGTAGTTACACAGTTTTAATGCATAGAAACAGGCCATTCAGCCCAACTGGTCTGTGCTAGTGTATATGTTGCACACATACTACCTTCCAGTTTACATAATCTTCGTCTGTCAGCACATCCTTCTATTCCTTTCTCTCTCATATACCTTCACATCTTCCCCTTAACGTGTTAAATCCCTTATGTTTTGATTCATAAGTTGATCTCAAACTTAAAAGAGCAATATTGCTTAATGGAAATAATTATTAACATAGAACAGTACAGCACAGGAACAGGTCCTTTGGCCCTCGATGTTGTGCTGAACTAATTAAACTATGAAATAAAAGTCTAGTAAACTAGTCCCTTCTGCCTACACGTCCATATCCTTCCATTCTCTGCATATTCATGTGCCTATCTAAGAGCCTCTTAAACACCTCTATCGTATTTGCCTCTACCACTACCCCAGGCAGCATATTCCAGGTACCCATCACTCTCTGTGTAAAAAACTTGCCCCGCTCATCTCCTGTGAACTCATCCCTCTCTCACCTTAAATGCATGCCCTCTAATATTAGACACTTCAACCATGGGAAAAAGATAGCAGCTGTCTACTCTGTCTATGCCACTCATAATCTTATCAATCTCTATCAGAGCTCCCTTCAGCCTCCTCCGCTCCAGAGAAAACAACCCAAGTTTGTCCAACCTCTCCTCATAGCACATGCCCTAATCCAGGCAGCATCCTGGTAAACCTCTTCTGTACCCTTTCCAAAGCTTCCACATCCTTCCTATAATGGGGTGATCAGAATTGAATGTAATACTTCAGATACAGCTAACCGGAGTTTTATAAAGTTGCAACATAACATCCTGACTCTTGAACTCAATGACTCGACTAATAAAGGCAAGCATGCCATACACCTTCTTTACTACCCTATCAACTTGTGCAGCCACTTTCAGGGAGCTATGGACTTGGACCCCAAGATCCCTCTGTACATCAACACTGTTAAGGGTCATACCCTTTACATTTGATCTCCCAAAGTGCAACACCTCACACTAGGCTGGATTAAACTCTATCTGCCATTCCTCTGCCCAATTCTGCAACTGATCTATATCCCACTGTATCCTTTGGCATTTTTCTATACCATCCACAATGAAAACAATCTTTGTATTGTCTGCGAACTTACTAACCCACCAACCCACCCACGTGTTCATCCAAGTTATTTATATATTTAACAAACAGCAGAGGTTCCAGTACAGAACCCTGCAGAATACCACTAATGACCTCCAGCCAGAATAAGTCACATCAACTACTACCCTCTGTACAGGACAAGTCATGTCTTACTAACTTGATTGAGTTTTTTGAGGAAGTGATTGATGAGGGTAGAGCTGTGGATGTTGTCTACATGGGATTTAGTAAGGTGTTTGACAAGGGCCCACGTGTTCTATGGGCAAGCCAATTCTGGCCAAGTCACCATGGATCGCATGCATCTCAGTCTTCTGGATGAGCCTACCACATGGGCCCTTGTCAAACACCTTACTAAATCCCATGTAGACAACATCCACAGCTCTACCGTCATCAATCACTTCCTCAAAAAACTCAATCAAGTTAGTAAGACATGACTTGTCCTGTACAAAGCCATGCTGACTGTTCCTAATTAAGTCATGGCTCTCCAAATGTTCATAAATCCTATCCCTAAGAATCCACTCCAGTAGTTTCCCTACTACTGATGTGAGACTCACCAGTCTATAGTTACCAGGATTATCCATATTTCCCTTCTTAAACAACAGAACAATATTAGCTACTTGCCAGACCTCTGGGACCTTGCCTGTAGCTAGAGAGGACACGAAGATATTGGTCAAGGCCACTGCAATCTCTTACCTCTCACAATAACCTGGGGTATATCCTTTTTCTTCTCGACTAAATTATTCAACACCTCTCTCATAATCCAAGGATCCCTTACTTGGCATCCTTGTCCTTCCTTCTTACTGGGACATACCTGTCCTGTACTCTGTGCAGTTGGTCTTTAAACACATTCCACAGGTCAGATCTGGACTTGCCCAATAACAGCTGTTCCCAATTAACTCTCCCTAGTTCCTGCCTAATGCTCTTGTAGTTTGCCCCGCCCCAATTTAATACTCTCCTGCAAGGTCCATACTTTTCCTTATTCACAGCTATCTTAAAATTTATGGAGCTGTGATCACTGTTTCCTGAATGTTCTCCCACTGAAAGGTCAATCACTTGGCCAGGCTCATTTCCCAATACCAGGTCCAGTTTGGCCCCTCCTCTAGTTGGACCATCTATATAAGAAACCCTCTTGGATACATCTAACATATTCTTCCCCATTTAAACCTCCTGCACTAAGGAGGTCCCAGTCTATATTGGGGAAGTTGAAGCTACCCATGACAACAGCCTATTGTTTTTGCACCTTTCCCTAATCTGCCTGCATATCTGTTCCTCAATGTCCCGACGGCTACTGGGGGGTCTGTAGTATAATCCCATCAGAGTGATTGCAGCTTCCTTATTTTTGAGCTCTACCTATTAAAATGGCAAAATACACATAAAATCTGAATGTCTCACTTACCCATGTAACCAAAATATGGGGAGATGATACTGCTGATTCTGGATACTGTGGAACATGCCCCAACACCCATACTCCTCACCACAGTTGGATACAATTCAGACGAGTAGACGTAGATTATTGTGAAGGCTGCGGTAACACCAGATTTACCAATCATCACCAATATAGTGATCACAAATTGCACAGCTGAAGAATACAAATATTCAATATTTAGTGTGCACTGAAAATGACCTGTTTGCAACAATTGTTTTATTTTATTAACTACCAAAAATAAACAGCAGGAACATAGAGAAGAATTTTCTTCATTATTGGTGAAATACTGAAGTAAATTTCTGTCCTTCCCCACCCAGGTATCACTAATTCTGTGTCAAATTCAGCAAGCGGTGAAATTATACAATGGGACACGATCATACTTTACTGCAGATTTTACTCAGTTTTAGAATATTGTGTGCAGTTTTGGATTCCACTCCTAAGAAAGGATGTACTTGCCTTAAAGGAAATACAAAAAGTAAAGGTGAAAATCTAGGTTTTAAGTGTGAGATTGCAAGTTCATTGTTATTGTTCCATATCATCCTTGCATTTGATATACAAATAGTGGAAGACCCCAGGCATAAGTAATGCCATGCAATAATGTGCTATTGGGTTCAATGCGGTATGAGTGGCTTGCATGGTCCACAAACCACTCACGCAGAAATTGGCTTTCAAAGTCCTTGTGAAGCCTGCTTCTGAGAAAGGGTCTCCTCTAAGCAGCTCCCTGCTTAGTGCTGGAAACCCTGCTCAGGTACATCGCTTAAAGTAATTATTTACCCAGCTTTCCCCCGGGCCACTGAACTCCACCAACATCTGCCCCCACCCTGCACATGGTAGTGACCCCAACGCACCTCCAAGCTCGTGACCTTCACCTTACAACCCACTACAGACACACCCCTCCTCTCCCCCATGACATGGTACCTGAACTAAACCAGCTATTTCCACACGTTGAGAACTGGCACCAAATCCCAGTCACAACTACAACCCCCAGTGAGACTACCAACACCCAAACAGACTGCTGCACTGTGGAGCACACAAAGGAAAAACCTGAGTTCTGGCTTGAGCCTTGTGCAATACCAAATTTCACTGCAGCAACGCATGCACAGAATGTTTATTGGGTCCATTACATCGTGACTGTTTAATGCACCACCAGCATGGTGTGCGGTTACCAAGGACTGGAGTGTGGGACTGGGTGAAGTAACTATTTTGGCTCGCATGGGGATCAATTTGGCTGTTTGTTACAGAAGCATTAAATAGGTGGGGAGTTGGTTCCAGAGGTACAGTGATCAGCTGGGATGGTTGTTGCAGAGATACAATGAGAACCTCAGAGGTCAGTAAGATGGAGCTAAAGAATTAGATCTAGAGCAGCAACGATGGCTTAATGATTTAGATGGGGAAATAATATAGGTTGCGAGGACTTGCACTCTGAAGAAAATCAACACCTGCATTTAAAAAAATATATATTTGAATTCTTACTTGAAGGAACCAACTGAACGAAAAGCAGCATGGAGCCACTGAATAATAGCAGTATAGCAGTGACAATCCGTCGAGGTGACCCACGCATCAGCTGCCAGACTATCACATATACTATGATTTCACTGGCTGCAGAGATGAAACAGTTGATGTAGGGGTCTCCATGCAGGTTGGGAGTAGTGAGGGATAATCCATAGTAACCAATGGTGCAGATCAGCCTACAAGGAAATAAATATTGGTCATAATCCTTTACATGTTCATTAAAGTATGGTTACTTATATGCTGAAGGCAGGTTATTCATTGAAAGCTTTGGTCCAGTTTGATGGAAGCCAATTAAAGGACATCTCTGAAACATTCAGGCTGAAAAAAATTAAATCAGCAAAACTTGGAATATCTAGTTAAAAGTTCAAGCAGATGGAACTCCTGATGATATGGATGTTATTTTCCAATGAGATTATACTCTGATCTGATTGCTTTAGTGACTGGACCCTTGAGGAGTGCAGCACACAATATAGGGCTCAATTTCCAAATAAAGTCATGTGCAACATGCATTTGACTTTGTTTTCAGTGCAATTAAATAGCAATAATGCTCATTAGTCTAGTTACTAGTGCAATCATACAAGGTCAGATGTATCGTTCAACATTCTCTGGTAGCTTGAGAGCAGCAGCTTATTTTAAACTTTCCATTCAGTTGTACCGATGTGACTGTTTTTATGTCACACTTTGCAATTAATTTGATTATTAAGTTAAAGCAGAGACCAGTCTCTGTATCAGCGACCTATAATACTGATTTTTGTAACTTATTGTTCACATGGTTACATTATGTATAGTTTAATGTTGTGATTTCCTATATAACGAATATGTTTAATAAACTCTGAAGGCTTATAATTCAACATGAGTCATAATTTTTTTTTCCTTTAATTAGTTGACAAGACCAGGAGATGTAACATAGATGACATTTCAAGGGTTCTAGCTGGAAGCCCAGCAAAAGTTTGCAATTGCAAAGAAAATAAAATACCTGTTCTTGGATAAATCTCTCAAGACCTTGACATATGAATTTGTTGCTCACCCAGACTACTCACATAGAATGATATCATCCTGAATGAAAATCCTGCTCTATGTGTCATTGGCAGAGACAGAGTTGCATTCTATATAAGTGTATCAGAAAAGCAGCAGGTAAAAGGGCTGGTGAAATTCCAAAATTAAAAGTGTTGCATCATGGAAACTGAACAAGCAAACAGATTTCAAGTTTTCAACCTGTACATGAAATGAATGAGGGAACCAGTAAATGCCACAGGAAAGAGAAAGAGATAGTCTCTGGCTGGAGCTACATTAGAATTCGTACAGTCTTTCTAGAGGTGCTTATCCATTCCTGAAGCCAGTTCTCAAAATCATAAAATATTTTAAACATCCCAGAACATTAAGTGGACTAGAATGTATAAGACTGCGGACTACACTTTCAGTTAAGCCCCACTTAAATCCAACTTAAATGCTGGAGAAAATTTCTCTTGTTTCATCTATGAGTTTGTACATGAAATGAATAAGGGGAAACCAATAAATGACACAGGAGAGAAGGAGGAATACAGGAACTGCTGGAAACACTCAGCAAGTCAGGCAGCATCTATGATTAGACACAAGAACAGAGTTACCAGTTAGTGATTTCATTAAATGAAAGATATTGATGAAGGTATCAATGATTAATAATTTTTTAATTTATCCTCAAAATTGTTTCAAGATCTGATGGGGCTTTACCTTGACTTTCCATCAACTTGTGAACATGTGAACATTTGGAAAAGACCAATTGGTTTATCAAGGCTCTTCCACCCTGATGTCACCATCCATGTCCACAACCACTAAACCCAACAACAGACTCTCTTGTACTCTTTGGGAAGTAGTAAACACCAGAGAAAAATCTTAGGACATTTCCTGTCTGAGCCTGAAGGTGACTAAGCAACCACAAGGAGATCCTAGTAAATGAGCAACATAATCCCAATGGCCTAACTACCCAACATGCTAACTACCTTAGGAACTCACCCAGCTTTCATTTGCATGCCCACAGTGAATTCACTGTTAATCCACCCAGAGGTACCCACTACTAACCCAAGCTAGCAGCTGTTCTCTAACTTCTCCAACTTCTACTGCCTCTTCAGTGTATTTGTCCACCCATGAAGCCTACACTTGCTGTATTCCCATTTGTGGCATTCTGTTCCTGCTGATTGTTGACGTCTTTTTCCTTTGCAAAAAAAAAGTAGACACCCTTATGGGGCTCTCCCAATCAGCTACCTCCCTCCAAATTACCTGTACCATCCTTCTCCAGACTTCCCACTTTCAGGTCCAAATATTATTTCCCTCCATGTCCTTAATTTCTGGCAACAACACATTCCTTCCTTCACTCCTAACAAACTGGTAGGATGCCTGGTTTTGAAGTGCACAATTTCTGATGATGCATTCTTGTGAGAGTTAAACAATCTTCATTAAATGAGGAATAATGGCATGAGAGTAAGTTTACTGTTATTTCAAGCTACAGCAGTTCTAGGATTAAGTTCTGATGGAACTTATCTGCTAATGAAGTCTTCACTCACCACATCAATAACAAGATGACCGTGACATTCCTTATGTTGGATGTGGCAAACAAATCCAAATAATTCTGTGAATGCTTATTTCTATCTGTGGGGTCCTGTGGAGAAAATGTATGGAATAAAATTGAACCAGGAAGACATGCATGCAAATCATATTATACCGGAGCTATCACATAGCCTGTGACTGCAGCAGGGAGGGTGCAGAGGACACTCACCAGGATGTTGCCTGGGGTGGAGCATTTCAGTTATGAGGAGAGACTGCATAGCCTGGCTTTGTTTTCCTTGGAGTGGAGGACGCTGAAAGGGGAACTGACAAATTTATGAGGGGCATAGAAAGTGTCAATGGTAGAAAACTTTTCCCCATAGCAGAGGTATCTTGAACTAGAGGGCACAGAAGGGGTAGGAGGTTTAGAGGGGATCTGAGGAAGAACATTTTCACCTAGTTTGGAACATACTACCTGAGTGGATGGTGGAGGCAACATTTGAATCACCAATGCATAGAAGGCCACAGACCAAGTACTGGTAAACAGGACCAGTATGCATAGTCATCATGGACACAGTGGGCTACAGGACCTATTTCTGTGCTGCTTAACTCCATGACTCTATGGTAATTTGGACTATTTCATCTTTTGTTTGGTCCTTTTCAGCCTTGGCAGCACTTGGTCAACAACCTAAAGTTCCTGAAGTTATTGAAGAATATTCTGACAAACATAACAATGGAAAAAGATAACCATTTTCAAACTAGCATGGGGCAATGACAAAGCTGATGAAGCAATATCAACAAATAAAACAAAACACTTAGTTACCATAGTACTATATGTGTTATCAAATATTGCTCCAACATGTACGATTCCATTTTTCCTGGCAGCAGCTTTCAATATTGCCTCAGCTTCTTCCTTTCGGCCTTGAGTGAGCAGCCATCTGGGGGATTCGGGGATAAACCTACAATTTAAACAAAAGCGTCTGAGTTATGAAACTGTCAGTTTACCACAGTTAACTACCTTAACACCACTCATCGGGCTTTAAGTTGAGATTTATGAAATGATTTGTGGTGAGTTTATTCTGTTTCCCAAAAGGCAGCCCCAAATTGCCTCTTTGACCTAACACATTTTTTCACTAGTCCTAATATCCTCCTGTATGGCTCTGTTGAATTTTAATTGATGATGTTGCTATGACATACCTTGGCATAATTTTTTTCATACATGGGATGTGGACATTGCTGGCAAGGCCTCTATTTATTGCTCATCTCAGCCCTTGAGAAGATGGTGATGAGTTACCTACTTGAATGATTTCATTTCTTCAGCCCTTGTAATGAAGGTGCCAAGATTTAGACCCAGCAAGACTAAAGGAATGACAATATATTTCCAAGTAACTTGAATTTGAGGGTGGTCCCAAGAGCCTGCTGCCCTCATCCTTCTAGGTGATAGGCCAAGGGATTGGGAGGTGCTATCAAAGAAATCTTGGAGCACTCTGTCTGTGATTATATTTCCATTACAAATACAATCAATAAATAATAAATTTACTCACCACCATAGAGGGATGTAAAGGATTTCTGGCAGAGTCAAAGCTAGTAGGAGCATCCTCCAATCTCGGATACAGTATGCAAAGATTGGCAGAAGAATGTAGCCAAAGGCATAAAATATACAGATACCAAGTGTCGAGTAAGCAATCCTCTCAGACTTGCCAAGGATTTCAATTCCTGTTCCATAAGAAAGGCATGTAAGTAATAACAAGCAAATCACAATTAACCAACAAAGCATAACCTTGGCCTGGGGTTTCTGCTCCAGGCTCTCTTAGCACAACTTAGCTGAAACTGGTATAACAGGTGCCAAAGGTCATAATGTTTTAAGATCAATATATGTTTAATGCAAGTGGATTTACCATAATCAAGTGCTCACGGAAACATTGTGCTAGAAACAGGCTCTGTCCAAAACTGAGCATGGCCCCACAGTGAGTTAGTCACCATTGGGAGCTCGTGCTAATCATGCTTAATTCAAGATCATGTGGAAGCTCCAGAAATTAAACCAAGAAAGGGCACTGGAACATTAAAAGGCGCATTTTAAATCATTCTAATGTGATGTTTATTTCTGTTTACTAAAATTGATATGTATTCTAATATAACATTTTTTACAGTGAGTGACTTCGAGTAACAAAATCAGATTACTCAAGGTTGATGGATTTAGACTGTGATTAAAAAGAAACCTATTTGCTCAGATTATTCATTATATGGGGCTACTTACAGGATAAAATTCTAGGCAATTTTCAGGTATTTCAATCAAGTTTCAGAGTTCTTATATTCTTATGTTCTGACTTTTTAAATATATGAAGGAAACATTTTTAAACTATTTCTTCCTCAGCAATATCTTGTATTTTTATATTTGTAATGTAATAAAATGATCACAGGTGCTTCACAAGAGTCTTAACCTAAGTCCCCTAATGAGATATTAAGTCATGATGGTGGCTTTATGATTAAGTCACCAGAATAATAATCTAAGGAAACTAATTGCCCGTCCCACCCTGGCAGCTGTGGAACTTAAATTCAGTTAATAACCTCAAGTATATATAAAAACACAATGACCACAAAACCTTTAGATTATTATATTAAAAAAAATCTGGTTTAGTAATGCCCTTTGGGGGAGGAAAGCTACTATCCTTACTTGGGCCATTGCGTTTCTAACCTGACAGTGTTGTTGACTCTTAAATGGCCCAGCAAGTTCAAAGGGAAATTAGGGACGGGCAAGGAAAGGATGTCTTGCTAGTAATGTCCATCTCCTGAAAAATGAGTGAAATAAAGATATTAAGCTGGATGACCAAGATCTTGGTTGGTAGGTTATAAGAAGCATCTAACAGGAGAAAACTTCAATGCTTCTCTGATTCATGATTACAAAGAAAAACATTGTAAATACCAAGCAAACAGTGAGTATGGCAAATATGCCTGGTTCTTTCTGCTGAAAATTTCAGAATAAAGACTGGCCTTAGCAGATGGCCTCAAATTTGGAAGTCAAGTATGTAGTCTTCTACTTTCAGAACTGGGGAGAG
Source organism: Pristis pectinata (assembly GCF_009764475.1). Classification (NCBI taxonomy): domain Eukaryota; kingdom Metazoa; phylum Chordata; class Chondrichthyes; order Rhinopristiformes; family Pristidae; genus Pristis; species Pristis pectinata. Next base: position 18,916,511 of record NC_067411.1, on the reverse strand, counting down.
GATCTTATTTATTGGTTATCATCAGGAATGAAGCAAAAGACGATAAGAATAATATATCTGAACAGAAGTGGGAGTAGTTAGGAAACCTGATATCAATAATAGGAAAATGTTGGAGTCTATTTTTAAGGAAATGAATCAAAGGGGTTAGTGCAGGAAAAGGGTGCTGAGGGAAAACATCAACTATAATCCATAATGAATGGGAAAGCAGGCACGAGGGACTGAATGGCCTAACCCTGCTTCTATTTCTTAGATTCTTATGTTAAAGTTATTAGGGAAGGATACAAGCATTCTCACATTTTCTTCAAAAGAACAATTAAGAGGTGATGCTTTGGGTCTTGAAAAGCAGTTTAATTTTCCCCATATCTGGATAACTTTTGTATTTGTTTTTACAGGTTTGTTATTGTTTTCAGTCCTGCCTGTCTGCTAGAAAATCAGTTCATAGGAATATTATCTGAGAATAATTATTGTGTACTTCTTCGGGTTTGATTGTGGTACTTGATATGAGTGAGATTTATTGTCGAACCCATCACAGAAAATTTTATATTTTCTATGCAAGATTGAACTTCTAAATTAAAATCAATGGTCAAAGGAACTATAAATAAACAATAAAATACCATATTTTGTTTTCTATATATCACATCCTTGAAACAACCAAGAACACTTCACATAATTTTTCTGGTTGTAAATACTGTTCTGTGGACAAAATGGAGAAACCATTTGATGTCAGTCCACAAACAAGAGATGAAGGCACCATTCATTAATTGGGTGTTTTGATTATTTGAGTACCTGTAACAGCCAGGTTACAGGGAGAACCATATTCTTCTTCAATCAGCCTTATGACAAGTAGATAAGACCTCAACTGAAATTTAATCAGATGAGCTTATTGTACAGAGCAGTTGGCCATGTTATGAGCTCAAGTGCAGTAAGTAATTCAGAAAATCTTGTAAGTATTCATATTGAGTTGGCTAAATATAAACAGCCGGGAAAGAAACCGAGTTAAGCTTTCATCTTGATGCTTTTCTTACAAATTCAGCTTCTTCTGCTAAAATGCAATGAAAATTATGTTCTTTATAGTAACTAAAAATTGTAGCTAGCCATTTGGCAAGTTTGAAGTAGTTGCATGCTAGACTAATGATGTTTAGCAAGAACAGGACTCCCACTGCACTTCTGGCCAACTTACTGCAGCAAAGTAAATCCATGGAAATGTCTAGCCCAGGGTCAGCTGGAACACACATGATAGTACCTACAATTATTTAATTGGTAACATTTCACGTCATTTTATATTATTGTAAATGTTATGTTATTGTAGATGTTATATTATTATGCAATCTATGTTGTTAGCAATGGATATACTACTTTGTACTTGTAACGTAGCACTCACTTGGGACTGTATCCTGTGTACTCAGCAAATATATGGCTGTAACTCTAAGAAAAGGGCACATTACAGGGATGATCACAAGATCACAAGACAAGGGAGCAGAAGCAGGCCATTCGGCCCATCGAGTCTGCTCCAAGGAAAAGGGAAAAAGAAATGGGGTGGGAAAAAGAAATGGGGTGGGAAAAAAAGAAGAAAAGAAAAGAAAAGAAAAAGAAAAAAGAAAAAAAAACTATTCTAATCCCATTTTCCAGCCTTATCCCCATATCCCTTGATACCCTGACTATTTAGATATCTGTCTATCTCCTCCTTGAATACCCCCACTGATCTGGCCTCCACTGCTGTGCGTGGCAAGGAGTTCCACAATTTCACCACCCTCTGGGTAAAGAAATTTCTCCTCATCTCTGTCTTGAAACTGTACCCTCTAATTCTAAGATTGTGCCCTCTGGTCCTGGACACGCCCACCAAGGGAAACAGCCTAGCCACATCTACTCTATCCTTACCTGTCAACATTTTAAATGTCGCTACGAGGTCCCCTCTCATCCTTCTGTACTCCAGCGAGTACAGTCCAAGAGCCGACAAACGCTCATCATACTTAAGCCCTTTCATTCCCGGAATCATTCTCGTAAATCTCCTCTGAACCCTCTCCAACGTCAGCACATCCTTCCTAAGATGTGGGGCCCAAAACTGCGCACAGTATTCCAAATGAGGCCTCACTAGCGCCCCGTAGAGCCTCATCAACACTTCCTTACTTTTATACACTATACCTCTCGAGATGAATGCCAACATAGCATTCGCTTTCTTAACCACCGATCCAACCTGGTGGTTAACTTTTAAGGTATCTTGTATGAGTACCCCCAAGTCCCTTTGTACTACCGCACTATCAATCTTCTCTCCTTCTAGATAATAATCTACCCGCTTATTTCTGCTTCCAAAGTGTACAACTGCACATTTCTCAACATTAAATCTCATCTGCCATTTCCTTGCCCATTCTCCTAAATTGTCTAGGTCCCTCTGCATTCTTTCTATTTCCTCTATGCTCCCTACTCCTCCACTTATCTTGGTGTCATCCGCAAACTTAGCCACACAACCATTTATTCCATCATCCAAATGAGCAAACCAGAGCATGGTTGGAATCTGGAAAGCACAGCCTGACTGGGTGCTTTCCCTCACAAAATCTACACAAGCACTTGAATCACCAAGGTGTAGAATGTTGCATTGGTAAATGGTATTGGTATAGATAGGTACACAGCAGTTAGCATAGACGTGGTGGGCCAAGGGGCCTGTTTCTGTGACGTATGGCTCTCTGAAAGGAGATTGGTCAGTAAGGTTCATATTGTTTCCCTCTTCCCAGACACTGGCTAACCTGCTGAGTGCTTACAGCATTTCCTGTTTTTATTATCTTCGCAGTATATGCTGGGAAAATACTTTCTTACCGAGTACAAAGGTGGTTATGTAACTTGAGATATCTCCAAGGCCAACAAAAAAGTACAGTATGCAGAACATTTCCCAACTCTGAGAGGCCAGTTGAAGGAGGCTTGAGATTGACCGCATGGCTATAGCTCCAAAGAGAACAGTTCTTCTCCCATACCTTTAAACAACAAACATAAACTTCATTTCAGACACTAAGGCTGCAACCTTTCTCTCATAATTTATGTGTATATTTTGTTTAGTTTCATGCCATGAGACCTTATGTTTAACATATCTTACATAGAACATGGAACAGTACAGCACAGGAACAGGCCCTTCGGCCCATGATATCTGCACCAGCCATGATGCCAAATAAACTTATCCCATCTGCCTGCACCTGATCCATATCACTTCATCCCCTGCATGTTCATGTGCCTGTCTAAGTGCCTTTTAACCTAAATCTTAGACTGTAGATAGTAGAAAAAATAACTTGCTTGGTCTGTAGCATTCTACACCCTGGTGATTCAAATGCTCACCTAGATCCTTCTTCAATGTTGTGAGAATACTTGCCTCCACCATCCACTGAGGCAGTTAGTTCCAGATTCCAACCATGCTCTGGGTGAAAAGGTTCTTCCTCAGATCCCCTCTAATTTTCTTACCCCTCATGCTAAGCCTAAATCCTTTAGTTTTAGACACCTCTACTATAAGGAAAACAAACCCAGTCTATTCAGAGATGGCGCAGAGGAGATTTTTGATGATGTTGCCAGTAAAGTAGCTATGAGGAAAGATTGGATAAGCTAGGATGTTTTCTTTGGAACCGAGGACATTGACGGAAAACTTTAATTGAGGTGTATAGAATTACGAGGAGCCAAGATAGACTAAATCAGTAGGACTTTTTTCCATTGGCCAAGAGATCAAAAACAAGGCATAGATTGAAATTAATTCATAGAAGAATGAGGGGTGTAATGAGGAAAAATATTTTCACCCAGAGGGTGGTGGGCTGTTTGGATCTCACTGCCTGAAAGAGGGGACAAACATAGAAGATGGGCTTAAGTCGAGCAAATCTGTTTTGACACACACAGATGCAGATGGGCCAAATCACATCCCTCAGTGCTGTAGATTTTTTATGATTCCATGACATTCTACACTGAGATATTACAGTTATCCTGGTATTAAAAAGCTGACAAGTCTCACTTGGTAACTGCATTTCGATCCTAAACAGTACAAAAATGCATTTTTTAAAAATTCAAATCTACATTCAATCTGAAAAATCATATCCACACAAATTTTACTTCATTCGATCTTGTTGCAAAATTACATTGTATTATATACAAAACAGTCTGATTTTGTTTAATGTTTAAAGTGATTGGTCCACTGGTACTTCAACGAGCACTGATTCATTACAGTGCTCCTGGTCCTCCAGTCCAAACACTCCCAGCTATATAGGCCCTATACTTTAAAGTAGACATCCACCCGGACTATGTGCTGTGCCGTACCAGGATCCTGCTACAACCTCCTGCACTCCCCACTGCTACGTGCGGTGGTGTTGGAAACTAGGGTGCCCTCTGTTGGCAGCCCATCATCACTGAACATCCACTGATCAGTGTGAAGAGGCTGCACACAAGGCTGGTGTGGGGCAAATGGTGGTGCGTCTCAGTGTTATTGTACACACTAGCCAGTACAATGAGTGCGGGCCATCACTGGGGATGTGCAGCACCTGCTCCAAGTGTTGACAGACTGCCCGGATCCTTTGGTTTCTCTCATTATCTCCTGTTGGATGTAGTGGAAACTGCTATCTCCCCTCTCATTGTTTACTTGCACAGTTCTCCCCGCCTGAAGATTTTTCTATGGTAACAAACTCAACAAAGGTTGCTGGGGAGAGCTGTGCAGCCAAACACAGAAGGTGGGAGTTATCACTTCCAAAAGGAGATGAAGGAGACCGTAGGATCCAGGCCGTCTGGCTCCTTGTGTCACTGACTCCATTAGTGCACTCATCCCTGGGAATGTAGCCTGTGCATTAAGTGAGGTACCTATATCATTGGAAAGTACTTTGATAGTATTGTGGAGGTTATAAACCCCAGAAACATTTAATAAACAGTTGGATACTATGACTGTGTTTACAATATATTGTCCAGTTGATTTCTTTCCCTAGAACTATGATGCTTTTGAAGTTAAGGTAACATTCAGTGGAAAGGATGAGTTCAGCTGGCAGACTGTTACCAATGGAATGCCAGAGTGATCAGTATTAGATCCTCAGCTATTCCCAATTTACATTTATGATTTTGATGGAAAGACAAATGTAAGTACAAAAACTTGCTTCCTCTATACAGGAGCTTGTCGAGAACCCATTTGAGGTTTTGTGTACAGTCTTAATCTCCTTATGAAGGCCGATCTTGCCAAGGACTGAGAGCAACAAAGGTTTACTGGACTGATTCCTGGGATTGCAAGACCAATGCATGAGGAGAGATTGGTTCAATTGGTCCTATGTTCATGGGATTTTAGAAAAATGAGAAGGGGATTTTACAGAAACCAATAAACTTCTACCAGAAGTAGCTACAATAGACTGGGGGGAATATTCAAATGGGTGGGGAGTTTAGAACCAGGAGTCCCAGCCTCAGGATATAAACTATGTCATTTGGAACTGAGATCAGGAGAAACTTCATGTACAGCACAGTGAACCCAAGAAATAGTCTACCATAGAAGACAGGGGAGGCTACGTTATTAAATATATTCAAGAAGTGGTTAGATACTGTATGTCTGCCTTCATAGTTTGGGGCATAGAATATAAAAATTGGGATGTTACGTTGTAGCTGTATAAAACTTTGGTTAGGTCCCACTTGGAGTATTGTGTGCAGTTCTGGTCAGCACACTATAGAAAGGATGTGGTTGCACTAGATAGGGTGCGGAAGAGGTTCACCAGGATGTTGCCTGGATTGGATGACTTATGGAGAGAGGTTGGATGGGTTGGGCTTGTTTCCCCGGAGCGAAGGAGGCTGAAGGGCGACCTAATAGAATTATATAGCATCATAAGAAGCAACACATAGGGTAGATCATCAGAATCTTTTTCCCGTGGTAGGGGGTATCAAAAACAAGAGAGCACAAGGTGAGAGGAAGGAACTTTAAAGGGGATTTGAAGGGAACGATTTTGTTTTACACACAGCATGGTTGACATCTGGAATTAGCTGCGAGAGGAGGTGGTGGAGTCAGACGGAATCACTACATTTAAGAGACATTTAGACCAGCACTTGAATAGGCAAGACATATAAGGATATAACCATAGAACCATAGAACCATACAGCACAAAACAGGCCCTTCGGCCCACCATGTTGTGCCGTCCATCAAACCACCCTCACACTACCTAACCCCTTCCTCCCGCATATCCCCCCATCCCACACTCCTCCATGTGCCTATCCAACAAGCTCTTGAACCTGTCCAATGCATCTGCCTCCACCACCACCCCAGGCAGTGCATTCCATGCACCAACCACTCTCTGGGTGAAAAACCTCCCCTGACATCTCCCCTGAACCTCCCACCCATAACCTTAAAGCCATGCCCTCTCGTCTTGAGCATTGGTGCCCTGGGAAAGAAGCACTGACTGTGTACTCTATCTATTCCTCTCAATATTTTATATACCTCTATCATGTCTCCTCTCATCCTCCTCCTTTCCAGTAAATGTGGATCTAATGTGGGCAAATGGGATTAGTGTGGATGTACAAAAAAGGGCCCCTATCTGTGCTGTACAATGCTGTGATCCTATGATATATTTCTTAATGCTATAGGGATAAAGAGAGCAGGAATAGGGTACTGAAATGGATGATTAGCCATGATGAATGGTGGAGCAGGCCTAATGGTCTACTCCTGCTGCTATTTCCTGTGTTTCCATGTTTCTAACATCCAGTTTCATATTGAATGCCTTTTATAAATTATCTCCTATGGAAATATAGAGTCATAGAGCAATACAGCACGAATACAGGCCCTTCGGCCCAACAAGTACATGCCAACCAGATTGTCCACCTAGCTGGTCCCAATTTCCTGTGTTCAACCCATATCCCAACCCGCACCCCCCCCCCCCCCCCCCCCATCCCATGTACCTATCCAAGTGCTTCTTAAGTGATACCATTGTACCTGCCTCAACCACTTCTTCTAGCAGCTCATTCCATATACTCACCACCCTTTGCATGAAAAAGTTGCCCCTCAGATCCCTTTTAAATCTTTCCCCTTTCACCCTAAACCTATGCCCTCTGGTTTTGGATTCCCCGACCCTGTGGAAAAGATGTTGAATTATATTATACAGTAAACTTCTTGTTTGTTCTTCCTCCAATTTGTTTACTTGTCTGTGTTCAAATAATCTGCCTTTTTTTTAATAAGCCAAGACACAGTCTTGCAGAACATTAATTCTTCCACTGTGGTGACAATAAGTGATATCTCCAGAAAGTACAAACGATTAAACGTTAACAAATGCAAAATGGATTTTACCATGTTTTGTTTATTGCATCCCGTACCTGTCTGAAAGTTGTCCAGAGATTATTGAGCCAAACAGCACTCCAAAGAAAAATACTGATGTGGTAAATGGTCCTTTCCAGTTATGGTCACAAACTAGATCCCACTACAGTGAGGTATAGGAGATAATTAAAGGCACAGAGATTAAGATTTTTATGTTGGTGAATTATTAACTCTCTTAAAATACATCAAGAATATATATTCTAATATTCACTTAATCTTTTGAAATTGTTCCTGTCGGTTTTCACAATAGTGAATTAAATAATATGTTTGTAGAAGAATATGAGTGTTCTGCCTTAGAGTGATAGAGCTGTACGTCACAGAAACTGGCCCTTCAGCCAAACTCATCCATGTCAACCATGATGCCTATCTACACCAATCCCAGTTGCCTGTTTCAGGCCCATGTCCCTCTACTCCTTTCCTATCTAAGTATCTTTCCAAATGCCATTTAAATATTGCAATTGTATCTGCCTCTACCACCTCCTGTGGCAGCTCATTCCATTTAACCACCGCCTTCTGCGTAACAATTTGTCCCTCAGATCTCCTTTAAATTTATCCCCTCTCACCTTAAACCTATGCCCTTTAGTTTTAGACTCCCCCACCCTTGGAAAATGACTCTGACCACCTACCTTATCTATGTCCCTCATAATCTCAAAAACATCTATAAAGTTACCCCCAAGCGTCCTTTGCTCAAGTGAGAATAAACTGAGCTTATCCAATCTTTTCTCGAAATCGAAGCCCTCCATTCCAGGCAACATCCTGGTGAATGTCTTCGGCATTCTTTCTAATGCTACCACATCCTTTCTGTTGTGTGGTGACTAGAACTGCACGCAATACTCCAAATGCAGCCTAACTAATGCTTTGTACAGCTACAGCATGATATCCCAACGCTTATACTCAACGCCTCAGTGTATGAAAGCAAGCATGCGTTTTGTCTTCTTCACTACCCTATTCACCTGTATCACCTGTATCAGGGAACACCAACAACCCTCAACCGATGTACTACTGAAAGTATCCTAACTGGTTACATCATGGTCTGGTACGGCAATTTGAATGTGCAGGAATGTAAGAAGCTGCAAAGGGTAGTGGACTCTGCCCAATACATCACGGGCACATCCCTCCCCACCATCGCTAGTACGTACAGAAAGCGCCGCCTCGAGAAGACAACATCCATCATCAAAGCTCTTCACCATCCGGGCCAAGCCAGCTTTTTGCAGCTACCATTGGGCAGGAGGTACAGAAGCCTGAAATCCTACACCACCACGTTCAAGAACAGCTACTTCCCTACCACCACTCAGTTCTTGAACCAACCGGCAAAATCTTAATCACCACTACAGTTGGGCGACACTATGACCACTCTGATCACTTTGCACTAAAATGGACTTCTGTTTTGTTCTAATTCTGTTTCTTTCCCTTGTAAAAATTGTGTATAATTTATGTGTAATTTATGTTTTTTTCTTGTGAATGCTGCTTAAATGATTCTATGTTCCTGTGATGCTGCTGCAAGTAAGTTTTTCATTGCACCTGTGCATACATGTACTTGTGCACATGACAATCAACTTGACTTAGACTTTGACTATGAACTTGCACTCCAAGCTCTCTCTATACATCAATACTCCTAATGTCTCTGCCATTTACTGTATATGTCCTGCCACTATTTGACATCCAAAGTGCATAACCTCACACTCGTCTAGATTAAATTCCATCTGCCATCATCCCATCCAACTTTCCAGCTGATCTACGTCCACCTGTATCCTTAAGACAACCCTCTTCGCTCTTGACAACTCCACCAATTTTTGTATTGACAGACAAACTTACCAATCCAAAAGCCTACATTCTCATCCAAGTCAATTATATATATGACAAACAACAAAGACCTCAGCATCGACCCCCTTATAAACACAATGTGCTCTTTAGCTGCAAAAGGTTGTCCTGGGCAGATGTCATGTTGCAGAGCTTCATTGTGGTTGAGTACACAGAGGCTTGGGAAACTCAGGATGTAATAATTATGTGGAGACACAAGAGATTGCAGGTGCTGGAATGTGGAGCAACACGCAAGATACTGGAGGAACTCAACAGGTCAGGCAGCATCTATGGCGAGAAATGGACAGTCAATGTTTTGAGTCCAGATGAAGGGTTTCGACCCAACATGTTGACTGTCCATTTCTATCCATAGATGCTGCCTGTCCTGCTTAATTCCTCCAGCATCTTGTGTGCTGTAATAGTTATTTGATCAGATTCCTGTGTAGATTGGAACATTCCTGTAAATTTCAGATTCCAGGCCCAAAGCCCCTTTATTGAAAACCCTTTATGGGATATGACTGTCACTGGCAAGGCCAGAATTTATTGCCAGTCTCTAATTGCTCTTGAGAAGGTAGTGGTGAACAACTCCTTCTCCTGCTACAGTTTATCTATACCACTGGGTAGGAAGTTCCAGGACCTATACTCAGTAACAATAAAAGAACAATATATATTCCAAGTCAGAATGGTGTATGATTGGAGGGGAAGTTGGAGCTAGTGACATTTCTCTTCCTTTCCTTCTGTTAAGGTTATTACACTCTTGAGGCAAAGAATGACACCTGGCATGTGGCACTTAGGTAGCATTACTAAATGCATGCTTTGAGCTAATGACTCAGAAGCAGGTAATTGAACAGCAATGTATTCAGAAAATAGTGCCTATTTTAAAAAATGGAGGAAACAGATAATAGCAACTTCTCCCAATAAAAAGGGTAATTTTGTCAGAAAAGTACTGTCAGTGGAGGATCGACACATAAAAAATGTGTGTAAAATTAATCTCAATCGCTTACAGTAACGTGAGCATCAGACTTGATTGGCAGAATAACTACCCAATCATCTCAACTCAGACAGGCAAGAGTGTTGTCACTACATGCAGTCTTATACACTGACGTCAGAATGTGCAGGGTCATTGGAATGGTACATAGTGAATGGAAGTCTTGTCTCAGCACAATGACAGTGGCACAGCTAGTAGAGTCATTGCCTCACAGCACCAGAGACCTGAGTTCAATCCTGACCTCAGGTGTTGTCTGTGTGGAGTTTGCATATGCTCTCTGTGACCTCATGGCTTTCTTTTGGATGTTCTAGTTTCCTCCTGCATCCCAAAAAAAAATGGGGGTGGGGTGAGTTTTAGGTTAATTGACCGCTATAAATTGCTCCGAGTATGTAAGTGAGTGATAAAATCTGGGCAGTGTTGATGAGAATGTAGGGAGAATAAATGGGAATCAAGTTGTCAAGTCAAATTTATTGTCCTATGTACAAGTATGGTGAGGTACAGATACAATGAAAAGCTTGCTTGCAGCAGCATAACAGGCACGTAGATTCAGACAACATAAGATTATACATAACTTGTACATAAATTATACAAATCAGTGAAGAAAAAGACTGCAAAACATGACATTAGTGCAAAGAGGTGGTCCATAGTGTTCCATCGCTGAGCTAAGATTAGGGTTGTGCACGTCAGTTCAAGAACCTGGTGGCTATAGGAAAGTAGCTGTTCCTGAACCTGCTGGTGTGGAACTTAAGGCTTCTGTACCTCCTGCCTGATGGTAGCAGCGACAAGAGGGCATGATCTGGATGGTGGGGATCCTTCATGATAGATGCCACCTTATTGAGGCAGCACCTCCTGTAGATGCTGTCAATGGTGGGGAGGGCTGTGCCCATGATGGACTGGGCTGTTTCCACTACTCTCTGCAGCCTCTTGCGTCCTGTGCATTAGAATTGCAGTACCAGGCCATGATGCAACCAGTTAAATTTCTTTTTACAGAGCATCCTGAGAAATTTGATAGAGTATTTGGTGAAATGTAGGATTATTGTAAATGGATGGTGATTGTCAGCACAGACTTGGTGGGCTGTATTGCCTGTTTCCATGATGTATCGTTCTATGACTCAAATGCCAATGGTGGTGTGGGCGGCCAGGAATCCCAAGCCTATTGTTTTTATCAAATCATATGCTGGAGAAATCTTCCAAATGATGAATGCAAGCATTATATGACGATTCATACTTCTAGTAGAATATTTCACAGGCACAAGGACCCAACCTCCACTCCCATTCAAGAATAGCGCCCTTCCTTCACGGATTCCTGCTTTCAGACTTCAGAATTTTTTTGATACGCCTATGCTTATAGTCATGGAATTATAAAAATTAAGGGCACAGAAGGAGCCAATGATGTTTATGCTGGTCAAACGTGGACATTAGGTTGATACTACTTCTCAGCTCTTGTCCTTAGCTTCTAACATATTTCGATGTCTTCGTAACTCCAGCATAGATCTGATACCAATTCAAGGATCATCTCGTTGGAAAGTCTGTAGCTTCACAAGATCACAAGACACAAGACAAGGGAGCAGAAGCAGGCCATTCGGCCCATCGAGTCTGCTCCAAGGAAAAGGGAAAAAGAAATGGGGTGGGAACAAAAAGAAGAGAGAAAAAAAAACTATTCTAATCCCATTTTCCAGCCTTATCCCCATATCCCTTGATACCCTGACTATTTAGATATCTGTCTATCTCCTCCTTGAATACCCCCACTGATCTGGCCTCCACTGCTGTGCGTGGCAAGAAGTTCCACAATTTCACCACCCTCTGGGTAAAGAAATTTCTCCTCATCTCTGTCTTGAAACTGTACCCTCTAATTCTAAGATTGTGCCCTCTGGTCCTGGACACGCCCACCAAGGGAAACAGCCTAGCCACATCTACTCTGTCCTTACCTGTCAACATTTTAAATGTCGCTACGAGGTCCCCTCTCATCCTTCTGTACTCCAGCGAGTACAGTCCAAGAGCCGACAAACGCTCATCATACTTAAGCCCTTTCATTCCTGGAATCATTCTCGTAAATCTCCTCTGAACCCTCTCCAACTTCAGCACATCCTTCCTAAGATGTGGGGCCCAAAACTGCGCACAGTATTCCAAATGAGGCCTCACTAGCGCCCCGTAGAGCCTCATCAACACTTCCTTACTTTTATACACTATACCTCTCGAAATGAATGCCAACATAGCATTCGCTTTCTTAACCACCGATCCAACCTGGTGGTTAACTTTTAAGGTATCTTGTACGAGTACCCCCAAGTCCCTTTGTACTACCGCACTATCAATCTTCTCTCCTTCTAGATAATAATCTACCCGCTTATTTCTGCTTCCAAAGTGTACAACTGCACATTTCTCAACATTGAATCTCATCTGCCATTTCCTTGCCCATTCTCCTAAACTGTCTAGGTCCCTCTGCATTCTTTCTATTTCCTCTATGCTCCCTACTCCTCCACTTATCTTGGTGTCATCCGCAAACTTAGCCACACAACCATTTATTCCATCATCCAAATCATTGATGTACAAGGTAAAAAGGAGCGGCCCCAACACCGACCCCTGCGGCACACCACTAGTAACCGGTAACCAACCAGAACGAGATCCTTTTATTTCCACCCTTTGCTTCCTGCCAACCAGCCAATGCTCCACCCATTTTGCTACCCTGCCCATAATTCCATGACCTCTCATCTTATTAATCAGTCTCTTGTGAGGCACCTTATCGAAGGCCTTTTGAAAGTCTAAATACACAACGTCTACCGCCTCTCCCTTATCCACCCTACCTGTGATTTCTTCAAAAAACTCCAATAGGTTGGTCAGACAGGACCTCCCCTTCACAAAACCATGTTGACTAGGTCCAATCTTGCCTTGCGCCTCTAGGTATTCGGTAACCTCCTCCTTGAGGATAGACTCCAATAATTTTCCCACCACTGACGTCAGACTAATAGGTCTGTAATTGCCTTTGTGCTGCCTCCCACCTTTCTTATACAACGGAACTACATTCGCTACCCTCCAGTCCTCCGGAACCATGCCAGAATCTATCGATTCCTGAAAAATAATCGCCAATGCCTCCGCTATCTCCACAGCCACCTCCTTCAGAACCCGGGGATGCACCTCATCCGGTCCGGGAGACTTATCAGCCTTAAGCCCCTTTAGTTTTCCTAGCACCTTCTCCCTATTAATCTCAACTGAACTCAGCTCCAATTCGTGAGACTCCTGACTAACGGGCACATTGCTTATGTCCTCCACGGTGAAGACCGATGCAAAATATTCATTCAATTCCCTTGCCATCTCACTATCATCCATTATAATACCTCCTGCACCGTTATCAATTGGTCCTATGTCAACCCGTGTCTCTCTTTTATTCCTTATGTATTTAAAAAAACTCTTAGAATCCTTCCGAATGTTGTCCGCCAGCTTCCTTTCGTAACTCATCTTTGCTTTCCTAATGACCTTCTTAGTTTCTCTCTGCAGATTTTTAAAATCGTTCCAATCTTCTTTTTTCCCACTAATTTTTGCTACTTTGTACGCCGCCCCTTTTGCTTTTATTTTATCCTTCACCTCCCTCGTTATCCACATCTGTGCCTTTTTTCCATTCAAAACCTTCTTTTTTCTTGGAATATATCTGTCCTGCATTGTCCTTATTTCCTGTAGAAATTTCTTCCATTTTTCCTCTGCCGTCCCTCCAGCTAACTTACTCCTCCAATCAATTTGGGCCAACTCATCTCTCATACCTTTGTAATTTCCCTTATTCCACTGAAATATCGATACACCAGTTATCAGCTTCTCCTTCTCAAACTTGAAACTAAACTCAATCATATTGTGATCACTTGTTCCCAGTGGTTCCTTTACCTTTAGTTCCCTAATCACCTCGGGTTCACTACACAGCACCCAATCCAAAACAGCCGATCCCCTGGTGGGCTCCTCAATAAGTTGCTCCAGAAAAACATCCCTTAGACATTCCACAAACTCACTCTCCTGAGTACTACCGCCTTGCTGCATTTCCCAGTCCACCTTCATGTTAAAATCCCCCATAATTATCTTCACATTGTCACTCTGGCACGCTTTTTCTATCTCAATCTGCAACTTATGGTCCACTTCCTGACTGCTGTTCGGGGGCCTATATATGACTGCTATTATTGTTCTTTTACCCTTGCTATTTCTTAGCTCCACCCATAAGGATTCCACCTCCTCTGACCCAATGTCCTTCCTTTCTATTGATTTTATATCGCTACTAACCATCATGGCCACACCTCCCCCTCTGCCTACCCTCCTATCCTTCCTATATACTGTATACCCCTTGACATTCAGTTCCCAATCACATCCATCATGAAGCCACGACTCAGTGATTGCAACGATGTCATATTTATTAACCTGTAGTTGTGCCACTAGGTCATCTACTTTATTCCTGATGCTACGTGCATTTAAATATAGTACGCTTAGACTGGTATCTGCTATTGATTTTATTGTACTTCTATTGATCAGCAGATTATCCTGACTTTCTACCTGTCCATCCTTCTTACTATCTTCGCTACCTACTATCTTAGACATGTTCGTGTAGACCTCATCCCCTATCCTAACATTCGGTATCCGAACATCCTCATCCCCGATCCTAACATTCTGTATCCTAACATCCTGATTTGTTGTACTTCTATTATTCAGTAAATTATCCTGACTTATCACCTGCCTGTCATTCTTGCCATCCTCAATGGATTCGTTTCTATACACTTTCTCCCTCACCTTAGCATCTTGTAACCTAGCATCCTGGTTACCATCCCCCTGCCAGATCAGTTTAAACCCTCCCCTACAACTAAATTAAACATTCCCGCCAGGATATTGGACCCTTTGGAGTTTAGATGCATTCTATCCTTAGCAAATAGGTCTTGCCTCCCCCAAAAAAGGTCCCAGGTATCCAAGAATCTGAAGCCCTGCCCCTTGCACCAGTCACTCAGCCACGCATTTAACTGCCAGAGCTTTCTATTCCTCCTGTCATTGATACGCGACACGGGTAGTAGTCCTGAGATTACTACCCTTGAGGTCCTACTTTTCAACCTTCTCCCTAATGCCTTGTATTCCTCCTTCAGGACCTCTTCTCTTTTTCTACCTACATCATTGGTACCTACATGTACCAAGATTTCTGGCTGCTCACAGCCAGAATCACAGAATCGCACAGAAGTTTACAGCACAGAAGGTATTGGTATTGGTTTATTATTGTCACTTGTACCGAGGTACAGTGAAAAATTTGTCTTGCATACCGATCGTACAGGTCAATTCATTACACAGTGCAGAGTAAAGGTAATGAGTAGATCTGTCGAGAGCAGCTTGCAACGAGTCGCCACGCTCCGGTGCCACCTTGTATGTACTAGGAGGTCATTCAGCTTGTAAAGTCCATACAGGCTCCATGTAAAAGCAATCCAACTTGACCCATTCCCCAACCCTCTCTCCATGGCCCTACAAATTATTTCCTTTCTTGTTTCTTGCTAACAACAGAAGAATGTCATCATGGTATCTTTTTCATCAGACTTGTTAACATTTAAGATATCAGTGTCTATGGATCATTTTTTCAGAATTATAAAGTGCAGGCAAAAGGGGGTGTTACAGATTGGGACCCACGTCCCTGCTTCTCTCTGCTCCTCTCCCCTCCTCACAGAGTATATGCAAGGCAGACAAACAAGATATACAAGTTATGCAACTTGCATAAATTTCACTATGTGCCTGAAGCACATACAGCTGTCATTGCAAAGTTGTGACTTTGAACG
Source organism: Pristis pectinata (assembly GCF_009764475.1). Lineage (NCBI taxonomy): Eukaryota > Metazoa > Chordata > Chondrichthyes > Rhinopristiformes > Pristidae > Pristis > Pristis pectinata. The sequence goes on along the minus strand of NC_067411.1, from coordinate 18,900,658 downwards.
CGTGCTAAGAATAAAGGTTGGCAAAATGCACTTGAAAAACAGCCAGAAAACTAATCAGCCCGTTATGTTAACATGAAGCACTTAAAGAGAGTAGGAGTTTGTGCTGAAAGTTAGATAAAGGGATTGAAGCTTTGTACAAAGCAGCAGGGGTTGTTGATGAGGATGACAGAATTAATTGTGTTATTGTACAGATTTTCTCTCTTCACTTTGGTCTCAGCAATTAGGATTACAAATCCAGAAACTAGGCACCTACAGAACTTTATTATAACCATTACAATGGCTCTTAAGATTCTTGAGTTCCAAAGACTCATGACCCTCTGAAACTTTTACTTATTTTCATCTTAAATGAATGACTCCTTATTCTGAAACTATGGTCCCTAGTTCTAGATGACCCCACTGGGGAAAATATCTCCTCAGCATTCAAACTTCTCTTGATCTCCCTTTCATTAAACCATTTTGCTCTGCTTGATTGCCTTAGGATTTTCTAAATGTCCTGCTATTAACTTCTTACTAATGGATTCCAGCACTTTTTCAATGACAGATACTAGGCTAACTGGCCTATAGTTTCCAGGTTTCTGTCTCTCTCTTGCTTCAGTTTTCCAGTCGTTAGGTGCCTTCCAGAGCTCAGGAATTTTGGTAGATTATAACCCATGCACTCTTTATCTCTGCAACCATTTCCATTAAGATCCTAGGATGCAGGCCTCCAGTTCCCAGGACTTTAGCCTCATTGGTTCTTTTTTTCCCATGACTAATTCCCCAATCTCATTTTCTAAGGGACCAGCATTTATTTTAGCTACTCTCTTCCTTTCAATATATCTGTAGTAGCTTTTACTGTCTGTTTTTATATTATTTGCTAGTATATATACAGTGGATGTATATTTGTATATTATTGCTGGTATATTTGTTATTTACTCTCATACTCATCTTCTCTATCTCGGCATTTTTAGTCATTCTTTGTTGTTTTCTAAGTAAAATTGCTAATCCACTGGCCTACCATTAACCTTCAAATATTGTATGACTTGTTTTAACTTCCTTAGCTAGCCAGGGATAGCCAATCCTCTCAAGGAGCCTTTCTTTCTCATTGGGATATAGCTGTACTGAGATTTGTGAAATGTCTGCCACTGCTAATCTGTTATTTTACCCTTTAATCTATTTCCTAGGTGTACTTGAGCCAGCTCTGTCCTTGCACCATTCTAGTTACCTTTATATGGAATTGGAATTGCAATTGGTTTATTATTGTCACTGGTACAGTGAAAAACCTGTCTCGCATACTGTTCATACAGACCAATTCATTACATGGTGCATTGAGGTAGTACAAGGTAAAACAATACAGAATGCAGAATCAAGTGTAATAGTTACAGAGAAAGTGCAGTGCAGGTAGACAATAAGGTGCTAGGTCATAACGAGGTAGATTGTGAGGTCAAGAGTCCATCTTATCATACTAAGGAACTGTTCAATAGTCTTATAACAGCGGGATAGAAGCTATCTTTGAGCCTGGCGGTATCTTCCGCCCAATGGGAGTGGGGAGAAGAGAGAACGTCCAGGGTGGGTGGATTATACTGGCTGCTTTACTGAGGCAGTGAGAAGTATAGACACGGAGGGGAGGCTGGGTTCCATGATGTGCTGAGCTGTGTCCACATCTCCCTGCAGTTTCTTGCAGTCATGGGCAGAGCAGTTGCCATACCAAGTCGTGATGTATCCAGATAGAATGCTTTCTATGGTGCATCGATAAAAATTGATGAGTGTCAAAGGGGGCACGCCAAATTTCTTTAGCCTCCTGAGGAAGTAGAGGTGCTGGTGAGCTTTCTTGGCCGTGTCATCTACATGGTTGGACCAGGACAGGCTTTTGGTGATGTTCACTCCCAGGAACTTGAAGCTCTCAACCCTCTCGACCTCAGCACCATTGATGTAGACAGGACCATGTGCACCGCACCCCTTCCTGAAGTCAATGACCAGCTCTTTTGTTTTGCTGACATTGAGGGAAAGGTTGTTGTCATGACACCACATCACTAGGCTCTCTATTTCCTTCCTGTACTCCGATTCATAGTTATTTGACATACAGATTTAAGTTTAGGACATGGGTTTCAGGCCCAGTTTGTCACTCACAAACTGAATTTGAAATTCTGTGATGCCAAGATCTCTCTTTATCATCACTCTTTAGGGGATTCTTTACTCTGATATTATCCCTCTTTCTATCTATGTCATTGGCACCGATATGGATCACAATCTCTGGCTGTTCACCCTGCCGCTTCAGAATGCCCTGCAGTTGTTCAATAATACCCTTCACTCTGGAACCAGGGAGGCAACATGCTATCCTGGAGTCACATGTGATGCGACAGAAATGTCTCTTGCTTTTCCTCTTTGATTCCTTCCCTTCTATGGAGATGTGTGTTGCAAGGTAGCAGTGTTTGAAATGAAGTGCCATTTATGGGTCATGGAGAAGGGGAGGTCAGCCAACGGAGTAACCAGATACTTAGCCAAGTTTTCAGATTGGTACCCAACAGCTCACCAACGCCAATGGCAGCAGGTTTGGCCATAGGCCAACATTTATTCTCTGGGACAAAGGGGAACGCCATGCTTCCTTTCAATGGCATCTAGTAGACCTTAAAGACGATTGGTTAAGTCTTTACAGATCACGAAGAACTAGTCAGAGCCTAAACAGTACATAGAACATTTAACAGTACAGCACAGGAACAGGCCCTTTGGCCCACAATGTCTGTGCTGAACAAGATGCCCAATTAAACTAAATCTCTTCTGCTGGTACATGATCCATATCCCTCCATTCCCTGCATCATGTGTCTATCTAACAGCCTCTTAAAGGTCACTGTTATATCTGCTTCCACCACTACCCCTGGCAGCCCGTTCCAGGCACCCACCAGTCTCTGTGTAATAAAACTTGCCACGCACATCTCCTTTAAACTTTTTCCCTCTCACCTTAAATGCATGTCCTCTAGTATTTGACATTTCTACCCTAGGAAAAAAATTCTGACTGAACACCCTATCTATACCTGTCATAATCTTATAAACTTCTATCAGGTCTCCCCTCAGCCTCCGATGCTCCAGAGAAAACAACCCAACTTTGTCCAACCTTTCCTTATAGCTCAGACTCTCTAATCCAGGCAGTATCCAGGTAAACCTCATCTGTACCCTTTCCAAAGCCTCTACATCCTTCCTGTGGCCAACTGTCTACTTGCTTCTGATTTCACTTCAGGGCCTATACAACCAACAGGTGGCCAAAGTTCTGAGCAAATAAATGTGCATCTGATTCCATGTTCACCTGATTTCAAGTTGTGTGAACTAACTGGAAATTGTGAGCTGTTTTTGCACCACATTTTGCTGAGTTCATGTCCAAAAGCTGTTCAATTATCTCTCCCACCACCACCATATTTCCATCAAATTTAGCAGGGACAAGAGCATTCTGGATCCGCTGCCTTAATACCAACCTCCTTCCAATCAGGCCGGGTCTCTGTGCAGCCTGCTCCATGTTCAGCAAGTAAACAAGTTGTGTGCACTTCTGGTTGCCTAGCTAGAGGCAGGATGTCATTAAAGTGGAAAGGGTGCAGAAAGGTTCACAAGGATGTTAGCGGGACGAAGGCTTGAGTTATAAGGAGAGACTGGAGAGACCCGGCCTTTTTTCCCACGAGCATAGCTGTCTAAGGGGTGACTTTATTAAAGTTTATAAAATCATGAGAAGCTTTGATAAGGTTAATGGTCACAGTCTTTTTCCTGGGGTAGAGAAGTCTAAAACTAGAGAGCGTAGGTTTAAGGTGCAAGGGGAACGATTTAAAGGGGACCTGAGGGGCAAATATTTCACACAGAGGATGGTAGGTATATGGAAGGGGTAGAGGCCTATACAATTACACCATTTAAAAAATATTTGGACAGGTACATGGATAGGAAAGGATTGGAGGGATATGGGCCAAATACAAGCAAATGGGACCAGCTCAGGTAGGCAACTTGGTAGGCATGGACTAGTTGGGCCAAAGTTTCTGTTTCTGTGCTGCATGGCTCTGCAACTCTACAGGAAACAGAAGATATTTATTCAAACTCCATCAGCAAGGAGTATACTACATTTGGCACTTCCTATATGTACATGTATAACAATGTCAGTTCATCCTCTAACTGCATTAATTACTCACATATACATATAAATGCACCTCACTCATCATTACCATATGATTTCTTCTCAGCCTCACAACAATCTTTTTACCAAGTATGCATGTGAGTCAAATGTTGGGTGTTATCTGTGAGTAAGGTGTTTTTTATGTACTGTTTTAAGCTATTGGGTTCATTATGGTCATAGTGGAAGTCAACCACTGTGCAAAAATGTACAAAGGCGATGCATTGATTTAAGGCTTCTTACCTGAGTGACAATTGTAGAAGTGTATCCGTCTGTGTTGAATACCCAGCCATCCACACAATGCTCTGTTCCAAGAGATGTGTCATTGAAACCAACTTCCTTCTGAATTCTGTACCTGGTACACTTGCTGTGTATTTGCTCACCATCCACTTCCTCCATAGGCAGCTGTAAACTCAGATCAAGGAAGGATACATTTGAAGAGTCATTCAGACGACAATGATGCTGAGGGGTATCTGCCAGGAACACCATTGAAAGAGCTAAGTAGCCATTTGGAATAACAATGACACTTAGGGAAAAGAAAATAGTCCACTGGTAATATCCCCATTCTCCCAGGAAAGCAATCGCTTCATCATAATTTTCCATCCTTTTTTATATTATTTCTGTTTTACCGCACAGTGACCGCTTTAATTTCCTGTGAAAGCAGAAACAATCTTGAGAACAATTCCTGTCAGGGAGCTGGCATCCCTTGTTTCCATCAAGAATACACAAATTGGCTAAGAAAGCGACACGTTTAGAAACCACTTTAAGCGAGCAACTTACTTTGAAACATTTGTAGAACTGATTGTTGGCTAATCCACAAACAAGTCCTTGAGTCTTTTTCAAATGAGAACTGTAGAAATTAAAACTCTGTCGGGCTAATTCCACAGCTGTACACGATCTAGGAAAGTTCTTGGAAATGAGTCAGAAGCCATGCACCTCCCACAGATTTCTTTTTTTGGGAACAGCCAAATGATTAATTGGTTCATTTTTTTTTGTCTGTCAAATCATGTATCCATCCCATTACCAATAGGCAGTCCAATTTTTTTGACGTGATACTCGGAGTGTGTGAATGAAACCAACAGCTGCATTCTTGGCTCAGAGTCTGATCCCTTCTGTCGGCTGCAGTAGAAACCAGTGTTAAATGATGGCAATACAATTTTTTTTTGTGGTGGGGATCATACTTTATAAACTTGCACAATTATGACAAATATTTTCAGAAACCTGATTTGATTCTAAAACATGCTCCTCACAAACATTCAAATGGTGGAATTCAAAAATTACTGCATATTTCTAGTGCCACTCTACACGTGTTTTTTTCACTGTTCCAGTTCTGATGAAAGGTCCTTCACCTGAAATACTTTTCCATGTATCCAGTTCTTGTAGAAGGTCAAGGGACATTTTAGGTTAGACATATGACCTGCTAAATTTATATCGTCCCATAGAGCTAATGTGTGGAGGGAAAATTGTTGGCACTCTGGTATTAAGATTCTTTCCTTGGCTTTCAGATTACATCAGCGTTGTGGCAAATTTTAAACCACACTTCAATTGTGAGCAACCTTTCCCCTTAGCAGAGTTGTCAATGACTGCAAGTTTAAATTAAGGGATGGGAGATGTAAAGACGATTTGAGGAAGAATTCTTTGCAAACAGAGGATGGTTTAAACCTGGAACTAATAACCAGAAGATACTTGATGGGCAGCATGGACTCTGTGGGCCAAAGAGTCTGTTCCCATGCTGTAATGAGTTTACGACTCCACTGACACTATGGCTCAAACCCTGTCCCTTATTTTGACAGGTGAAGTGCCAAACTGGAACCTACTGGTTGGATTTGTGGTAGTGATGTCACTCCTTGATGTCACTTCAAACTAAAAATTTTCAGTGTACTCTCAGACGCAGAGAAAGTGGGGAGGGAAGGAGAGGACAAAAGCAATGCTGTGTGAAAAGGTGGAAAGCAGGTGAGTGTGACAAAGTGGGTGACAGGAGATGGTAACAGGACGTAAGGGAAGAAAACCTCAGTCTGCATCTCACATATCTGAATGGAACGAGATGGAATGCCACCACCCACCCCAACAGCCTCCAATGCACCTGCACCCACAGTCACTGTTGCAGACATCAGATCAGTCTTCCAGAGAGTGAACCCATGGAAAGCATCTGGCTTGGATGGAGTCCCCAGCTGTGTCCTTAGATCCTGCACAGATCATCTGGTGGACGTGCTTGCAGACATTTTCAACCTCTCCCTACTTCAATTTGAGGTTCCCACCTGCTTTAAGAAGACCACTATCACCCTGGTACCAAAGAAAAATGAGATCATGTACCTTAATGACTGCTGCCCAGTGGCTCTGACATCTACCATCATGAAGTGCTTTGAGAAGCTGGTCATGGCACCCATCAACTCCAGCCTCCCAGGCAACCTCAACCCACTGCAATTTGCCTACCGCCGAAACAGGTCCACAGCAGATGCCATCTCCCTGGCTCTACACTCATCTCAAGAGCATCTGGATAACAATGATATCTACATCAGACTACTATTTATTGACTACAGCTCTGCATTCAGTACCATAATTCCAAACCAACTCATCTCCCAACTTCTAGATCTGGAACTCAACACCTCCCTTTGCAGCTGGATCCTCAACTTCCTGACCAACAGACCACAATCAGAAAGGATAGGCAGCAACACCTTCACCACGATTATTCTTAATACTGGTGCCCCATAAGGCTGCATTCTCAGCACCCTACTTTACTCCCTATACACTCACAACTGTGGGGCCGAATCTCAAATAAAGATGAGTCGGAGTCAGGAAGGAGGTAGAGAGCCTAGTGGCATGGTGTCATGACAACAACTTTTCCCTCAATGTCAGCAAAACAAAAGAGCTGGTCATTGACTTGAGGAAGTGGGATGATGCACACACTTCTGTTTACATCAGTGGTGCTGAGGTCAAGATAGTTGAGAGCTTCAAGTTCCCAGGAGTGAACATCACCAATAGCCTGTCCTGGTCCAACTACATGGACATCACAGCCAAGAAAGCTCACCAGCGCCTCTACACCCACAGGAGGCTAAAGAAATTTGGCATGTCCCCATTGACCCTCATCAATTTTTATAGATGCACAACAGAAGCATCATATCCAGATGCATCATAGCTTGGTATGGCAACTAATCTGCTGAGATCACAAGAAACTGCAGAAAGTTGTGGACACAGCTCAGTACATCACTAAAACCAGCCTCCCCTCCATGGACTCTGTCTAGACTTTTCGCTGCCTCGGTAAATCAAAGACCCATCCCACCCCAGACGTTCTCTCTTCTCCCCCCTCCCATTGGGCAGAAGATACGTACCACTAAGCACGTACCACCAAGCTCAAGGACAGCTTCTATCCCGCTGTTATAAGACTATTGAAAGGACCTCTTCTACGATAAGATGAACTCTTGACTTCATCATCTACCTCGTCAAGCCCCTGCACCTTATTATCTGCCTGCACTGCATTTTCTCTGTAACTGTAACACTATATTCTGCATTCTGTTATTGCTTTTCCCTTGTACTACCTCAATGTACTGATGTAATGAAATAATCTGTATAGATGGCATGCAAAACAAAGTTTTGCACAGTACCTCAGCACATGTCACAATAATAAACCAATCTACCAACCAGAAAAATGTAGAGTGAGCACCGGAGTTATGAAATAAAAACACCGGAAATGATCGCTGTTCCATCCTATGACAGACCCTCCTTTATATTCTCTCCTTCCCTCCTATTTTCGCTGCTTCTTAAAACATCTGGTTTCCTCCCACATTCCAAAGACACACAGGTTAGGAAGTTGTGGGCATGCGACGTTGGCGCTGGAAGCGTGGCGACACTTGCAGGCTGCCCCAGAACACTCTGCGCAAAAGATCCATTTCGCTGTGTGTTTCGATGTACATGTGACTGATAAAGATCTTATAATTACCTTTAACTTTTCTATAATCTGATGTAAAGTCTTTGGCCCAATTCTTTGTCCAAGATTTTGGTGGATTTTTCCCAGAAGGTCAACAGCGAATTCCGAGCAGTTACCCACATCAATTCCAGCAAGTTCCAGACTTCGTCACATGCAAAGTCCTGAATTTGGTGAAAAATTCCTTCTGGCAAATCTGTTAAAATGCTCTCTGGCTCAGCTCCACATGGAGTTCAGCAGTAGAGCATGCACTTGTTAGACTTCCCCATCACTTAAGTCGGGAGAATCTTGTGGATTTTGTGCCAGGTTTGACCTGGTGCAGAATGAACAAAAAAAAACTGCAGATGTGGGAAACCTGATACAAAGGCAGAAAATATTAGAAGGTAGGGAGAGAACTTTTCAGGACAAGGACCCTTCATCAGAACTGGAAAAGTGAGCAGACAAGTGCAGAGTGGCAAAAAGTGGAGAGAACAGAGGGAATGTCTGTGATATGTTCAAACCAAAGTTGTTAAAGCAAAAAACTACTTCAAGAACTGTCAATTATACCCTGCATTTCGAGATAGGTAAAATTAAGTTCTGTGCCTTAAGGGCAGTCTCAAACACTTTGTCTACAGGAATAAACTGGCTTGTGGATTTTGGGAAGGATGTAGAAGCAGGCTGTGTGCAAATGATAGGCACTGAGGCAGGATGCTGTGGAGGGAAGATCTTGCAAGGAACTGAGGTCAGTGACTGTCGGAGAGATAGGGGCCTGACATTCAGTGATGGGGTCATGGCCCAGTATAAGGTATGAGAAGGTGTCTAAGAACTGACGTTCTGCTTTTGCAAGGTTTAAAGCACTTGTTAGCTTGACAACATTGATCAGAGGCATTCCTTCTGTTCTCTCCACCCTCCCTCCCCCCCCACCCTTCTGGAATGTGAAACATATTTGTTTTCTCACATTTCCAATTGTTATGTATATCCTTGAGCTAAAACACCATCCCAGTTCTCTCCCCACTAAAGCTTCTTAAATCTGCTGAGTGCATCAGCTTTTCCTGATTTTGTTTCAGATCTTCAGCATCTGCAGCTTTCACTCCGATCACAGTTCAATTCACTGCCACTTCTGCAGGAATGCCCACCTTGAGGAAGTTCTACTCTCCGCCCTGGAGTGTTGTGGAGGCCAGTTCATTGGAGATACTTAAGGAAGAGGCTGATAAATTTTTGAAAGATTGGGGGTTTGAGGGCAATGCACAACTGGCACAGGAGGACAGATGAGGCCTGGGGCAGATCAGCCACTGAGTGACAGGGCAGGCTTGAGTCTACTCCTGCTCCTCTTTTCTTGTGTTTTTGTGCTCTACTCCTCCCTTCAAAGAGATTTCTCTGTCTTTTTTGCCTTGTTCACCTTCAATAGGTTTCTGTTTCCCTTCTTGTCTTCGATAATTGATTGACCAAGACTTGTTTCCACAGCCACACCTCTTTCCTTAACAACTGTCTACAATTTATTCCATGTGGTTTCCAACTGAAATTCCAGCCTTCACAGTTCCGATCCACCCACGGTCACAGCTATGTTCACACTCTCCAGTATTTTTCTAATCACTGCTCGCATTGTATCCTGAGATCCATGCTTAATGCACTTGCATGCTTTTGACCTCTTTCTACTGACTTACTCAATCACAAAGCTGTCCAGGTCCATAGTTCCTCTTTATACTTTGAACATGGAGCATAGAACACTACAGCGCAGTACAGGCCCATAGGCCCATGATGTTGTGCCGATTTTTTATCCTGCTCTAAGATCTATCTAATCCTTCCGTCCCACATAGCCCACCATTTTTCTATCATTCATGTGTCTATCTAAGTGTCTTTTAAACGTCCCTAATGTATCTGCTCCCACAACCTCTGCCAGCAGTGCATTCCACGCACCCACCACCCTCTGTGTAGAAAACGTACCTCTGACATTCCTGACCCATTTGCCACATTCAGTTTCAATAAAGTCTTTTTTTCCTCTCTTTCAGACATCAAAGATTGCAAACTTCAATAGCTCTGCAATTCTAATACTCTTCCTGATCTGAAGTACCCCGCTCACGATGGACTAACCCTGATATCATCATTGAACCTCCTGACAAGTGTGGTGCTTTTGTGGCTTGAATTTTTCCTGAACCATGGCCTCCCCTTCTAGCATGGTTGACAGGGACCTAAACTGCATCTCCTCTATTTCCTGCTCTTCTACTCCTCATCTCCTCCCAACCAAAGAAAGGATAGGATTCCTCATCCTCACCTTCCACCCCACCTCAATGGATCAGCCTCCATAAACAAATCTTCCCATTTCTTCTGTGACCTCACCCCCCCCCCCCCCCAGTCCACTGCTATCTCTACCAACCAGTCCCCTAGGAAAAACCAAGCTGCTGGAACAACTCAGCAGGTCAGGCTGCATCTATGGAGGCAAATGTATAGTCAACATTTGGGACTAAGACCCTGACCAGGACCACTCCTCTACTTCTGGCACCTTCCCATGCAACCACAGGAAATTCAATGTCTGTCTTTTTACCTCTTCCCTTTCTACCACCCATGTATCCAAACAGTCCCTTCAGGAGAATCAGCCATTCCCTTGCACCTTTTTCCAATTTCATGTACTGATGGCAATAGTCTCTTTACCAGGGTAGAGGAGTCTAAAATTCTGGCTAGATTTGAGGTGAGAGGGGAAAGCAACCTGGGGAAAACCTTTTCACACAGTGGGTGGAGGGTATATGAAACGAGCTGCCAGAGGAAGCTGTAGAGGTGGGTATAATTACAATGTTTAAAAGATATTTAGACAGGTACACAGTTAGAAAAAGTTTAGAGGAATATAGGTCAAAATGAGAATAGCTCAGATAGACATCTTGGTTGGCATGGACAAGTTGGGCTTAAGGGCCTGTTTCCATGCTCTATGACTCCTGCTGGTGCTCATTACATGGCCTCCTCTACATCAGTGAAACCAAATGTAATTGGCTAACGTGTGTGGCCGCATAGAGCAAGATCCAAGGCTTAGATCTGTTTCTCCTTCCACAAATGCTGCCTAACCTGACATGTATTTTCAGCTTCTTCCAATTTAATTTCAGATTGTTAATACCTACATTACTTTGAGTTTGCCATGATCCCATTGAATGGTACAGCTGGATGGCCTACTTCTGTTCCAATTTCTTGTGATGTTACAGTGTTAATGATTCACATTCTGCTCAGCTTGTTATGGGTGACTTTTGGGATGGTGAAGTATATATCAAAGTAACTACAGATACTGCTATTCTTTGGTATGTGAAGTTACTTTGGATATTTACCAAACAGTTTCACCATGTTCTGAAAAACTGGTACGACAACAGAATGAGGAACACAACAATAAAGGATTAATGGAAGGATGAAAGAGCAAAAAGTAGACACAGAAAGAAAACAAAAGAAGCATCATTAGACTGAAACAGATTAAAAGAGAGGAAACACCACAAGATTTTACAAAAACTGATGTATTATTTTTACATGAGTTAAATAACTGAAGTGTTCTTATGACAATATCTCAACCTGGAAAAGCAGTGAGGCTTTTTTCAGCCCACTTTGGGCTGCATCTTTCCATATGGCAAAGGTCACCAGGTAAATCAGAATCAGAATCAGGTTTATTATCACTGACATATGTCATGAAATTTGTTGCTTTGTGGCAGCAGCACCGTGCAGGACATAAAGACATAAAGATTACTATAAGTTACGAAAATAAATAGTGCAAAAAAGGAATAACGAGGTAGTGTTCATGGGTTTGTGGACTGTTAAGAAATCTGATGGCGCAGGGGAAAAAGCTGTTCCTGAAACATTGAGTGTGGGTCTTCAGGCTCCTGTACCTCCTCCCCAATGGTAGCAACATGAAGAGCATGTCCTAGATGGTAAGGGTCCTTAATGATGGATGCCACCTTCTTGAGACACCACCTCTTGAAGATGTCCTCGATGCATGGAAGGTTGTGCCCGTGATGGAGCTGGCTGAGTCCACAACCCTTTGCAGCCTCTTTCGATCCTGCGCATTGGAGCCTCCATACCAGGTGGTGATGCAACCAGTCAGTAAATGATGGAATAACAGAAAAAGATACTAGTTTTATCTGATTGGATCATCTTTTTAACATACAGTTAAATCTGTTGAACTGTTGATTACATTTAAAGCATTAGACATCAAAGACTTTTCCAATTCTTCTCCAAAAGTTTTCTTCCTCTTCTGAAGGTAGATACACTTTTATGTGAGGTCCCCATGTCCCTAAAGAATTGCCATTGTTTCCTCAAGCCTATAGCTCCCAACACCATGATATCCAGCATCATGAAGAGCAAACACAACAGCATCATGAAATACATTTATGTGGTCAGTGAAAGTAGTCTTTGACTTACTGATAACATTCTTGTTCCTAAGGTAGCAGGAAGAGTCCAACCAATCCCAGCCTCCCAGCCCTGTTCCAAGCTGTCCTGGTGAGTGAGCTTCAGAAGTCAAACAATCCCAAGACTGTGATTGCCCTTCAATCACAGCACACCCAATGGAACTCAATCAACAACTAATATGCAAATTGTTAAGGATCCCTTTAAATAGCATTGGTGGGGTGATTCCTTCTCAATGCTGAATGTGGTGTGAAGTCAACATGCAACTGTAACTGCAACTTGTCACCACCAGTATTAAATCAGTACTATATACTGAATGAAATCATAATCCAGCAATGCTTCAAAACTCCAGTAAACGTTTGCATCCAACATGCAAATATCTACCTTATTTGGCAGAAGGCAGGTGGTAAATGTATCCACACATCTCAGTCACCAAACTGGAACCAATTCAGCACCCAAAGCATCAAACAATGTGTGCTACAGAGCTAGTTTGCAGCCCCTATGTCTTATTTATAATAGAAAATAGCCTATGAAAATTTGTCATGGTTTAATTGCAATAGTGACTAATTAGGAATGGACAATTAATACAGGTGGCTAAGAATGCTCACATCCAGTGAATGAACAAATAATATTAAAATGTGAAATTTTAAGTAGCAATTGATTTTCTGTAAAATATCCTCTACTTTCATTTGCATTTAAGGCTCTTTGATTTCATTCTTTGAGAACTGATGAGTCTTTTGAAATGTTAACATTTCAAGAAGTTTTGGAAGACTTCCACTTCATTTTTCAAATACTGTTCCTTTTCTGGTTTTCATCCTTGTCTGCTGCATGAATAATGTCACTCATATCTGCATTGAGACAATTGTAAATACAACCAATGAAATTAATACAATTTGTTAAATCTGTAGCTCACTAGCAAAGCGTTCAAGCAAGAATATTTTAGTAGTCAATATATGTGATGTTTCTACTTTGCATGATAAAATCTTTAATGCAATTGCTCCACAAACATGTGTTAAACCTCTGTAGAAAATGGCTTGTCCTCTTTTGGAAAAATATTGGAAAGATTTTTAACATTATCTCAAACTGTATTGAATATTGATTTACAACCTCACCCTATCACTGCAATTTTTGGATTACCAAGGATAGAGTCTGGCAATTTATCTGCTTCTACTTACTGTATGATTGCCTTTGTTACATTAATGGCCAAACAATCCATTTTGTTTAAATGGAAGGATCCAATACCCCCTACTACTTTTCAATGGTTCTCTCAAACTATATCACGTCTAAACTTGGAAAAAATGTACTGTTGATCCTTCGCTTAAATTTGAAAATATTTGGAGTCCATTTATCCAATATTTTCACATGATATAGATCCCCTTTCAATAACTTTCTAATTTAAAGGAACAGAGTTGATGACATAGTATTGCTCTGTTTTTACTGAGAAATTTCAGTCCAGTCTTTTTTTTCTTTTTTGTTCTTTTTTGAAATTTTTCTGTTTAGTTTGGTTTGATATATTGTTTATGATTTTTCTTATTGATTTGGGGATTTTTTCTTCCTTTTATATATATAATAAATCTTTTCTTTCTTTTCTTTTATATTATATTCATTCACTAAGAGATCATGGGATCTACAGTTTTTTTTATATTTTATTTTTCCTTATGATTATCTATGCTATGATTGTTCTCCTGATCTCTTTGTATTACATGTACAAACATTGATGTTATATATGAATCTGTATTAATTTGAAAACTAATAAAAATATTGAAAAAGAAAGAAAGATAATGGCTTGGACTATGCTTATGCAGTCTCAGCAAAGCTGTCAGTGTTTGCTGTCATTGCAGCATGAAACTGAGAGCAAGTTCTGGAGCTTGCATGAGGTTTAGTTAAATGCAGAAACTCCAAAGATGTTCTCAGTGATTGTTGCAAATGTTGCCTCCAGCAGCTATACTTTGAATAAAATACTTCTCGTCACATTCTGCAGTCATGTTACTCATTTATTTCAAAGGTCATTACAAGTCCACAGTGTTCTCAGCATCAACCTTTCACCTGGAAATGTTTGAAGCATACACTTATTATATTACCATGAGATAATGCTCATCTCTCACATCCTTTTATACTACTTTTAAAATGTTCTCATTTCAACATTCAACACAAAAGAGCCCATATTACTAGAGTTCCAATAAACTAAAATAAACTTACATACATTAACATCAATGCATTGACTACACTGCTGCATGACTAATATGTGGGACTTCTCACCCAATGCTGAATGGTGCATTAAGCTACGATTACCCTTAGAAAAATCTCTGGCACTAAAAAATCTGATTTTATGGTGTGCACATTCTAATTCCCTCAATAAATTATTGAAAATGTAAATACAGTGATATTATTTTCTCAGAACAGTACAGCACACAAAGGCCCTTTTACACAATGCCAAATTAAGCTAAATCTCTTCTGCCTGTACATGATCCATATCCCTCCATATCCATGGGTCTATCTAACAGCATCTTAAATGCCACTATCATATCTGCTTCCACAACTACCCCTGGCAACTCATTCCAGGCACACACCACTCTCTGTGTAAAAAGAGTTTTCCCACACATCTCCTGTAAACTTTCCACCTCTTACCTTAAGTGCATGTCCTGTAGTATAGTATTTGACAATTCTACCCTGGGATAAAGATTCTGACTGTCTATCCTATCTATGCCTCTCATAGTTTTATAGACTTCTTTCAGGTCTCTCCTCAGCCTCCGACACTCCAGAGAAAACAACTGAAGCTCGTCCAACCTAATAGCTCATACCCTCTAATCCAGGCAGCATCCTGATAAACTTCTTCTGTATCCTTTCCAAAGTTCCACATCCTTGCTGTAATGGGGGTGATCAGAATTGCAAACAATACTCCAAGTGCACCCTAACCAAAGTCTTATATGGCTGCAACGTGACTTCCTGACTCTTATACTCATATTTTTAATAGTATGTTTGTGATATTTAAGCTTCAACCATAATCTTCAATATAAGCTCTAATCTTCAAATTTGGAAAAAAGTTTAAAAAACTTTTTAGGGACTGTGCTTTTTATTCCCCTGGTTTGTTTTCTGTGAGAATTCTGCTTTGTGATTGGATGCTCAGCCAGGCTAATGACATCACAGTTGCAGGAATACAGGTATTCATTTAGAACAGGCTCTTTGGTTCATGATGCTGTGCTGAACTAATTAAACTAGTAATTGAATGCCTAACTAAACTAATCCTTTCTGTCTACACCATGTCTGTATCCCTCCATTCTCTGTGCATTCCTGTGCCTATCTAAGAACTTCTTAAATGCCTTGATGCCAGCCAAAATTGAAGTTGGAAAAAGGGAAGTGCATGCTGGATTTATAGCATCACATTTTCAGGATGTTCGCAGAAAAAGCTATCTGTTTGCTGCTGACTGCAAAATCAAGAGGGTTACAATCCCCCTCATGACATTGATCTTCATGTTTCCTTTAAAGGGAGAGCTCAAATATCTGCTTCTTGTGATGTTAAAAGAAAATTGCTGTTAAGATGAAAATGTAGTCAACCTTGCAGCTTATAACATTCCTGACAGGGAAACAGCATTCACTGACGTACAATCTGAAGCTCCCAACTCTGGAAATCATGCACGGCATTAATCACTGAGGACAAAAAATAGCAAGACTCTAAGTATAGATTAAAACTTCTAAAAAAAATTGTACACAATGTTTGGAAAAGCTGGCATTTATTGTACATTCTTAATTGCCACTTGAGAAGGAGGCTGTGAGGGTAATCCTTGAACTGCCACAGTCCTTCGGCCCAGCGATGATGAAGACAGGCCATTTATTTGCTGGTTGGGTTGTTGTTTGCCAGGGCATGCAGTTCCAGTGTTAGAATACATTCTCTCACTGTTGATGGCCCATTGTGCCTCATGTATGCTCAGTTCTGAGGTGCTGGGTCCATTCTCAATCTATGCCATTTAGTGCAGTGATAGTGAGTATTTCCAGCATTTTCTGTTTTTATTCCATATTTTCAGCACCTGCAGTTTTGTTTTGATTTCCAATGTCATGGTGATGGGACTTGGCCACCAGTGGGACACTGTGAAGGAGAACCATGCACAAATGCAAATGTGACATTGTGACCTTGTAAATTGGCAAGGATGAGATCAGGTAGGTTCTTTCCTCATTGGCCACTTTGTCCTTCAACACTCAAACAGCAGTTGCAACTGGTCTTGGACTTTGAAATCTCCCATCCAGGAACGTTCTGTGCCCTTGATGCCCTCAGTCCATCTTCCAACATGGGGAGGAGTACTGAGTCATCATTTGAGTGAGAAAGGTGACCAGCAATTAGGTAAGCAGTCACTCCTTGTCAAATGGTGTAAGAATTAATGAACTGTAGTGTTGAGAGTCATTTCTTTCTGGCTGGGTATCACTGAGCCATAACTGTTGATGGGTCTATCCTGTTGGTAAGGCAGGGCACACCCAATGGTTGTGATGGAGGAGTTTTGGACATTGTCTAAAGAGTATGATTCTATGAATATGACTGGTGTGTGGGACATCTCACTCAATGTAGGAACATTGCAAGAAGTTAGAGAAAAGAATTTTGTAGGATTGGCTGGGCTGTGACTTAGTTGTGTCAGGTCTCTACTTGGTGACCTCTATTACTTTATTCTTGTTATTTTCTTTCAGTGATTTTGACAAAATTAAAAAGTTTGCTAAGACATTTTTAAGGCCACCTAAAAAGTTAGCTATACTTCTGTGCGTCTGAGTCACACAAAGACCAAACAGGCAAGGACAGCAGATTTACTGCTCTAAAGGGCCTTTGCATTCTCTTCATTTAATTGACTGTGCTTTTATGGCAATAACTAGTTACTGATTCAAGTTATATATTTCCAGCTTTTACTTACTTAGCTAATTTTTATTTCCCAGGGACAGAGATCGATAATTTTATTGATATTAAGGGAATCCTAAGGTAAATTGCCTGCTCCTGCTTCTGAAGTGTCCAGATCATGTGTATGAGACAATGATCTCTTGATCAATAACATAACCACTCCACTACCATACTCTGTTGAGCATGTCCTGCAATGGTCTTCAATATATCAAATTTAATGGGCTGCATTCCATTTCACAAGACTCAATGAAGTTTAATTTTAGGGAATAAAATATTAGAGAAGGGAAGTTACAGTACAACTTTAAAAAACATTGGACAGACCACAGCTGGAGTACTGCGTGCAGTTCTGGTTGCCACACTACAGGAATAAGTGATTGTACTGGAGAGGGTGCAGAGGAGATTCTCCAGTATGTTGCCTAGGATGGAGCATTTCCTTTATGAAGAGAGATTGGATAGGCTGGGTTTGTTTTCCTTGGAGTTGAAGAGCTGAGAGGTGACCTGATAGAGGCATACAAAGTTATTAGGGACATTGGTTTTAAACACATCTGCCGATGGGAAAAGATTTATACCCTATCAATCGATTTAAGATAAGGGGTAGAAGGTTTGGAGGAAGAATGTTTCACTCAGAGGGTGGTTGGAATCTGGAATGTACAGCCTGAGGAGTGAGTGGAGGCAAAGGATCTCACAACTATTTGGAAACATCTAGATGAGTGCTTAAAGCAAAGTGCAATGCAGCAACGTGAATACATTGCACATTCGGCACATATAACCAAGGACAAAATTATTGGTGTTTGTGTTTTAGGCACCTCAGGGAACAGTGCAACAAACTTCTGCAGAAGCAGTTGCTGTACCATTGCATTCTCATGAATCTCTCAGGAACATCCAATAGCCAGACACTATACATCTTTCTTTCATAGAAGTTGCATCTAGGACATCTGAAGTTATGTTTTACACTCTGAATACCTGGTCACAAAGGGGAAGGACTGGAGTGAAAGACACTGAGTTTCAGTTTTGTTGGCTGGGTTGAATCTGCTAATATGTGGATCCCTCCTGAACTTCATCCACTGAAAATTGTGTTGTGCTATAAAGAACAACTGATGTATTCTGGGCAGGGAAACTGAAAATTCCTCAAATTGGCTCCATAAACAACACTTCTCTATCAATAGCAAAATGCAAACTGCTGAATGAACTCAACAGGAGGCAAGTTTCGGATGGTCAATGTTTCGTCTCGAGTCCGTGCAACGTGACCATCCCTCTGCCTCCACAGATGCTGCTTAAAATGCTGATTTCCTCCAGCAGTTTGTTTTTTGCTCCAGATTTCAGCACTTGCTCCAGTCTCTTGTGTCTCCTTCTCCATCAATAATTGCTTGCTTCTGAAATTGTTTTATAAGGAACTTGGAATTAGTTTTCATTGTCCATTTATTGGGTATAACATTGACACTAAGCATAAGTCAACACTGGGACTTTTATTCCAGTGTTGGTCACAAAGTTACTCTTCCATTTTTTAGGTATCCCAAGCAAACACTGAAAACTGACATTACTTCCCTACAGCTTGTACATGAAGAGCCTCACAAATATTTAGAGGATCCCAAGGAGAAATTAGTCAACAATGAAAGGGGCAGTTGGCCTTTTTTAGAATGCCTTAACAAAAAAAATTGCCAGTGTTTGCAGAGACATGATTGTGCCCCCTTGTGTTACTTAATGCAAACTTAGTGCAAAACAGAAAAGTAAGAATGGAAAACTCAATGATAAAATAGTAGGAAGAGGCGATCATAAAAATAAAATTAATTTAAAATTATTGATTCACAGAAGTACATTCAAGCATACATATTAACAATTAGGAACAGGAGTTGGCCCCTCAGCCCCGAGATGAGATGAGATGAGATGAGATGAGATGAGATGAGATGAGATGAGATGAGATGAGATGAGATGAGATGAGATATCTTTATTAGTCACATGTACATCGAAACATGCAGTGAAACTTCTGGCGCCAACATAGCATGCCCACAACCTCCTAACCCATACGTCTTTGGAATGTGGGAGGAAACCGGAGCACCCGGAGGAAACCCACGCAGACATGAGTAGAACATATAAACTCCTTACAGACAGTGACCGGAATTGAACCCAGTTGCTGGCACTGTAATAAAATTACACTAACCGCTACACTACCGTGCCTGCTCCACCATTCAATAATGGCGGCACATTGATGCAGCCGGCACAACCATTGCCTCATAGTATCAGAGAACCTGGTTCAATCTTAGCCTCAGGTTCTGTCTGTCTGCGGTTTGGATGTTCTCCCTGTGACCGTGTGATTTTCTTCCCGGTGCTCCGGTTTCCTCCCACATCCCAAAGATGGACAATTTGGTAGGCTAATTGGCCACTGTAAATTACCCCTAGTGTGTAGATGAGTGCTAGAATCTGGGGGGCATTGATGTGAACATGGGGGAGCATAAAAATGAGATTAATGTAGGATTAATGTAAATGGGTAGTTAATGATCTGTGCAGAAACGGTGGGCTGGTTTCTGTGCTGTGACTCTCTATGACTCTAAGATCATGGCTGCTCTGATTGTAACCTCAGCTCTACATTCCTGCTTACCCAAATAACCTTGCACCCCTTGCCAATCAAGAATTTATCTGTAACTGCCTTAGAAATATTCAAAGACTCTGCTTCCACTGTCCTTTCAGTTCCAAGGACTCACACGATCTGAGAGTAAAATTTGTGCCTCAGTTCTGTCTTAGACAGGCAACCCCTTACTTTTGAATAGTGACCTCTAGTTCTAGATTTTCCCAAAAGATAAAACATCCTCTCCACATTCACCCTATCGAGACACCTCAGGTCATTGATGCTTCAGCAATGGGCAGATCTCTGTTCTCGTGACAAGGCTGCAATCTACCAGAGAAGGTTGTCAATTCATTATGGAACCTGTTTGATTTTCTTTTTATTGAAATCCACAAGTTTAAAACTTTGCAGGGTCTCAGTGGCTGATGTGCTCAGAGTCACTGTCCCTTTAACAGGTCCTTCATGATGCAGCTTTCTTTATACCAACTCCAGACAAACAGTGTGATTATTTTGCAAATGGCTGGAGGGTCACTTACCATCTGGGAATTTAAAAGGAGTGGTGCATGCATGGGAATTTAAATATGGAGAGGCATTCCATGCACCCTTAACGTTACAATGTGCAATTTTCCACCTGGGCAAAGCCTTGTTCTTAGAATTCTTATGCTTGATTTCAAATCCTTTTCTGGGTGCAACCTACCGATCTCCATAACACCCTACATCCCTAGAATGCTTCGAGAATCTGGTCTTCCTCCAATTGTAACATCTTAAGCATACCAGCCCCACCCCTCCCCCTCGTTCCCTCCTCACCATTTTAGCTGGTCCACCAGTGGCTGTTGCTTCAGCTATCATACTCTGTAATTTCTTCCCTAAACCACCAAATAGCAACACGCCCCTCCCCCCAACCACTGCCCAATACACTTTTCTGTCCCATATTTCCTTTACACCCAACTCTTGGGCTGAAGCAATATGTGGCTGTGTCAAATTTTGTGTTGACTCTCCTGTAATGCACCAAATGATGTTTCACCACACTAAAGGCAAGTGGTCACTGTTAACATTGCTGAGGATGAATTTTCAAAGTGTTGTCTGCATAACTCACTTCAGTGGAAAAAACCCCGCAGCTGCAAATCCTCCACGTGAATCTCTCCATCATATCTGAATATTCTTTCCATGTAATTTTCCTGATCATTTGTAGACCATCATAGAGTTACACAGAACCGAAACAGGCCCTTCACCCACCAAGTCCACACCGTCCATCAACCACCCATTTACACCAATCGTACATTTATCCCATTTTTTTATTCTCCTCACATTCTCATCGACTCTCCCCAGATTCTACTACTCACCTACACACGACAGACAATTTACAGTGGCCAATTAACCTACCAGCCCACACACCTTTATGATGTGGGAGGAAACCGGAGCACCTAGAAAGAACACAGGTGGTGATGGGGAGAATGTGCAAATTCCACACAGACAGCACCCAAGGTCAGGATTGAAGCCGGGTCTCTGGCATTGTGAAGCAGTCGATCCTCTAGCGGCACCACTGTGCCACCCAAGGACTCACTAGTCTGTCCTCTGAAGTCAGAGTTCATCAGTGAGATGCTTCTTTGTGTACAGTTTTAGTGAACAAATCTGCTACTAATACTACTTGTATTACTCCATGAATGGGCCAGAAATGCCATGTTATCTCCAGTAAACCTCTCTCGAAATATTCTCACACCTTTGATCATAGCTTTGGTGGAAAGGTTGCATTGTCTGGTATATTTTCGATTCAACCATTCAACCTTTGGGGGCTTGCTAACATATCCAAAACTACTTCCAGTTTGTGATTTGTGCAATGGTCAAACTTACCTTTCTCAAACAATACTGAAAGTTATAAGAGCAATGGGCAAAATGCATACAGGTCCATTATGGGCAGTGCAGATGGTGCTGGAGGTGGGAGATGTAGCTGTTACACATCACACAGTTCTGCTGATAGCTTCTGGCTAATTGGATCTGTGGTGTGAAAAACTCAAGGAAAAAAAGGGTATCAGTTTTGCTTCAAACTATTTATATCTAAATATCCTTTGGATGTCACTAAATAATAAGGGTTTACATTAAGCAAAATTATATTTATTTATAATGGTCATTACATTTTGAAATATAACATACAATGTGGCAAGGTATTTATATAACATTCATTCATTTCCAGTAATTCTACAATAAAGTGAGCATCCTTTTACAGTCCTCAGAGGGATTGTAATTTCCAATGTTATTTGCAGTTTTGATTTTTCAGCATTTTTATCATCTAATTTTGACATGGCTGCTTTGAGTACCCTGCCAAGTTCTTGAGTTGACTGTAGTTATTTCACATGCTTTCTCTCTGGATTCAAAGTCAGTTGTTCTTTGTGCAAGTCAGAATTTATTTTCGTGCTAGTCACCCTCCTCACCATTTGAGTTACTGCATTTTTTGGATATTTCAAAGCCAATTTTGCATTGCAACTGTTCTTCTGAAGGAGGATCTGTGTGACAAAAATGGAGCATTTTTGTCCATGGTTTTAGGTTTTCTATTTGTACGACATTTCTTTGCTTCAAACAGGCAATTTAAAAAATAACGCAACACCAAAATGGCTTCTGCTTCTGCTCACAAGCAGAATGGTAGCCATTTACTCTCCATGAAGCAGATAACAACCCACAAATAGACCTTAGGCAAAATAAGTCACTCAGTGCACTCCTGGGCATGAAACAATTCATGCATTTAGCCAAGCTTTTCGTTAACAGCATCATTTAAAAGGATGGGCCTTGTATTGGGCTGGGTCATCATCAGTTATTTACTTCTGTTTCTGGATAAAAGGTGATCTGGTGATGCACTCAGAAAGCTGAGTGAGACCCCAGGACAGATCAGAGGTGAGGGCATGGGCTGGCGGGGAGGAAACTAGAATAAACTCAGAAGATGTATTGAACCACAGATCAGATCAAAGGTTATGGTCTCCTGCATGTCACATTTATCCAAATTGTCTTCATCTTATCAATACTAACATTAAGTTTCCTTAATGTTATGTCATAGTTTGCCTACAATTGTTTTAGCCTTTTAATCAACTACAACCAATTGACAAGCTAATGCTGTACTCACAGACTCTTGAGTTGGAAATTTTGAATTGTAAAATATCCCCACATGCAAGTGGCCAAGCATGGCATTGGTGGCAGCCTTGTCTATCAATCACCTATCGGTCTACAACACTGCTAAGAGCTTAGCCTCTTCCCCTCATAGCTATTGCCAAGTGCCAAACAATGAAACAACTAGAAAAATATTTACAAAACTATTAAGACCAAAGAATCATTCTGTCCATTCTTGGCTCATGTTGGCATGAAAGTCAGGTCTGAGGGAGGTGACCGAGGCAGGAGTGATGGGGAGGCACCTAGGCAGAGATGAAGAAGGCATAAATAGTATAGTTCAACAACTCCAAGAAACATAAACTAAAATAAGTATGATTCTATACCACATAAAAATGATTTTCTCATGTGTCTCACTGATGAGCCAAATACATCACTGGCACCGGCCATGTATTGCTCACCCCTGGTTGCCCTGAACAGAAAAGGCAGTTAGGAGTCAACCACATTAATGAATCTGGGACAGGTAGGACTGAGTAGTCCAGACCTGGTAAGCCTGGCCAATCTCCTTTCCTGAAGGGCATTTGTGAACCAGGTGTAATTTAACAACAATCCACATTATCCGCTACCACTACTGAGACTAGCTTTAATTCCATATTAATTTAATTACTTGAATTTTAAATTCCCCCTCTTTAACATTTGGGATTTGTACTCACGTCTCTGGATCAGTTTCTGAGAACTGGTGCAATAATTAATCCACGATGCAAACTCTTAGGGAACTATACCTTTTGCTGCAGTTTTGTTATTTGGATGCACAGCAAAGAAGCAGACCATTCAGCCCAGTCAGTCTGCTCTGGTGTTTATGCTACACTTGAGCCTCTTCCTGTTTTTGCTCATCGAAATCTATAATGGTGACCCTCTCTTCCCTTCTCCCTCACATGCTTGTCTGGCTTCCCCTTAAATATATCGGCAGTATACTATCTGCTTCAGCCACTTCCTGTGGTAGTGAACATTCTCACTACTCTTGGGGACAGAAATTTCTTCTGAACTCTTCATTAGATCATCTATGCCTTCAAGCTTAAATCCTGCACTTTATCCTGAAGTGGAAGTTCAGTCATTGGATTTGGGGCCTTATATCAACAGTTCAAACACAGCCACAGTGAACTGATCTCCTGTTATGAATCCTGCTAATTTTCTTTCCTTTCCCTCTTGACATTGAGTCAAAAGGTTGTGAATTCAGGCCCCAGTGATGTGGGCACGTAACCTATGCTGACTCTCCAGTGTAATACCGTGGGAGTACTGTATTGTCTGTCCTCTCGAGTGGAAGTAATAGATCCCTTGGCACGTTATGGAGAAAAGCCCTGGACATTCTCTACTGTCCTAATCAACACTTTTCATCAGCTAGCAACATAGAAATGCAAGATAGGGTGATTTATCTAAATGCTGTTTCTATTTGCAGATACAGTACACCTTTTACAACAGTGAATGTGCTTCAGAAGTACTCTTCTTGTCTGTGAAGTGCTAGCTCCTTTTACTTGTGGGTGCAATACTATGCCAAAAGAAAATGGCACAAGAAGAAAATAATGGATTCATGCATACTAAGATAAAATTTGATTTCTGTTGATTCATGATAATCTATTGTATACCATAATTTGGAGTCTGTTTCATGAAATTTTACCCCAAATGATAAGTCTTCTAACAGAGCAGAGCGACAAAAAGAAACAGGTGTGGGTATATGAGGTGTAAGTAGGTGAATATGAGGTGTGGGTAGAAAAGAGAAAATAGGGTTTGGGATTTTATGTATGGGGCATTGAACTTAAAAGCAGACAAGTGATGCTGAAAGTTGTACAAGCCATTGGTTTGCAATACCTAACTTGAATATTCTCCCAATAATGGTGTGCTCAAAATTGTCTGCAAAGGTACTAGAAATATGAATTTTTAATTGAGAAATTAGCAAGAGAGGGTGACACATTGGATAGCAAAACAGAAAATGTTGGAAAAACTCAACATGTCAGGTAACATCTGTGGAAAGAGAAACGGCCAACAGACTTCTGTCAGAACTACCATCAGACCTTTTCAGTGACAAATTGGTTAGCCATTCCAGTAAGGCTGCACAGGTACAATGGGCTGAAAAATCTCCTTCTGTACTATATGATTATATGGATCTAGAAAATATTCAAAGAAATGTATGAACATAGAAGAATACAGCACAGGAACAGGCCCTTTGGCCCACGATGTCTATGCCAAATATGATGCCAATCTAACTGATCCCATCTGCCTGCACATGGACCATATCCCTCTATTCCTTGCCTGTCCATGTGTCTGTCTAAATACCTATTAAATATTGCTATTGTATCTGCTTCTGCCACCTCCCCTGGCAGTGCGTTCCAGGCACCTACAACTCATCGTGTAAAAAACCTGCCTTGCAAATGTCCTTTAAACTTTCCCCTCCTCACCTTAAAGCTATGCCCTCTAATATTTGACACTTACATCATGGGAAAAAGACTCTGACTACGTATCCTATCTGTGCCTCTCATAATTTTATATATTTCTTTCACGTCTCCCCTCAGCCTCCAATGCTCCGGAGAAAACAATTGAAGTTTGTCTAACCTCTCCCTACAGCTAATGTTCTCTCACCCAGACGTGGAGGAGGGATAGAATTGCAGGTGGAATAATTTCATGTAACAATGAAGGCTGAAAGTTTAAAGATACCAGAAGGAGCTTTTCAAAAATTTGTAACATTTTCAGAAGGCAAACATTTTAAGAAATTATCTTCACAGTTGTACGAACTGTTATGGGGGATGGGAGGACGCTGAGACAGAGTATGACCTGTCAAAGAATGAAGGAGGTTCAGAGAAATATGTTTTGCAAAGAGGGCTGTTCGAGCCCAGCCCTGGTAATAGATGATTATGGATAAAGGAAGAGAATTTGAAAAGAAGCAGAATATAAAAATATTTTGAGAAAAAAGGAAATGAGATGAAAGTAGACAGTAGCAGCCAGTAGATATATAGCAGCAGCACCACCAATGTAATTGTTTGAATGGTCTCTTTCCGTGCCATAATTTTATAATTATAGGCTGAATCAAAAATAATTTTGGGGGTATTCCTTAATATTTTGGCTTTGGCTACCTCTGCACAGTATTGAAAGAAAGAAAGAAAACTGTAAACAAGAAAGATAAATTAAAACAAATAGAATGAGGGTTAACAGACCCTTGTGGATCTGCACATGGTCCTTTTTTGTATCTGGGACCAGAATTTAAAACAGATGATTGAAATATTATCCAGTCCTTGCTTTCTTTTTGAGATACCTACTTGAAATGACTTTGAGGAATCTCAAGTCAGCTTCAGTGGCACAGAGTAAAATTGATCACAAATTAGCAATCCCGTAGATAACCTCGTAGAAGGTGTTCCTCCAGCATCAAGTTATGATAAGCAAATGTTTCTGGGAGCTAAACTCTGTGCCTGGGTGTGCTTTAATTGGCTGTTGGTAGCAAGTGTTAAATTGTCCTGAAATTCTCTACCTTCGTGCAAAATAGAACAAAGGACACCAAGTACTTACTTTCACATGATGATCAGCTGCTATTAAATTTCCACAGTTTGGTCCATTTGTGAAGGCAAGAAGAAAACACCATTGTTCTCAGCTTGGATATCTTGTGTTGTAAATTCATTGGGAGTATTAGGTCCAGAATGGTGTGTGGCAGTAGAAGAGCAGAACCTTAAAGAAGGAAGTTGGCGAACATAAGAAATTTCAGAGCTATAACATATTGATATTATTTTTCACACTGTATTATCTAAGCAGTTTAAGATTCAGGAACCAATATTATTATACTACTTTCCGCATGTGTAAGTTGTGTATAAGTGATGTGTAATTTATGTTAATTTAAGTTTATGTTAACTTATGTTTGTCATGTTTGTAATGCACTGTGCTGCAGCTGCAAAAAGCAAATTTTCATGGCATTTATACCCTGTGTAAAAACACCTATGACAATAATAAACTTGGACTTGAACCATATGACGGCAAACCTTGCTATTGTCCACATTGTATTTGCCAAGCAGGGAAATTCACCCAGTTTAATTCTCAGAGATGTTTTGGAATCTGGATTAATATTAACGGTATCAATAAGTCACTAGTTATAAGTGATCATTAAACTGACTTTATTTGCGGGATTGTAATTTACTTTTACAGATTTCTCATATTAATTGACTGACCCGCTTGAATGTATTGGTACGTACTGTAGCCCACTGGCAATTTATATTTGTAGAATTTATTCATGTCTGTTATCCCAGTGCAGTCACCTAAAATAAAAACCTGTTTCTCAAGGATGACTTACCATTTAATTGGCTGTACCTGGTACACAGTTTCTGGAAGGGGTTGGTCACGTGTTTCAGGTAGTAGTAAACAGAAAATTCCAGCCAATAGAATTAAAGTGCCCATTAACATGAAAGGCAACATCCGGTCATGCATTCCTAAAGGGCAGATGGAGACAGCTTTACAAATAACTGGAAGCTGCCTTGAAAATTACAGTGTAGCACTGCACTGTAATGCATTTGAAACAAAGCTGTCAATTAATTATTTTCTTAAATCAAGTACCATTCAGACAAGGTTACAACTTGCACCAGCAAATTTAAGGGAGTCTTTACCAATTTTTACTGCCGACTAGAAGGCCTTGACTGCTGGCATGGCATATGGGGAATTTGGATACTTGGTGTATGCAAAGTAAATTGCATAAGCAATAGCCAGATTTATAATTTTGGTTTCTGGCTGGCTGTAAATGCAGAAGAAGCTGACAGAATCGAAGGGTAGAATTAGGGAATTAGATTTGCACAGGAGGGGTTTGCTCTCCCTGTTAACACTCCACAATTTTTTTTCATTCAAGTATTTATCCAATTGACTTTTGAGATCAACCACTTTACCTGCTTCCATGACCCCTTCAGGCAGTGATATTCAGATGACTGTTCTCTGCATGAAAAGCTTTTCCTCAAGTCTGTTTTTGCTAACAGTCTGCTGGTTCTCAACCCTACTGTCAATGAAAACAGTTTCTCTTCGTTTATTCTCCTTGATATTTTATGATGTTGGACTCTTCAAATCTGTTTTCAGTTTTCACTATCTTTAGAATAATCCCAGTTCATCAATAGTCTATCCATATAACATAAGTATCTTGTCTCTGGAACCATTCTGGTAAATCTTTTCTGTGTTCTCTCTAAAGCCTTCACAACTCCCCTCAAGTAAGGTCCCCAGAACTTATCACAGTTCTCCAATTGTGACCATGCATGAACAAAATAAAAAGTTATGAAAAGCATTATTATTCACTGAAAACCTGTTCTTTTCATTGATCCTGCAGCAACACACTGGAGTGAAATTCCTTCCCTGCGGAGGCATGGGCATCCTTCGATCGCCATTTAGTTCATCCAATACTCTGCAGAGAATCCTGCAATTTTAGTATAAAACTACCTACATTTTCTTCTGTAATCAAGGAAGATACATCTAGAAAACAACAGCAATGCTAGCACTTGTTCAGGAGTTGTAAGATTGAGTTCACAGAACTATTTCACAGGTCTGCTATCTAAAATCCCAAAGGAGATTTTTTGGAGAGACAGCCAAGCATTCGTTTTCTACTGATCTTCAAGGGAAAGGAGTTGAAGAGCTTTTAAGGAAGAAATTCCAGGCTGTAGTGTGTTAAAAACACAGTCATTAGTGATCGGAAGTGGAAGGAAATCCCATTAGACCTAAATGAGGTTAGAATCTGTGGAACTCATGGAATCACCCTAATTTTCAAATTTTACTGAAGCATTTGACCATGAAGAGGTTTAAAAATGAGGATGATAATAGTAAATTAAAGTCATCAGGGTTGGGGACTGAGTATAGGTCTGTGCACTCAGGGTTAAATGGCAAGACTTCATACTCAGAACTGTTCAGATTACACTTAGAGTTACCAGATTTTGATGAGAATTACCAGAAGTCTTTGGTGTAATCTCTGGGTCACTGAAACGGAAATGTGTACCTGTAAGGGTTGTAAATGCTATCCTGGTGTTGGGGCCATGCGTGTGGGGAGTGGGCCATAGCCCCAGGAAAGAGGCATTTAGCTGCCTGTCATAGCAAGAAGAGGTGGGATGGTGGGTACCAATCCTCAGTCAGGAGGGGCTGGTGACTGAACCTCGGTGGATTCTGATGACTGAACTGAGCAATGGAATGGTGTCTGATTTCTGATTGGAGGGGTTGCAGTGTTGGGAGATCGACTGATGGATGGAAAGGGTACAATCCAAGGTTAGAACATGCAGGAAGCAGTCCTGCTCCTCCTGATTCACTCTCAGTGTGGCGAAGGTGCCTTTCACTTGAGGTTGACCTTGATGGGAAAGTTTCAGTGGGTTGTATGGCATACTTTTGTCTCCTCATTCCTTCCCCTTTCTCTATGTGATGCAGTTATGTTCTTTTTCATGCTCGGTATGTTCTTTAAATACAAGTTATTACCATTCATTATTTCCAGAATGTCCAGCATTTGAATACAACGAACTATAAATTTATCTCATCCTATCCAGTTAACACTACTGGGTCAGGGATCCTGCATGAGGTAAAACCTTGAGCTTCTTGCCAAGCCATGGGTATTGTTACAGATATTTCAAACACAGAAAATCGTGTACCATCATTTCCCCTTAAATTTTGTAATCGTTTTCATTTTCTTATTATGTTAGAAGGTCTTACTCCTTGTAGTAAGTTGAGAAATCCATGGTCCAATGGATTTTGGAAAAAATACTTGGAACAATGTATTTTCTTTGTTGATTATAGACAGATTTTTTTGAATGCTTAGGAGTGATTTACTCCTTTTTTGCTTGATTACTTTTGTAATCTAACATCTTTCCTTGCACAGTAGTGTAGAGGTTAGTGTAACACTATTACAGCGACAGCAACCTGGGTTCAATTCCCGCTGCTGTCTGTGAGGAATTTGTACATTCTCCCCGTGTCTATGTGAGTTTCCTCTGGGAGCTCCGGTTTCCTCCCACATTCCAAAGACGTACAGGTTAGGAGCTGTGGGCATGTTATGTTGGTGCCGGAAGAGTGGCAACACTTGTGGGCTGCCCCCAGCACAATCTCAGTAATGCAAAAAGACGCATTTCACTGTGTGTTTCGATGTACATGTGACTAATAAATAAATATCTTATCTTATCTGATATCTATTTTTATCCATGCCAAACTTGCTTTTCAAGTTATAGCCTCCTGCTTTTCTGAACACAAAATATGAATTCTGGATATACAATGAGCAATAAACATGATGCTGAAAATGCTGGAAATTGGAAATTAAACTCAGAAAGTGCTGGAAATACTCAGGAGGTCAGGCAGCACCTGTGGTGAGGAAACAGGGCTGATCTTTCAGGTTGATGACAGTTTGAATGAAATAATTCCAGCATTTTCTGGAGCAAAAATGCATGCCAGGCTCGTGTGAATAAATTTAGTCTAAACTGTAATATTCAAGGTGAATCAACAGTCAAGAATTCCCTCAGATTATCGTCCATTTGATCAATGTAACCTCTATGGCATATCCAGCAAAATTATGGTGTTGAAGCCAGAGTAACTCCAAGGAAAATCCCAGCTAAATACTGTAAATTCTCTTTCTTCCAGATAAGCTGTCATACCTGAGGACTTCATGAAAGATTTCAACATAAACATAACTGTTGATTAATCCATGATCTCCTCACTTACCAAGGTAAACAAAATATGGGGAGACTATGCTGCCAATCCTGGATGCCATGGAACACACTCCAATCCCCATGTTCCTCACCACAGTTGGATACAACTCAGCAGAGAAAACATAGATTATTGCAAAGCTTATTGTAATACTTGTTTTTCCAATCATCACCAACACTGTAGCTAGAATATGAAGAGCTGTGGAAACAAAGTTATAAAACATTTAGCTTGATCATCAATTCCCCTTAAATTCTGTAATTATCTTCATATTTTTATTATATTACAAGTCTTACTCCTTGTGGGAAGTGGAGAACCCTATATTATGGTCCAATGAATTATGAAAAAAATATTTGGAACAATTTGTTCCAAAACTTCACATGTGCAACTACCTTCCAAGTAGCTCTTTTTTTTCTCTAGATGCAGGATGTTTCTGCAAGAAATAACTCCACATCCTCTCATTAGGGGAGAGGTAGAGTCCTGGCTATAGGGGTCTTTCTTTGGTGGTAGGATTAAATCTACTCTCTTAAAGGGTCACCGCCATCAATGATGTGTCACAAGGGACACCAAAATTGTGCTGGGAGCAGTTTTTCTTCCTTGATCTATGCATATCATAGCACTAAATGGCATCATCAGCATGAAAGGGTGAGCAACTTCAAGTTCCTGGGCGTCAATATCTCAGAGTATCTATCTTATGCCCAATATATTTATGTAATCATGAAGAAGGTACATCAGCGGCTCTATTTCATTAGGAGTCTGAGGAGATTTGGTATGTCACCAAAGACTAGTACAAATTTCTATAGATGTACGGTGGAGAGCACCCTGACTGGTTGCATCACAGTCTGGTATGAAGCCTCCAATGCACAGGATCGCAAGAGGCTGCAGAGGGTTATAGACTCAGCCAGCTCTATCGCTGACACACCCTCCCTACCATTGAGGACATTTTTAAGAGGTTGTGCCTCAAGAAGGCAGCATCTATCATTAAGGACCCTCACCATCCGGGACATGCCCTCTTCTCATTACTCCTTCAGGGAGGAGGTACAGGAGCCTGAAGACCCAAACTCAACAATTCAGGAACAGCTTCTTCCCCTCCGCCATCAGATTTTTGAACGGTTCATGAACCCATGAACACTACTTCATTATTCCTTTTTCTTGCACTATTTATTTATTTTTGTAATTTGTAGATTTTATATCTTTGCACTGTACTGCTGCCACAAATAACAAATTTTACGTCATATATCCGTGATAATAAACCTGATTCTGATTCATCATAAATGGATCTGAAAGGAAATTGAGGGCAATGGAGAATTGGTACAGAAGAGATGAGGTGGGGCAGACTTGAGGAGACAAGTGGCCTATTCCTGCTATTTTATAACATTCTTATGTAACATAAACTGGAAAATGGCAAGTATGGAACTGAAAACACAAGAGATTGCAGATGCTGGAATCTGGAACAACAAACAAAATGCTGGAGGAACTCAGCAGGTCAGGTAACATCTGTAGAGGGAAATGGACAGTCAATTTCTTGGGTCAAGACCTTTCATCTGGACTGAAGGATAAAGGGGAGATAGCAAGTATAAAGAGGTGAGGGGAAGAGATGGCAAGTGATAGGTGGATCCAGGTGAGGAGGAGTAATAGGCAGATGGAGGAGGAAAGAGGGGAAATAGCAACAGAGGACGAGAGGTGATAGGTGGAGGCAATGAAGGGCTGCAGATGATGGGATCTGATAGGAAAGGAAAGTGGGGCATGGCATCAAATGTGAGGTGGGGAGGGGTAGATGGGAACACTGGGGGAGGGAACCCAGTGGGAGGTGCGTGTGGGTGAGGGGAAGATGGCGTAGGTGGAGGAGGGGAAAGAAATAGGGTGATGGGGTCTGGGGAATGGGGTGTAGGAGGCACTCGGTAGATCAGGAGGAGAGAGAAAAGGGACAGAGGGGGAGAGGTTTACCTGAAATTGGAGAACTCAGTTTTCATACCTTTGCGTTGTAGACTACCCAGGCAGAATATGAGGTGCTGTTCTAGTTTGTGTTTAGCCTCATCCTGGCAGTAGAGAAGGCTGAGGTCGGTGTGGGAATGAGGAGGGGAATTAAAATGGCTGGCAACTGGGAGCTCCAGAAGGCCAAGGCAGACAGAGCATCAGTATGGAACTACTATTCTAGCATTAATTAACCATCACCCAGCACGGTTTCTCGATAGGGTATGTGGGCGTGAAAGTGCTGGGATCAATCAAAAAGCAATGATATGCTGTAATGGAGAAACTTGTGATTACCAGGACTCGGCACACAGAGAGAGCTGAATCTAGGATTTCTTTTTACCTGAAAGCTCAAGGTCATACTGAGTGATGCAATCACTCTCATACTGTTGAGAGAGCTCATATTTCAGAGTTCAAATATTTTTCGATTTGAAACATTTTTAGTTTAAAGCCAATAAAATATCACTGAGATTGTGAAGCAAGTAACCAATGGCACTCAAAAATATAGATTAACAAGAATTTCTAAGCTCTTACTTGGAGGAATAAATTGAATGATAAGCAGAATAACTCCACCAAGCAACAACATGGAAGAGGTTGACACACGTCGCGGTGCATTGTGCATCAACCACCAAGCAATTGTATAGGCTATAATTTCGCTGATTGCAGAAATTAAACAGTTGAGGTAAGGGTCTCCATACATGTTGGGAGTGCCCAGGGTTAACACAAAGTATCCAATGGATGTAATCATCCTACAATAAAACAAAAAAGAAATGAAAGGTTTTTCAGTCTTCGACATAAGATCACCAAGATACAGTTGCCTGATTTCCAAACTTCTGTTGACAACTTACACCTAAGTTGTGACTTCAATGTTGCGAAATGACTCAAGGGATTTCACCATGGGAGAAATTAGACACTTGCAAAGGAATAAGGTTAGAAGAGGTGATTAAAGAGGATATCAGTGGGGGAAAGCGTAAGAAGATGGAGACTACAGAGAGAACTTAAAATTCTGGGCTTGATAGTTTGAGAACCAGTTTTGGAAGGACAAACACCCTATGGAGGTATACCTGATGTTGGGTATTGGATGGATAAGAATAGAACTGGTGAGATCAATTCAGGCATTCACAATACGCTTCCTCAAGACTGAAGGCCATGGAATAAAAGGATACGTAGCAGCATGAATAGAAGTTTGGCTACGGAATAGGAAAGAGACAGTAGAAATGATGGTTGTTTTTCCATACTGGTGGGAAGTGTACAGTGGATCTTCCTAGGAGTCAGTACTAGGATCACTGCTTTCCTTAATATATATTAATGATTTGGACTTGGGAATATAAGGAACAATTTCCAAATTTGCAGGTGACACAGGATGAACAGGACTGTAACAGATCTCAATGAGATTTAGTGAAGTGAATGGAATGGACAAATAGGCAGCTGTGAAGTGTAATGCTGAGAAATATAAATTGTTACATTTTGCTGGAAGATTGAGAAGAGGCAGTATCAACCGAAGGACAGAATTGTAAAAGGAGCTAAAGAACAGAGAGATCTTGTGATATATGTGCATAATTTGTTGGAAGTGACAGGCAGGTTAAAAAAATGCTTATGGGATACAGGGCTTTGTAAACATAGGTACAGAATGCAAGAGCAAGGAAATCATGATGAACCATTATGAAACACTGTTTTAGCCATAACTGGAGAATCCTGTCTCAGTCTGCACTTTAGAAAGATGGGAAGAAACAGAAAGGGTTTACTAAAATGATTCTTGGATTGATGGACTTTAATGAAGACTGGCATAGCTTAGATTGTGCTACTTGGAACAGAGAAGCTTGCAGAGTTACATAAAATCATGGAGGGTATGGACAGTGCAGATAGAAAGAACAAAAGTCAATGGCAGTAGTGACAAAAGGAAAAATAATTTTTCACTGTGAGTGGTGAGGGACTGAAATGCAGTGTCAAAGGTAATGGTGGAAGCAGATCCAATTGTATTATTCAAAATGGAGCTCAATAATTATCTACAAGGAGGGAATGGAGTGAGAGCAGTGGAGTGGGGCAAGATGGATTGCACTATGAAAGCCAGTACAGACTCGACAGGCCAAATGGCCACCTCCTGTGCTTTAACCATTCTGTGACTCTTTGATCTCTTGGTTTCAATTCCACTGCAACTAATCACGTCAGAAGAAGGAAACCTGAGGATACAAATTAGAATGTAAAGCTGGAGAAAGTATAGGTTTATGTTGTAGAAAAGCATAAAAAAGAAAGACCTTGCATTTATGTAGAAATTTTCACAACGTCAGAATGTCCCAAAACACTTTACAGCAAATTAAACCCCTTTTAGAATGTGGTCTCATCTCTCTAATAGGAAGTAAGGGCCCACAAACAGGAAGGAAGGTTGTCAGGTGATGGTTGAAGAATAAATGTTACTGTATGTAGGTAGAGTCAGGAATTTGACTCTTGCAGTAGGGAGGTAAGAAAGGCATCAATGTCACCAGAGATAGAGAGGACACATACTATTTGGAGCTCAAAGTGAACAGTCTGGCAAAAGACTAAGTGTGAGATTTGAAGGGCAAAAATACACTGAGGCTGTCCATCGTCAGGCTCAACGAGAATTCAGGCAGTAGAGTGGAGATGGAAGGCTGGCATTGCAGAGCATGTGGTAAATCCAAACAAAATTTACAATGTTGTCAACATTTATGTGAAGGAATTTCTGGATAATCCATGAGGTCTTGTAAAGGTGTTCAGATGGTGCAACACCAGTGAAGTTTAAACAGGAGGTACCGGATAGGATGCAGCAATGGAATCACAGAGGACGCTCAGAGTGACTGAAAGGTCAGGGAGAAGTGGCCAAGTAAGATTGAAAGCAGAAAAGAATGAGTTTATATATTAAAATTTTCATGGAGTATTCCTGATCTCCAACCATAAGTTTGTTGATGTTCAACACAGCAGAAATGGCAATATACAATATTATCTTAAATTTCCAATGATCTCTACCGAAGATTGGGAGAGGTGCCATGGAAATTCCAGGTTGTGAAAATTTTGCACAGTCTACACACTTACTTTTCATAAATTTTTACTTCCTGTATTATGGTTTTAATTAGAGAAGTGGCATTTTTAATGAACATTCTAATGTTAAAATGCCAGCAATATTACCTGTCATGCCAGTAGATGGCATTCTAATTGGCTTTTCAAGGTCTAGTAACAATTATCCATTGTAGTGTATTATCATTTTCTCACAAATTGCTCAAAGTGCTCTCTGGAATAAGTATTTGAGTTAGAGTAACATCAAATGATAAAATATTTTCAAAAAAGATAAATTATCTAGATAATTACACATTAACAAAACAAAATGTATCTATTGTCATCTTTTGTGTACTTCAATGGCATTGTTGTCTACTTGAACAGATTATCCATCCAAAAGCCTGGGTTCAGAATTAACATTTCAAGTGAAATCAATACACAGATCTTAACAATGTACTAAGTTTTCATGATGTCGTCAGACAAACTACTAAAATATTTATCTTAAATACAGGCACCTTTTGCTCAGACATTGTTTAAATTATTTCAAGAAAAAGAGAAGAAAGTTTTCAGAATCTTTATTTGGGTAAAGTATAGAACGATTGAAAATAAATGTGAGGTACAGCTTTTGTGTGGAATCTCCCAATCTCCAATACACCTCCAGCAGAACTATCAAAGAAAGAACATAAACTACTGAAGACACAATTTCTCTGGGATTGCTACTGGTGTTCTGCCAACATTATGGGGAAGATCATGATCACTCCCTTACAAATTCCTGGTTGCTTGCCTGTGTTTGTGAGTATAGGAGAGAGGGACTAGATCCAGGAACAGAGGCAGGAGTAGGCAGCTCCACCGTTCAATAAGATCATGATTGATCCAATCTTGGCCTCAACACAACTTTCCTGTTCTTTCCCCAAACCCCTTGACTAACTTAGTTCAAATGTCTGCCAATCTCCACTTTAAATATATTCACTGGCTCTGCTTCCATGGCTCTTTGGGGTTGCGAATTCACGGCATTCTGAGAGAAGAAATTCCTCCTCATCTCTATCTTAAAGGGGTGACTCCTTATTTTGATACTATGTCCCCTGGTTCTAGATGCCCCCACTAATGGAAAAATATCTCTCAACATGAATCCTGTCAATTCCCCTCAGAATCTTATATTTCTCAATATGATCACCTCTCACCCTTCTAAGCTCCAATAAATATAGATGCAATCTGTTCAACCTCTCTTCATAAGTCAACCCATGCATCCCAGGAATAAACCAAGTGAAACTTCTGCGCTGCCTCCAATGCAAGAAGATCCTTCTATAAATGTGGAGATCCAAACTACACATAGTATTCAAGGTGCAGCCGTACTAGAATCAAAATCTTCCTATTCCATAGCCACTGTGTTAAAGGCCAGCATTCCATTAGTGTTCCTACCTACTTGCTGTATCTGCATGCTAACTTTTTGTGTTTCATGTCTTAGGACCTATCAGATCCCTTTGCATCACAGCATTTTGTAGTCTATCTCCATTTAAATAATAATCTGCTTTTTCATTCTTCCTTCCAAAGTGGATAATCTTACATTTTCCCACATTATACTTCATCTGCCAACTTCTTGCCCACTCACTTAACCTATGTACATCCTTTTGTAAGGTCTTTATGTC
This sequence comes from Pristis pectinata, assembly GCF_009764475.1. NCBI lineage: Eukaryota > Metazoa > Chordata > Chondrichthyes > Rhinopristiformes > Pristidae > Pristis > Pristis pectinata. The sequence goes on along the minus strand of NC_067411.1, from coordinate 18,863,437 downwards.
TTGCTCACAACTTGCTAACCCATCCACCTCTGTATTATCAACAAAGTTGGCTGCAGTATACTCAGTCCCTTCATCCAAGTCATTAATATAGATTGTAAGTCGTTGAGACCCCAGCACTGATCCCTCTGACACCCCACTAGTTTCTTATTGCCAATCCAAAATCATACATTCACTGTTTCCTATGTCCACCCAAATTGACTCTGCATCTTGAGCTTCTGAACCAGTATAATTCTTCACTACAGCAGTGATCTCTTTCTTTATTGACAAACCTACCCTACCTCCTCTTCCTTACTGCCTTTCCTTCCTAAATGTTTTAGACTCTTGAATATTCTGTTCCCAGCCTTGATCATCTTGCAACCATATTTATGCAATGGATGTCAGATCATACCTATTTACTTCTATTTGTGTCAGTGATTCATCTGTCTTGCTACAAATGTTGCATGCATTCTGATAAAGATCCTTTAATTTTAACTCATCATTTTTCCGAACTCTGACTATGTCTGCGTTATGCTTGTACAGTCTGATCCTTCCTGATACACTCTGGTTATGGTCACCCCATCAATCCCCTGCACTATTGCATTCTCCTTTTCCTTTGCCTTCTGAAATACCCCTTTACCTGAACCCCTATTTCCTACATATAGCATAGCCTTATCCCGTCTAAGTATCCTCAGGTTCCTATCTCCCCGCCCAGCTAGTTCAAACCCTGTCAACAGTACCAACAAAATTCTTCACTGGGATATCAGATAGAAACCAGCAATGAGGGAGTTTAAGCCCCAGAGAAAAACCAGGCAACATTAATGCCATTAATATGATGTGAGAGTAGATCAGATGATCCATTTTTGGATACTTAACTTCCAAAGACTCTTCTGAAGCATGCCTTTTATTCTAAGGGTCCACCTGAAGATGTCAGTTTTCACTGTTGTACTGCTAGAAGGATGGAAGCACTATTTTCCCAATACCTGAAGAAATATTCCCCACAACAACCAACCAGTAGACTTGGACAGAGATAGCTGAGTTGGTGCCACTAACATTGGTCCAGCACCTGGGAGCAATGTAGAAAGAAATTCAATGCCCACACAAATGCAACAATGGTAAATGCTGATTTTTATCTCTCAACAACAGAAAAAAATCAGTCTTTAAGTTTAGTAAAATTAGTCTGATGTGACTTACCGATCGCAAATCCATGCTGAATCCCTTTAATCAATTTATACTTGTTCAAGTGGGATCACTCTATCCTTGATAATAGATGGTCTTTTTTTCTTCAGTCTGCTTATGTTCCTTGTCCAATGAGGTCTGTTGCAACTTCAGCACTTCCCTTAAGTACAGTGCACTCTGCAGAGTTGTTGTGGTTGATTCTTTGTGGGACACGTTGTAGAGAGCTGCCAGACATATCCGGATACTTGCATCTCTTTTAGCAGCCTTTTTTGTGTGCTCACCAATTAAGCTCATGGTCTTGGAGGTGCATTATAGTGAGGCTGTGGCTGAGTCATGAATAACATGTGTAGTGGGTAGCATTGCCATCAGCAGCCATTTGACCATGATGGTGGGAGAGGTGAATATTGTGGGGAAGGCAGGAGGGAGTTAGTTAAGGGTTGCAGGTTAAATCTGCCTGACCAAATTGCACAAATTTGCATGGGGATTAATATAAGAAACATAATTAATAGGAGCAGATATAGACCATAGGTTCCCACAAACTTGCTCCATCTTTCAATGAGATCATTCACTAATCTACTTAACCTCCACTTTTCCATCCTGTCCCCTCAACCTTTGAATCTCAGTCTCCATAAAGTCTTGATAGAGCACAAGGACTGAACACAGGTCCCCTGGGGTAGTAAATTCTAAAGATCCAGAACCCTCTGAGAGAAGAATTTTCACCTTAATACGGGCTGAAATGGCCAACATCATATCCTAAGGTTATAGCCCACAATTTTAGACTCTTCTTCCGGGGGATCCAACCTCTCAGTTTCTATCCTGTCAAGTCCTCTGAACAGATCAATGAGAGCTCCTCTCACCATTTTAAACTCCAGAGAATATGGCACCATTATACTCAGTGTTTGACATTAATTCTGTAGTCACCATTCTTGGTCGCGATTGCTGCTGACAGCAACCCCAATGTCTGTTGGATGCTAGGAAAGCCAGCTACAGTTGCATATCTCCAGCATATCTCCAACTTATCTCCGGTTGACTGCTCATGTTTGTGGGGAAAGTGATCTATTGACTAGATCACTGAACAGATTGTGCCTCTTTTTCCTTCAGCAAAGACGGCTGAAGGGAGACTCTATAGATGTATAAAATTATGAAGGGCTGTAATAGTATGAATACAGAGAGATTATTTCCATTTGTGGAATCCATAACTGGAATCCATTGTTATAAGATAGTCACCTAAAATCCAGAAGGGAATTCAGAAGAAACTTCTTTACCCAGAGAGCAGTGAGAATGTGGAACTTATTAGAACAGGGAGTGGTTGAAGCAAAAAGTATACATACTATTTAAGGGGAAATTGGACAGGCATATGAGGGAGAAGGGAATAGAGAGTCATTCTGATTGATTTGGATAAAGAAAGATGAGAGGAAGTTCTAATGGAGCATAAATGCTAGCATGGATACGTTGGACTGAAATGGCCTTTATATCCTATGTAAACCTGTCAATCCTTCTTAAAGCAGAATTACCTGGGATTGCAGAAAATATCCTCTGGAAGGAGCCGTTGGCAATGCAGATAAGGCTGTGGTAATGTTGACAGCTACAGGTAGAGTTTAATTTCCTGGTCCAATCCAGCAGGCAACAGATCCTGTGTTTGAGGCAATGGAGGCTTACAACTGGCCCCTGGGAGAAAGCAGCCTCCTGATGCACAGCATCTCGTATACATCCAAGAAAGTGACACCTGGCTTGTACACCGTGTTGAAAGGGAAAAGCCTCCTAAGGGCAGCCCCCCTCACCTGCTGTCTTCAGATAGGCCTAGCTCTTGGTTGCTGAGGCTCTTTCTCCACTTCCTCCAACTGTTCATCCATCCAAATGGACCTAGCAATAATAGCACCCATGATAAGCAGATAGAGCTTACTCTGAGCATCAGCAAGGCAACAAATATATATAAAAAACAAGCAATTTGGAAGCCATAATTTCTTTTGGTAGTCCAAGCAACACACATATCCTCAATCAACATACACAACTTCAATCAGAGTCCTTCTAAATACTTTTAATTGTTCTGAGAGATCAGTCTGCCACATTGTACAGGTACATTGGATGGGACTGATATTGATTGAAAATTGTATTGAAATCCTAATTTGGTCATTTAAAATGGCAGCCTGCAGGAACTTAGTAGTAAGTATGATCCTAAGCTCAGGCACTGCCTATTTGGAGTTTGTACATTCTCCCTGTGACTATGTGGGTTTCCTCTGAATAGTCCAGTTTCTTCTCATGTCCCAAAGACATACATATTGGTAGCTTCATTGGCACTGTGTATACAACCCCTAGTGTGTAGGTGAATGCTAGAATCTGGGGGAAGTTGATGGGAATATGGGGAGAATACAATGGGATGAGTGTAGGATTAGAGTAAATGGATATTTGATGGTCAGCATGGACTCAGATGGCCAAAGGATCTGTTTGTGATATATTTATTAATTACTTGGATGTGAATGTAGGAGGTATGATTAGTTAGTTTGTGGATGACACAGAAGTTGGTGGTGTTGTGGAGAGTGAGGAAGGTTGTCTAAGGCTAAGGCAGGATATAGAACTGGTGGAAAGCTGGGCATAGGGTTGGCAGATGAAATTTTACCCTGAAAAGTGTGGGTTGTGCATTTTGGGAAATCAAATACAGTAAATGGTGGGGCAGTAAAGAATGTTGATTAACAGAGCGACCTTGGGGATCAAGCCCATAGTTCTGTGAAAGGACAACACAGCTAGATAGAGAGGTGAAGAAGACATATGGCATGCTTGCCTTCATAGGTCTGGGCATAGAATGTAAAAGCTGGGAGGTTCTGTTGCAAATTTATAGAACACTGGTTAGACTGTGCTTGGAGTATTGTGAGTTGTTCTGGTCACCACACTACAGGAAGGTGCTGGAGAAAATGCAGAGAAGATTCACCAGAATGTTGTCTGGATTGGAGGACTTCACTTATAGGGAGAGATTGGATAGGCTGGGCTGGTGTTCCCTGAAGCAAAGAAGGCTAAGAGACATATAAGAAGCATAGCCAGGATAGATAGTCAGAATCTTTTTCCCATGATAAGGGTATAAAAAGAAAAGGGCATAGGTTTCAGGTGAGCGGAAGAAGTTTTAAAGGGGATTTGAGGTGAATGTTTCTTTTACACAGTTAGTGGTTGATACCTGGAACTTACTGCCAGAGGAGGTAATGGAGTCAGGTGCAATCACTATGTCTCAGAGACATTTAGACAGGCGCTTAAATAGGCAAGACATAGAAGGATACGGACCAAGTGTTGGCAAATGGATTAGTGTACGTGGGCAAAACGGTTGACATGGAGGTGGTGGGCTGAAGGGCCCCTTTCTGTGCTGTATGACTTACACAATTTTCTCCCTCTGCTGGGCCAGGCAATAATTTGTACACAGGTTCTAAGCTCACAAATATAGCCCAAGATATTTCTCATCATGCTAACTTGTGTTTAAAGGAAGTTAAATATGTTTAATTTTGATTCAAACACAAAGCCTTTAATTATTTCCCACGTGTTACTGATAGAAATAGCTGCTAAGGTTTTCTAACCACCAGGTGTCAGATTCCGAGTCCTGATTTTGATACAGATGGGAAGCAGACATCTCAGCCCTGATCTTGGTAACTTTATGTCAGGTGATGTTAATTCTAAGGTCTGACAGACTGTGGCTGACAATAGGAGGCTGTCAGAAAGGATTTAAAGAATGGCCTCTCGCTCTCTGATCAGCCCTGCTTGAAGATATAGAGAGATTTCTCCTGTTTCTACCACCCAGAGCAAGTTAAAATCCTCCATGTTTAGGAGTAGACAGATGTAGTTGCCTAGAAATCCATCCACTGGAGTAAATGTAACAAATTTCAGAGACACTGCCCCTGTGAGATGATTTAGCACATTTAGCCCCACAAACTGGAAGTGAACTTCTAGGCAAG